>NC_137848.1:32941966-34141966 GCF_948465745.1 Chenopodium album | reverse complement strand
ATCATCAACAGCACAAGCACCAAGACCAACCCAAATGTTGGTAAACCAAATGTGATTATTTCAAGCCTAAAACCTAAAACAAAACAATCCTATAAATTGTTTTTTTTAAAAAAAATCCTACAAATAAATGGAATTTGGTAGGTTTAAAGCTAGCGGAAATAGAATCTGTTTTTTCCTTAACACTAACAAGTCCATAATGGAAGTCTACTTCCTTTTTCTCTAACAAACAGTTTAAAGTCACCAGCTCCTGAAATCAAATATGATGGATCAATAAACAATTAGAGATGAGAACTAAGCATCAAATCAACAAAATAAAATTCTACAATTATGTAAACAACTAAAATAAATACAAAGCAACCTGGTAAAATTATTTGAATACAAACACTACGGAATCATAGTTAATCTATTCACAGCTAAGTATATCATGAAACATTTTATGGGAAAAAGCTTCTCTTAGTAAGTAGCAGGGGAACAAAGAGCTACAAAATATGCATACATGTCCATCTTATATATTCAATGTTCACTAGAACTAATTTTCGACCCTTTAAAAAAATAGTAAAATGAGCAGCAAAACATAACAAAAAAAATAGACAACATGTTAGTGTCTTCCATAGAGCTAGCAAAATTTTGCACATTTAAAGATGTAGGTTACAACCTAAGATTGATAAAGGATCCTCAAAAAAGGCAGAGTACATTGTAGCCCATAGTTTTAAGTCCCGAATGGAAGTTGTATACAAAAACATATCAGATTTGATCACATCTTTAATTAAAGCTAACCAATTAACACTCAATCCCAAAGTCAGTCGACGGATCCCCTTGGCATGTTTAGCTTTCTATAACTACACCTTTTCAAGCAGCCAATAATATATAGGAGGTCGAAAAGGAAGAAGAAGGTGAATAGGGTTTAAATTTGTTTTACTTTGGCTTCATCTGTATCCACTAAATCAGATACTCGAGGCTTTATTTTAATAGCACTAAACTTTAACTTTCATAGAACTGCACAAATTCTTTGGTTTAAAATAAGAAGTCCTATAAAGCTCAGCAAGAATAACACCTAAGATTGGCAAAGAAAAGTGAGGACCACTATGACCATTTCCATGAATAATATATATAAAGAGCATATCTGCTACCGGGTGTCAATATTTTTCCATGAAGTCATTTTACCCATTCAACTAGGAGAGGAAACAAGTGGATGTTAAAAAAAAGGTTTTGGTAAATTTGGCATCATCTGTAAGATCATATATGCACAAAGTCGTTCCAAGAAAAGTAGTGTAACATTATTGATTATAGGTCAGTGTTGAGACTATCAACCTTAACAATGATGAACAGCATTTTTGTAGGCAGGTTGCATTTCAAGAACACCTTATTACATCTTAATCCTTTTCACTTCAGCAGCATAAAAGTAGGTTATTAATAGACATAAGCATAAAAGCAGATAATGATATGAAATAACCAAGAAAAAGGGGGAAAATCAAGTAACAACAATTTCAAATCAACAAAAGAAGATAAACCTATCTCAACAAGCACCAAGATATATGAAATAGGGGTTCTTAATCAAAGCTAACACAAAGTAAAGCTAGGATTAAGGTATAACCACAAATATTACAAAGTAGCAATCACAGAGAAAGCAAATAATCACAAAGATTATGGGTAGAAAGAGAAAATCTCATTGATTTCAAAATTAAGCAAAGTTCCTCCCCAAAAGAAAGTTTAGCCCTATTTAAAGGCTTTACAAATAACCCTAAAGTTCCTAAATTACACCCCTTGGATTACAAATGAAAGGCCAACATTAAAAGATAGTAAAAAGAAGCACAAAAGAAAGGAAGTCGTTCGCTCGAAACAGGGCATCAAGAGCGGCCGCTCTAAAGGGTATGAATGGGCGCTCCTCACTTTTGGAATTTCAAAAGACACCCATAGGAGCGGGCGCTCCTCCTGGGGAGCGGGCGCTCCTTATAAGGGGAGCGGCCGCTCCTCGCGACTGTCTGAATAGCTCAACTTCAAACGTTCATAACTTCTTTGTTTCTTGCTCAAATTTGGCATGTGACCTGTCGTTGGAAGCCCTTGAACTCTACTTTCACCTCCAGCTTAAATCACCTAAAAATTCCTTGTAACGAAGGATATATGGCTAAATGAAGTAGATGCATCATACATTGATAAATTTCTTTCTTAGCTAACACACGGAATCCTTGGAGCTTTATTTTAAGAAAACAAAACTTACTCAAGTTTGATGATAGTCAACTCCGAGAGGTGACCACCAAGGAGTTTAGCTCGACTACGTGTCACAACACGTGGCACGTCTTCAACTTCCTCCACCAAGTTTCATGCACCCGCGTCAAACCCCTCCTCTTCAAAAGGAATTGCCCTCAATTCCGGATCATTATTACCAACATCTTCTTCAAAAAGAAAAGGAGCAAGATCACCAACATTAAAGGAAGCATGAACTCCAAAGTCTCCCATAAGTTTGAGTTTGTAAGCATTAGATCCAACCCTCTCCACAATTTCAAAGGGGCCTTCGGATCTTGGCATGAGCTTGTTTTTTCAATTAGCCAGAAATCTTTCCTTCCGAAGATGGAGCCACACAAGATCTCCTACATTGAATTCCCTTGGCTTCTTAAATTTGTTTGCTTTTTCCTTATAACTCTCATTTGCTTTCTCAATCCTCTTCTTGACATCTTCATGAAGCTTTTTCATCGTTTCAACTCTATCTTTTGCCTCAAAACACAACTCCTCTTGAGGAATACTAGGAAACAAGTCAAGTGGTAAGCGGGGATTGAAACCATACACTACTTTAAATGGTGTTTTCCCGGTAGCTATGCAATGAGAGAGGTTGTAAGCAAATTCAACTTGAGTAAGTTTAAGATCCCAATCTTTCATGTGTTTGCTAATGATAGCTCGGAGAACGGTGGACATGGAACGATTAGTCACCTCCGTTTGCCCATCGGTTTGAGGGTGACTAGAAGTACTAAACAAGAGCTTGATTCCTACTAACTTCCACAAGGTCTTCCAAAAGTAGCTCAAAAACTTAGGATCTCGATCCGACACAATGCTTTTTGGAATGCCATGAAGCTTCACCACTTCTAAAGAACAAGATAGCCACATGAGAAGCGTCATCGGTCTTGTGAAAAGGAATGAAATGATCCATCTTGCTAAAACGATCAACCACAACAAACATGGAATCATTTTGCCATGAAGTGCGAGGGAGAGCAACCACAAAATCCATACTAAGGTCATCCCATGGGTGACTAGGAACCGGAAGAGGAGAGTAGAGTCCTTCATGGAATTGACTCTTAGCCTTATGACAAGCCCCACAACGAGCTATTACGTCTTGCACATCACCAAACATTCTAGGCCAATAAAAATGTTCTCGAAGGATGTCATATGTTTTTGCAACCCCAAAGTGTCCGACAAGGCCTCCTTGATGAGCTTCTTTAACAAGTAACTTTCGATGAGAACATTTCATAACACAAAGCTAGTTTCCCTTGAAAAGGAAACCTTCTTGCATCATGAAAGAGCTATTGACCCCCTCCTCACACTTCTTCATCAACTCACCAAAATCCTCATCATCACCATACAACTCTTTGAGCAACTCAAACCCTAAAAACTTCGAATCGAGAATAGTGATCATACAATGCCTCCTAGAAAGAGCTTCGGCCACAACATTGCTCTTCCCTTCTTTGTACTTAGAAGAGAAAGTGAAAGATTGGAGAAATTAAACCCATTTGGCATGTCTTGTGTGGAGTTTATGAGAACCATTGATGTACTTGAGAGATTCATGATCGGAATGTAGTACAAATGGTCTAGGCCTCAAGTAATGTGACCAATGATCAAGAGCCCTCACAATGGTATAGAACTCCTTGTCATAGGTACTATATCTCATTCTTGCCCCACCAAGCTTCTCACTAAAATAAGCAACCGGCCTCCCTCCTTGAACAAGTACCGCCCCAACTCTAACCCCACTAGCATCACATTCAACCTCAAAGGGTTGATCAAAATTTGGAAGAGCCAAGATTGGAGCCTCACACAACTTCTACTTGAGAGTCTCAAAATCCCTTTGAGCCGATGGTGTCCACTCAAAAGTACCTTTCTTCATGCATTCGGTTACCGGAGCCAAAATAGTACTAAATTTTTTCATAAATCTTCGACAGAAATAAGTTAGACTATGAAAACTCCTATGGGTGAGAGTGGTAGGAGTAGGCCAAGATTTAATAGCTTCCACCTTGCTAGGGTCCATTGAGATCCCTATATTAGAAATCACATAGCTAAGAAAAACAACACTATCCACCATAAAGTACATTTTTCTAACTTAGCAAAAAGCCTCCTACTTCTCAATGTTTCAAATACTTGCTTCAAATGTTCAACATGATCAAGTTCACATTTACTATAAACAAGTATATCGTCAAAATAAACAACAACAAATCTACCAATGAAGGGGCGAAGTACCTCATTCATGAGTCTCATTGAAAGTGCTAGGAGCATTTGAGAGCCCAAATGGCATTACAAGCCTTACTTTGTCTTAAAAGCGGTTTTCCATTCATCTCCTTCACGCATGCGAATTTGGTGGTACCCCATCCTCAAGTCAATCTTTGAAAACACCTTGGAACCATGCAATTCATCAAGCATATCATCAAGTCGGGGAATAGGAAATCGATACTTGATGGTAATATTATTGACGACCCTACTATCCACACCCATCCTCCATGTGCCATCTTTTTTTGAAACCAAAAGAGCCGGAACCAAACAAGGGCTAAGGGATTCCCTCACAAATCCTCTTTCCATTAACTCACCAACTTGTCTTTGAATTTCTCTTGCTTCATCGGGAGTACATCTATAAGCCGGTCTATTAGGGAGTTGTGATCCGGGAATAAGATCAATTTGATGCTCAATTCCCCTAATAGGTGGCAAATCGGGTGGGAGATCACCGAAGAAAACATCATGGTACTCAACCAACACTTCCTTGAAAAGGGGGTGGATTGGGTTCTCTCGCTCACTCTCTTGTGTTTCCCTAAGAAGATAAATAAAGACAATTCTTGATTTATCTCCTTTCCTATCTCATTTTCCCCAATGAGAAGGTCCTCTTTGATTGTGTTTCCTATACCCAAGGGTTCTTTGTGTTTAATTGTGGGGGACAAGGGGTTGAGTACAATATTTTTCTTATCCATCATGAATGAATAAGTGTTTTTTCTTCCATCATGCAATACATTTCTATCAAATTGCCAAGGCCTTCCAAGTAAAACATGATAAGCATCCATAGGCAACACATCACAAAGCACCTCATCCTTATATAATTTGCCAATTGAAAAAGAAAGAAGAGTTTGTTTTGTTACCTTCACCTCATTGTCATTATTAAGCCATTGAAGCTTATAGGGAGTAGGATGATCGGTAGTGTCAAGATTGAGCTTGCTCACTAATGTTGTTGAAGCCACATTAGTGCAAGAACCACTATCAATGATAAGGTTGCAAACTCGATTTTTGATGGTGCAACGAGTTTGGAAAATGTTCTCCCTTTGCTGTTCCGCCAAAGGAGTGGAAATGGAGTGAAGTGCCCTTCTAACAACAAGGATTTGACCCTCATAGGCTTCTACCAAAACCTCATACTCATCATCATATATAGGGTCCCCAAAATCCTTCTTTTCATCTTCGTACTCATCATCATCCATTTCACGAATCATCATAGCTCTACTTTTGGGACAGTCATTAGCAAAATGTCCATAACCTCTACACTTATAGCAAGCCTTCCTATTGCTCATCTTGTTATGGTCATCTTTGTTAGAAGAATGCATAGGAGCCTTGCCTTTGTCATCCTTGGCAATGGGCTTGCTTGTCTCACCCTTTGGAGTAAAAGGATTCTTGAAGGTAAGTTTAGAATACACACTAGCACTACTTATCTTGTCATACTTATCAAACTTCAAAGCCTTTTGCACAACTTGATCAAAACTTCCATGGGCATGTACATCAACTTTTTTCCCAAGCTTTCTCTCAAGACCACCAATGTACCTAGCAATTTTATGTTTTGGGGCCTCTTTTATCCCACTCAAAATAGAGATATTTTCAAACTCCCTTGTATACTTTTCCACCAACATAGATCGTTGATTGAGAATTCAACTTTAGAGAAACATCATGCAAATCATCTCTAGGAACAAAAGCTCGACTCATGTGTTTCTTCAATTTCTCCCAAGATGTAATTTTTGTTTTTCCTTCAATCCTCCTACGATTCTTAAAATTCTCATACCACAAATATGCATGTTTCTTAAGTTTAATAATGGCCAATTTACGACGTTTTTCATCATTATATCCTTTACAATAAAAAAATTTCTCCATAGTTCTAACCCAATCAAGAAATTCATTAGGATCAAGATTACCTTCGAAGTCCGGAAGTTTCAAAATGGTGTCTCGGTCATGGTTGTCCTCATGGTGCCATTGGTGGTGTTCCCTTCTCCGGTAAGGAGAGTAAGAACCATCTTTTCCACTTGGGGTTCTTCTCCTTGTATGACTTCTTCTATTCTCCAATACTTCAAGAAGACTATCAAACTTGTTTTCTAGAGTATCCAATCTAGAGTATCTATCATCCATGTTTCAAGATGAAAAATTGTATCGTTGAGAGAAAAAATTCAAATTTGTGAGAACAAAGATGAGATCTTTTAAAAGGGGAAAGAGAAATTCAAAAGGTAGGATCTTTTCTAGGCTAATAACCTAGCTCTGATACCAAATTGATATGAAATAACCAAGAAAAACCAAAAAAAGGGGGAAAAATCAAGTAACAACAATTTCAAATCAACAAAAGAAGATAAACCTATCTCAATAAGCACCAAGATATATGAAATAGGGGTTCTTAATCAAAGCTAACACAAAGTAAAGCTAGGATTAAGGTATAGCCACAAAGATTACAAAGTAGCAATCACAGAGAAAGTAAATCATCACAAAGATTATGGGTAGAAAGAGAAAATCTCATTGATTTCAAAATTAAGCAAAGGTCCTCCCCAAAAGAAAGTTTAGCCCTATTTAAAGGCTTTACAAATAACCCTAAAGTTCCTAAATTACACCCCTTGGATTACAAATGAAAGGCCAACATTAAAAGATAGTAAAAAGAAGCACAAAAGAAAGGAAGCCGTTCGCTCGAAACAGGGCATCAAGAGCGGCCGCTCTAAAGGGTATGAATGGGCGCTCCTCACTTCTGGAATTTCAAAAGACACCCATAGGAGCGGGCGCTCCTCCTGGGGAGTGGCCGCTCCCTCGCAACTGCCTGGATAGCTCAATTTCAAACGTTCATAACTTCTTTGTTTCTTGCTCAAATTTGGCATGTGACCTGTCGTTGGAAAGCCCTTGAACTCTACTTTCACCTTCATTTAAAAGTTCCTTGTAACAAAGGAGATATGGCTGAATGAAGTAGATGCATCATACATTGATAAATTTCTTTCTTAGCTAACACACGGAATCCTTGGAGCTTTATTTTAAGAAAACAAAACTTACTCAAATTTGATGATAGTCAACCCCGAGAGTTGACCACCAAGGAGTTTAGCTCGACTACGCGTCACAACGCGTGGCACGTCTTCAACTTCCTCCACCAAGTTCCATGCACCCGTGTCAAATAATTTGCAAAATAAAATTCTAAAATTCGTGCAAAAAATCACAACAGAATAGTAAAACTAAACTAAGTTAATGCAAAATCGAACCCTAAATTCCATCTATTTTGAAAACAGGTAGAATAAAAGAACAGATCTTACCTTCAATTCGTTGAAATTAACTACATAAATTTCACTAAAACGAAACCAAAATTTCTTAGAATCGAGTATAAACCCCCACATTTCTTTGATTTGTGCGCAATATATATTGCAAGTGATGAACCCTAAATTTGAAAACGAACCACAAAAATCTGTTACAAAGAAATCTACTTATAGTTCTAAAATTTGTGCAAAAAATAACAACAAAATAGTAAATTAAACTAAGTTCATTTACAATTGAACTCCAAATATCTGTGTAGATTGAACAATAAGAGAAAGAGATGAAGAGCTTGTAACTTCAGCAAAAGTAGAGCCAAAATTCCACAAAATCGAGTACAAACCCTAACTTTTCAAATAATCGAGAAAAATTGCTACTAATTTAAACAAAACTCCAACCTCCTTTCTTAGATCTGTGTGAAAAATTAAACACACCCTAAATTCGAAACACAAACTTGAATTCTCTCATAATCTTATTCGAATTTTTGGTGGAAATTGGGTTTTTATTGTTTGAACTTCGAGGGGGTTTTAGGTCGATCATTTGCTCAAAAAATAGAGGGTTTGGCTCGGATTTACTCGAATATAAGAGATTTTGTCTCATAATTGCTCGGGTTTTTGATTAGTGGTTGAATTAGTAGGTTTTGAGGTCAAATTTCTCAACGTATTGCTGTTGAATTCACTGGTGTTTTTAGGTTGAATGGCAACGTGGGGATTTATATGGTTTTGTTGTTAAAAATCTGGGGATTTGGGGGTTGAATATGCTAGGGGTTTTGAAGTTCGAATGGCAGCGTGAGTTTTTATTGTTTTTTTTTTTTGTATATAGAATAGACATTTGCGTCACTCATTACATAAAAAAGTGACACAATTTAGTTCACAAAGTTATTTGCATCATTTGTCAATGAACTAAATTATTCCCGTGCAATGCACGGTTTGAACAAAAAAATTATATTGTAAAACTCGTATGTACAATGAATATTTTCATTTTTTTCATTGGTAAGAGATTTCTTAAAAGGGATACATTTTGAATATTTCAAGAAATTTTTAGACATTTGAATATTAGTGTTAAGAATTTGAAGAGAGGGAATGATAGATCTTTAAATCAAAATAAAGGAATACGGTTGCTATTCAATTTACTATACTCCGATTTTCTAGATTAAAGTTGTTGTAGATTTCACTTAGCTTGTTTATGAAGTATCACAAAAAAAAAAAAAAAAAAAAAAAATCTATAAAAAAGTATCACAAACAAATGACATCATCAATGGTTTTAGGCTGGAAAAAAATTCATAAGAAAGCAACACGTGTATAATTTTGTGGAGAGATGATGTCAGCAATGTTTTGTTTTAGTAATAATTAATATATGAGTGACGCAAATAACAAAATTATATGCATCGTTCTTGGTTATATAAGCGACGCAAATACAAGTAAGCAAAAATATATCAGGCTTTTGCTCCGCTTTAACGCTAATGTCCGATGTAAATAACTTAAAATGAAGCCAAAATATCTCATTTGCGTCATTTATATCTACGAGTGATGCAAATAAGGCGATGCAAATGAGCATTTTTCCACTAGTGTTTGTGGGGCAATTAATCCCTTCACGTTTAGAAAAGATATGGAAGGTTTGAAGAAAGCTAATCCTGCAGCTTTGGAGTGGTTTTCTAAACTTGGACCACAATTAGTGTGGTCTAAACATGCATTCAACCCAACCATTAAGTCAGATGTAAACAAATCAAACTTTGTTCAAAGCTTCAATTCCACATTAGGCCTTGACAGGTGTAGACTTGCTATGGCATTGTTGGAAGGTAATCTAAGCACACTTGCCTAAGAAATTATGTCCTAATTTGTTTACATGTGACATGCTAACCCAAATACTTTGTAAATCAGGTGTGAGGAGGCTGATCATTGTCAGAATGGCTACTAGAAGAGAGGCATGTAAGAAATGGAGGGATAATATGTGTCCAAACATAATCAAAAGACTCCAAGTCATTAGCCAAGAATCAAGATCATGCAAGTGCTTGGTAAGTGGAGAAGGTGAATATGAAGTCTTGGATGGGAGATCAGTTCTACTTGTAAATCTAAGTGCAGGGACTTGTGCTTGTAATGCTTGGCAGTTGATTGGCTTGCCATGTAAGCATGCCATGAGGGCCATCTTACACTGAAATGACGACCTCATAAGTATGTTAGTGACTAGTACTCAATCAGTAAGTGCAAACTGACTTATGGAAACAACATCAAGTCAATCCATAATGTGGAGCAGTGGCCACCCAGTCAGTATCCTAAGATAGCCCTACCTAAGATGAAGAGAGGAATATGCAAACCAGCAAAAAACAGAAAGAAGGAAAAGGTTGAGAAAGCCAAGGGGAAAAGATCTAAAACTGTCAGATGTAGAAAATGCCAAACCTTTGGCCATAATGCACATACATGCCAAGGTGGTTTAACAAGCAAAGACAAGGCTGCAATGGATGCAACAACAGCTCAATCAAAGAAAAAACATGCTCCTAAGAGACAGGGAGTATCTCGCAGCCAACCTGACACTGCAGCTGCATCTTCATCACAACCATTAAGAGTATCACCAAGAACAAAGAAGGCTAAGACTGGTGTGTCTGCATCCCAGCCTATTCCTTAATTGCAAAATGCTACAATCATGTTTTAGTTGATGAGTTTTTTTTTTTTTTTTTTTTTTTTTTTTTTTTTTTTTTTTTTTTTTTTTTTTTACAAACTTAGCTTATAATTTGTATCTCATTGTTGTTTTAAATTCTAATGTTTTTGGACATGTTGTTAGCTTCTATATGCTGAAATTATTTCAAATAGTTTGCCTTGAATTAAATCAAAGGAGATAAGTTATGTTTATGTTATATGCATTATCTCTACATCTAATTGTGTTAATACAGAACAATACACTAGAATGCAAAATAAGGGAAAATCATAAACTTCTATTTAAATAAGTAGTACATTATTTCTTGTCAAAAAAAAAAAAAAAAAAAAAAAAAAAGTAGTACATTATTTAGGTAATACATAAACTTGTACTTCATTGAAACCTGGGCTACTAAAATTCTCTCTAATTCCTCCCTAATTTCGATTTGCAACAACAACTAGCATAATAAAGTATATAATCAGGGCAATTTTAACAATAACTTTGATATACTTCACCAATCCATCAAGATTTTCATTCACAGCGACAATAGGACTTTGTTGAACCTCCAATTCTTCCCTCGACCTAATTACATCTTCCTCCTTCAACCACGCAAAATAATCGCAAGCCCTGCACTTGTAAAACAGCCTTCGTGAATTTTTTGTCCTTTTGAGAAACCATGACAGCAGCAACCTACGATGGCTTGTAGTAGCAATGGACATGCTTTACCCAATCAAGCTTCTCATCAATGGTGATACCTCTAACAGAAGACGACCGAGAGAATTTCATTGAGAAGATTAGCTTATTTGCAATTAATTGAAATATAGGGGAAATAGGCATTGGGATTATCGTTTCTAGGGTTTATAAAGAGAGGAATTGGGGATTTTTGTTTAGGAGGGAAAAGGGCAATCTAATTTGGAGGGAAAACCGATTTTTAAGGACAGATTAGTCATTTTAACTTAAGTTAACTAGGGTTAGACTAATAATTAAGAATTAATGTCATTAAGTTACTAATGAATTAGTTATGCTAATTGTAGATTACCATAGATAATTTAAAATTTTAGTGTTTACCAATGAGAAAAATAAAAACCTCAAGAGTACCATTGAGAATTTCCCAATACTTTATAATCGTTATAGAAAATTTCAGAACAGTATGAATAATTAGAAAATTTGGTATAAAAACTAATTGAGAAATGTATCTAACAAATTAGAGACTAATATAAACACTAGGCTTTGAAAGATGTTACCTTTTACTTGAAATCCTCTTTAGCTATTAAACAAAGAACTAAAATTTACAAGCAATGCATGGAAAAAATGAAAAAAAAAAAGAAAAAAAAAAGAAAGAAAGAAAGAAAAGGATAAGGGGTTCCTTAATATGGGCGGCCGCATTTTCTAACGAGAGGAAGAGTGGCGGTAGGCCTTTTGTCAGTGAGCGGAGAGTGTTTTCAGGTGAGGGGGGAGGAACCAGTGAGATGAGGGAGAGAGAAGTCGATAAATAGCTGAATACAATCCATGAATTGAACTCTAAGGTTATGTTCTTGTCAACTTATTTTAATAAGTTTCCATTAAAATAAATTCATTTCAGTAGTAATTAGTTTAGTTCAGTAAAAATTAGTTCAACCCTTAAGAACTTTGTTAAAGTATTAGAAAAATTAAGTTTAATTCTGTAAAAATAATTTTAGTTCAGTAACAATAATTTCACTTTAATAATAATAATAATAATTCACCTAAAGGGATTGTAGAATTCTTTCACAATTAACTCCTCATGAAACAACACAATTAAACAAAATGTTCGGAAGGAGAAATCGAATATTGTTAGGTAGGTATGGTGCGATCGATGATGTGTTTTTTATATCTTTATATATCTTTTTAGGGGACATGCTTTAGAAACAGTTGCACATGTTCAAAGTAGAAGCCCGTCAAAAGCAATAGAAAAGACTCCATATGAGTTATGGACTCAAATCAGATAAATGTTTCTTTGTAAAGCATTTACAAGGAGACAAACTAAGTCCCAAATCAGATAAATGTTTCTTTGTGGGTTACCCAAAATAGACAAGGGGATATTACTTCTACAATCACGAAAAAAACAAAGTGTTTGTTGCTTGCTATGATGTCTTTCTAGAAAAAGGAATTTTTTTTTACTAAAAAGCCAAGTGGGAGTGAAGTGGTTCTCAAGCAACAAACGAATGTGGATAAAACCATGTCAAAGGCAAGGGCTTAAGAAACTAATCAAATGACAAATCATGCGTCGGAACAAGCTTATTCAACTACCAATTCACCTATCGTCCCACTTGAATCTAATTCATCATGCAAAAAATCTTTAAAGAGTTGAAGATAATATTTCAATTGTTGCACAACCCCACGCAAGTATAACAGAATAAAAAACAAACAGTTTGTTGATTTTTTTTAAACTATCGATTCCGAAATATTCCTATTGGAATGCGTGGAACCTCGAACCTACAAGCAAGCTTTAGCGAGCCCTGACTCTAAAAAATGGCTTAAGGTCATGAATTCCAGAATGGACTCCATGTCTGAAAATGGTGTTTGAAATCTAGTAGACTTGCTTGATGGGGTCAAACCCATTGGATGCAAGTGGGTATACAAAATCAAAACAAACAAAGACGAAAATGTTTGCATCTATAAAGCGAGATTAGTAGCAAAAGGGTTCAGACAAATTTATGGTATTAACTATGATGAAACCTTTTCCCCCATTAACAATGCTTAAGTCAATTCATCCTTCTAGCGATTGCTGCCTACTTTAATTACGATATCTGATAGATGGATGTCAAAATTGTCTTCTTGAATGGGTTCTTCATGGAGGATATGTATATAAGGAGGAGTTTTTTCCCCAAGATTTTAGAGC
Source organism: Chenopodium album (assembly GCF_948465745.1). NCBI lineage: Eukaryota > Viridiplantae > Streptophyta > Magnoliopsida > Caryophyllales > Amaranthaceae > Chenopodium > Chenopodium album. The sequence continues at coordinate 34,128,759 of NC_137848.1, read as the reverse complement.
GCTATGTAGGATTTTGATTTTTTTATTAAAAAAAAAAATTAGAGCACCACGTAAGATTATGATTTAAAAAAACCACCCCGTAGGATTATGATTTAAAATATTAAGTTAAATAAAATTTATCCCAAAATTCATAAATTAAAAACTAATCCTTACCGTTAATAATTGATATCATTATTATATTTTTATTAAAACTAAACGTATAAGCAAGGACTTATTTTAACCAATGATAAAAATAAAGAGATTTGTATGTTATTTTTAAATCAAAAAATATAATCGCCATGTAAGCAAAATGACAAAACATATTTTAAATATATATCCTTTTCACATAAAAGATAATCCTACAAATGACAAAACATATTTTAAATTAATTAATTTTTAATAAAAATTAACATGTAACTAAGAATAACGAATAAGGTCGCATCATAAATTACATTAAAATAAAATCAGAACTTACTTTTTGAATAGGCAATAACAATGTAATTTAATTATTTTATTTTTGTCTGAAATTGTTATTTAGTAAAATGAATCAAATAATTAAATAAAAAAATTAGAGTCTAACTAAGAAATATACAAAGTATTTATTTTTGAGATTTAAGTATTTAAAATTCGTGCATCACATGAACTTTCACCTAGTAATAATTATGATCAAAATAATAAATTAGTGTTAACAATAGTAAATAATATAATTACTTGTAGATAAAAAAAAAACAATATGTATAAATAAAAATAAAAACTTGTTATGATGTGGTAAAACTCCCTCGAAAGAAAGGGTTTTCTCTCTAGAAAGTAGGGTTTGGCTGCCGTCTTTTCGGTTTGGGTCAAAGCTCTCCTTTGATTGCCTTGACCATGGCTGATGACATTGTAGAAATGATATGCTAATCTAAGACTTGAGGATGAAGATGGTGGTGTGGTTGATTTGAGTGCAGTTGATTCAAATCTACCTTTGGAGAAATTTCACTTGACATTGATCGGGAGGCTAGTGACAGAACGCCCATACAATGTGGAGGCTTTTAAGACTACTATGATGAAGGTTTGGGGCTTTTTAACAAAATAGTGATTAGGGTTCTTGGCCCTAATCAATATGGGTTTCAATTCTTCCATTGGCGTGACAAAGAACGTGTATTGGAAGGAAGATCGTGGTGCTTTGACAATAAAGTGATCATATTGAAAGAAATTGATGGAGATGAGCAACCTGAACAAGACTCACTCGTTCACTCGCCGTTTTGGGCTCATGTTAAGCATTTAGCTTTCAATTGCAGATCGACTGAGGATGTGAAAGAATTGATGTTGAATTTGGGGGATATACGTTCTGGAAGTGGAGGACGATGTGCTAGGTCTGGACATGTTCAAGCGTGTTAAGGTGTCACTGAATATTACAAAACCACTTTGGCGATTTCAGAGGATTATGGACAAGAGTGGTAAAGTGGTATGTGTGGAGTTTGCGTATGAAAGACTTCCATTTTTTTTGCTTCGCTTGTGGAATTATTGGACACTCTAAGAAGGATTGATGATTAGTCACTGAGGAAATCAAGAAACAAAAGCTAGGGTGGGGAATATGGCTTCGGGCGTCGCCAAGTAAGGGTAGACTGAAGGCAGATGAGGAGTTGGAGGCGGTGTTGGCTTGCCGTAAAAAATTATTTGTTACCAAGGAGGATGAGAAAAAGGAATGAGATTAGGGAAGAAGAGGAAAAAACTTTAGAGATCACTAAAAAGGGGGGATAAGGGGGAGTTTTTGAGGGAGGGGGACATAACTAATGTATTGGGTGGGGTTGAGATAGTTCCTCATGTTGAGATAGAGGTTGGGCGGAGGAGCTATCACATGCATCGCTTGGGATTCAAAAGGGGAGTGGGGAGTTGCATTCTGGTGATGTGGCATGTGTGAGGGGGGGGGGGAAGTTAGTGGTAGGAAGGAGGGGCATAATGGAGATGCTTTGAGTGGGCAAGGGTTAGGTAGGGTGGGGGAAGTTTGAGAACATGGAAGAAGTTGGTTAAGAAAAAGGATTCTTTTGATTTCCAAATAAGTATTACAAAACATGTTCTAGAAAAAAAAAAGGGAAGTAGTTATGAGGAGGGAGTCCAACTGGCAACAAGTAAGAAATTGTTGGTGGATAGTGATACTCACGGATTGCAGTTGGCGGAGGCTGTTATTGAGCAGCCTCGCCCAGCTCAATGAGTATTTTGGAGGATTAACTTTAGAGGGTTGGGCAATACCTCCGTAGTTAACCTTCGGAACTTAGTACGAAGGGAGGCCTAGTCTCTTGTTTTCTTAATGGAGACAAAATTGAGTAGTGGTGAGATGATGAAAATTAAAGCAAAATTTCGGGGCTATGAAGGGTTGGTAGTTGATAGTTGTGGTTAATCGGGTGGAGTGGCTCTGTTATGGTTAAAGGATGTGGAAGTGGTCCTTCGATCCATGTTCATTCACCATAATGACGTGCAAGTGCGTAACGGATTAGGGGATGTGGAGTGAGATGTACGGGATTCTATGGATGGCTTGAAGTTCAAAATCGACATCTATCATGGGATCTCTTAATGGATCTTACTGGTGAAGGTGGGGAGGCGTGGATGTGCATAGGGGATTTCAATGAGATATTTCTTGAATTGGAGAAGAAGGGTGGTCCAGATCGTGCCCTTTGGCAAATGGATAATTTTAAAATGATGTGGATGCTTGTAGCTTGAGAGATGTTCCTTATATAGGCTATACTTTTACTTATGACAATTGCCAAAGTGGGAATGATAATATACAATGTCGGTTGGATAGATCCCTCACAAAACCACTATAATTATATTTATTTCCAAAGGCAAAGCATTCAAATTTGGAGATGGAAAGGTCGGACCATGCCCCTATAAAACTATTGTTGAAGGGGGAGGATACGATAGCTGCTAAGGGGGAAAGAGTCTTCCATTTTGAATAGAGATTTGGGTCGAGAATGAAAGTTGTGAGGGTGTTATTCAGCAATCTTGGCAAGGAGGGGTGTCTTGGTGGAGGGCAAGCTTGCTACTAGTGCTACGTACAAATTTGAGGGCTTGGAGTGATAAGGAATTCGATCATGTGTTTAAGGAGTTGCGTAAGAGGAGTAAAAGATTGGGAGTGCTAAATAGAGGAGGCAAGTTTGTTGCACAAGTAAATGAGATGAAGAAGATTGTGAAGAAGATTGCGCAGCTCCTTCACTTTGAAGAGCAGTATTAGAGACAGTGTTTGAGGGCTTTATGGTTGACTTCGGGTGATCGAAACACGAATTTCTTCCATAGAAAAGCTTCACAAAGATGAGCAAAGAACATAATTTATAACCTTCTTACTGATGATGGGGAGCAGCATGTTGGGGATGATGCAGTTTCGATAGTAGCGGTTAATTATTTTAAAAATCTTTTTGCTACAGATTCACCGAAAAACTTTGATGAGGCTCTTGTTGGGATTGAGAACTGTGTGACTGAAGACATGAACGAAAAAGTGTGCTCAAATTTTACGACAGACGAGGTGCTAACGACCTTGAAAAAAATGCATCCGTTGAAAACTCCGGGGCCGGATGGTATGTGTCCTTTATTTTTCCAAACTTATTGGCATATTGCTGGTCTTGAAGTTACAAATCTTGTTCTTGGTGTTCTTAGTGGTGGTGTGCTTCCAGGAGAGATAAATAAAACGTATTGTCTTGATTCCCAAGAAAAAAGCTCCAGATAAAATGACATAATTCAGACCTATTAGCCTATGCAATGTAGTTTATAAATTGGTGATTAAGGTTCTTGCTAATCGTTTGAAACTATTCCTCTCTGATATTACCTCTATGAATCAGAGTGCTTTTACCCCTGGGAGATTGATTACCGACTACATACTTGTAGCTTTTAAAGTATTTATCACATGAAAAATTCAAATAGTTGTAAAGGCTCTTTAGAATTAGACATGGCAAAAGCATATGACAGGGTTGAATATGGTTTTTATGGGCTATTACACAAAAGTTTGGGTTTGCTAATTTCTAGATTGACCGAGTTGCATTATGTGTCATTGGTTTCTTTTTTGGTCCTTATTAATGGGGCACCTTCGAGGGAGTTAACTCCGACTAGGGGTTTATGACAAGGTGATCCATTATCCCCATATTTATTTATTTTATGTGCTGAGGCGTTGTCGGCTCTTTTGAACAAGGCAGTGGAGAGTGGTAGTTTGCTGGGATTAAAAGTGGCTCCGTCGGCTTCCCCTATTTCGCATTTGCTTTTGCGGATGATAGTATTATTTTCTCTAATGCGAGTTTAGAGGAGGTAAATACTATAAAGCAGGTTCTACACACATATGAGTCTTCTTCGGGGCAATTGGTAAACTTTGGTAAAACAATGGTGTCCTTTAGTAAGGGGGTCTCGGAAGAGAGGAGAAATGATTTGGCAGAGCTACTTGGTGTTCGGAAGGTGGATATTCATGATAGGTACTTGGGTCTCCTTACGGTTGTTGGGAGGTCAAAAAGGTTACTAACTAAGGACCTCGTGGACAAGATTTGGAAGAGACTAGAATGGTGGAAGGGGAGTATGTTATCAAAGGCGGGTCGTGAAGTTTTGATTAAGGAAGCGGCCTAATCTATTCCGACTTATGCAATGAATACGTTTAATAAATTCCCCTCCTCCTTTTGTGATGAGTTGCGTTCGATGGTTCACATTTTTGGTGGTGGCAAAGACATGGAGAAAGGAAGATTTATTGGATGGCGTGGCGAAAACTTTGTGCTCCTAAAGCTTTAGGGGCGTTGGGATTTAGGGATCGATTGGATGCTTTTTAATGCTGCTCTTTTGGGGAAGCAGACATGGCAACTTATTAAGTTTCCAGACAGCTTATTAAGTGCTCAAGTTCTGAGAGCTTGCTATTATGCGGATGGGAACTTTTTTAGTTTCGGGGTTGGGAAGGAATCCTAGTTACACATGGAAAGGGATTTGGGGTACAAAATGGGTAATTAAAAGAGGAATGCGATGGAGGGTGGGTGATGGGTTAAGTATCCCTATTTGGTCAAGTCCGTGGATCCCAAACACGTAGTTTAGGTGTGTTATTTCACCTCGAATTGAAGGATGTGAGAATATGCGGGTGTGTGACTTAATTTATCTACCTACAACATCATGGAATGTTGATATTCTTAATTCACTATTTCTTTCTTTTGAGATAAAGCGCATCTTGAGTATTCCATTGAGCTTTCGGCTTCCGGAAGACACATTGTGTTGGGATTTAAAAAAGAAGGGGGAGTACTCGATGAGATCATATTATAGGGTGATTTTTAGGAAGGTCAGTGATGAAGGTGCGACTTCTTCATCAGGATTTTCGAATTTTCGGAATATTATTTGGCAAGCAAACACGATCCCTCGCATTAAACTATTCTTCTGGAGGGTGTGTTGTGGGGCTCTTCTTACGACTCTTGGTTTGAGTAAGAGATTGCCCAATCGAGATGGTATGTGTAGCATGTGTGAGGTGGAGGCAGAGTCCAAGCTTCATTGTCTCTTATATTGTGTGATTGCTCGGAGTATATGGGAGGAATGCGAGTTGGGTGAATTGGTTAGGGGGGAATACATGGATTATAGAGATATGGTTGCATATTGTTTCGAGACCTTGTCGAAAGTAGACTATGCTCTCTTTATGAATACTTGCTGGGCAATCTGGACATGTAGAAACAAGTGGTTGTTTGAAGGAAAGGTTTGTAGTCCTCAAAAATCGATGGGGTATGTGCGAAAATTAACGTCTGATCTTAAGAAGGAGGAGGGTGAGCAAGTAAGGATGGGTGGAGGAGTTTGCAAATGTTGGAAGCCACCGGAGTTTGGGAAGCTTAAGTTGAATGTAGATGGAGGTGTGGTGAAGGGTCTAGGTTCGACTGCTAGGGCGGTCATGCGGGATGCTGCTAGGTGTGTCTTGTTTGCAGGGGCTTGGATGATACATGACCGTTGGGATCCACTTATTGAGGCTAAAGCTGTCTATTTGGGGCTGTAAGTTGTGGTGGAGCTTGGATATCACAATGTTAATGTTGAAAGCGATTACCTTGGGATCGTGAACACAATCAAAGCAAAGGAGAGAGTATATAGTAGTGTTCATAATGTCCTAGATGATTTATATCATGTCTGCAATCTTTTTTATAGTATGTCTTAGTCTTCCGTTCGTAAGGAAGGAAACAAGATTCCTCATGGCCTAGCTCATTGCTTACCATGGGATCCGGGTAGGAAGTTGTGGGTTTCTGATTTTCCTGCTTGGCTTTTAGATATCGTGAATTATGATGTTTTGAGCAATGATAACTATTGCTTTTGAGGGCTTTTTTTTTTTTTTTTTTTTTTAAAAAAAAAAGCTAAAAAATGATAAGAAAATTCACATCAGATCATATTAGACCAAATCAAATCAGATTTGATCATTCCAAAAACATTTATATCAGATAAAAAGTATTCTAATCAGACTAGACCAGATCTTACAATATTCAGATCAGATCACAGATGAAGAGAACAAGTTCTATGTGCGGATATCGGATCAATCGGGTATGTACCAAGACCGACTCGTTGATTAATACAAGTACTCGTATTTTTTAGTCTTTGAGCATCTTGTACCTCGGTATAAATCTTGCGATCTTGCTTGCTGAAGGAGTCACTCCTCCGTAAGAGCGAAAACCTCAGCATCTCTCCTCTCTCTCTCTCTCTCCTCTCTACTCTCTACTCTGCTCTGCATCTTCGTAAGCCGCAATGGGGGACAGCCAATACTCATTTTCTCTCACCACTTTCAGGTACTCTTGCATTACTTTTCCTGCTATTTCATCCTCCAAATTCTCACTAAAAATTAACCTAAATTTTCATACTATAATCTGTCAACAATTATTTAAACTGGGGTTTTTGGTATTTGATCTTTCAATTGATGTTTGGATTCTGAAATGGTGTTATGAAACAGCCCTTCTGGTAAGCTGGTACAGATCGAACACGCTTTAACTGCTGTTGGTTCTGGGCAGACTTCTCTTGGCATTAAAGGTAGACTCCAATTCACTGATTTATGATTGATTTTGTTGGGTTTTCAGTATTTTGTGATTTTTTGATTGTTTTCATTGTTATTGTTCCATTTAATATGTATTTGTAATGTTGCTGTTCAATGGGTTGGACGATTACTGCAATAGAATTTTTCTTGGGTTGGGGTGGAAATGGGGTGGAGATTTTTGAAGAATGATCAGCATGTTGTTTCAATTATTCGTATAATCGATTGTTAGGGGTTTCTAAAAGTTCATCACTTTCGTCGATGAAAATAATTTCTGAAGCTTTTTCGAGGACGGATTTCATATTCCCCGCTGATCAGTAGCTTGTTTGATGTTGAAACTACTAAGTTGCAATCCCCTTGAAGCATTTAGATGGGTGACTTCTCGGGAATCGTGCTTTATTGAGCACTTTCGTAATTATGGAGGTGCAAAATCCTTTATATAGCTGGGAATATTGGCGTACTGAACAATTGAGTTCTCCATTGTGCCGATTTATAATCTCTACCCCTTGAAAATAACAGTTTCTCAATTGGTTAATACTATCTTCCTTTTTGCTTGATGACAAGGGTTTAAATCTTGTAAGATCCATGTTTGAGATTGTTTTAGAGTTATGTGAATTTGTGTGTCTCGCAGGGGGGTGTGGAAGTGGAACTTTAAAAATTAGGGCCATTCTGCTCTATAATCCTTAAATTACTATTAAAAGATGTTCTAGTTTTTACTATGTATTGTAATAGGCTGCGTTTGTAATTATGAACTGAACTCAAGTTTAAAGCTTCATAACCGGCGAGGTTGCCCTGACTGATACTCTTTTGCTAGGTAGCTTTGTTAGAGAGAGACTCATGAAATTGTTAAACTAATTCAACCTCATGTGATAGCCAACAGTACCCTAAAATTTTAGTTTCTTTTTCCATTTGTTTTTGTATTCAATTTCAAGGATAAACTCTTAGCTTTGGTTTAGTTTTGGATCATAAAATTTTTGGACCTGAATATATAGCAAACAGGTTATATCTGTGTTGACTTGATGACCATTTGGGATATGCTCAGATACTCAAATGTATTGGTTTACCTTTTCCATGCCTTATTGACTCGAGCTTAATTTTTCGTTTGTTAGAACTTTGAAGTATACTAATTTGAAGAATATACCGTCTTATTTGGTGGTTGCAGCTGCTAATGGTGTTGTTATTGCAACCGAAAAGAAACTTCCTTCAATCCTGGTGGATGAAGCATCTGTAAGTGGTTGTAAATGCGTCAGAGTTTTATAATTTAAAAGTTTGTTATCTAATACATAGAGTAAGTAGATTTGTGAAGTTTGAACCAGCATGGAATTTATTCAAGTGCTCTGTGAGGGCCAATTTCTATCCAACAAAATGTTTAGGAGTTTAATTGTATAAAGTTATGCACTCATAATTTTTTTTTTTTGCTATTGCTTAGTACTTCGTATAATCTTCTCATCCACCCAAATCACTATGTTTTATGCACTCATTATTTATCAACTTTTTTTTCACTGACTTCAGGTTCAAAAGATTCAACTTTTGACACCTAACATTGGAGTTGTCTACAGGTTCGCATCATCTACTCATATTTCCCTGCTCCTAATTCATGTTTTTGGTAGTTAGGTCTTTGTGATTACTGCTCTATTAGATTAAACATTCTAATAATTTAGGATTACTGCTGCAATAGACTACCACAATTATGGATTGTACGCAGTTTGCATTTGCCACAATAATGTCATTGCCCTATTAAAGTATTCAACTAAAAATTGAATCATTACTGCATGTCTGCAATAGACTACCACAGTAAGGGATTGTAGTGCAGTTTGCATTTGCCACAATAATGTCTTGCCCTATTGAAGTATTCGACTAAAAATTGAATCTTTAGTGCGAGTCCAAATTTCTAAAAGATTTGTACAGTCATGGTTTTTTGTCATACCTTTGCAAATCATTGAAGTTCAAAAATGGGGGCTTCCGTTTTAACCCTCCAATGCTTGATCTTCAATTTTGTCATCTTTTTTTCTTTTATTGATTTTTTCTTTTTATCTTTGTGTATATAGTGGCATGGGTCCCGATTCTCGTGTTTTAGTCCGTAAAAGCAGAAAGCAGGCAGAACAATATTATAAACTATACAAGGTATCTTTTAAAATTATTTGTTGCTCTCTTTTGGTTATGGATCTTCATATTCTTGGTTTTGTAGTTGTTGTATTGCAGTCCTTCGTTTATGATAATATTGTTTTTTTTTTAGTTGTGCTAATACTCTCATTTTTTGTTATATGTGATTCTTGTTTACATTTAAGAATGGTTTCTTATACTTTGTGTATCTCTTTTTTTGTAACCTTCCCTGCTTTTATATGTGCTCAGGATTTTGTCGTCTTATACCGTCACTTTTATTATTTATCTATCTATTGAATGCTTAGCAAGTTCCTTTTCTTCTCCTCAAAAAATTTATATGTAATCATGGATAAAAAATTGAACTTTAAAGTAATTTATTCTTTTGAGGCTCAATAAAAAAAAAGTAATTTATTCTTATTAATTTGCATGTGAATCCAAACATTGCTACTGACTTGCTCTATTATTTGTATTAGAAGATCTCTTTGCTCAATTATATCCTTCCATTCTTCCCTAAACATCTTGGGTTATTGTTTTTGCTGTCATTGGGCAATTTACTTCCCAATTCCTTCTACCTATTCTCATATATGATCAAGTAGCACTAACTATTTGCAAATTGTGTGGTAGGAACCGATCCCTGTTACACAGCTTGTTAGGGAAACTGCTGCTGTCATGCAAGAATTCACACAATCTGGGTAAGATAGAGTTTTCGAGCTATTTCGTTGTTTGTATAAATTATCATCAGAAAGTAAGGGTGTTTACTCTAACAATTGGAAATTTTATGATTCCAATTCATTATATGATACTTGATTAGATGATTATATAGTAGTTAGTAGCATGGTAAATTCTCTTGTGGGGAAGTATGTGGCTAATTATGTACCAGAGGAACTAATGTTAGTAAATACTGCCATTAACTGCCCTAGGTATTATAAAATTTGACAAGTGTGACTGTGTGAGCATGCTATAAGAGGAAGTTGGAAATTGGCTTTATTAAGGACAAGAAAGAGAATTAAAGCAGACCCATTCCGCCAATAACACACACACAAAAAAAAAAAAAAAAAAAAAAGAATCTTCATACCGCTTGGATTTCTTCCTTTAGTTCTAATTTCACTGTTCCTGTTTTCTTCCAATCCTCACTGGGTTTGCTACAATTGCAATAGCAGCTTAGATTTTCATAGGAATCATAGCAGTGTACATCAAGGGTAGATTATTGGAGGGGTGTACTGGTATAGAGTTGGTGCTTTACTACATTAGAAAGAGAATGGCATTAAGGTTATAATGTAGGTGGGGTATAGGATGTGATTAATGTTTTACTAGATTGATGAGAGATTGGTCATGAAAGCAGACTTACTAAATTGAAAGTTGGTAGTTGTGAGTTGTGACATGCCAGCAAGTCTTGAGTGTATTTTCTTTTATAAACAAATATTCCTTGCCTTGTTTTAGCTATTTCCAGAATCGAGAAATAACCAAGATGCTCCATGTACTTGATATGAAAGGTTCATGAAAGTGTTGATTATAAATTTTTACTTTCTTGTCCATTGTTACTAGTAAATCATTAATACAGTATAAACTAGGAGGTTAATGACCTAATCCCCATATTTTATGATCGAGAATCTTGTTTGCCAAATTCTGCCGCGGTAATTGCTTGAGAGTTGAGACTATGAAAGTCTTTATTAAGGCCTTCTTCTTTTCACTGTAAAATAAGATTCAGTATTCTGATAAGTAATAATTGGTTTAAAGTTTTCTAATTGGTAATAATGAGTTACCTAATGCAACAAATAACACTAGTCAGTAAAATTTAATTCTAATTAGTATAGTAAGTTTCAATCAATAATAATTCAGTTTTTTTATTGGCAATAAAAAATTCTGTTCAGCAAAAAGCAGGGCCTAAGCTGAGACACATTCTTCTGAAGTAGAATAGTGTTTCCCCCTTCCTGTACAAACCCTCTGCCTCGAGTCAGTATTCCGCTATTCCCTCATGGCAGCTTTAGATATAAATAGTTATGAAGTCTCCAACAACAATAACAACAACAAAGCCTTAGTCCCAAAATGATTTGGGGTCGGCTGACATGAATTGCCACAAGGAATCGTGTGAAAGGGAAAAAGAGGAGCAAAATAATCGACTGTCATAAAGTCTCACCGCCAAAAAAAAAACCCCACATATTATCCCTCGGTCTCCAATTAAAAGTCTAATGTTTTTTGACCAGCGAACAACCAAACCCTTAGGACCTTCTTCAACCCCGAGATGTGATGAGTCGACATCGATGTGCCAAACGACCAAAACTTTGTCCCTAAATAAATGTCCCCACCTATATTCATTTGTTTATTTACATGTAATCAACCAAATCTTGCTATCTTATTTTTTTAACTCACTTTTAATGAACCAAATCCCACTATCTTGTTTACTTTATTCACCTTTAATTAGCCAAATCCCACTATCTTACATTTTGATTCACCTTCTTAAAAATATGTAATAGAGGAAAACTAGAATTTTTACTGGGGATGGAAGGAGTATAGAATTGACATTGCTCTGCACCGTGTCTTCATATTAGCAACAAAAACTGGCCAATGATTTTAAAAGTTTTTATTGAATCAAGCCTGTAGTCCATAGCTTTGTCTACAATCTAGGATTGATTTGCCTTGCTTTGTAAGAACTGTACCTCTTAAGTCTCAATGCCACCACATGGAGTATTTCTTCTTTATGTAAATCAGTTCCAACCCAGACTTCGTTTCCTTCCAAAGAAGCTAACTCTGAGTTGAAGGCATCTACTATTGTTGATTCTCAAAATACTTGGAAACCCTTGGAAAGTTGAAGGCATCTACTATTGTTGATTCTCAAAATACTTGGAAACCCTTGGAATGATTTTTTTTTTTTTTTTTTTTTTTTTTTTTTTTTTTTTTTTTTTTTACTGCAGGGGTACTGCTTAATTCAGGCTGACTATCTGTCAGTGGTTGACAATGTGAGCAGGTTGTTATGGTGTATATTAGGAAGTTGTTCTATCAAGAGTTTTTGTTACATGATCTGACAATCAATGCATTTTTGAGCCCTTTTGGTCTTGTGGGTTGAGGTGGCATTCATAATTTCGGGCTGGTGCTGTAAGTCTGAGTTGTTAGGTTGTAATACTTTAATTTGTTTGAGGGGCGACATGTTGTCACGTCAGATCTTGCAGGTTATCTTAGGAATCATAATAATTTAATTGGTTTGAGAGACATGTTGTTGCAGAAAATCTTGCAAGTCATCATAGGGATTTTGAGTGGTATTTTTTTGTGACAGGGAACGTTAGTTATGTCACTAATATTTGTATTTTGGTCGGGTCACTTTGATGATGTGAGTAGTTGAGGTCATCATAGAAATCTTGATATTTGGGCTGCTCACTTTGGTTTCGTGTACAATTGAGTTTTGGTTGGCAATTTGGATAGGGTTATTGGATATGGATTGGTTTGGCCAGTTAAATAAACACGTGGCAACACCTTTCAAATAAGTTTTATATTGCAAATGAGTTTTAAATATTTATTTAACAACACAATGTTTTCAATTGACTTCCTCTTCTACTTCTCCAAATTTCATGTCATATTCTTGTATTTGTCCATGGAATGATGCAATGTAGTTTGTTTCTGTCAAATTTCATCAACTATTTTGTGTTAGTTGTATACCCTCCTCCCCAAACACCCCCCATCCAACCGAAAAAGAAAAAAAAAGTTGCACGTTCTATACCCATAGCCATTGTATGAAACCATGTTAGTATCAAGGCACTTAAGAAACAGATGGGTCTTATTTTTCTTCTCATCTTTTGAAACAGGATTAGATTAAATTATGGAACTTATTGTTTGTTTAGATTGCTTCTGTTTGCTGCTTTCTTAAGTTGCTTTTGGTCCTTTAATTTTTAATTTTCCTGTACATTTTTTTAAATCTGTGCAGTGGTGTGAGACCCTTTGGAGTTTCTCTTCTGATTGCCGGATTTGATGAAAGTGGTCCACAATTGTACCAGGTACTTAATTAGTGAACTGAAGTGATGGCTATGCTTCCTGTTAAATTTTGTATGTAGCTGTCTATAGATTGTCAGTGTGTTGTGTAGCTTTTTATGTGGAGTTATCTTGGAATCTTAAAAGTTTGTACTTTAATCATATACTCTTCGCAATCTTTTCATTTTTACTTCTAATGCAAAGCTTGCTTTGAATTAATAGAAGGAATGTTTGGTTTTGGCTGAAAGAATTTTTAGAAAGCATATATTATACATTTAAGACACTCTACATAACAATAGTATTACGAAAGGGTTTAAGGTACCTTACAATGTAGAGAATGCTTTACAGAGCTGAAATTTGTTTTATTTTTCATGCTCTGAAAAATTGAATATCAGCTGAAAGTCTGTATGCTATTTGCTTCTGGCTGCAAAATATTAATAGTATTTAGGAAAGTTTTAAGGCACCTTGTAGAGAAAGCTTCACAGATCTAATGTTTGTTTTGTTTATGGACTAAAAATATATGATCGAAAGTCTGTATATAATTTACTTCATTCTATTTATAAGTCTGTTTAAAAAAAAAGAAAAAAAAACCTTTTTTCTTGGTCTAGTTTATTCTGGTGGGGGCAGACTTGTTTCTAATAAGAAAACAGCTTCAGCATATAATTTATTGATTAATTTCATTTGTTACTTTCCCTACGTTAATTAGGCTTGAGTGATAAATGCTCGTTAGGTTCTTGACATTCTTCCACAGCTCTTGAAAGTATTCAATATTTATTTAGGTGGATCCCTCTGGTTCATATTTCTCATGGAAGGCTTCAGCTATGGGAAAAAATGTCTCCAATGCAAAGACTTTTCTTGAAAAGAGGTAATGAGTTACTGGTTATTGTTAAAAATCATCCCTGCATTGTTCTGAATGTCTCCATGTCCACTGTTAAGAAATACAGAATTATATTAACGGGTGATGAGACGTAAGTATTACATTTGCTAGGAATCTCTTTGACTTGTACATTTTTCTAGCATGCTCAGTTCTTATTTCTTATTTCTTATTCCTTGAACCACATTTTCCTAAACAATAATTCTCTTTAATATTTCTTATTTGTTGAACCACATTTCTCAATGAATTGACGAATTTACAGTTTTGACAGTGAGCAATTAGACTACACATGAAGGTTGAATGTCATGTATATTAAAAGGAAATGTCAGATAGATATGGAAGGATAAATTTTAAAAGTAGATGAGATATAAATATATAATTGATTCAATTCCAAGTTGATTTTCTTTTGCTCAATATGGTCTATTGTGGGTAGAAATCAATATGAATTTTTCTAATCTTATCTAGGGATGTTAGAGGTGTTATGTATAAGAAATCAAAGTTTATCCTATGGTTACTTCATTAATATGAGTTCGTGTCGTAAGATCTTGAAATGTATATCAGTATGTCACCACAATATGAGTGATGTAGGGTTTATAATGAGTTCTAACTCACTAAATATGTGTAATTCTTAACACTTTGTTTGGATCGAAGGAAATGGATGGAAAGGAAGGGAAGGTAAATCGAGGGGATAACAAATGAGGGAAGAAGAGAATTGGAGGGGTTGAGAAATGGAGGGAATAAATTGTAGAAATTGATCTGTCCAACAATGGAGAGATTTGGAAGGAAAACTCATCATTCTTCCCTCCCCTCCCCTTCCCTTCCCACCCCCTTCCCCTCCCCTTATTTTCCTTCCTCTTTCCCTATCCAAACACACTGTAAATGTTGGCCAAAATCTTATATATTACCTCCGTTTCATATTATTTGCAATGATTTGACATAAAATAGAGAGGAAAAATGTCTAATCGTTGCAAATAATATGAAACGGAGGTAGTAATATTCTTCATGCTTTAAGGCCATTTGCAGCTGATTCCCAATACTCTCTCTCTCTCTCTCTCTCTCTCTCTCTCTCTCTCTCTCTCTCTCTCTCTCTCTCTCTCTCTCTCTCTCTCTCTCTCAATGCAGATTTTGACTTCTATCTTGCCAATGTTCAACTTTGACCAATAATGTCAGAAATTACATATAAGTAAAAACTATAAAAAGGAGATGTTTTGAAAATTGATATTGAGATGACATTGATAAGGCCCCCCACATGGTTTGTTTACCCTCACTTTTAAATAACCGAAGTAGTCAAAATGATGTATGTGAATGGTGCAAAAGTACAAAGCGTTACAACTAAAAAGAAAAAAAAAAGTAATAGAATTACTGAGTTATATTTATTTATTCATTTGTCAACTGTTAAGAATATTTCATTATAGGTGATAACCTTTTTTTTCCCCCCCTTTCATTTACTTGTTTTGTTTTCCCTTTCTACAAAGCAAAACTTTTGAAGACAACATTTTGACATTTTTATTCAAGAAAAGGCGTGATATGACAATAATTCCTCTTGTTGATGAGCTTTCACAATGATGAACTATCCTTATTGATTTGCTGTTGTAGTTTTAAATATTTGACCTTTTTCTTTTCTTCTTTGGTCTTTGGGTATGTCAACATGTACAAAACTTCTTAAATTTCTTAATTGACTAAACATTTTAGGCTGATGTTTTGTGAAAAAATAAGCCAATTGGAGATAAGACAATAATTCCTCTTGTTGATGAGCTTTTGCAATGATGAACTATCCTTATTGATTTCCTGTTGTAGTTCTAAATATTTGACCTTTTTCTTTTCTTCTCCGGTCTTTAGGTAGGTCAACATGTACAAAACTTCTTATATTTCTCAATTGCCTAAACATTTTTAGGCTGATATTTTGGGAAAAAATAAGCCAATTGGAGATGATTATGGGGATAAATTGGTCCTATTAGTTAATCTTGGACTGAAACTTCAATGCGGGATCTTCACTAACTGAAAGCTATTGCTTAGCACCTTCAAATCAAGCTGGTGTATCTGGGCAGATTTTCAGTTTTCCTTTTCATAGTTCATTGCGTACACTCTTGTTATCAATTATCGTTTCAATTGTGGCAAATGGAAAAATAGATTTTATGTACTTAAAAAGTTATCAACGAAGAATTCCTTATTGGATTTTTTTTTTTTTTTTTTTTTTTTTTTTTTTTTTTTTTTTTTTTGGATGCAGATATACTGATGATATGGAACTTGATGATGCTGTCCATACAGCTATATTGACGCTTAAGGAAGGGTAAGAACTGTTGAGACCTTGAACCTCCCTTCCATGCTGTCTATATGTGTGATTTCATGTTTGTTAGATGATAATCAAATCTTGTGGCTGTTCGATAATGCTGAAAGCAAATTAATCCTCATCGCCTCCACTTGATAAATCGAAAAGGAAAAAGAAAGTAAAGAAACAACTGTTGATCAATTAATATTTTATGCTATTTATGTATCTCAGTAATGGGGATAAATTAACAGGCTGAATGCGTTTCTTGAAGTTGGCTATCCAAACAACTTTTGAAATTAATTTACCACCATTGTTTGGCATAGAGTTTGCGTTGTTTTATTGGTTTTATATTGTTTTTTTAGTTTTGTCTCCTATAAATTAATTAGTGACTAGATAACCACCTAATGCCAATACATAGACAAGATGCTTTTTCTTTCCTGTTTGGAGGCCTAGGAATTTAGGGGGCATTTGGTAAGGGCATTCAAGAAAGTGAAAGAGAATCAAGAGGGTTGATTCCCTTTGTTACTGTGATGTAATTTTTACTAAACCCTTTTTACCCCTCTCCATCTACCTCAAACTCAAACTCTCCTACTTTCATTCTCCACCACCCCTCACCTCCCCCTCCCCCCCCCCCCCCCCCCCAAGGTTTTTGAAATCCCATTCGCCAAGCATTAACACCAAAGTTGCTACCCCCATCAATAGTACCTCATTGACGACGACTACCAATCCCACCGCTCATAGTAACACCGCCCACCACTGACCCCTCAATTAGCTGCCCCAACCCGCCGGAAACCACTCAACCAACCACTAAATCACTCTCAAACTGCTGGAAACCACCCATAAATAAACCAAAAAATTCGGAAGAAAAATCAATAAAATTGATTAAAAAAAACCTTTTTGTTATCGTTTTATGTAGTCAATTCGAATATGAAAGTTCCACATGGAATTTTATTTTCGAATCAGACCTTTAAAACCTTAAATTTACCATTTTGATGTTGGTAAACTTTAATATTTTTCAAAAAAAAAAAAAAAAAAAAAAAAAATTTGGCCTTATAGGCAAGGGTTTCATATGGGAGTATGGGACGGTGGCGGCAGGGTTTAGAGTTTTGGCCTTATGGGCAATTTGTGAATTAGGGTTTCATATGCAATAAGCTTTGATTTAGGGTTTAAAGTTCTAACTGAAGGATTCTTATGTAATTAATTGTAAGAGAATCAAAGAATGGTACTAGAAAGATTTAAGTTGATGAATTTTTGCTTTTAACACTTACAATTCCTCTCCACGCAACTCCATGTCTGGTTTATGTTATCCAAGTGACGCACGATGTGCAGTGGCTTGCACTCTGGTGGAGGCAGCCTGATGTGTGGGCCTTCTTATACTCCATGAACTTTGCTGCACTCATGTATCCCTGATATGAACAAGCTAGTGCCCCTCCTTACCTCAAGCCTACAAGTGATGATTTTAAGTGCTTGTTTTGTCTTTTGTTGTGAATGGATGCATGATGAAAAGGACATGCTGTAATAATGAATAATGCATGAAAGAATTCAAAGAAACATGCCTCTGAAAGAGAAGGATGGTTTAGCTGGAATAATATAAAATTTTCTGTTCTTGGTGCTCAATAGTTTTACTTTTCTGTTCCATGTCTTTGTAATGGACAAAATAACACAATATGGGCAATAGGAGTCCTCTAATGCTCTTATTGCATGTGTAGTTGAAATAGGCTTATGTAGTCTTATTGTTTTCCTCTAAGATGCAGCAATTGCAGTAGTTTGTTATCTCATTAATACTGTGCTTCATACAGTTTTGAAGGCCAAATTTCAGGGAAGAATATCGAGATTGGGATTATTGGCTCTGACAAAAAGTTCAGGTACGCATTCTTTTTAATTATTTTTGCCATACTAGTCCTTTAAGTATTATCTGCATTGTGGAAATTTGTATTACTGATTTACTGTTAACATCTTCTGGAGAGCTTATATTTTTAATGTGAGGCAAAGCTAGATAACAGTAATACCACTATCGAGTCATGTATGGCGCTATGGTTCAAATAAACTTTGTTAATTTTGATCAGAGTTACTTTTGGTGTTTAATTGGCAATGATTCATAGTTACAATGTAAAAAACATCTGTTTATATTTCGTAAAATGTGTTATGAATTTTGCTAATATAATTAGAGAAGTGTAGTGTATGTTATGTTATCAACTTTCAGGGAGTTCGTAGTGTATGGCTGTCTCAATTTTTTTTTTTTTTTTTTTTTTTTTTTTTTTTTTTTTTTTTTGGCCTCTCTTTTATATCTCCTTTATCTTTTTTGGGGGAATTTAAAACCTCAAAGAGAGGGGAGGTGGGGAGGGGGGGGGGGGGGGTTGAGGAATCACATCAAGATACTGGATTGTAGGAAATGCAGGTGTTGCATTGTTCACCACTTCATCCTACCCTACAGCAACCTGCCAGCCAGTCATCGTCCTTTCTCTTCAGGATGTAACTAGCCTTCTGTCTTGCTTGCTTGCCATTTTATGTTACCTGCCTGGATTTCCCTCTATCCCATGTTGATTCTAGTGTGGCCTTATCTCTCCTGAGTAATTTGTTATATGGGCTATCAAAGAACCAAACAAAAACTACACACCCTGACTGTTTCAATCAATCCAGCTATTGAAAGTTTTAAATCTTGCATTGTCTTGTCAAGTTAAATGTTGCTGTAAATAGTGAGTGTTCTTGATTCCTTCACTTATAGTTCACATTCCACAGTAAGATTTCTCTTTGCAATAATTTTCAAGTTTTGCAATACAGTGAAGTAGCATACCTTTGAAGTTAAGAGGGAAAAATTATCGGGCAGCCATCAGGCCAGTGGTGATATGGGTCATTGTTGGGCATTCAGGATCGATTACATTAGGAAGATGGGAGTAGCAGAGATGCGTATGGTTAGACGGACGTGGGGGAACTGCGAATACGTTAAAAAGAAAGATTTAGAAATGAAAATGTTAGGAGGAAAGATAGAGTTGCGGACATTGTGGATAAAATTAGGGAGAACTGGTTGCGTTGGTTTGGGAATGTTAGGTGGAGATTGGAAGACGCACCAGTAATGAAAGTAGATTGTTAGTATCTAGGGGGTTTCAGAAGAGGGACAGACCAAAAATGACTTGGATGTAAGAGTTAAGGACTTGAAGAAGTTGAGTTTGATGAGCATATAACATTAGATAAAAAGGAACAGAAGGAGAGGATCATGGTTGACGAATACATGAAATAAAATCTTGGTTCATGCGGCCGACCCCATTATTTTGTGGTTGCAATAAAGTGAATTAGTGTAATTGAGGTATGATGGGTACATGAGGCTGTGTATTGATGAGCAGTGAGGTAAGGTTACAGAGTATGATGTTCACCTAAAGACTCTTGTCTGCTTGCTTATGGAATTTTGCAATTGGAATGGTGTCTCAAATATTTTTGTGTCCTATAGTTGCTCACATTTGAGCTACGGGACTCCCATTCCTTGTTTTGTGATTTGTTTAGTTTGGAAAAGCTGGTATATCCATTCGGATATACTATTCATTGAGCAGATGTTACTTTATCCTATATTTTCCTTGGTGCTCAGATGTACAAGTAATAATTTTGATGAGTGCTATTCTGAACTATTTGCTCTGCTAAATATCTTGGAGTCGTTATCCAGCTTTCTGTGTGATTGAATGGATGCATACCTATTTAAAAAAGTTTTACAAGTCTATTGACAAGTGTGTAAATTCAACTTGCAGGGTACTAACTCCCGCCGAAATTGATGACTACTTGGGTGAAGTTGAATGAGCAACGTTTTCAAGGGGATGGTGAACTATAGATCTTGATTTAACCCTGCATTGTGTCCTGAGTTCCTTGGCTTTTGCATTGAACTGTTTGATATAGTTCAATGCTGATTTACTGGCCCATGTTTAAATGTGAACTTTGAGGTCTTAGAAAATGATCTATGCAGTGTTTGCAAACTATTAAGGGTTCGATGCTATCATGCTACTTTAATTGTAGTTTTAATCGTTGACAGATTGTATTAAAATATCTCAAGATTCTTGTTGCTAATTTGATACTAGATTGTACTTCCTCCGTTGCGCATTATGTGCAACAACCTTGTTGCACGTTTTCAAGACAAAATTTGTTAATGTTTGATTAACAAAGTAAAGGGTGTGATTAAAGGTAGGAGAGAGAAAGAAGGATAAGGCTAGGCCACCACTACCACCAGTACACCACCAACACCTCCCTTTCCCTAACAACACTCCTCCACTAACCACGTCCACTCACACCCTGAAACCACCACCACCACCACCTCATCCCGTAATCACCATCTCACCACCACCACCCCATCTCGTCTCATCACCACCAACATGATCTGAAACCCCACCATAACCACCCAAAACCCACTCCAGACAACTCGCATTAGCACCGCAAGTCTGCAACTCGTAACCCAGTCACCACCACCAAGATTCGAAATCCCAACCCACCCAAATAGCAGCGACAACCAAGATCTGGGACACCTCCATAGCCACCGAAAACCAACCTTAACCAATTTGCAGCCATAACAAAACCTGATCAATTTTTAGGGTTTCAATTTTGAGGATGATCGGCGGCTATAAAAAGGGGAAAAGGAGTCGGCGATGACTTTGACAAGGGAAAAGAAGAGTAGTGACTCGATCGGCGGTGGGTTTCGGAGAAGAAAAAAGAAAGAGAAGCAGCTTTTGGGTTTGGTGTGGCTGGTTGGAAGTTTTCTGGGAATTTCAGGCGGCAGCGATGGAGTGGGAGTTCGAGGTTGTGGGTGGTCAGCTGGGTGGGGGATTTCGGCCTGGAGGTGGGTTGGGGTCGTGGCAGTGAGAGAAGAGAGTGAAAAGTAGTTGTGGTTGTGGTGGTGATGGTTGCTGTGGTGGTGGTTGTGGTGGAGGTGAGAGAAAACTTGGTGATGATGGCGGTGGATATGGTTGTGAGGGAGGAGAGAGATTAAGATTAGGGATTAAATCATAAATGAATTAATTTAGTTTAATATAATAATATGTAATCTTATTAATTTAATGTGTGTTATTGAACTTAAGTAAGGGCACATGGGTCATTTTACACAAAAATATTTACTATAAGTGGAAATTTTTACTTTCATGAGCACATAATGTGTAACTTTCGTTTTTGGAATTATTGCACATAATGCGTAACGGAGGAAGTATTAAAAATTAAAATAGCTCAAGATTCTTGTTGCCAATTTGATACTTGGTAGTATTACTTGTGCCATAGTGTTGCTACTAAGTTTCATCTTTCATGAGCCCATTATCTTCCTTAATTGACACCCTTTGTTCCAAATTGATAGTAGTCAAACACTCAAACTTGACATATACTAATGTTTTTTTTAAAAAAAAAAAAAAATGCAGCATGTTGATTGGCAATGGAGTTTTATGTGGTTGAGTAGAATTTGTTAAAATATTACGAAGTATGTAAATGGGGGTTTGTTGGAAAATTAATAAAATAAATAAAAATTATTACCTCTGTTTTATAAATCTACAACAAACTTTGTTGCACATTCCTCTAGACAAAATTTCTTAACCAAAGATTAGTACAAAAAAGGGCATATGATTAATGGGATGAGAGGGAAAGTAAACACCACCAGCGCCCACCTTGTAACCCACCCTCACACCACCACTAATATCTGAACCCCACCACAACCACCCAAAACCCACCCAACTAACTCGCAACGCCACAAATCAACTCGCACCACCACCAACGAACCCACCCAACCAACTCGCACGACCAGCCGACCACCTTACCACCTCCAACAAACCAAAACCCTAACTAACTCAACGACCATCACCGACCAGTCGACCACCAACGAACCCACCCAACGGACCGAAACAACCACCTTACGACCTCTAACAAACCACCACTAATTTAGATTTGAAACCCCAACTTACCATCACTAAGGAAACGAATCAAAATCCCACTTCACCACCACAAAGATCTGAAACTCCACCTTACAACAACCAAGATCCAAAACACAACACCACCAAAACCATCCAATTTCGATTTTGAAAAGGGGCGAATTTTGAAAAGGGGAAAAGAGGCGGTGGCGGTGACTTTGAAAAGGGGAAAAGAGGGGTGGCAATGGCGGTGGCGGTGGTGAGGTGAAATGGTCGGCGACTTGATCTGAGTGGTGGTGGTGGTACGGTGGTTGTGAGAGAAGAGATAATATGGCTGCTATTGCTGGTGGTTCAGAGGGAGGAGAGAGAAAATTTTGTGATGGTGGTGGTGGAGGTGGTTATGAGGGAGAAGAGCAAATGTGGGTTAGGGTTTTAATTATGGATGAATTAATTTGGGATAAAAAGTTAATATGTTGTTTATTGAAGTTAAGTAATATTTAGTAAGGGTATAACTATAAATTCACACAATTTTTTTTAACTATATTAGGAAAGTTTTTTTGTTGCACATAATGTGTAGATTCCGTTTTGGGAAATTGTTGTAAATTTTATAAAATGGAGGTTGTATAATGGGTGAATAGTTTATAATTAATCAGTGTAGGGTATTTCTATGTAAAGAAGTGCAACAATTTAAAAACACTAATGGAGTACCAACTAGTATTTCTCTCGTGCATAGGGATGTATAGAATTGGATCTGCATTGGAAATTAGGTAGGAACCATACCAGTGAATTTCCAACTAGTCTAGGTAAAAATCATAAAATTCTATATTGGACTTGAAGCGCAGTTCAAATGTAATTTTTTTGTAAAATTTTAAAGTTAGCAGCCTAATATTTAAATGTGGGTGCCTAGGTTTACCTTAATGATAAACCATATTCGTTACTCTAATGTATGTCTTTGATTTCGTGTTGTTGAAATTAAAATGTTTTTCCTCCAAATTTGTGGTCTAACTCTTAACATTGGGAAAATTGACGACGTTAATAGTAGAAACTCTTCTTCGTCTCCTCCACCATCTTTTTTTTCCTCCCACAATCCACATCAACATTATGAAAATAAAGCAAGTGATTCCAACGACTCCACTATATAAGTGCTAACTCCATTGAAGGAGCTCTAGCTTATTCCTCCACCTTCATGTTCTTCAACCTTCATCTTCTTCAACCTTCATCTTCTTCGACTTCGATAACCCACCTTCCACCAACATGTCTTCCTGCCGATTAAAACGAAGGGCCTAAAAAAAGGGTGTAATTAAGGGTAAGGTCATCATTAAAGGGTAGGGGTGACGTATTCTTCCATTGAATCTTCCCTTGAGCTTGAATTTCTCCATTGAACTTCTGAAATTTCCATTGAAACTCTTGAATTCATGTTCTTCCATTAATGACGTTCTTTGAGCTTAATAGTGTTAATTTTCCATAATTAGCTTGCTCTAGTACAAGTGACAAATAGATGTTTTGAAATCTCTTTCATGGTATGGTAAAAAATGCAGGTGTTAGAGTGTGAGATATTCTTAGAGAATAAATTAACAGAGATGGGAATTCTGTCAATCCCAAATTGCTTTCCACAAGAATGAATTAATTTTTTGGTAAGTTTGTGCCTTCCATAAGACATCCCAAGGCTGTTGGTGGTGATGCTAGATTGGGATAACTCTCTATCTTGGATAATCCAATTTGTATCCCTTTTACTATCACACTTCCATTTCCTAGTCCAAATGGTGGAATTGAAGTCCCGTCTTTCAAATAAAGAAGTGTAGTCAATTCTGGTAAAAACCAGATCACTCAGTTGAATTTTAATTTGTTCCTCCAGATCATTTTTGGGTGAATAGGAGAGACTGGAGAAAGTTTGCGGGGGAGGGTGGTTGTTCTTGTTGAAAGGGCCTATGAGGAAAAGTATAAGAGGTCGTAGACTTGTAAATCGTGAAAGAAAGAGAAGACGATGACAAGAATTTACGAAAATACCCCGTGTGTGCCTATAGGAAGGTACACCTGGCTCGAGTGCACATAACAGGAGCTGGATTGTGGGTATCTTTGGCCTCTTCTCTAAGAAAGATACCATTACCATACTAAAAACCCCCTAAAAGAAACTTATAAAAGCCCCATGTTGGAAACCAAGTTAAGATAAAGGTTTTTCAAATACAATCCATTACTAAGCTAATACAAAGTAAGGTTAACATGAGATCACGAGATAACCTTCTAAACCTCTTTTGGTCGACCAGACATATCAAAAGAGGTAACAACACACAAACAAGTCAAAACCAACCCTAAGAGCCAAAACTCTAAAAATAATACTCGAACTCGAATAAGCTTTGCAAGAGGAAACTAACACAACCCTTTATAGCCCCCCTAAAATATTATATAACCACAAGAAACAATCTATTAAAACAACGATTATTGCATCTAAGAACATTATCATACATTCAACTAAGTTTCAAAAAATATGTAAGGAAATCACAACACAAACCAAAACACGAACTAAGCTCCATAATTATAAACTCGAAAAAAGACAACTACATACTTTGAAGTTTAACATGGATAAGACAGACTTAGACCCTGTTCACTTCACCTTAAAAAAATAATATTCAGTAAAAATAATTTCAGTTCAATATAATTAATTTCAGTTCACTAAAAATAAGTTCAGTTTAGCAAACACAAGTTCAGTTCAGTAAATAATTTCAGTTCAGTAAAAATCAGTAAATTTAAAGAAGAAATATAATAGAAAAGCTATAAAAATAATTCTGCCAGTTCAGCAAAAATAATTTCAGTTCAGTAAAAATATTTCAGTCTAGTAAATAGTTTTAGTTCAGAAAAAATAAGGTGAAATGAATGAAGCCTTAGAGTAAAAAGGGTTATATACCAAAGAAAATACCCTAACCGAATATTAATTCTGATTGATTCAAAACTACACAATGACGGTGACGAAGCTATCTCTAATATAAAAGCCTAAAACCTTTGGCTAACTAGATCCCACAACTATTAAGGTTTTAGATTATCGTAAGCTTGATCACATACACATAAAACAGAGAAAACACAGGAAAATTCCAAAAAAAAAAAAATGAGTGGAAAACTCAGTAACATTACTCTAGCCCGTAAAATAGTTTTTCTTTCAAAATCATTTGGTTACATATCATACAAGCATAGTTGTTCAAAAATAATTTGGTATCATTATCTTTAAAAGTTGTATCGACAAGGATCATTCCCTTTACATAATATCATAGGTAAGTATAGGTTTTGGACATTACATAACTTTCATTAGTGTGGGATTGATTCCCCATTTCATTAATGTAGTTTCCTCCACCTTTAACTCACCCATTTACCACATTCAATTCATTTTCCAATGCCGATAAAAAAAATAACATCGTATCATATTAAATCATTTCTGAAAACCTTTATACCTCATACAAATGCAATAGTACACCGACACATTTCATAATCATTTATTCATAACATTGTAATAAAATAACCATCGTTAAACATTTAACAAGGTTACAAGGGCATAACAGATCACATTCACATATCTTATAAATTAATAAAATAACTAGAAATACCGGTCATTCCTAGCATTCATAGCACCTTGTAAAATAGTAAGACATCTTTATTAACGATCGTACATATTAATATATCGTAAAACTCATCAATACAGTATCCTTGTGAGTTCTCATAAGTCCTTTAATAGAGTTCATGTATTCATAACTTTTTGATGGACATGCTAGTCGCTGGACAGTATGACATGGCGGAATGTCTTCCGCGATGGGCAGGTGCCCATAACATAGAGTAGGAGGGTCTTCACTTATTCCAGGAAGACTGGATTTTATTCAGTGGCTGTAACACCCCAATAATTCTCTCTTTAAACCTGCAAATACCTTTAATAAAATCCAAGAGAATTACTGACGTGCTACTGCCACGTGTTCAAACGTTAATGCTAATTCAGAATTTAGCAGCAGAAAAACTAACTCAGTTATAAATAAGTTTCAATACCAACGGACAAAACCAAATTAGGTCTTACAACTTGGAACCAATAAGACCCTTATTCAAAACCCAATAAAAGTGTAAATAAATCAACTAGAGTTTAAATATATTCAAATGTAAGAAATGAAATAAACTGTGAACGGTAACCAACACTTCACTCAAAATCCCATCACCTTGATGGAAGTCCAAACTATGTAAACACCTATGATAAATCTGCTCCCCAATATTATAAGTGTAAAGATTGGATCATTATAGAGTCATTGAAAGGCGAAGGTCATGACCAAAGAAAGACACACAAAAGCAAGCAATCAACAACATTGAGTACATACAAGCTACGAAATATAATAAGGAAATTCCTAGCATGCTACTAATAATCCATCATCACATACAATTTAATTATAGACTCAAACATATGACTCAACAGTTAACATTACTAAGACTTCAATAATTAGTAATAGAAAAATCATTTCATTTTATTCACTGGATTAAGCGATAGACAAGGATGTCCTCCCATGCTCTCATTTGGAACATTAATAAAAGAAAAACCCCATGCCTCCTTTTAGAAACATCAATAAACATCCAATGGTAACGGGCGCGACTCCGTGGCCATAACTAGTATGAGATCTCATCTAACTCCTTATAGTTTTTTTAAAAAGTATTTGTAAACAAGAGACTCGTAGATCAGACAGCCTCTAGAATGCACACGGCTAATACCCCATAAACCCCAACTCCTGATTGTCAATACTCTAGATGTGCACAAATCTAGAGTTTTATTGCTCATCCATCTTGCACTTTACGTGATTTACAAGTTTAGACTTGGTGATGACTCAAGTGCAAAATAATACAACCAATAAAACATTAATCATTCAAGCAATTCAAATTTTCAATTCAATTCTTGATTTGTTAGTGACAATCAATATATAGTATTGAATCCTTTAACTACCTCGGTATATAGACAGCTTAAGTACACAAGGCGCCTCAAATCCTTAACCTCATCTTATAAGACTTTATTTCTCCCTTTACTCATTCCATTTCAATCATCGTGAACGAGTAATAAAAATAATTTAATTGACAAATTATTGTACCTTTGTCTCCCAGTTCATCTTGCAAGTCAATGCATATAGAACACTCACAAGATAAATCAACATACGTAAAACTTTCAGACGACTGCATTTCATACACAATCAAGACTAACCACCAAAGAGATTTGTTACCAAACAATTTCAGTCAACCACAAGTTCCCTAACATGATTCTACATTCCTCCAAATCCTTAAACATGCTCATAAAGTCAAGGTTTTCGTATCCTTGTACGTACCTTGAATAATCGAGTTGGTTGAACACTTTAAGAACTAGAAATAGTCTTCTACGAAGTCCTCTCCTAAACCAAACAATAATAATTAAATCAATACCCAAGCAATATAATTTACAGCAATACCAAACTACTTTAAAACTCCTTAAACCATTGAAATAATGCCTTTAAATTATTCCCAATAGTCAAAGTTAATAATTCAATAGTTCAACTATAAGTTTATATGTTAAAATCATGAAAATATAGCTTATAACATAAAATTCCAGCAAGTTTAACTCACTAACATATGCTGAAAATTTGTTTTATTAATAGTTTTTGCGATTTAAATAATTTATACTTGTCATATTGCATAAATAATTGTTTAAAACATGTAGAAGCATTCTAAACCCTTATTTTTAGCTTAATAATAATAAAAATCAGATTATATAAAATATGGAAAATAACTTAAATGGTAGATTTCAAGCTTTTAATGATCTAAATTCATAATACAATAGTTATAATAGTATATTACACATTAAAACCTTAAAATCCTTCAAATAAACAAAACAAAACCCTAATTTCATAAAATATAAAATCTAAAAAATAATTTTAAATATAAAATTATGTATTTTGTCATTATGAAATCATAGGATAGATAATGCACGTACTGAAATAAGTGTAAAGTTGATTAAAGGTGCATTATCTTTGTTTAAAGTAGAAGGTTAATTAAGTTTCAGATTAATTTACCTTTTAATAAACTTTATCTCAATTAAGAAACATTGGGATACCAAGTAATTTCTTTATCAAACAACATGTCACTAGCTATAAACTTCAGACGATGAGGAATAAGTTGCACCCTTTTTTAATTAAAAGGGTTAGTTGAATTTCATGACTCTCATGCATACAAAAACTTTATATTAGTTTTAGTTGCACCCGTTTCACCACCATCACAAAAACTACCATTGTTATTGTTGTATATAGTTTGAATTATCATCAAAGAAAGGCCCAAAATGGTCATTTTGGTTATTATTAGGAATAATTGGTGAGTGCTCAGAGTAAAATTTGGTGGGGGTGTGTTCAGGGGCAAAGCCAGGTTTTTAAACTTCGGGGGGCCAAAATTTATACTTTGTATTACTAAACTAGTATTGTAGTATTACTTATGGTTCATTATTTCAAAACTTATGCTAAAACTAATTAAAGAAAGGAACTAAAAAAAATGTGCAACAAGAAGATTAAATAGGAATCCAACTCAAGATCTTGTAGCAAGAAAATGCAAAGATCATGCATCTACTACCGCTGAGCTCTGACTTACAACTTTATTATAAAGTTAACATTTAATGTAAATCCTAAGTTAGGCCCTGTTGACTTCACTTTAAAAAAATAATATTCAATAAAAATAATTTCAGTTCAATAAAAATTAGGGGTGAGCAAACCACTTACCCCCGTCAAAATTTTAGGATCCGGACCCGGAATTGTTTGGGTGATATTTCTATTTTATATAGTGATTTACCCCCGTCCCTTGGTCATAATTAGGAGTATTTTTGGCTCTTTAGAGCCACTTTTATTACTAATGTGTGCTTTCTAGTGTTTTCGTAGTTTTGGTAGCGTTTTGTAGGAAATTGCACATTTGGAGCATTTTCCTGGGATTATTTGGAGCAACTACGAGCATTGGAGGAGCACGACCATCTTTCGTAGCCCAAGGTCGCTTAGAGTCATGAAACCGGTGATTAAGGGCTCGACATATGAAAAGCTGAGGCAATGGATCGAGTATTCAAGCCCCTAAGAGGAAATTTTGATTGGGTTAAGTATCACTGCCCAATCATTAGTCCATTTGAAGCCCAAGGCATCAGCCCGTCCGGATGTTGCCTCGCCCGAAGGGGCGCCCGGCCGGGTGAGGCGAAAGATTAAGGAAGCTACTTCGCCCGATCTCGCGCCCGGCCATGCGCGAGAGATGCACTCAGATCAAAAAGGCGGGCCCGGCCGGGCGATGCTTCGCCCGACCGGGCGCTTGTCTTGAAGCTTAATTTCGGCGATTTTTACTTAGTTTCTAATTAGGATTATTAGGAGCTTTGTATAAATACGTTTTTAGTTGTTTGATATGATTATCTCTTCTCTTAACTATTTTCTCTCTTTACTTAGTGTTTAGCTTAAACTTCTCTCTTGTTTCTCTCTCTACAACTCTTGGTTTAATTCAATTCATTATTTTCGTTAATTTTGGTAACAATTTCTTCCCTTTTTATTTCAGTAATTTATTTGCTTTTGCTCATCATGTTTTGCTTAATTGCTTTGATTAGTTTAAATTTAATTATGTGTGAGTAGATTATTTTCTAGGGTTGTGGAGATCCATAAATAATATGAAGGACTAATTTATTATTGTTAATTGTCAATGCTTGATTAATTTCCTATTGATTGATTTAATGCTATGCAATTAGATTAGGCCTGGTTTAATTGTATGAGTTTTGCAATATTGATTCGAGATTCTACAAATGAGAATTGATGTTTAGGCTTAGTTTCAATAGGCAGGTTAATTTATAAATGGTTATGTCAAGATTCGAAAGATGCGATTTAATACATGTAGATTAATTCTGTGATTGTAATACGTAGTGAAAGCCCTTTATGATCTGATTAATTAATGCATTGATGATTGATTATTGTGTTTTACCCTGAAATATTATTTATTAGTGAACCTATACCCTAGGCTTTTATTATTTGATTTTCTCCTAAAACTTTAATCTTCATAGTTTTATTCTTTTAATAAGAATAATTTGGTTACTTAATAATTTAGATTATTTAATTTTATTAGAAATAAATGGACTCGTTTCCCTGTGGTTCGGCCCTTCTTCCCTATCTGCATAGTTAGATGATTTAGGAATTATTTTTGACTAGGTGATACGACTTTATCCTGTCAAAATTTGGCGTCGTTACCGGGGAAACGGTTTTATTTTTATTTCTAATTGTTTTTGTAGTCTAGATTATTCTCTCTTGTCTCAGAGAATGCAAGTTCTTTAAGACAAATTTCTCATATTTGTTTGTTTAGTTATGTGTTTATGCCCAGGGGTTCTAGATCAGGTTACATTCCGTTCGATCCTGAAATCGAACGATCTTTTCATAGACAAATGAATCTTTACAGACAGGTACGAGACACTTCCGAAGGTAATCCACCATTGGATCCCCCATCTGATTCTAGTGATTCGGAAGCTTCTTTAGAACCTGAATCAGAGATGACGACACCACCACCTCCTCCACCTTGCAAGCTTAGCGATTATTCGCAGCCGTCCTTAACGAATTTTCCACATCTTACTCCTACTCCGGCTCTTGATGGACTGCAATTCGAGATCAAACCCCAGTTTATCACGAAGACCAAAAGAAAGCAATTCAGTGGAGCTAAGGGTGAAGACCCTAATCTTCACATTGCAGATTTCTGTTAGTATTGCAATACTATCAGGCAAGTTGGGGTCACGTAAGACTAAATCAGGGAGATTCTTTTTCCCTTTTCTTTATGTGGTAAAGCTAAATTGTGGTATAATGGATTGAATAGAGCTGCACTTGGTATTACTAACTGGGAAACTCTTGCTTTCAATTTCTATAATAATTATTACCCTGTAGAAAGAACAACTTTACTGAGGAGTGCAATTCAAAACTTTGCCCAAGAGCCAGATGAAACTCTATATGAGGCTTGGGAAAGATTCAAGGATATGTAGAGGGAGTGCCCCCACCATAATTTAGCACAGTGGCAGTTGATTCAAGCCTTTTACAATGGGCTTGGAAATTCATCCAGAACAATTCTAGATTTCTGTAGCCAATGGGAGGTTTATGAATCTTAATGTTGATAATGCAGGTAAAGTTATCGAAGATATGACAATTCATAATTCCCAATATGGGAATCGTAGAGGTTTTGCAAATAAAGGCAAACATAATGTCGATTCATCATCCTTTTTGCAAGCTCAATTAACTTCTATTTTCCAGAACTTAGATAATCTTGGTATTGCTATTCCTAATTCTGTAGCTAATGTTTCTGCTGTCAATAATACTAACGAAGCTTTTTGTGAAAATTGTGGAATTATAGAACATTGGGAGCAAGATTGTAGGATTTCCACGGAGCAAGTTAATGCCTTCCAAACCTATAGGCAAAATAACCCATACTCCAACACTTATAATCCTGGCCTCCAGAGCCACCCATATCTTTCCTACCGGAGTACCAATGTGCAAAACCCTCCACCTCCACCTCCATAACAACCACAACAACAACCACCACCACAGCATAAATATTACCATCCTGACTCTGGAAAAAAAACCCAATCACAACCTTCTTCATCTTCTGACCCTGCTTTGTCAGAAATTAGAGCGATGTTATCAAATATGCAAAAGCACATGGAGAGTAGGGATGCACCAATTTATTCAATACTAGTTCATAATAAAATTATGGATTATCAAATTGCGCAAATTTCATCCACCCTACAAACCCGTTAGCAGGGAGCCCTACCATCGCAACCAATATAATCCACCCTATGGATCATGCTAATGTAATTACTCTAAGGAGTGGTTCACACTATGATGGGCCTCCTATGCCCAAATATGATGAACCTATTGCTAGTCCTGATTCCCTTAGACCAAGTGCTAATGTTACTAACCCTGCAGGACTACAAGAGAAAACTAATTCTTCTAATGTTTCTTTGCAGGGTAAATCTCAGGACAAAGGTGGAGATGTGCAGGGTTAAGTCATCAAACTTCCATTCCCAAATAGACATTTGAAGAGTAAGTTTGATAAGAAATTTGGTAAGTTCTTGGAGGTTGTGAAAAATTTGCAGGCAACAGTTCCTTTCACTGATTAATCACTTAGGTTCCTGCTAGGGGTGTCCGTTCGTTTTTTTCGGTTTGGATTTAGCCCAAATCTGATCCAATTTGAAATATAATTCGGTTTTCAATTTTCTAATCCGATCTGATCCGAATTTCTCTCCCAATCCAATCCGAATTATAATTTGGTTATTTGGATCCTATCTAAAAATCCGAATTATAATACAATATTTTTTAGCGCCTAATACGATTATAAAAATAAAGCTTTAATATAATTACAAGTCTTCAAAATCATTATTAAAATAAATTGTTTAACATCAAGTCATTAATTTATTAATACAAAGTCGCCCTAATATATTTTATGTAGTAGTAAGTATTAGAGCTAAACTTCAAAAATTAAAGAAATACATATTTATACAAGCTTAATTTTACAATTCGGTTTTCGGTTTGGATTGGATCTAATAAGGGTCAATCCGATCAAATCCAAAAATCTGAATTTTCAAAAAATTTCAATCCGATCCGATCTGATTTAAATTTCGGATCCGACCCAAATTGATAATTCGGTTTGGATTGGATTGGATTTTGGTTTTAATCCGAATAATGGACACCCCTAGTTCCTGCATATGCTAAATTTATGAAATATATTTTGACTAGGAAAAGGGCCTTTGATGAGGTAAAAACTGTAGCTTTTACAGAGGAATGTAGTGCTTTTTTGCAAAATAAATCCCCTCCTAAATTAAAGGATCCTGATAGATTTTCTATCTTTTGTCATATTGGTAATGTCTTCATTGATAAAGCATTATGTGATTTGGGTGCTAGTGTTAGTGTTATGACATCGTCTGTGTGTTCTAAACTTAATATGAGTGATTTAAAAGTTACTAACATTACTTTACAGATGGCAGACCGTCTGTGTTATGACATTGTCTGTGTGTTCCTCCACACTGCAGGAGCCATAATTGATGTGAAAAATGGAAAACTAACCCTTTCTATTGGAGACGATAAAATCACTTTTAATTTAGGGAAGGTTTTGAAAGAACCTATGCTAGAGGAAAATTGTTGTTTAATTGATGTGATTGATATAATGGATGATATTTGTGAAGAAAGCTTACCACAGGTACTTGCAAGAGATCCCTTGGAGGAAGTTCTTTGTGGCGAATTAACTACAGGTAATGCGAGTATTTGGAGTACAGAGGTGGACGCCATAGAAAAAGCTCTCGTAATTGAAGAACTTGATCCTATAGAGAGCAAGAAGGTAGAAACCTGAACTAAAACCTCTCCCTTCTCATTTAAAATATGTTTTTCTTGGTGAGCAGGAACTATACCCTGTGATCGTTAGTACTGCACTTGATGACCCACAGACTTCCCAACTTCTAGAGGTTCTTCCAACCCACAAAAGGGCAATAGGGTACAATATTGATGATCTCAAGGGTATTAGCCCTAATTTTTTTATGCACATGATACATCTAGAGGACAACTATAAGCCATGCATTCAACCCCAGAGGAGGTTGAACCCCAATATGCAAGAAGTAGTCAAGAAAGAGGTTATGAAATTACTTGATGCAGGTATTATCTATCCTATTTCTGACTCAAATTGGGTAAGTCCTGTTCAGGTGGTTCCTAAAAAGGGTGGCATGACTGTTATAAAAAATGATAAAAATGAATTAATTCCCACTAGAACTGTTACAGGGTGGCGTATGTATATAGATTATCGTAGATTAAATATCGCCACTAAGAAAGATCGCTTCCCTCTCCCCTTTATTGATCAAATGCTTGAGAGGTTAGCTAATCATAAGTTATTTTGCTATTTGGATGGGTATTCGGGATTTTTCCAAATTCCAATTCACCTTAAAGATCAGGAAAAGACTACATTTACATGCCCTTATGGTACTTTTGCTTATCGTAGAATGCCCTTTGGTTTGTGTAATGCCCCTGCCACCATTCAACGTTGCATGATGAGTATCTTTTCTGATTTCATAGAGTCAATCATGGAAGTCTTTATGGATGATTTTAGTGTGTTTGGTTCTTCATTTGATGCATGTATTATTAATCTCACTAAAATTTTGAAAAGATGTGAAGAATGCAATTTGGTCTTAAATTGGGAAAAGTGTCACTTTATGGTGACTGAGGGAGTAGTTCTTGGTCATATTGTATCTGATAAGGGTATACAGGTAGATAAAGCTAAAGTTTCTGTGATTGAGCAATTACCTCCTCCAATTAATGTTAAGGGGGTTAGAAGTTTCTTACGTCATGCGGAATTTTATCGTCAATTGCAAAACCACTAACTTAGCTTTTACTCAAGGATGCCCCATTTATTTTTACTGATGAGTGTCTTAAGGCTTTTGACAGGATTAAGCAGGCTTTGATATCAGCACCTATCATATGTGCTCCCGATTGGGATCTCCCTTTCGAAATCATGTGTGATGCCAGTGATTTTGCATTAGGAGCCGTGCTAGGATAGAGAAAGAACAAGGTTTTTCATGCTATTTACTATGCAAGCAAAACTTTGGATGAACCCAAGTTAACTATGCCACTACGGAGAAGGAGTTTCTTGTTGTGATTTATGCTTTAGAAAAATTTAGATCATATCTAGTTAGTTCTAAAGTTATTGTTTTTATTGACCATGCAACTTTGAAATATTTGATAGCCAAGGTAGAATCAAAGCCTAGGCTCCTCCGTTGGGTTCTCTTGCTCCAAGACTTTAATGTGGAGATTAAGGATAAGAAAGGTGTAGAGAACGTTGTGGCAGATCACTTGTCACGAATCAGGTATGATGAGGGTAAGGATTCTCTTTCCATAGATGATTCTTTCCCTGATGACCACTTGTATGCAGTCGTCGAGTAACATCCTTGGTATGCCGATTTTGTAAATTATTTGGTGGGCGGTACTCTACCTCCTGACTTTTCCTACCAAAAGAAAAAGAAATTCCTTTATGATGTTAAACATTATTTTTGGGATGATCCTTTTTTGTTTCGTGAGTGTGCAGATGGATTATTTCGCAGGTGTGTTCCCGAATGGGAAGTTCACGGTGTTCTTACTAGATGCCATAACTCACCTTATGGAGGACATCATGATCCTACCAAAACGGTGGCTAAGATCAATGAGTCAGGATTCTACTAGCCTACCATGTTCAAGGATGCTAACTCTTTTATGCAGGCTTGTGACTCTTGCCAGAGGATTGGCAAAATCTCGCGGCGGCATGAGATGCCTCAAACAGGTATATTGGAAGTTGAAATTTTCGATGTTTGGAGTGTTGATTACATGGGACCTTTTCTTTCTTCAAGGGGGAATCGATATATACTTGTCGCCGTTGATTATATATCCAAGTAGGTTGAAGCCATTGCCATACCTACCAATGATGCTAAGGTGGTCCATAGGCTTTTCAAGAAAACCATCTTTCCCAGATTTGGAGTACCTAGAGCGATAATTAGTGATGGAGGATCTCACTTTCATGAGCGTAAGTTAGATACCCTTCTCAAAAAGTATGTTGTATACCATAGGACAGGTTTAGCCTACCATCCCCAAACTAGTGGCCAAGTTGAAGTTTCTAACCATGAGATCAAGGCCATTCTAGAGAAGGTGGTAGCAAAATCTAGGAAAGATTGGAGTGATAAGTTGGATGACACCCTTTGGGCGTATAGAACCGCATTTAAGACCCCAATTGGTACTACTCCCTTTAGACTTGTGTATGGTAAAGCATGTCATCTCCCGGTGGAATTAGAGTACAAGGCATATTGGGCTATTAAGAGCTCAATTTGGATGCTAAGCTAGCGGGAGAAAAGAGGCTCCTACAACTTAATCAGTTAGATGAGTTTAGGTTGATAGCCTATGATTGCACGCGTCTACAAGGAGAAGACGAAGAGATGGAACGACAAGATGATCCTTCTAAAAGGCTTCAAAGAGGGTGATAAAGTTTTGTTGTTCAACTCTAGACTTAAACTTTTCCCAGGAAAGTTGAGGTCAAGGTGGTCGGGTCCTTTTACAGTAAAAAGGGCAAATAAAATCTGTTCTGTGGAATTATACGATGATCATGGTAGTGAATTCAAGGTAAATGGTCAAAGACTTAATCTATACCATGAAGGGGCTACGATTGGTGCAGTTGCATTACTTCACCTAATCGATTCTGTTCCATCTTGATAAATATATAGTAAGAAGGTCGTGCGGGACCTAGATAAACTAGCACTTTGCGGGAGGCAACCCGTATTTTCTTATATTTTTTAGAGTAGTTTTATTTCTTTCTTTCTTATGTGAGAGGAGAGAGGAGGGAATTTAATGTGTTTATAGAGTTTTTGTACGGGTTTGGAGAAAAAGAGTTAGCCAAATTTGGAGTAAGGAAGAAAAAAAATCGGATCCTCTTTGTTGTGGCGTGCCCGACCGGGCGCGAGAGGAAGCCAAGAAAAAGAAGGATTTTCGCCCGACCGGGCGCGAGAAGAAGGTAAAAAATTCTTGTGATTTCTCCTGAGCGGGCGAAGGGGCGCCCGACTAGGCGCGAGAGACGAAGAATTTTAAAGGGTAAGCTCGCCCGATCGGGCGAGCTGGCGCCCGAACGGGCGCGAGAGCGGCAAAAAAAGACAGATTTAGATCGCCCTACTGGGCGAGGTCCCGCCCGAACGGGTGCGACACCAGCCGTCCCTCTTCTTCTTCTTCTTTCTTCTTTCTTTCCTCCATTTTTTTTTCAACCTCCATACTTTCTCTCTCCAAAGCTCAAATTTTCTCTACCTTCTCTCTAAGATCTCCTTTCCATTTCTCACCAAATCCAAATTTTTTTACATATTCCTTTTCCTCTCTTCACCCTCTACAATTCTATACCAATTTTGTTCACTTTTTAACAACTTTTTCCAACCTATTCTCAAAAATGGCATCAAAGAGGTCAAGAAATCAAGGGGGGCATGGTTCAAGCTCAAGCCAAGCATATGATCTTGAATTACAACTCGAGGAGTGGCCAACGATCCGGATTACAACACAAACCCAACGAAAATGGCTCATCAAGCTCTATGAGCCCGAGGTAATTCCCTCTCGGTGGCTACACCTACCCTCTCTTGAATCACTAGGCTTATATGAACATGTTAGACAATTCATGAATGATATAGGAATGAGAAAATTTGTTGATATGCATTTTCCTACATATCGTGAATTAACATGTGAATTCTTGTATTCATTGAATGTTGTTAATACTAAAAATGGTCCTAATTTGCAATTTAGGTTAAACAATAGAAATATTAGTTTAACTTATATTGAATTTTGCAAATTATTTGAATTGGAATCGGAACTCCTCACCACTTGGCATGAAAATTACAAAATGGACGATATTTATTGTGTTCTAACTGGTTTATTGGTCGTAGCTCTTCTGGTTGTGTAAGTGGTACCATAACCGTTAGAAAAATTAAAAAATTCAAAAATACGATCCAATGAATGATAAATCATGCTTCCCTGTGCCCCATACATATGAAAATTGTTTTGATTCTTGGTATATGATGATGAGTATTGTGGATAGGCTAGCTATGATTTGATGTTTGATTGCTTAGATGTCTTAACATGAGTCAATTTTGCCCAACTACTTGTGAATATAGTGTTTGACTAGTTGATTTGGTAAGGAATGTGTGTTAGTTCCTGGTATGTCAATGAATTTGAGTATTGGTTTGCAACTTTGAGTAGTGTTTGTATGACTCATATTTATGCATATTGAGGAGGACGAAGGCATTTGTTCTTTTAGGTAGCCTTCAGATGAATTTAGATACATTTGTTCCCTTCTTGCTACCCATGTTGTTGCCTTGACTTTTTGTTGTTTATTAGCCACATTACAAGCCGATTTTGCCCTATTGATTACTAGTCCCAAGCTTGGCTTGGGGGAGCTATTAGTGAGTGAGGTGAGGGAGTTTGTAGTGTGCTTAATATTTGCACAATTTGGGTGGTTATGAGAAGTTGATTTGTTCTTGATTGTGTTTTGTTTTTGATGGTTTTGAGAGTTGAAATTCTTGAGAAAAATAATAAAGCATGATAGTGAAAAAAAAGAGAAGTTCAAAAGAAAAAAAAAAAGAAAAGAAAAAAGTAAACTTCAAAGAATAAAAAAAGAGAAAAAAATTGAGCAAAAGGAAAAGAATTGTTTGATGTTCAAATATTCTAAGTGAAGGTTGCTCATGAAAAAAAAAAAAACAAAAAAAAATTCAAGTTCAAGTTTGAAAAAAAAGAGTTCAAAGTTTGTTTGTTCACTCATGTTTACCTTATTATATTTTTATGAGTGAAATTGTAAGTGTTGGGAATGTTTGATATGATTGGGTTGTTGTTTGGTGAAGTTTTGGTGGAGTTGAATTATGTTGGAGATGGTTGGTAATTATTTATCTTTGATCTTGGTTTTATTAGGATTATGGCTCCCTTAAGCATGGCTTTACTCTCACATTTTCCCAAATTTATCCTACCCTCTACCCTAGCCTTATATTACAAGCTTTAAAGACCTTCCGACCTTTGTGCATAGAGTTGTGTGAATGTGAAATTAGTTGCTTATCAATGCAAAGAATAATTTGATATATTTATATTCAACTATTTAGGTTGAGTGCATGTATTTCAAACACATGAGTGTTGTGAGTTGGGAGGGCATTTTTCACATAAAGGTGTTGGGATGGAGAGCGATCGGATACATTTTTTATCTGCCACATAAATGAGAGTTGAGTGCATGAGCACTAGTCTTGAATTCTATATGCTCTTGTGGTTTGCTCTATTTGACAATTGTTAGGGAGGATGAGTGATTGGATTGTTTTGATTGGTTGGTTTTGATGCATACTTGTTGGATTTGCCTTGAATTGGTTATGCTTGTTTTTGCTCGATTGGGGTGAAGTATGTTTTATTTGTTCATTGATGAGCTCTTTGCTTTGGGACAAGCAAAGGTTTGGCTTGGGGGAGTTTGATATGTCTATTTTATATAGTGATTTACCCCCGTCCCTTGGCCATTATTAGGAGTATTTTAGGCTCTTTAGAGCCACTTTAATACTAATGTGTGCTTTCTAGTGTTTTTGTAGTTTTGATAGCGTTTTGTAGGAAATTGCACATTTGGAGCATTTCTCAAGATTATTTAAAGTAACTACGAGCATTGGAGGAGCACGACCATTGTAGACACCCAATTGTGTCTCCCTAAAACCAAACCCAGTGATGAATACCTTTCACGTCATTTGATTATCGAACGAGGTGAAAGTGTGGAAAGTCTAGTGATGTGGTTGTTTTTATTAAAATATCTCTCTTTTTGTTTTCAAAAATATTTCTTTTCTTACTCTATTTATGAAAACGTCCAGTCTAGTTTAGTTTGGTCCATGATAAGGGTCTAATAATGGTGTAGTTGGATGGGGCTTGAAATGACCTTTCCAACGATATATTATAAGCCCAATTCCGATGAATAATGAGGAAGTTATGGCCAAAATACTAAACCGAGCTCAAACCGGATTTTACCTACGGCCCAATGATCATGTGGAGGGTCCAAAGGTTTAATCCTATTCCTAAACTAATTAGGATTTATTAGAAGCTTCTATAAGATTCTAAAAGATCTTAAGTATCCTTTTTGAAAAGATAAAATCAAAGAATTTGAAATTGAATAAAAACTTTCCTTTTTTAAGTCCTAATTCTATTCGAATTTAAAGATGTTCAAAGACGGTCAGATATTATTTTTGTGCCTCATAATCTTTATCCAAATCTTATATGGTTGGATAGATCTTGAAATTAGCTTTTCAATGATATATTATAATATTAATTCTGAGCTATAACGAAAAAGAGATGAATGATATACGAAACTCTATCCAAAACTGATACCGTCACACTATTTCTGCCATATATTTTTATCTACAAAAGATTTTAATCTGATTCTAATAAGGTTGGAAAGTAGACTTCAAGAGCTTTCCAACGACATATTATATGACTTATTTGGACTTCTGGATCAAAAGTTATGATAAAAAAAAATGTAAAAACTGTTGACCGATGAGTTTTATTTTGATTCGAATTCGGATTCTTTTCTTATTCTTCGACTCTCTTTTTTCCTATAAATAGAGGACTTATCTCCCCTTTTTTCAATCATCGACAATCAACAATCATCATCTCTCTCTAAAGCTAGAAGCTTTCTCTCTCTATTCTTTTTCTAAACCTTCCCTCTCACAAAATTCCACATTCATTAGTTCTAGACACACCTAGCCAAGTTTGAAGTTGCCTTCACCCTAGATGTGAAAGGTTTGATATTTCTGAGGGTTTTGGTCCCAAATCTCTATTTCAATTATTTTAATTGTTTGTTTTAATACTTTTCCTTGAAGTTACTAATGCGTGTATTTTGTTATTAGAAAGATGTACGAGGCATCAAAATATGTAATCTTATTGCTCTATTCTTGTAGAAAGCATGTTTATTATTTATTAATTCCTAGCATCATGTTAGCATGTTATTATTGCTTTCTAGTATCATGTTTAGGGTGCTTCCTATGCTTTCTAATATCATATCGATATCATGTTAGTATCATGTTAGGGCTAAAGCGTTGATTTTTATTGTTTAGTGACATGCTAGGGTTTGTTATTAATCTTGTTAGTATCATGCCTAGGATCTTGCTATTAATATTATGCTTTAATTATGATTATAATTACGATGATTTATTATTATGTTGCTTGATGTTTGTTATTATTGTTATTGCTTGATCACGCCTTTTATGCATGTTTAAAGGGAATTTGTACTTGTAATCACGCTTAATAAGATAATTAATAATCTTGTTTAGGGCTAATATGATTATAATTCAAGTGATCGCCAATAATAGTTTTCTTGTGCATTAAATTCAACCAACATAGATAAACAGGTTTAGGGTTAACCTATTGATTGCATGTTAGTTAGAAAGCGCACATGAATACGAGAAGAATAAAGTAGAGGCCTATTATTAGGGCAGGTTCAATCTCTTTTAGGTTGGATTTGTACCTTCATCCCCGAACTTCCAGTCATGGTTCCAGACCTATTGGAGTTAATGATCTCTTTGATCGTTAAGGGGTGTATCCTTCACCCTGTGAACGGTTTACAAGTTCCTAAAACTTGTTGGTGACTCTTTTGCTCTAGCTTCCTTCCCTTTGGACGCCACCACGCTTAAGTGTATGATCATAGTGGGGCTCAAGTGTGGGATGCTTGAAATATTCCCTATAACCATCTTTCGTAGCCCAAGGCCAGTTAGAGTCATCAAATCGGTGATTAAGGGCTCGACATATGAGAAGCTGAGGCAATGGATCGAGTATTCATGCCCCTTAGAGGAAATTTGGATTGGGTTAAGTATCACGGCTCAATCATTAGTCCATTTGAAGCCCAAGGCATCCGCCCGTCCTGATACGGCCTCGCCCGAAGGCGCGCCCGGCCGGGCGAGGCGAAAGATTAAGGAAGCTGCTTCGCTCGATCTCGCACACGGCTAGGCGCGAGAGATGCACTCAGATAAAAAAGGCGGGCCCGGCCGGGCGGTACTTCGCTCGACCGGGCA
Organism: Chenopodium album; assembly: GCF_948465745.1. Lineage (NCBI taxonomy): Eukaryota > Viridiplantae > Streptophyta > Magnoliopsida > Caryophyllales > Amaranthaceae > Chenopodium > Chenopodium album. The sequence continues at coordinate 34,087,164 of NC_137848.1, read as the reverse complement.
CGTGTATTGAAGCTTAATTCCGACGATTTTTACTTAGTTTCTAATTAGGATTTTTAGGAGCTATGTATAAATACGTTTTTTAGTTGTTTAATACGATTAATTGTATGAGTTTAGCAATACTGATTCGAGATTCGACAGATGAGAATTGATGTTTAGGCTTAGTTTCAATAGGCAGGTTAATTTAGAAATGGTTTAGTCAAGATTCGAAAGATGCGATTTATTACCGGTAGATTAATTCTGTAATTGTAATACGTAGCGAAAGCTTTTTATGATCTGATTAGTTAATGCATTAATGATTGATTATTGTGTTTTACCCTGAAATATTATTTATTGGTGAACCTATACCCTAGGCTTTTATTATTTGATTTTCTCCTAAAACTTTAATCTTGTAGTTTAGTTCTTTTCATAACAATAATTTGGTTACTTAATAATTTAGATTATTTAATTTAATTAGAAATAAATTGACTCGTTTCCCTATGGTTCGACCCTTCTTCCCTATATACATAGTTAGAGGACTTAGGAATTATTTTTAACTAGGTGATACGACTTTATCCTGTCATTGGGACCGGATCCTAAAATTTGGAACCGGAATTTGAACCGGAACAATCGGGTTCTAAAATTTAGGAATTGGAATTGGTTCCACCGGGTACCGGGTCCGGTTCCGGGTACCCACTTATATACATAAGTGTTAAAATATAATACAAATCATAAAATTTTATTTATTTATTTTCACTTTTAGTGTTTAATACTTATATTTTTATATGCATTAAGCTACTTTATTTATGTTAAATATTAATATTTTATTTTTCTAATTAATTACATTGAACATATTTTTGTTTTTCAAAAATATATTTAGTTCAATATATGTTGGGTAACCGGGTACCCAATTGGTTCCGGTTCTAAAAAATTAAGAATTGGAATTAGAATTGGAACCGGTTGCAACCGTGTCCTTAAAATATTACCTAGAATTGGAATCACCAGGTTCAATTCTAATTTCGGACCCGCCGGTTCCTAATCAGTTCCGGTTCCAATTCTGAGTAACCGGAATTTTTGCTTACCCCTAGTAAAAATTAGTAACTTTAAAGAATAGATAATAGAAAATCTGTTAAAGAAAAAAATAATTTCAGTTCATCAAAAGTAATTTCAGTTCAGTAAAATTAATTTCAGTTCAGTATAAATAATATGAGTATAGCAAATTAAAAATAATTTCAGTTCAGTAAAAATAATAATTTTTTTTTTTGACAAAGGATACAAACAGATTACATATTAATACTAAAGCTAATAAGGTTAACCGCCGCTTCTCCAGCTATAAGATGAGCTCTTTGAACGCGCTGACGATCCGCCCTGTGTACACTACAGAACTGAAAGGTTGAGCCAAGATGCTGAATCTTGCGGATAAGCCAAAGGTAAGCTGTGTTACCCTGGCCATCACCCCGTAGGAGGGAAACAAGATTACTTGAGTCAGTAAACACCGTGAGAGAATGAAACCCCTTATCAAAAGCCCACTGTAACCCATACAAGCATGATAGTGCCTCCGCGTGTAAAGTTGAAGAACATACCCCGAAGTTACTTCCACCAATGATCCGATCATCCAACGGGTCATCATTATCCAAGCACCACCCCATACCGGCATGTGGAGAATCTTTGAACCAAGACCCATCTATTTGCATAGACTGTAAAGCACTCCCATGAGAATTTAGACCAAGCCGAGCTACGAAGAACCCAGGCGGAAGAAGGGGACCACCATCACCCCCCACATCATTTGGGGAACTTGCAAAGGCATCCGACGCTACAAAAATTGAGTGCGATTCCATGACGTCGGCGAACTGAGAATCAAACGGCCGTAATGCGGACGAATCCTGAAAGACTCTAGAATTCCGACATAGCCACAAACTCCAAAGTGTACCAACAAAGGTACCTAAGCGAGTACTAGAATGCCCATCCTGACTAATAAAAAGTCGGATATAATGTAGGATCCAATCTGAGAGAGAAAGGTCTCCATAAAATTCTGAGCGGATACCAAGGCAGCCGCCCCTCCAAACTAATCGTGCTATAGAGCACATTCTGAAAAGATGTTGCAAGTCCTCTGGTTCTGAACGACAGAGGTCACAGAACACTTCTTGAATCGGAACACCTCTGTGAAGGAGCTGAACCTTAACTGCAAGAGCCCGGTGTAGCAGTTTCCATAAAAGAGCTTCCATTTAGGTTGTATCTGGAGAGACCACAGAACTTTCCAAAAGGAAACAGTACTAGAAGGTTCTGAAATAGGAGAAAGTTGTTGTTGCAGCATTGCATAACCTGTTTTCACTAAGTATGTTCCAGATGGGGTGCTCGCCCAGAATCGGAAGTCTTCCTGAGTCGTATCAGGTACCTCCATGGCAAGGATTGTAGAGGCGGCCGTTGGAGCAAACCAGTCAACTACCTTAGTAGTATCCCACAGCCTTGTTTGAGGATGGATAAAAAAATTAACCATTTGCGCAGCAAAGCTTGACAAAGGAATTCCGGGTTTGAACTCCGGAACACCGCCATTGACCCACCTGGCCGAACCAGCCAGGGTGGAGAGGCCATTACCAATCTTCTAATTGCAGCCTTGTTGTAAAAGAGTCTCTGCCTTAAGTAACCCCCATAAGGCATACGAATAACGACCAGAAAAGGTACGACGACTATGAGGATTGTTGGACATGAAGGTAGTACGCGCACCGAAAACTTTGGAAACTAGCAGCTGTGGATTAGAAAAAATTCTCCAAACCTGTTTCATAAGAAATGCCTTGTTTAAGGAGGACAGACATCGAATGCCTAGGCCACCCAAGCCACGAGGAAGATGCATTGTGTCCTTATTAACCCAGTACATACCCTTAGTTTCCGAATGAGCCCAGAAGAATCGCATAAGTAAGGAATCAATTTTCCCAGTAACCGAGACAGGTAACTCAAAGCAAGCGAGAACGTGGGAGGCCATTGCTATAAGGATAGAGTTAATAAAAATTAACTTTTGCGATTGTGACAACCGGATAACATTTAAACAGTTAATCCTTCCAATGATTTTGTCGATAATGAACTGGAAGTGGTCCTTCTTCTTTCCCACAAAGTCAATAGGAGCCCCTAGATGATGATCAAGTACCTGAACAAGCTTCATTTGAAATATCGATTTGAGCCCTACTTGAGTGGAGGAACTGACATTCGGGCTAAACTTAATCAAGGACTTTGACAGGTTTAGCTCTTCTCCTGAAATCTTCGTAAACCGTTGAATGATCTGCATGATATTAGTACAGGAAGTGGATGTTGCCCGAAAAAAGGTGAGCGCGTCATCCGCAAAGAATAAATGCGAGATGGTAGGGCTCGATTTAGATAGCTTAATTCCTTGAAAAAGCTTCATATCCTGTCCTAGGTGCAACATACGAGAGAAAATATCCATGCAGAAAAGAAAAAGATAAGGAGAGATGGGATCACCCTGCCGAAGACCACATTGTGGTTTTAAAGGAACTGAGGTTGTACCATTGATCAAGGATTTGTAAGAAACCGTGGCGAGGCATTGTTGGATCATCTGAAGCCAACGTGCCGGAAACCCATAGGCTTTTAAGACCTGCAAAAGAAAACTCCAGTGAATTCTATCATAAGCTTTGCTCATATCAATTTTGATTGATGCAAGCAAATTAGTGCCAGATTTTGAACAATTGATTTTCTCCATTAATTCGTGGCTCAACAAAATATTATCTGTCATAACACGTCCTTGAACAAAGGCGTGCTGAGAATCTGAGATGAGAAGAGGAAGATACTGGCGTAGCCTGCCCACTAAGCACTTAGAAGCGCATTTGTACACTGTGTTGCAAAGGCTAATAGGTCGTAAATGTCCCATCTCTAATGGGGTGCCAATCTTAGGAATCATAACAAGGAGAGATTGATTCCACTCTTTCAGCATGTAACCTGACCGGAAGAAACTTTGTATGCCTGAAATAACCGAATCACCCACAACTTCCCAGTGAGTCTTAAAGAACTTAAATGTGATTCCGTCTGGCCCCGGAGACTTACAATTCCCTAAAGAAAACATTGCAATTCGGATCTCAGCAGCAGAGAAAGGTCGTTCCAAATTAGCGAGTTGAGAGGAATTAAAATGAGGAAGGTCTAATTCACGTAGGACGACATCAATTTCAAGGTCATAGGGAGGCAAACTATCAGTCTTGAAGGTTTTCTTCAAAGACTGCACAACAACTCGCTGAACATCTGTTTGACCATGTTGGAGCACTCCCAAATTATCAAACAACGAGGTAATCTCATTTTTTTTCTGACGACTTTTAACCTTTGAGAACAGAAGTTTAGAAGGGCACTCGCCTTTCAGAATCCAGTTTTTCTTGCAACGCTGTCTCCAGTAGTGACAGATTCTTTGAGAGAATGAACATAGGTGAGCCAGAGGAATTTCGTTGCCAAGTAGTGAGAATAAAGTCATGAATTTCCTGAAAGTTGAGACACCAATTGTCCAATTGATATGGACGGTTTGAGTTCCTCTGTTACTGGGAGTCATCAAAACAAATAGCAGCATGGTCAGAGATTAGAATCGGTTGATTGATTACACGGCTATCAGGATAATTATGAAACCAATCAGAGGTCATGTAGGCCCGATCCAGACGCTGAAAAATGAGTTGATCCGCATCCCTATTATTTGTCCACGTATAGGGGGGACCCTTGAAGGGAGTAGCAAGTAAACTAGACTGAATTCTAAAATCAATAAAGGACTCCCAACCCTTAATGACAGTCGACCCACCCAACCTATCATAATGATTAATTCAGCAAATATAAGGTGAAGTGAACGGGGCTTTAGGATTTTATGTTCCTAATCAGGCCCGTCTATTAGCGTGTTCATCCTGGCCTACAGCACAGGGCCCCCAATAAAATGGGGCCTTAAATATAAGATATTACATACTGAAATAAAATGAAAGCTGCAAACAAATAATAGCTGATATGTTGTGCCATAATGGTAGCTAGATTCTTGTAATTTTACAAGGGAAGAGGTTCGAATCCCATTACCCCCTTAACATTTTTTTTTTCCTACAAACTTTGTCTAAGTTGTTTTATATCTAAAACTCAACTATTCTTGTAAAATTGTCATATTCTCCATTAATGCAATTTGACAATTAACATATTGCAATTATAACCTCTAATAAGTAGCAAATATTATTTTGAATCCGTAAAAACTACAATTATCCCCTCTAAAAATTTAAATAATCAATTATATTCCTTGATGATTTTCTTTATTTTTTCTTTTAATTAATCGATTCAATTCTTTACCTCAAATAAAATTGTATTTGAGAAGCCTAATTTTAAAAATTAGCCCAAGGCCTCCTAATTTAGGAGGCCTTGTTCCTAGTATATATGAGATTAAGATGATATTTTAAGATAGGATTAGTTTTTAGGATTTTTATATTTTATTTTCTTATTTAGCAAAGGATTGTTGCCTTTAAATATCTTCTTTGTCACTGAATAAAATCAGTTTTGTGCACTGTCATCATCTATTACCGGCTTACCGCCTACAAAAATAGAAAGTTATTGTTTTTCAATCAGACGTCAAAGTACTTAAAATAATGCACAGATCATTTTGTCCACTTCCAATAATGGAATCATTGTTGGTATAAAAAATGAGTTGAAATAGTTGACTATATGTTTTAAGCTGCCTCATCGTACATAAAATGATAAAATTATAACTTTCTAGCCAATAGGGCCAATTGCCCCATTACTACTCTTTTACTGGCAATCATTGGTCAGTCATCCTACATAAAATTACTGTGCATGCTACAAATTATTTGTTGTTTAATCTTAAATGCTATGTGATTAGACTGATTACTTGAACTATTAGAGCATTGTCAACAATGAGGAAAAAATGTTTTTCTCATTCTCTCTCTACATACTTTCTCTCTCTAAAATCCTCAATTTCCTTATGAGGAAATTTGGTGAGGAAATTTCATCCCACCAATGAAAAAAAAAAAAAATTTCTCATCACTCTCTCTTACTACTTTTTTCAATACCCCACTAATATTTTCTCTCTCCTACGAAACTATATTTTATTAACTTAAGTTTTTTTATTAAAAATATATATATTTTTTTTGATTCATATGAGCCACAAGGGCGGGTACAACAAGGGGCGGGGGAAATTCCAGCATATGCTGCAGGCAAGGATCGATCCCGTAACCTCGAGGTTACGAGATGGGAGTGCTATCATCAAGCCAACTCCACATCCTTTTTTATTAAAAATATATACTAGTATGAAATACGATTATGAAATAAATAAATGTAATTATTACATTATAATTTATTGGATTTTTTGACTTTTACCACAAAAAAAAATCAAAAAAATGTTTTTTACCACCAAAACTTCTAAAACTTTTATTTTACCACCAAATAAAAAATTAAAAGTTGTTTTTTACCACCTGTCGTCAAAAACCTAACGAAATTTTTTAAAATTTTCGATTTTCGTGTCAAACACATGCTCTTTAGGGGTTTTGGGGGGCACTTTGGCCCTTTGGGTCCAATTTGAGGTCAGAATTGACAAAAAATGATCGAAAATGCCTTGTTTTGCGTGTTTAATAAACCTCGATTTGCGTGAACACGCAAAACGAGGCATTTCTGATCATTTTTTGTCAATTTTGACCTCAAATTGGCCCCATAGACCCAAAGTGCCCCCCTAAACCTATGAAAAACATATTTTGCGCACGAAATTCAAAGGAAATTTTTTTTAAGCCGTTAGATTTAACGGTTTTCTTGACGTTTGGTGGTAAAAAACAATTTTTAGAAATTTTTTGGTGGTAAAATAAAAGTTTTAGAAGTTTTGGTGGTAAAAAACAATTTTTTGATTTTTTTTGGTGGTAAAAGTCAAAATTTCCTAATTTATGTTTAGAAGTTTGACTACATTAAATTTATTTTTAGAAGAAAATAATTTTATAGTAGAATTGGGAGTTATTAAATACAGAGGATTTTTTTGGTTTTTGTAAGTATATTAATATATATGAAAATGGATGGCAAATTATAGAGGAAAATTTTTTATAACCGTTGCTATTTTTTTTTTTAATTTTTAATTTTAAGCATAAAAATCGATTTTAAAACAAATAACCACTGGAAAACATTGCAGAATTTTAATTAGCCCTCAACGCTGACAAGGACACGTGTCGGTGCCTCATTGGGTATGCTGACGCGCCCTGTCAGCGCATCATTTATAATTTTTTTTTGCTCAGAGCACCATCAAAACGATGAGTTTTGAGGTGTTGAGGCCCAAAACTTGTAGTTTTGGAGTGCATGAAGCCAAAAAAATAAAAGTAACAAGTGGTGGTGGGGCCCACTAGCTACTATTTACCAATTTTTTCCTTACGCCATGAGGAAAAGTGGATTTCCTCATGAGGAAAAATGGAGTTCCTCATTGGCGAGATGTTGTTGTGGAAATTTTTCCACATCATTTTTCCTCATGAGGAAAAATTTCCTCATTGTCGTTGGTGGTCTTACATTCAATTTTTTTGAACACAAAAAAAAATAAGACTATTACATTCACTTTTTTTTTTATTATTTTTTTTTTTTTGGAAAATATAACTTCTCATAGAAGTTAAAGCAAACAACTAATTGACCAAACAACCAATGACATTCATGAAGCTATCAGTGGCAATAACAGTGAGGCGAGAAAGCAGTGTTGATCTCAACTACGATCTGACATTAAATCACTACAACGTCGGCAAGGATAATCAAGAGCATTGGCAACTAGAAGCGAAGCAGCAAGCAGCTACCAGAGAAGAAAGCAAGGCGGATACACCGAGAAGGGAGAAGAAGCTACGCTTACAAAATTTCCATTTTTAGAGAGAGAATGCTTTCGTAGAGAAAAGCTAAAGCTTCTCTATATAGAAAGCCCTTCTTATTTTATATTTATGGACTATGACATTCACTTAAAAAAAAAAAAGAACTACATATCATTAAACCACTTGCTACTCGTAGTTCTTTTGTTCTATGAATGTAGTAGCTAGTGAGCCCCAACAAAAGAACAAAAAGAACACCAAATCCTTGCTTCAGCAAAGTGAATGTAGCTAGTGGGCCCAAAACTCGTAGTTCTTTTGTTTTGTTAGTGTGTTTTTCCTTTCAATTGTTTTATTTTCTTCTGCTTTTCGTGTGCTTTTTTTTTTTTTTTTTTTTTTTGGTGTGTTTCTTGTTTCCCTCTCCTACATCATAAAAAAAAAAAAAAAAAAAAAAATTCACTTTGCTTCTGGTTATGTCAAAAAGAAAGTGACATATGCCTAATTTACATTATTGATCCATTATCTATCTTTATCTTTTTGGGAAATTCCCTGTTTCTCATGGTGAGAAACAAAATTTGTTTCTCATGAGGGCATTTTCGTGAATAAATCAAAAACTTTTTCAATATTGTGGGCTCCACAGTTGAATAAAGTTGAAAAAGTTGTTGATTTATTCACAAAAATGCCCCCATGAGAAACGAATTCGTTTCTCACGGTGAGAAACTGGGGCTTCCTCTATCTTTTTACAAGTAATGACTGCAAGGGACCATAGAACAATAGAACGTGACATTTTTTTCATTGAATAATAACGAAAGAATTATTTGATCTTGGTAATTTAAGGATTATCTGCAATGGAGTTAACTCGAACTTCGATTTGGCTTCTTCTTACGGGCATTGAGGCCGCTTTCATCCATCTTTGCTTCCGTGCTTCAATTTTTCTCTTGAGAATATTGATAACATGGTAAAATATATACTTGATACTAATATTGCTTTCACTCATTTAACTCATCGACTAAAAAAAAAACACTATGATCAATTATTAATTCTAGTGCTCTTGGATTATTATAATTAATATATACAATTTTGCGTATATTATGCTATTCTTGGTACGATACAAGGAAGTATTAGTGAGATTGTTATGTACATGAATATAATAATTAAGGTCGATCAAAATTCAGGTACATTGTGTTATTATGATTAGGGGGTTACAAATAAAGTATTCCACTAGTGAAATTGAGTTATTTTTACTTTATATTGTACTATAGCAAAAATATACCTTAATTTTATAGGAAAATTGCCGAGAATAATCCCATCTTTGGGACATTCACAAAAAATAATCCCACCTTTATACCCAATTTGCTCCTAATGGTCCCAACCGGTCAAAGATATATAATTCTATAAAGTAACTAATTAAAGAGTAAAAACTGCCAATAATATTCCAATAATTATACCTTTTCTACAACATTATAATAAGTGAATAGATTCTTAAATCTTTTAAAATACTTGCCATGAATCACATTTGTTTTTACACTTCTAGAAAGTTGGAAGAAATTGGCAACTTTATAATATGGTAACTAAAGTTGCCAATGCCGTCTATTTTCCTAGTGATTTTTTTACTGTAAATTCTTTATCAATGATAGAGATGAATATTCTCTATCAATAAATGTCTTTATTAATGCTGCAAACTTTTTGGATGGAGGAGGGGAGTGTGGAACGACACTTTCGGCTTTACATGCGGAATTGATAGCTTGCTTAAAAGCTATTAAATGGGCACGTTTGAAAGGGTATCAATGCTTTTTACAGATTCTATAGCTCTTATCTAACATTTGAGATACCCTATTCAGTGGGAGGTGAGATTACTATGGACCATTGAGGAATTATTGAAGGAAGGAGGACTATTAGATATGTGCACAATTTGGAAGAAGGGACCAAGATATGTGCACAATTTGAAAAATCAGTAGGGACCAACTTACAAAAGCACATGATATTGTGGGTTGGTGTAGAAGCAACTTATTCAGCTTTTCGTTGTAATTCTAGTTAGTTGCTTTTGTAAAAAAGAATTTCTTTACGAAGTATTATTTTACAAGTTGCTTTAGATGTAGATGGGTTGATGTAGATGTTGTTGCTTTAGATGTAGATGGGTTGATGCAGATGTTTTTTTTTTTATTGTTCATGGGTTGATGTAGATGTTGTATGTTTTTTAGCATTGGGAAATGACTAAAACTATTGCTCTAAAATGGACTATGTAGAGTATTTGATCCTAAAGTCTTATTTTGACTCAGCTTAAAAAATGCAGATATTCTGAGATGCTTTATTAATTTGCACTTGTAGGTTGTGTTTTTGGTTCAAAGAGATAATTATCCTGGAGAGGAAATCACTTACGATTATCATTTCAATCGTGAGGATGAAGGTAAGAAAATTTCCTGCTTTTGCAATTCATAAAATTGCAGGAGTTATTTGAACTAGACAAAGCCGTAAATTCAATGGGCAAATGTATTTTCCAGTTAATGGGCAAATGTATTTTCCAGTTATCAAATCTTGTCTGTCATATGAATTGCGATGTCAAAATCTTGACTTTTTTTAGGTTATACTCGTAATAAGGTGTTTATAGCTTGAAAGTTGAAATTTCGCATAATTTAGAGTTAGTCAGTATTCTTGTTTTGCAAGCTCTATCTTTATATACTTATGTCCTATAATTATTGATCGATCAATATTAGCTACAAGATCAATTGTAACAATGATGACTGATTGAACACAAAGGGTTCGCACACGTTGCTAGTGAACTACATAGTACGTACAATATATCTTTGCTCAATCGTATCTGATCTATTTTTGATCAAATCTAATTTAGATGTAATAATATCGCTTATTTCAAATTATATTAGCGATTGGTCAAAGGGGGATTAATCATAAAAGTTGATGTCCTACTTCTCTATTTGAACACGATATCTTTAAATTTTTACCCTCCTACTTATGGCCAAATTCTTACATCTCTCTCCTACTCAACACGATAACTTGCTTAGCACGTTTTTAAGCCCTAAAACAGAAAATCCAAAGTATAAACCCTAATTTTATACAAAGTACATAATATAAATTTGAAATTTTAATACATATATTAAAATTTATAAAACTAATAAATTTAGACAATTAATCATATAGTTAGATAATCAAAATAGGTATCTAAAATTATTTGGTAAAAATGTAAAATTAAGCATGCTTTCAAAATTAAACAAGAAACACAAATAGAGAAAAGAGGTAGGGGCGAACTGGGTCGCAGGTGGTGGCTGGAGGATGCCGGTGCAGCAGGTGTCCGGCACGGCGGTGGCCTGAAGTCGGCAGAAGCAACACAGGTTCGATTTTTTTTTTCTTTTCTTTAGTTCGTGAGCAACATAAGACAGGGAGGGGAATTACATGAAGAAGAGGAGAGTTTGAGGGTTTTGGGGATTTTTAAATAAGCATGTGGGCTTGGTTTCCAAATTTAAATAGAAGTAAGAATTGTAGTTTGGGCTTGAATAAGAGTTTAAGCTCTCTTTCCTTAGAATTGGGCTACTAAGCTATTGACAAGATATGTTGGTGACTAAAAAGAGAGTTTTAAATCAAACAAATGCTTATTAGTTTAACAGAATTCTATTAAAGTTTTACATAAAATAATTTGTACAATGAAATCGAAATAAAATATTTGTATACATAATAACGAAATATATTATAATGAAGCTAAAAATATGGGGGATTACAGTGGCGGTTGGAATTGGCGTTAGTGGATGTTCCTTGTTCGGGACCATCTTACACTTGGACAAATAATAGGATAGAAGTGGATTCGACATTTGAAAGATTGGATAGGGCATATGCAACACAAGATTGGTTTATTGAATGTCCGGATGCTGTTTTGGGTAAAATTACCCAGGCCATGTGACCCTATTAGAAGGTGGCACGTGTCACCTTAAGAAAGGTCCAAATGGATTAGTCTCCTTATGACACATGTTCCTCCCAACAGTTCGGAAAAAGGGTTGCCTTTATGGCCTAAATCCCAAGAAAGCCGCAATGCGGCGCAGCCCATCAAATTTAGGTCAGAATGACCTAAGAGTGGGCACCTTTTCCGATGACCCTATAAATAGGGAGATTTTCCCCATTTCTGGGGCACGTTCATTTATTACATCATTCCTACATTCTATCACATCAGAGAAAACACCTGATCTCGGAATCCAAGAAAATCTCACTTTTACCTTTTCCGCACATTTTACCATTCTCCGTACATGTTCTAACTTGATCGTCGGAGACGGAGCTCCTACCACCCGAGTCTCTGTTATTTTGCAGGTATAAACTAAAGACTCCAAACTTAGTGACATAACTCTCCCGAGGGATCAGAAAAACCCCAAATCAATTGGCGCCGTATGTAGGGAGAGTACCTCTAAGATGGTTCAAGAGTATGTACAGCTACCTGAACTCAACCGGCCTCGAGTTGATGGGGAGGTCTATTCAGAGTATAACAAAGATAACGACATAGAAGTCGAAACCCATGTGACTCTTGATAGGTCACTCATCTCTAAACATATCTGTTCTAGAGATAAACTAGAACAGGGCAACAATGAAGCCGTTCCAAGTAAATCTAAAGGACCACCGGCTGGGGAAACCTAGTCGGCAAGAGGGACTGCTCCTGTCACTAGGGAAGAACTCATGAAGTTCATGACTAGTTTTAAGGGGGAGATCAAGGGCCTCATCAACAAAAGGATAGCTAGCTCTAGCAAGGGCCAGCCGGCCAAGAAGACTCCTTAGGGTGAGAGGAGAAAGTCAGTTAAGGACAGGCAGCCTACTCCACATCCAAAGGAGAAGGCCGCAACTGCGATTAATTGGTCTAAAGTCCTTCTGCCTTAGACGGGCACAAGGAAGGTCATTCGGCAGGTTCAGCCGGATGGCAGCAAGAAATCATTCTCCGATGCTCGACACATCATCGAGCAGAAGAGAAATTAGCAGCTGTCTGAGTCGGCTTCTACATCGAGCTTCCTAGATAACTTCTAGAATACCTCAGCAAGGAATACTCAATCCTTGCATCAGATTTATACAGGCGGCAAGTCCGTCCAATTAGGCCCTCAGATGATTGGGTCAGCCCCGTATGTGCCTCAGATGCCATATGGGCAATATGCCCTGCCTTAGATGCAGCCGGCCCTTTTCGGAGGTCGGGCGGCATACAATGTCTAGCCCTTGGACTGGCAGCTTCGGCTGCTGAAGCTTAGTGAACAAAATTTTGTGTTCACCAGGGAGATAATCGAGGCAGCACATTTGGCCAAGGTTAAGAATGTCTTGGTTGGTACCTATGGTGGTACCACAAACCCTGAAGATCACCTCATGGCCTACACCAACCTCATGTACCTACAGGGATTGGATGATGCCATGTGGTGCAGATGCTTTCCGGCTACATTGAAGGGCATAGCCTAATAATGGTTTGGCAACTTGCCAGTCGGATGTATTGATAGCTCAAGAGGCTTGCCTTCTTGTTTGTGTCAAACTTCTCGATGAACATCCCTGCTAGGAAATCAAGTCTCGACTAGAGCACCATCCGGCAGAGAGAGAGAGAAGGGCTTCTCTCCTACGTCAGGCGATTCAATCTGGTGAGAATCTAGATTCAAGGACTGTCTGACAAGGTTGCGTACACATAATTTTTTAAGGGTCTGAAGGACGGGTCAACCTTTAAGTTTGACCTCATCAGGAAGAGGGTTTTTACCCTCTAAGAGGCGCTGATGGAGGCGGAAAGCTTTATACAAGGAACCGACCTCTGCTCGTCCAGCAATTAGTTAGACTCCAAGAAGTCTGACAAACAAAAGGAGAGTCGGCCTACTCAGTCGGCCCCCAAAGCTAAAGGGAGCAAAAAGAGAAAAGAAATCTAGGCGGTTCATGAATCTGATCAGCCGTCCCAGAAGAAAAAGACAGAATTCAAATCGTACGTCCCGAAGTATGAGTTTAATAAAGACTACTACTCCATCCTCATGGAGATAAAAGATCAGTGACAATTGAGAAGCCCACTGCTATGAAAGGTTCCACCAAAAATCGAAACAAAAACAAGTACTGCCATTTCCATGAGGACATTGGCCATGACACCAACGATTGCTATAGCCTCAAGCGGTTGTTGGACTGTCTGGCTGATCAAGGGGTGTTGAAGTCCTACATCCTCAAGTCTAAGGTTACCCTTAAGATAAACCATGGGTAGTCGTCCAAAAAGACTGCCCAGCCTACTAGTAGCTCGGACACTAACAAAGATCCGATCTACACCATAGCAGGTGGTTTTGCTGGAGGGGGCCCTACTGTCCGGGGCACCAAGGACCATTTGAGAAAAATGGATGTTAACTATGCTGATGACGGTCAGGCGTCTACTAACAAATTTCCTGAGGTCGTCATTACTGAAAAGGACCACGGCTTAGTCCGTCGGCCGCATGATGACCTAGTCGTCATTGAGTGCAAGGTCGCCCATCAATTGGTTGGCCGGATCTTAATAGATACTGGTAGCTCCTCTGACATCATCTGCTACAAATGCTTGTCCAAGCTGAAATACAAAGCCAACAGCATGTGCAGTGTCTCCCACCTTCTTGTTGGTTTTGGAGGGGGAGTTGTGCACCCAGTCGGGCAGGTAGATCTGCCCATCTAGTTGGGAGAAAAGGGAAAGGGGCTCCACATGTGGTCATCCGATTCTTGATGGTTGAAGAGCTGGCCGCTTATAACCTTATTCTGGCCCGTCCTACTCTGAACGAGTGCAAGGCCGTCATCATCCCAGCTCTCATGCTGTTGAAGTATGAAAGGGATCATGGATCTGTTAGCTCTCTAAAGGGGATCATAAGAGGGCTAGGGAGTGTTACCTTCTCAGACGTCAAAACCACGGGGGCAGCAGCCGGATAGGGGAAGGAGCCAATAAACCTTGACGATGTCAAGGATCCTAACCCAGCCCTACCAGCCGCTAAGAAAAGAAAAACTGATCAGCTGGTGGTGGTGAAGAAGGAAAAGCAATATCAATCACTGACTGGGGAACGGTCAGACGAACTGCATCCCTAGTAGGCTGGTGAGCAGATTGATATCGCTTTAGATGACAGCCGTCTAGAGCGAACTGTTAAGGTGGGAACGATTGCTTTTGCAAAATTGGGTGCAGACTTGCACCTTCTACTGAAAGAATTCAAAGACATCTTTGCCTTTGAAGTGGAAGATATGCCAGGCATTAGCCCGGCTTTCGCTGTCCACAAACTCACCATTAATCCAAAAAAGAAGCCTATCAGGAAAAAGAAAAGAAATCACTGCGAGGAGAGAAGTCAGGCGGCAGCTGCTGAGGTTAAAAAGTTGTTAGACGCTGGGTTCATTCGGCCATGTAAGTTCCCTGATTGGGTTACGAACGTTGTGCTTGTAAAAAAGCCGAATGGTACCTGGCGGATGTGTATAGATTACACTGACTTGAACAAAGCATGTCCCAAGGACAGTTACCCGCTTCCAAAGATCGACAGTCTGGTCGACTCTACATCCGGGAATGCCTTGATGAGCTTTATGGGCGCCTACTCAAGATTTCATCAGATTCCCCTGTGGAAAAAAGATCAAGAGAAGACGGCATTCGTCACTAATCAGGGATTATTCTGTTACACTGTGATGCCGTTTGGGTTGAAGAATGTGTCTGCTACTTTCCAACGTATGATTAATGTAGTCTTCATTAATCAAATTGGGAGGAATGTAGAGGCGTATATCGACGACATGATAGTCAAATCCAAGTAATAGACGGATCATCTTGTTGACCTCCGAGAAACCTTCACCACACTCAAGCAGCACAAGGTCATGCTCAATCCCAAGAACTGTGTATTTGGCGTCGAGTTTGGGAAGTTTCTCGGATTTTTAATTGATCAAAGGGGGATAGAGGCCAACCAAGAGAAGATGTAGACGGTAATTGACATGAAGTCACCCCGCACTGTCAAGGAAGTTCAAAAGTTAACCAGTTGTTTGGAGGCGTTGGGGAGATTCCTCAGCTGGCCAGGTCACAAGTGCCTCTATTTCTTCCAAGCGATAAAAAAAAGACAAGGTTTGAATGGGGGGATGATGCTGAGATGGCCTTTTAGAAATTGAAAGAAAATGTACACTCTTTGCCTAGGCTTGTAAGCCCTTTGCCCAAAGAGACGCTTTACATGTACTTAGTCGTTTCAGATCATGCCCTCAGTGCTGTTCTCCTTGCTAAGAGAGACGACATCCAGCTCTCGGTCTATTTCATTAGCCATGTTCTCCGAAATGTTGAACTACTGTACCCCATGGTTGAAAAATTTGGCTTTGCTCTTTACATAGCTGTCAAGAAGTTGAAACCATACTTGCTAGCACATTCGGTTGTAGTCTACACAGACCAACCTTTCAAGCGGCCAATGACAACCCTGGAGTCATCCGGCAGGATCAAGTGGGCTATTGAAATGCAAAGTCTGGAAATCACTTTCGAACCAAGAAAGGTAGTGAAGGGTCAGGTGTTCGCCGACTTCATTGTCGAAATGACAAGGCCGGTGACACCGGAGAATCCTGATCAGGTTTGGAAAGTGTATGTGGACGGGAGCTCTACTATGAACGACTGTGGTGCATGCGTTATTTGTCAGTTCCCTGAGGGGGACAAGTATGAGTATGCATTACGGTTTAAGTTCTAAGCCTCAAATAATGAGGCAGAGTATGAAGCCCTACTAGCCCAGCATCTGCATGTGTAAGGCGGCAAGGGCAACCAAAATTGATGCCTGCTCTGATTCACCGTTGGTCGTTAGCCAGTATCATGGTGACTATGAGGCCACCCATCCGGCTATGATCAAATACCTTCAGGCGGTCAAAGCTAAAGTAGGGACACTTGAAGAATTTCACATAAGACAAGTGCCCATGTCTGAGAACAATCAAGCGGATGCCTTGTCCAAATTGGCATCATCCGCCTCCTGTGATATGCCTCGGTCGCTCTTCTGGGAAGTGATGGAAAAACAAAGTATTGTTGAAGAAGAGCCCATTGGAGTACTTGACCGAAGCTCTACCTGGATGGATGACTGATGAGTGTCATTTATGGCACTCATTTAGCTTCTTTTAGGATGATTTTTCATGATTTTTGTATCTCTTTTATTTCATTTTCTCTAGTTTTGCTCTTATTTTCTTTACTTTGACTTTTCCTTAGATGTTTTCCTATTTTCTTGCTTTTCTAGTTTATTTCGCATTTTCTTCTTTACTTATTTTATCTTCTTTGATTATAGGAAGTTGGCGATGTTCGAGAGCCTCAAGTGCATTCTTCTCGGAGTTTTCAAGCCAAAGAGATGTCCCGGTTTCTCCATTTGAAGCCCAAAAGCAAAGGAGTCCAAGAGCATTTTCTTCAAGGTTGCGCCCTCATACCGTGTGGGCATGAAAGAGTGGTTTCGAACCCACCAAAAGAGCTCTTAGTTATTGCCTATTTAATTTGGGCTCATCTGGAGCTCACGAGATCAATCTCGGCCGCACAAGGAAGGCTTTCCTGCTCCTATTGCGCGGGCACGCGCGAGAGAGGAGCGGCCGCGCCTCCCTCTTCTCCCTGTTCCGTACCCATTTTGTAGCGGCCGCGCATATGAGTGAGAGGCCGCGCCTTTTGTGGTTTCTTGTGGATGTCTAACTAACTTCCCCTTAGTTAGTTTTGCTATATATAGATTTCCTTCATTTCTAGAGAGAGGAGGGTATAGAAGTTTTAGACATAATTTTAGCTTAGTTGAGAGTTTCTCTTTCTAGTTTTAGGGTTAGTTTAGGAGTAGATTTAGAGAGAGAAAGTGAGAGATTTCAATGGTGATTTGAGAGATTGATGATACAAGGGTGACAATTGTGTTGAAGATCTTCTCTATTATCAATGAGCATTTCTAACTCTATCTCATCTTATTGTTTTGTTTAGATTCATGTTGTTTTAGTTTAATTTTGATGTTTGATCTTCATTAGTGTAATTGTTCTTCATATTTTGTTGATTCTTGATTTCTTTAGTTGTTTGTTGATAGATTATGATTCTTGAGTAGTTGTTTGGCTAGGAATTGGGTGAAAATTGTATGATTGATTGATTGTGATTAATTTGGGAATTGTGTTGATTGATTGTTGAGATTAAAGTGATTAATGTAAGTTTGCATGTGTGTAATTTGATTAGGCCTTGAGAATTATGCTAGATTGCATTGTGATTGCTAATGACACGACTAATTGATTTAGGAATTGCAATTATCGATTGGTTTGGATTGTGATTCTCTTATTTTGTTATTCCTAGAGACATCTAGCTTAACGATTAGGAGATAGCTCTTTGATTCCAATTGATTGCTCTTTTCATTAGTCTACATAACCTTTGATTGGCATGTTCTTCCCAAGTTGTTGCAATTGTCATGATTACTTGTTGATCCCCGTTCCTAGTGTTTTATTTGTTTGGTTGTTTGTTTGTTAGTTGTTAGTGTTACCTCTTTACCCTTGTCTTCGACCTAGCTTAGGCGCCCAAATTGAAAGCATTTGAACATAACTGTTCCTTTGGGTTTGATCGTTGAATGACCTCTATATTTAGGTTTGTTAAGTGTTTATAAATTTAGTTTGACTTAAATGCTGCAAACTTCAAGATGCGAAATGGAGAACTCTTCAAGACAGGTTTCTTAAAACCTCTATTGAAGTTTGTTACCCTAGAGAAGTGGCAAGAAGTTCTCGAAGAATTGCATGCGGGATACTGGTGCTTCCCATATATGCGGCGGATCACTCGCAGTCAGGGCCAAGCGGCAAGGGTATTTCTGGCCCACTCTTGAGTCAGACGCCATGTAGATGGTGAAAAAATGTGACAAGTGCCAGAGGTTTGGCAAACTAATCCATCGTCCAGCCACTGACCTAACGGAAATCCACAGCCCGGTTCCGTTTGCAAAGTGGAGCATGGACATTCTAGGTCCATACACACCTGCACCAGGCGGAAAGCGATATATCCTCGTGGCTATGGAATACTACACCAAGTGGGTGGAGGTAGAGGCGGTCAAAAACATCAAGACAAAGGATGTCATCTCCTTCATTTGGAAGAATATCATCACCTGGTTCCAGGTACCTATGTCTATGGTTTTTTATAATGGCCCTCAGTTTGAGACACCTCAGCTCAAGAATTGGTTGGAAGATCAAGGGATCTCACATTGTTTTGCATCAGTCGGCCGACCCCAAGCAAACGTCCAAGTTGAAGCCTTCAACAAACTCATCTCAGACGGCATAAAGAAGAAAATAGTATGGGCTAGTGGCTTATGGGCAGAAGAATTAATCCATGTCCTGTGGGCCGTCAAAACAAACAAAAAGGGGGGCTACCGGTGAAACCCCATTTCTCATGGTATACGGTGCAGAAGCCGTCTTGCCCATCGAGCATTATGAGCCGACTCTACGAGTCATGTTATAAGATGAAGAGGCAAACTGGGTTGCCATGCGGCTAGCATTGGATTCTCTCCCAGAGCGCAGGGGCAATGTCGTCTTACGTCATGAGATCTACTGTACGAGAATTACTAGAGCCTACAACAAGAAGGTACACAAACGACCCTTGAATGTGGATGACTTTGTGCTACGAAAAATGGAGGCAATCGGTAGGGCCAATGAACAAGGCAAACTGGCGCCCAATTGGGAAGGTCCCTACCGGATCTATGAAGAACTAAGAGACGGCACTATAGGGAATATTTCAAGCATCCTACACTTGAGCCCCACTGTGATCATACACTTAAGTATGGTGGCGTCCAAAGGGAAGGAAGCTAGAGTAAAAGAGTCGCCAACAAGTTTTAGGAACTTGTAAACCATTCACAAGGTGAAGGTTACACCCCTTCACGATCCATGAGATCGCTAACTCCATAGTGGTCTGGAACCATGACTGGATATTGGGGGATGAAGGTACAAATCAAACCTAAAAGAGATTGAACCTGACCTAATAATAGGAATCTACTTTATTCTTCTCATATTCATGTGCGCTTTCTGAGTAACATACAATAAATATATTAATCCTAAACCTGTTTATCTATGTTGGTTGAATATTAATGCACAAACAAATCTATTATTGGCGATCACTTGAATTATAATAACATTAGCCTAAACCAAATTATTAATTATGTTATTAAGAGTGATTACAAGTACAAATTCCCTTTAATCCTCCAAGAGAGGGCGTGATCAAGCAATAACAATATTATCAAGCAACAATAATAATATATTATTGACACAACAAATCATCATATCAATAAAGCATAATAATATTAGCAAGATCCTAGGCATGATACTAACAAGATTAATAACAAATCCTAGCATGTCACTAAACAATAAAGATCAAATCTTTAGCCCTAACATGATACTAACATGATAGAAGAAATAGGAAGCAACCTAAACATGATACTAGGAATCATACATGATATTAAAAATATTAGTTGATACCCTTAACATGATACTAGGAATCATAAAGACATACTAATATGATACTAGGAATTAAAATAATATAAACATGCTTTCTAAAGAAATATAGCAATTAAAACAACTTACTTGGTTGTCTCGTATCTCTTTCTATCAAAACAATACACACGTTAGTAACTTTAAGGAAAACAGTTAATCTAATCAAAGAATTGAAATAAGATTTGGGACCAAACCCTAAAAAATTATCAACCTTTCACGTCGAGCGCGAACGCAAATTCGAACTTGGCTAGGTATTTCTAGAACTTGTGAATGCAGTATGATGTATTTTGAAAAGGGATAGGCTTAGAAAAAGAATAGAGAGAGAAGAGAGATGATCGGTGATGATCAAGCTTGTTGATGATTGTTGGTCATTAAAAACGGGGAAACACGACCCTATTTATAGAGAAAATAGTCTGGAAACGATAGAAAAGAATTAGAATTCGAGTCGGAATAAAATAAGTTCTATCGCGCGCGACAGAGTATGTCGCAAAACGACAGAAATCACGTGGCGCGACATAGCTGTCGTTTCGCGCTGAGACAGTTTTTTGCGGATGTTATTTTTATCATATCTTTTGATCCAGAAGTCCAAATAAGTCATATAATAAGTCGTTAGAAATATATTAAAGTCTTCTTTCCAACCCATTTAGAATCAGATTAAAGTCTTTTGTAGAATAAAATATATGGCCGAAATAGTGGAAGGGTGTCAGTTTTGGATAGAGTTTCGTATTTCTTTCATATCTTTTTTGTTATAGCTCGGAATTAATATTATAATATATCATTGGAAAGATCATTTCAAGATATATCCAACCATATAATATTTGGATAAAGATTATGAGGACCAAAAATAATATCTGATCATCTTTGATGATTTCGCACAGGATAAGGACTCTAAAAAGGAGGAGTTTTATTCAATTTCAAATTCTTTGATCTTATCTTTTCAAAAAGGATAATTAAGATCTTTTAGAAACTTATAGAAGCTTTCAATTAATCCTAATTAGTTTAGGAATGGTATTAAACCTTTGGACCCTCCACATGATCATTGGGCCGTAAGTAAAATCCGGTTTGAGCCCAGTTTAGTATTTTGGCCATAACTTCCTTATTATTCATCGGAATTGGGCTTATAATATATCGCTGGAAAGGTCTTTTCAAGCCCCATCCAACTACACTATTATTGGAAAATCCTTATCATGGACCAAACTAAACAGGAATGAACGTTTTTCATAAATAGGGTACAAAAAGGAATATTTTCGAAAACAAAAAGACGTATTTTTATTAAAAATAACCGCATCACAAGACTTTCCACACTTTCACTTCATTCGATAATCAATGACATGAAAGATACTCATCACTGGGTTTGGTTTTTGGGAGACACAATTTGGTGTCTACAGGAACCATTTGATCTAATTGTTGCATTTGACGCATTTGGGTCCGTTATTAATCAAGTTTCAACATGTATGAGCACGTTTTAGGCCTAATTAGTAATCGGACAAGGATCTAAGATAACTTGGTCTCAAATATGGGTTTTAACTTACTTCATAATGCATTTCATAGTCCATAAACACTTCAACTTTGATCTAGCATGAAGAACAGGTTTTTGTAACATCATCGCACTTCCTGTCGGGACATGAGGCCAAAAGTAGATGTCTACAGTTAGCCCCCACATTGATCGAGTCTAGAATAGACGATGATTAAAGTAGCCAAGGAAATAAATCCGAGACTCATTCTGCGAAGTTCCATAAAACTAAGGAATTTTTCAGTAGTGTTGAGAATGTCGAAACTATCCTCGATTCGCTAAATGTTCAAGACAAGTAGCTACTAAGGCTAGAAAAAGTGCTTTCTAGTCATAACGCGCTAAAGAATCTAGATTGATCATTTTCCAGTGTAGAACGCTTTTACAAGTAAAGGTTGTCCAAGAGGATGTCATGTCATGAGAAGATATCGGTTTAAAAAAGAGTAAAGAGGATGATATCCTCTCAATATGGCATCGTTGATCTAAAGTCCCTCGATATGTCATTGAAACTTTAGTCCATGAGTTTAACAAGTTAAAAGATGATAAAAAGAGAGGTGTTTCGGCATTCAGAGCCTAGCACATGAATAGAGGTTTTCACATTGGCTTGCCAAAACGAAGTATTTGGGGTCCACAAGATAGAAATACATGTCTCGGGACTGGAGGCACATATCCAAATCCAGTGAGAGAGAAGAAAATCGACAACTCTCTCAGCAGTTTTGTCCACAAGATGAAAACACGCGTCTCAAGACTAGGGGCACGTGTCTAAATAGGTGCGACTCTGCTCTGATCGTTCTTTATACAGGGGGTGGACGGACACCCTAACTGTCCGATAAGCTAGTAAGCTCACTAACTACCGTATTTGCTTCCAATCGAGAATGTGTCTTATCCTCGATGGTTCGGCGCTCCTGTCGACTCGTAAAGCTAACGCCTAATGAAAGAAATTCTACCGTTTCCATTACGGGAGGTATATCACATTGCTGGGAAGAGGGTGCAATTTTACATAGCACCTATGCAATTCTTTTTGTTGTGGACGGAAAAACTATAAAAAAAAAAAAACGAAAAGAACGTGACATTTCTACAGTCAGTATAGTAAAATGACAAACCTGTCTATGGGATCTGTTACGTAAAGCACCACTGCGGAACGTTTTAAGACACGCTCATGAAAAACGTCCAAAATGTATGCTTAGGTCAGGCATAAAGCACGGTGTGCATGGAGGATGATGCAAAAAACTATAAAAGAAGAAAAGAAACTACTATATGCAAAGCAATTGAAAGAATTTTGATGATCTGTGCGTTATTACGTCTAATAATGCACAAAACCGTTGGGATAAATTTTGAAACGGATCAAAATCTAAGAACGAGTCTTTTAAATGACCTGTATCCATGCGCAACTCAGTAGGTCACGCTGGCCAGGCGTGCGCAAGAAATTGGGTTGTGCTGGGATGCCATGCGTAACTTGATGAGTTGCGCGCGACATTTGAATCAGTAAAAGAGGTGGAGAAGTGCGATCTGCAGTTCACTCTCTCCTTCTCCTCTTTCGCCATTTTCAATCTCTTTCCCTTTTTGTTGTTGTTTGAAGGAAAGTAAATCTTGCTCCTTTTATTGTACCAAACTTTGAACTTGGTCAATAAAATGGAGAAAGTCGAATGAAGAGCTCTAACTTTAGAAGTTGGGGGTTTTCGATTCGACTTGTTATCATGAATTTGTTTGTTTAATGGTATTGGGACATGTTTTAAAGAGTAAATGGCAACAAATTTCATGTGAAATGGTAAAGTATTGATCCTGTATGAGTATATACAAGTATATACGTATTTAATTTTCTAATTTGTGTTTGAACTTTTTCCTTTTTCGCTCACATGGATTATACTTGTTAATTTTAATGTAAATTGAAGTTTTATTAAAACGACAATTATGCACTAAAATTATTATCGAAATTTTGAACTTTGATGATGACATGAAATTATTCTTGCGACTCATGTTTATTTTTGTCATGCCTAAGTTGCAAAATTGGTTTTAATAATGATAACAATAACCGAAAGTTATTCTTATTCACTTATAAAACTATGATTTCAAGATTTTCATAAACTAGTAAATTTAGGAAATTCTTGAAGACATCATTAAAATGGTGTAATTTGGCTATATCTCGAGCTTTTAAGCCCCCATTTTATATTTTCAAATGTCATAGCCCCCAACATTGGGTAGCTTCAATGACTTGTTTGTTTTTTTTTAATATTTAGACCCTTTCATGTTGCTCGAAATGGGTCTAGAAATCCTGTGTTTTGTCAACTAGGATCTTTGAAACGTTTAAATGAGTGTGTTAAAATCGTTTTCGACCATTCATAGTTTTGCTATAGGTCTAGTAATATTGGTCGTTCATTGGAACAAGTAGACTTCAAATTTTGATACTGATTGAAGCTCGAGAAAGTAGATATTCTCCTCTTTGTGAAATTCCAATGTTTTCAATTTTTTTATTTGTGCAACAATAGAGAATTTAAAATGAAGACCTCTTAATTTACAATTTATGAGTCTTTTATTCTAACTCATGAAGTTGTTTGTCTTATATTAATGAAGTGTCTTGATACAAAGTTCACGATGAATGTTTGAGTACTAAACTTTCCTTTGAGCAAGTATGTTGTATGCCTTTGAATTCTATTTTGAAACTCATGATTTTGTTTCTTTTGCTCTACACTAGTCGTACTTTCTAATGTTTGAGGTAAATTGAAGTATCAATTATGCACCAAGATTAGTATTTGAATTTGAAAATGGCTTGAATATGTAGCTTGTTCTATGGCAAAGTTCAATTGCAAACATAATTTTCAAAGGAACAAAATGATTGTTAAATCATTGTGATGCAATTGAAAATTGTAAGGCTCGAGATCTATGTAAACCATTTATAGTTTAGGAAATTCTCGAAAGTAGCTTGAATGGTATGAATATTTCATTTTGTTTATTGTGGACATTGGAGCCCCTATGAGTCGGGTTATGAGCATTCTTACTATTTCACAAGTCTTGGAGCCCCCAATTTGGGGTAGTTCTAATGACTTGCTATTGTTTAGGCCATTCATATAATCATGATATGGGAATGATCCTATGTATCCCATGTTTTGTGTTTTGAGAACATTTTAGGATAATGACATGGCTTACACATTTTAGTTAAAGTCATGTTCAAGGAAGCAAGTTAGTTCTTTGCTTGTTTATAAGCCCAAAACAATTATAGTTAAGGTTTAGTAATCTTAACCTAATGTCAAAACGTTCGTAGAGATCATTGTGGTAATATTATTATTCAAAGTTGATTTAAAACATCAAATGATTTCATTGTTCTTATCTATCTTTGATTTTGGTCTTGTAGGTGGTTCGTTTACCATCCCTAAGCCCACGTTCACACAATAACTAGGTGAGAACAAGTTCGAGTCAAGAAGAAGGAATCTTAGTTCATTCCTTTTGGAAATATTTATGTATATACATGTATTATCCAAATGGTTATTGAGAATCTGAAAATTTAATTATTTGAAAAAATGAAACTAAAATTTAGAAAGGAAATTTTGAAGATCGTTTTTTTTAATTTTTAATTTTTTATTTAGAGAGTAAGAAACATGTTATTTCGAACTAGAATTCAAAATTTGGAGAAGATCCAATAGTTTTAACAAAAGTTTGTTTTGAAAATAAAATGAAGGAACTTTTTCTAGTACGCAATATAATCATGTTATTTTCAAAACTGGACCCAAAATGGAAAGAAAAGTCTAGCTCGTAATTGAGTGTGGCTTTGCTGTCCAAGATTAATGAAGGTAAGTTGTAATTTGTGACTTATTTCAACAAAGCTATGAAAATGTGAGGAAACTTTTGTATATCTAATTTTATTTATGTTTTTGTTTTTAGTGTTTGTCATCATTGTCATATTTGGCTAATTGAAAGTGAAGTTCTTCTAATTAAATAAGCACCGTAGTTTGAGAATGAATATTTATCAAACTTAGGTTTGATGGAGTGTTAGAATAATTTATAAAATCATTCGAATCACTTTTCATAATATGGTCTTATTTCAAAACGAAAGTTGAGGTGACACCTATATTTTTGTAGCCCCCAAGTGTAGACTTAGGTGATTTTCGGAATTCATGTACACATATGCTAGGGGATGTTTCTCATGAACAAAAGCAATATCAATATCAATCACTGACTGGGGAACGGTCAGACGAACTGCATCCCTAGTAGGCTGGTGAGCAGATTGATATCGCTTTAGATGACAGCCGTCTAGAGCGAACTGTTAAGGTGGGAACGATTGCTTTTGCAAAATTGGGTGCAGACTTGCACCTTCTACTGAAAGAATTTAAAGACATCTTTGCCTTTGAAGTGGAAGATATGCCAGGCATTAGCCCGGCTTTCGCTGTCCACAAACTCACCATTAATCCAAAAAAGAAGCCTATCAGGAAAAAGAAAAGAAATCACTGCGAGGAGAGAAGTCAGGCGGCAGCTGCTGAGGTTAAAAAGTTGTTAGATGCTGGGTTCATTCGGCCATGTAAGTTCCCTGATTGGGTTACGAACGTTGTGCTTGTAAAAAAGCCGAATGGTACCTGGCGGATGTGTATAGATTACACTGACTTGAACAAAGCATGTCCCAAGGACAGTTACCCGCTTCCAAAGATCGACAGTCTGGTCGACTCTACATCCGGGAATGCCTTGATGAGCTTTATGGGCGCCTACTCAAGATTTCATCAGATTCCCCTGTGGAAAAAAGATCAAGAGAAGACGGCATTCGTCACTAATCAGGGATTATTCTGTTACACTGTGATGCCGTTTGGGTTGAAGAATGTGTCTGCTACTTTCCAACGTATGATTAATGTAGTCTTCATTAATCAAATTGGGAGGAATGTAGAGGCGTATATCGACGACATGATAGTCAAATCCAAGTAATAGACGGATCATCTTGTTGACCTCCGAGAAACCTTCACCACACTCAAGCAGCACAAGGTCATGCTCAATCCCAAGAACTGTGTATTTGGCGTTGAGTTTGGGAAGTTTCTCGGATTTTTAATTGATCAAAGGGGGATAGAGGCCAACCAAGAGAAGATGTAGACGGTAATTGACATGAAGTCACCCCGCACTGTCAAGGAAGTTCAAAAGTTAACCAGTTGTTTGGAGGCGTTGGGGAGATTCCTCAGCTGGCCAGGTCACAAGTGCCTCTATTTCTTCCAAGCGATAAAAAAAAGACAAGGTTTGAATGGGGGGATGATGCTGAGATGGCCTTTTAGAAATTGAAAGAAAATGTACACTCTTTGCCTAGGCTTGTAAGCCCTTTGCCCAAAGAGACGCTTTACATGTACTTAGTCGTTTCAGATCATGCCCTCAGTGTTGTTCTCCTTGCTAAGAGAGACGACATCCAGCTCTCGGTCTATTTCATTAGCCATGTTCTCCGAAATGTTGAACTACTGTACCCCATGGTTGAAAAATTTGGCTTTGCTCTTTACATAGCTGTCAAGAAGTTGAAACCATACTTGCTAGCACATTCGGTTGTAGTCTACACAGACCAACCTTTCAAGCGGCCAATGACAACCCCGGAGTCATCCGGCAGGATCAAGTGGGCTATTGAAATGCAAAGTCTGGAAATCACTTTCGAACCAAGAAAGGTAGTGAAGGGTCAGGTGTTCGCCGACTTCATTGTCGAAATGACAAGGCCGGTGACACCGGAGAATCCTGATCAGGTTTGGAAAGTGTATGTGGACGGGAGCTCTACTATGAACGACTGTGGTGCATGCGTTATTTGTCAGTTCCCTGAGGGGGACAAGTATGAGTATGCATTACGGTTTAAGTTCTAAGCCTCAAATAATGAGGCAGAGTATGAAGCCCTACTAGCCCAGCATCTGCATGTGTAAGGCGGCAAGGGCAACCAAAATTGATGCCTGCTCTGATTCACCGTTGGTCGTTAGCCAGTATCATGGTGACTATGAGGCCACCCATCCGGCTATGATCAAATACCTTCAGGCGGTCAAAGCTAAAGTAGGGACACTTGAAGAATTTCACATAAGACAAGTGCCCATGTCTGAGAACAATCAAGCGGATGCCTTGTCCAAATTGGCATCATCCGCCTCCTGTGATATGCCTCGGTCGCTCTTCTGGGAAGTGATGGAAAAACAAAGTATTGTTGAAGAAGAGCCCATTGGAGTACTTGACCGAAGCTCTACCTGGATGGATGACTGATGAGTGTCATTTATGGCACTCATTTAGCTTCTTTTAGGATGATTTTTCATGATTTTTGTATCTCTTTTATTTCATTTTCTCTAGTTTTGCTCTTATTTTCTTTACTTTGACTTTTCCTTAGATGTTTTCCTATTTTCTTGCTTTTCTAGTTTATTTCGCATTTTCTTCTTTACTTATTTTATCTTCTTTGATTATAGGAAGTTGGCGATGTTCGAGAGCCTCAAGTGCATTCTTCTCGGAGTTTTCAAGCCAAAGAGATGTCCCGGTTTCTCCATTTGAAGCCCAAAAGCAAAGGAGTCCAAGAGCATTTTCTTCAAGGTTGCGCCCTCATACCGTGTGGGCATGAAAGAGTGGTTTCGAACCCACCAAAAGAGCTCTTAGTTATTGCCTATTTAATTTGGGCTCATCTGGAGCTCACGAGATCAATCTCGGCCGCACAAGGAAGGCTTTCCTGCTCCTATTGCGCGGGCACGCGCGAGAGAGGAGCGGCCGCGCCTCCCTCTTCTCCCTGTTCCGTACCCATTTTGTAGCGGCCGCGCATATGAGTGAGAGGCCGCGCCTTTTGTGGTTTCTTGTGGATGTCTAACTAACTTCCCCTTAGTTAGTTTTGCTATATATAGATTTCCTTCATTTCTAGAGAGAGGAGGGTATAGAAGTTTTAGACATAATTTTAGCTTAGTTGAGAGTTTCTCTTTCTAGTTTTAGGGTTAGTTTAGGAGTAGATTTAGAGAGAGAAAGTGAGAGATTTCAATGGTGATTTGAGAGATTGATGATACAAGGGTGACAATTGTGTTGAAGATCTTCTCTATTATCAATGAGCATTTCTAACTCTATCTCATCTTATTGTTTTGTTTAGATTCATGTTGTTTTAGTTTAATTTTGATGTTTGATCTTCATTAGTGTAATTGTTCTTCATATTTTGTTGATTCTTGATTTCTTTAGTTGTTTGTTGATAGATTATGATTCTTGAGTAGTTGTTTGGCTAGGAATTGGGTGAAAATTGTATGATTGATTGATTGTGATTAATTTGGGAATTGTGTTGATTGATTGTTGAGATTAAAGTGATTAATGTAAGTTTGCATGTGTGTAATTTGATTAGGCCTTGAGAATTATGCTAGATTGCATTGTGATTGCTAATGACACGACTAATTGATTTAGGAATTGCAATTATCGATTGGTTTGGATTGTGATTCTCTTATTTTGTTATTCCTAGAGACATCTAGCTTAACGATTAGGAGATAGCTCTTTGATTTCAATTGATTGCTCTTTTCATTAGTCTACATAACCTTTGATTGGCATGTTCTTCCCAAGTTGTTGCAATTGTCATGATTACTTGTTGATCCCCGTTCCTAGTGTTTTATTTGTTTGGTTGTTTGTTTGTTAGTTGTTAGTGTTACCTCTTTACCCTTGTCTTCGACCTAGCTTAGGCGCCCAAATTGAAAGCATTTGAACATAACTGTTCCTTTGGGTTTGATCGTTGAATGACCTCTATATTTAGGTTTGTTAAGTGTTTATAAATTTAGTTTGACTTAAATGCTGCAAACTTCAAGATGCGAAATGGAGAACTCTTCAAGACAGGTTTCTTAAAACCTCTATTGAAGTTTGTTACCCTAGAGAAGTGGCAAGAAGTTCTCGAAGAATTGCATGCGGGATACTGGTGCTTCCCATATATGCGGCGGATCACTCGCAGTCAGGGCCAAGCGGCAAGGGTATTTCTGGCCCACTCTTGAGTCAGACGCCATGGAGATGGTGAAAAAATGTGACAAGTGCCAGAGGTTTGGCAAACTAATCCATCGTCCAGCCACTGACCTGACGGAAATCCACAGCCCGGTTCCGTTTGCCAAGTGGAGCATGGACATTCTAGGTCCATACACACCTGCACCAGGCGGAAAGCGATATATCCTCGTGGCTATGGAATACTACACCAAGTGGGTGGAGGTAGAGGCGGTCAAAAACATCAAGACAAAGGATGTCATCTCCTTCATTTGGAAGAATATCATCACCTGGTTCCAGGTACCTATGTCTATGGTTTTTTTATAATGGCCCTCAGTTTGAGACACCTCAGCTCAAGAATTGGTTGGAAGATCAAGGGATCTCACATTGTTTTGCATCAGTCGGCCGACCCCAAGCAAACGTCCAAGTTGAAGCCTTCAACAAACTCATCTCAGACGGCATAAAGAAGAAAATAGTATGGGCTAGTGGCTTATGGGCAGAAGAATTAATCCATGTCCTGTGGGCCGTCAAAACAAACAAAAAGGGGGGCTACCGGTGAAACCCCATTTCTCATGGTATACGGTGCAGAAGCCGTCTTGCCCATCGAGCATTATGAGCCGACTCTACGAGTCATGTTATAAGATGAAGAGGCAAACTGGGTTGCCATGCGGCTAGCATTGGATTCTCTCCCAGAGCGCAGGGGCAATGTCGTCTTACGTCATGAGATCTACTGTACGAGAATTACTAGAGCCTACAACAAGAAGGTACACAAACGACCCTTGAATGTGGATGACTTTGTGCTACGAAAAATGGAGGCAATCGGTAGGGCCAATGAACAAGGCAAACTGGCGCCCAATTGGGAAGGTCCCTACCGGATCTATGAAGAACTAAGAGACGGCACTATAGGGAATATTTCAAGCATCCTACACTTGAGCCCCACTGTGATCATACACTTAAGTATGGTGGCGTCCAAAGGGAAGGAAGCTAGAGTAAAAGAGTCGCCAACAAGTTTTAGGAACTTGTAAACCATTCACAAGGTGAAGGTTACACCCCTTCACGATCCATGAGATCTCTAACTCCATAGTGGTCTGGAACCATGACTGGATATTGGGGGATGAAGGTACAAATCAAACCTAAAAGAGATTGAACCTGACCTAATAATAGGAATCTACTTTATTCTTCTCATATTCATGTGCGCTTTCTGAGTAACATACAATAAATATATTAATCCTAAACCTGTTTATCTATGTTGGTTGAATATTAATGCACAAACAAATCTATTATTGGCGATCACTTGAATTATAATAACATTAGCCTAAACCAAATTATTAATTATGTTATTAAGAGTGATTACAAGTACAAATTCCCTTTAATCCTCCAAGAGAGGGCGTGATCAAGCAATAACAATATTATCAAGCAACAATAATAATATATTATTGACACAACAAATCATCATATCAATAAAGCATAATAATATTAGCAAGATCCTAGGCATGATACTAACAAGATTAATAACAAATCCTAGCATGTCACTAAACAATAAAGATCAAATCTTTAGCCCTAACATGATACTAACATGATAGAAGAAATAGGAAGCAACCTAAACATGATACTAGGAATCATACATGATATTAAAAATATTAGTTGATACCCTTAACATGATACTAGGAATCATAAAGACATACTAATATGATACTAGGAATTAAAATAATATAAACATGCTTTCTAAAGAAATATAGCAATTAAAACAACTTACTTGGTTGTCTCGTATCTCTTTCTATCAAAACAATACACACGTTAGTAACTTTAAGGAAAACAGTTAATCTAATCAAAGAATTGAAATAAGATTTGGGACCAAACCCTAAAAAATTATCAACCTTTCACGTCGAGCGCGAACGCAAATTCGAACTTGGCTAGGTATTTCTAGAACTTGTGAATGCAGTATGATGTATTTTGAAAAGGGATAGGCTTAGAAAAAGAATAGAGAGAGAAGAGAGATGATCGGTGATGATCAAGCTTGTTGATGATTGTTGGTCATTAAAAACGGGGAAACACGACCCTATTTATAGAGAAAATAGTCTGGAAACGATAGAAAAGAATTAGAATTCGAGTCGGAATAAAATAAGTTCTATCGCGCGCGACAGAGTATGTCGCAAAACGACAGAAATCACGTGGCGCGACATAGCTGTCGTTTCGCGCTGAGACAGTTTTTTGCGGATGTTATTTTTATCATATCTTTTGATCCAGAAGTCCAAATAAGTCATATAATAAGTCGTTAGAAATATATTAAAGTCTTCTTTCCAACCCATTTAGAATCAGATTAAAGTCTTTTGTAGAATAAAATATATGGCCGAAATAGTGGAAGGGTGTCAGTTTTGGATAGAGTTTCGTATTTCTTTCATATCTTTTTTGTTATAGCTCGGAATTAATATTATAATATATCATTGGAAAGATCATTTCAAGATATATCCAACCATATAATATTTGGATAAAGATTATGAGGACCAAAAATAATATCTGATCATCTTTGATGATTTCGCACAGGATAAGGACTCTAAAAAGGAGGAGTTTTATTCAATTTCAAATTCTTTGATCTTATCTTTTCAAAAAGGATAATTAAGATCTTTTAGAAACTTATAGAAGCTTTCAATTAATCCTAATTAGTTTAGGAATGGTATTAAACCTTTGGACCCTCCACATGATCATTGGGCCGTAAGTAAAATCCGGTTTGAGCCCAGTTTAGTATTTTGGCCATAACTTCCTTATTATTCATCGGAATTGGGCTTATAATATATCGCTGGAAAGGTCTTTTCAAGCCCCATCCAACTACACTATTATTGGAAAATCCTTATCATGGACCAAACTAAACAGGAATGAACGTTTTTCATAAATAGGGTACAAAAAGGAATATTTTCGAAAACAAAAAGACGTATTTTTATTAAAAATAACCGCATCACAAGACTTTCCACACTTTCACTTCATTCGATAATCAATGACATGAAAGATACTCATCACTGGGTTTGGTTTTTGGGAGACACAATTTGGTGTCTACAGGAACCATTTGATCTAATTGTTGCATTTGACGCATTTGGGTCCGTTATTAATCAAGTTTCAACATGTATGAGCACGTTTTAGGCCTAATTAGTAATCGGACAAGGATCTAAGATAACTTGGTCTCAAATATGGGTTTTAACTTACTTCATAATGCATTTCATAGTCCATAAACACTTCAACTTTGATCTAGCATGAAGAACAGGTTTTTGTAACATCATCGCACTTCCTGTCGGGACATGAGGCCAAAAGTAGATGTCTACAGTTAGCCCCCACATTGATCGAGTCTAGAATAGACGATGATTAAAGTAGCCAAGGAAATAAATCCGAGACTCATTCTGCGAAGTTCCATAAAACTAAGGAATTTTTCAGTAGTGTTGAGAATGTCGAAACTATCCTCGATTCGCTAAATGTTCAAGACAAGTAGCTACTAAGGCTAGAAAAAGTGCTTTCTAGTCATAACGCGCTAAAGAATCTAGATTGATCATTTTCCAGTGTAGAACGCTTTTACAAGTAAAGGTTGTCCAAGAGGATGTCATGTCATGAGAAGATATCGGTTTAAAAAAGAGTAAAGAGGATGATATCCTCTCAATATGGCATCGTTGATCTAAAGTCCCTCGATATGTCATTGAAACTTTAGTCCATGAGTTTAACAAGTTAAAAGATGATAAAAAGAGAGGTGTTTCGGCATTCAGAGCCTAGCACATGAATAGAGGTTTTCACATTGGCTTGCCAAAACGAAGTATTTGGGGTCCACAAGATAGAAATACATGTCTCGGGACTGGAGGCACATATCCAAATCCAGTGAGAGAGAAGAAAATCGACAACTCTCTCAGCAGTTTTGTCCACAAGATGAAAACACGCGTCTCAAGACTAGGGGCACGTGTCTAAATAGGTGCGACTCTGCTCTGATCGTTCTTTATACAGGGGGTGGACGGACACCCTAACTGTCCGATAAGCTAGTAAGCTCACTAACTACCGTATTTGCTTCCAATCGAGAATGTGTCTTATCCTCGATGGTTCGGCGCTCCTGTCGACTCGTAAAGCTAACGCCTAATGAAAGAAATTCTACCGTTTCCATTACGGGAGGTATATCACATTGCTGGGAAGAGGGTGCAATTTTACATAGCACCTATGCAATTCTTTTTGTTGTGGACGGAAAAACTATAAAAAAAAAAAACGAAAAGAACGTGACATTTCTACAGTCAGTATAGTAAAATGACAAACCTGTCTATGGGATCTGTTACGTAAAGCACCACTGCGGAACGTTTTAAGACACGCTCATGAAAAACGTCCAAAATGTATGCTTAGGTCAGGCATAAAGCACGGTGTGCATGGAGGATGATGCAAAAAACTATAAAAGAAGAAAAGAAACTACTATATGCAAAGCAATTGAAAGAATTTTGATGATCTGTGCGTTATTACGTCTAATAATGCACAAAACCGTTGGGATAAATTTTGAAACGGATCAAAATCTAAGAACGAGTCTTTTAAATGACCTGTATCCATGCGCAACTCAGTAGGTCACGCTGGCCAGGCGTGCGCAAGAAATTGGGTTGTGCTGGGATGCCATGCGTAACTTGATGAGTTGCGCGCGACATTTGAATCAGTAAAAGAGGTGGAGAAGTGCGATCTGCAGTTCACTCTCTCCTTCTCCTCTTTCGCCATTTTCAATCTCTTTCCCTTTTTGTTGTTGTTTGAAGGAAAGTAAATCTTGCTCCTTTTATTGTACCAAACTTTGAACTTGGTCAATAAAATGGAGAAAGTCGAATGAAGAGCTCTAACTTTAGAAGTTGGGGGTTTTCGATTCGACTTGTTATCATGAATTTGTTTGTTTAATGGTATTGGGACATGTTTTAAAGAGTAAATGGCAACAAATTTCATGTGAAATGGTAAAGTATTGATCCTGTATGAGTATATACAAGTATATACGTATTTAATTTTCTAATTTGTGTTTGAACTTTTTCCTTTTTCGCTCACATGGATTATACTTGTTAATTTTAATGTAAATTGAAGTTTTATTAAAACGACAATTATGCACTAAAATTATTATCGAAATTTTGAACTTTGATGATGACATGAAATTATTCTTGCGACTCATGTTTATTTTTGTCATGCCTAAGTTGCAAAATTGGTTTTAATAATGATAACAATAACCGAAAGTTATTCTTATTCACTTATAAAACTATGATTTCAAGATTTTCATAAACTAGTAAATTTAGGAAATTCTTGAAGACATCATTAAAATGGTGTAATTTGGCTATATCTCGAGCTTTTAAGCCCCCATTTTATATTTTCAAATGTCATAGCCCCCAACATTGGGTAGCTTCAATGACTTGTTTGTTTTTTTTTAATATTTAGACCCTTTCATGTTGCTCGAAATGGGTCTAGAAATCCTGTGTTTTGTCAACTAGGATCTTTGAAACGTTTAAATGAGTGTGTTAAAATCGTTTTCGACCATTCATAGTTTTGCTATAGGTCTAGTAATATTGGTCGTTCATTGGAACAAGTAGACTTCAAATTTTGATACTGATTGAAGCTCGAGAAAGTAGATATTCTCCTCTTTGTGAAATTCCAATGTTTTCAATTTTTTTATTTGTGCAACAATAGAGAATT
The DNA here is from genome assembly GCF_948465745.1 of Chenopodium album. NCBI lineage: Eukaryota > Viridiplantae > Streptophyta > Magnoliopsida > Caryophyllales > Amaranthaceae > Chenopodium > Chenopodium album. The sequence continues at coordinate 34,051,926 of NC_137848.1, read as the reverse complement.
TAAAATGAAGACCTCTTAATTTACAATTTATGAGTCTTTTATTCTAACTCATGAAGTTGTTTGTCTTATATTAATGAAGTGTCTTGATACAAAGTTCACGATGAATGTTTGAGTACTAAACTTTCCTTTGAGCAAGTATGTTGTATGCCTTTGAATTCTATTTTGAAACTCATGATTTTGTTTCTTTTGCTCTACACTAGTCGTACTTTCTAATGTTTGAGGTAAATTGAAGTATCAATTATGCACCAAGATTAGTATTTGAATTTGAAAATGGCTTGAATATGTAGCTTGTTCTATGGCAAAGTTCAATTGCAAACATAATTTTCAAAGGAACAAAATGATTGTTAAATCATTGTGATGCAATTGAAAATTGTAAGGCTCGAGATCTATGTAAACCATTTATAGTTTAGGAAATTCTCGAAAGTAGCTTGAATGGTATGAATATTTCATTTTGTTTATTGTGGACATTGGAGCCCCTATGAGTCGGGTTATGAGCATTCTTACTATTTCACAAGTCTTGGAGCCCCCAATTTGGGGTAGTTCTAATGACTTGCTATTGTTTAGGCCATTCATATAATCATGATATGGGAATGATCCTATGTATCCCATGTTTTGTGTTTTGAGAACATTTTAGGATAATGACATGGCTTACACATTTTAGTTAAAGTCATGTTCAAGGAAGCAAGTTAGTTCTTTGCTTGTTTATAAGCCCAAAACAATTATAGTTAAGGTTTAGTAATCTTAACCTAATGTCAAAACGTTCGTAGAGATCATTGTGGTAATATTATTCTTCAAAGTTGATTTAAAACATCAAATGATTTCATTGTTCTTATCTATCTTTGATTTTGGTCTTGTAGGTGGTTCGTTTACCATCCCTAAGCCCACGTTCACACAATAACTAGGTGAGAACAAGTTCGAGTCAAGAAGAAGGAATCTTAGTTCATTCCTTTTGGAAATATTTATGTATATACATGTATTATCCAAATGGTTATTGAGAATCTGAAAATTTAATTATTTGAAAAAATGAAACTAAAATTTAGAAAGAAAATTTTGAAGATCGTTTTTTTTAATTTTTAATTTTTTATTTAGAGAGTAAGAAACATGTTATTTCGAACTAGAATTCAAAATTTGGAGAAGATCCAATAGTTTTAACAAAAGTTTGTTTTGAAAATAAAATGAAGGAACTTTTTCTAGTACGCAATATAATCATGTTATTTTCAAAACTGGACCCAAAATGGAAAGAAAAGTCTAGCTCGTAATTGAGTGTGGCTTTGCTGTCCAAGATTAATGAAGGTAAGTTGTAATTTGTGACTTATTTCAACAAAGCTATGAAAATGTGAGGAAACTTTTGTATATCTAATTTTATTTATGTTTTTGTTTTTAGTGTTTGTCATCATTGTCATATTTGGCTAATTGAAAGTGAAGTTCTTCTAATTAAATAAGCACCGTAGTTTGAGAATGAATATTTATCAAACTTAGGTTTGATGGAGTGTTAGAATAATTTATAAAATCATTCGAATCACTTTTCATAATATGGTCTTATTTCAAAATGAAAGTTGAGGTGACACCTATATTTTTGTAGCCCCCAAGTGTAGACTTAGGTGATTTTCGGAATTCATGTACACATATGCTAGGGGATGTTTCTCATGTCTATTTGAAACCCCATGATTTGTATTTTCAATTTGTTGAATATTGCATATGTTTATCACGAACTATTTTGATCAAGTAACATAATTAATTATCTTGGTCAAATAATACGAAGTGGTATTCTTCGCTTTGTCATTTAAAGTTATTAAGATGATTCGTAATAAGCTTTGCATGACATTGATTTCGTAGCATAAATAGCATGTTCAAATCTGTAAATAGGGAGAAGTGGGGATGTCTTGGCTTTTTTAGCCCCCTATTTGAGGTAAAGAACGAAAAAATTATACTATTTTTCAAGTATTTTAGTTGCCAAATGGGAGGGATTATCCCGACTTACCCCCTAAAAAAGAAATGAACAAAAAAGACGAATTTGCTTAAAAAGGAAGGGGATCCAACTTTCCGATAGAAGGGAAAAAAAAGGAAATAGACATGTTTTCGAAAAGCAAGGATTATTGACTTAATATTTGAATCATCGTGATGATTTGGCAATGAGGTATACGTATGATAGCGATAACGATTATTTTTTCATGTAGCGATCATGTTCAATAAATGTTCCTCGCTTAGAGAGGATGAAGATATCCCACGCATGCAGACATATTAGTTGCTCATGAAAAGTGAGAAGACCAATGCTCAAGAGTTGTAAAAGACATCTAAAGTTGACGTCGAGACTGTCAATATATTAAATCAATTTATTGTATTAACTCGTTTTCTTTCTATGAAATGTATATAGAACTTGAATCACCTTTGTAATAAATAGCCCTATTATTAAAAGAAAATAAGATGATAGTTTTTGAAAGTGATAATCATCTCATTTTTCTTGGCAAAAGATATGGAAAACATCGAATTTAGTTTGATTCGATTGCTTTACTTAAAATGATGTAATCAAGCCAATGGCTATCAAATCATCCAAATTATTTGAATTTTTTTTTATATGATTTTGAAATCATTTACTCAACACTTCATGCATTTTATGTATGGGCATAATTACTCAATAGTAGGTCCATATGTGTAAAGGCCTAAGTTGGGCCATATTTTCGTAGAATGATGATTTTTGTGGAACATGATTATGTTCTACCTCAAGGAGGGCCTTTCCAGTGTGACGTGGCTAGGCTCAAGGTTATGAAAATTGGACAGGCTCAAGTATACTCCCTTAATCCTTTACTTTTGGTGCTTCTCGAATTAAAGCCTTTCTACTTTGTGTGACAATTCCTACATTAGGTTCCTTTTCCTTGTCTTCTCTCTCTCTCTCTCTCTCTCTCTCTCTCTCTCTCTCTCTCTTTTCTTCTTTCCTTTTTGACAAGTTTGGTTTTGGGTTTAGAACGATTTTGCATTTGATCTTTTCTTTTTTGGGTTTAGACTAACTTTGTGTCCCCCTCTTATGTTTTGTTCCTCCAATTTTTTCATTTGCATCTCTTTGCACCATTCTCATCCCAAGGTTTGGAATAATGTAGGTTGAATAAGTAAGGCTCAATTTATGAAGCTCAAAAGGGCTAACAAAAGATGGACTGTTCTAAGGTTATTAACATGGAATTACGTGGAGTTTCAAGTTTCCTTATGTGTTGGTGTCAATATTTTAAAAAGTGGAATAAGAAACGCAAGATACAAAACGATTAATGGAGATAAGCGTTTTGTAAAACAAATAGAACGTTTTTCTCTCCCAGCCATTCTATATGTTGAAGAATATAGAACGGTTTGCTTATCCAATCGTTCTCTATTTTATTTATTTATTTATTTTTTTTGACAAAAACCGATCAAGCAGGCTTTATTAATCATTCAAGAGGCTTAAGTCAGCCATTACAAATTTATAAATACTTAAAGGAACTTCTTCCATCCACACTCGAAGTAAGTCGAAGGAAGAGCAGAGTTTGGCAAGAGCATGAGCCACTCGATTGCCATTCCTTTTAACAAAAGTAAATTGATAGAAAAGACAACTACTAGAAAGCTGGAGTATACTTAAAGGAACTACTGATCCAAAAGAAGTAGCAAGTGAGCAACGCTTGATCAAGTGGCTGTGAAGCTTAAGGCTATCTGTTTCCAAACAAATTTTCCTGAATCCCGAGTCGATGGCAACACTTAAGGCGTGTCTCATTGCAAGAGCTTCAGCGATATCAACTTCAAAATTACCATGGAGGGGCAAGCATGTTGAGGCAACTACATCACCCACGACATCTCTCATAACACCCCCTATTCCCACTCCATTCGGTTTGAAATTGCGGCATCCGAGTTAACCTTAATCACCCCATGTAAGGGTGGTTTCCATTTCTCATTCAGCTGCGGGCTTGCTTTACTCACATTAGGAACACTCTGAGCCAGAGCATACTCCCCTGCCATGCCCATAACTTTGTGAATAACTTTACCCATATCCATTTTTCTCCTATCAAACACCCATGCATTTCTACGAAGCCAAATTCCCCACAGCAAGTAGAAAAACAAATTCCACCACTCTCCATACTTATGCCTCCTACGAACAGAAGCACACCATTCCCAAAAAGAATCCCCTTCGTACCGCTCCACCTCCAATCTTAAAGGGGAGAGATACTAGAGTCGTTTTGAGTCTTCACACAAGCTAAGCATATGTAATACACTTTCATTCACAACACCACACAAAGGACAGATGGGATCAATTTCCATACCTCGTTGAATCTGACTCATACTGTCTGCCACAGCTCCCTTAAGAGCTCTCCACGCGAAATGTTTCACTTTCGGGGGGACCTCATAATGCCAAATTACATTCTAATCGAAATTGCAGTACGCACTCAAAGAAGAAGCCTTGTTTTGTTTTTGCTCAATCGTGATCAAATTATAGGCACTTCTAATCGAGTATTGCCCATCCTTAGTGTGATGCCATACCCACGCATCCAATCGGTCATATAGAGGGATAGGAATGTTACAAATTTCATCAATTTCCACTAGAGAGAAAAGAGTGTTTAATTCCTCCAAGTTCCACGATTTATCCACCCACAAATCACGCACAGTAGCAGGTCCTCCATCCATCTCTCCTTGTGTCGAGGAAACCTTAAAACCAGGAAGATTTGGCACCCAAGGGTCGTGCCAAATACCAATGGAAGAGCCATTTCCCACTGCCTTTCTAGCACCCTTCGTCAACACATTTCGAGCTCCCAAGATTGACCTCCATGTATAGCTCGCATTAGGACACACCTTTGCATCAAACAATGTTGAGTGAGGAAAGTACTTTCCCTTAAGAACTCTTGCCGCAAGAGAAGTCGGATTCGAGATAATATGCTTAGCTTGTTTTGCTAAGAGAGCACTATTGAAATTTCTCATATTTCTAAAACGGAGCCCTCCATCTTTCTTTGAGGTATATAACTTTTCCCACGCTACCCAACAAAGCTTTCTTTCTTCACCTTTTTGTCCCCAAAAGAAATGTCGATACAACCTCTCAATTTCATTGAGTATACTAGCAAGAATAGCAAAGCATTGCATTGCATAAGTTGGAATCACTTGAGTAATTGATTTAATCAAGACCTCCTTACCCGCGGCTTGAGACAAAAAAATTTCTTTCCACCCTTTAAGTTTTTTCCAAACACGATCCTGAATATTTTGGAACACTTGTTTCTTTGATCCACTAATGTAAGTTGGAAAACCAAGATACTTTTCGTGTCCTTTGACAACCTTAAAAGATAACTTCATATGAAGCATGTTTTTCCGCTCTTGCTCAATATTTCGGCTAAAAGACACCTCCGATTTGTCCATATTCAGTTTATGTCCCGATGCTAACTCATAAGTAGAAAGGATATGCAATAAATTCTCAATCTCTTCCTCCATTTCTCTCACAAATAGAAGTCTATCATCCGCGAAAAATAGGTGAGAAATAGGCTCAACATTCCTTCCGATTTTTACACCATGGATGAGTTTCTTACTCTCTGCATCACGAAAAGAGTCGACAAGCCTTCCGCACACATGATAAATAAAAACGGTGAGAGAGGATCACCTTGTCTAAGCCCCCTACTAGGCTTAAACCGTCTCAACGGTTGTCCATTCACCAGAACATCGAACTCCGCAGAGCTAACACAATTCATAATCAAAGCAACAAAGTGACCTGGCAAACCCAATTTTAGCATCATTTTCTCCAGGAAATCCCACTCCACTCTATCATAGGCTTTACTCATATCAAGTTTTAGCCCTAAAAAACCTTTCTTCACTCTTTTCTTCTTTCTGAGGTAGTGGCAGCACTCATACGCAACCAGAACATTATCAGTGATCAATCTCCCAGGAACAAATCCACTCTGCGACTCATGAATAATAAAAAGGTAGAACTAACTTTAAACGGTTAGCAAGTACCTTAGTGACAATTTTATATATTACATTACACAGACTAATAGGTCTATAATCAACATGAGACTCACACTTTTTTTTCCGGAATTAAAACAGTATGAGTCTGATTAATAGAGCCTATGTCACCATTATTATTCAAAATATTTAGCGCTTTATCTACTACATCCACCCCCACAAATGTCCCAAAATTTCTGAAAAAATATGGCGGACATACCATCGGGCCCGGGGGCCTTCGTTGGATGCATCTGAAATAAAGCAATTCGCACTTCCTCGGCTGTGAACGCAGCATTTAAAGTGCTACATTGTCTGTCGCTAATCATTGGAGTCACTTTCTCGATCACAGGTTCAATCTCAATGTGGCTACTACCCGCAAAAAGATTTGAAAAATATTAAACGAAGGTTTCTGTAATTTGCTCTTCCTCTTCAAAAATATTCCCTGCTTCATCTTTTATTTTTTTGATGCTATTTCTTTCAAGTCTCTACTTTGCTTTTTTTATGGAAAAAAGAAGTATTTTTATCGCCATTTTTCAACCACTCTTGTCTACTTCTTTGCTTCCAATACATTTCTTCTCTCCTCTCCAATTCATCCATTCCGTCGTCAATTGCCCTCATTTGAGCAATAATTTCCTCTGATTGCTCCTCCTTCATAAGCCTCTCCATCTCCGATCTGCAAGGTTGCATTTCCTTCACAAAGTCACCAAATTTCTCCTTACTCCACGCACTTAATCTAAAAGAAGTGAAGGCTATTTTAGAGCATAAGTCGCCACCCCTTTCCCATGCTTCCGAGACAATTTTAGCACAGTTTGCATCTCGAAGCTATATCTCTTCAAAACGGTATTGTTTTTTCTTTTTCTTCTTCTTCGTGGAATGCATCGCTTCTTTCACATATAACAGTAAGGGGAGATGATCAGATTTCCTGTTTGAAAGATGAGAAACAAAAGAGCCCGGGAAGCATTCCCTCCACTCACGGTTTGCAAGAAATCTGTTTAACCGTTCCTGAATATCCTCCATCCCACCTCTATTATTTGACCACGTAAAATCATGCCCAATGTAACCCAAGTCTTCCAAGATACAATGTGAAATAGCCTCTTTGAGAATTTCGGCTTCCCCACTATTAAAAACCCTACCTCCTGTCTTCTCATTAGATTGCAGCATTAAGTTTAAATCCCCTTCGCATAGCCAAGGTAAACCATCAGCCATCCATAAACCCTTCAACAGCAAACCCGTCTTGAATTTAAGCTCTTCTTCCAGATGCCCATAAAGGCCCGAAAATCTCCACTCTCTATTTCCTTTATCCGCACATCAATGTGGTTATGTGAGTATGAATCACAGCAAAATCAACCGAATTTCTCCACATTAAAGCTAATCCACCCTTCCTCCTTCTACCCTCTCCTTCACAGTCAACAACAAGTGCACACTCAAATTTTGTTTTTTGTTTGATTTTTTCGAATTCAAAAGCTTTTAATTTTGTCTCACAAAGAAAGACAATTTGAGGGCTTTCAAGAAACACAATACATTTCAAAGCATTAATCACAAGGTTTCCCCCTAAACCCCTGCAATTCCATGATATGATGTACGTCACTGATTGCCGAGAGCCTTGCGGGTGGGGCCCGCCACACTAATAGTTTCATTCAATTTTAGTCTTCGTTTAATAACACCACTCTCCTCCTTATGCACCAAACTTCCTATCCCCTCACCACATTCTGTATTTTTTCTCTTTTCACCAGAAATCTTCTCAGTACTATTCGTGCTATGATCAACATCCATCGTGTTTCTCTTCCAAGTTTTATTTTTTTTTATCTCCCATCTTCTTTATTTTTTCTCTCTTAGACTCCTTCTCACTTCCTTCCCCTAACTCTCCCCCACTTCTGAAAATAAAAGTTCCAGTATCCAGTAAAGTTTTATGAGTTACAACCCCATCATTACTATGTATCCCAACATCAACAAGTTTGTTCATTACCTCATTTACATGAGTGATGCTACCAGTCTTCGCCTCACTGCTTTGCTTTGGCTTTGTCACAAACAGGTTCTTTGCACAGCTTCCACTTCTCCTCTCCTCTTCTTCTGTACCTCCCAAATTATACTTCCACGGAGATACCTTCAACCAAGCCCCAAAAAGGAAGATTCGGAGCTTCGGTTTCTCTGTGATCCTCACAATCTTTAAGACCATGTCCCATCATCCCACAAAAGAAGCAAAATAAAGGCGGTTTTTCATATTTGACTTCGAATAATTCTTCAATTCCACCCCTCAATTTCAATCTGACATTCTTGGATAGAGGTTTGCGGACATCTACCATCAAACGCAATCGGATAGACTTGTCTATCCCTACCTTTGCTGTTGCATCCATCTTCACGAACACACCAAATTTGTTTCCTATCTTCTCCACATTCACAAGGTTTAATCTACCCTTAAGGGGTAGATTATAAACCCTAATCCACATTGGAAAGTAAAATAACTCTATTTCCGAGGGTTTCACAGAGTCAGTAATATCTCCAAGAATCAATGCGTGTCTGTCAAAGTGCCAAGGTTGTTTATCGAGGACACGCTGCTTATCCTTCCAGTGGTAAAACTGAAAAAGAAAACGTTTCTTTCCAATATTTGAGATATCCACTCCATGCTTAGGCTGCCAAACACCTTTAATTGTAGCAATAAAAGCATTCATATTGACGCTTCTGTAGGAGTTTATAGGTACTACGCAGCGGAAAATCATGAATCATATTCATAAAAGTACTTAACCTAGAATCGCATGCATAACACACAAGACACATAATCATACCTTTGATTCGTGAATTCCACAAAGATATTCGACAGGAAAATCAGGGAGAGAATAGATCCCCAAGCGTTGCTCCTCTACTTAGTCCACGAGATTCGAACAAGCCGTCCACCAATACTAGATTGGTCAAGTGATTGAGGAAAACCGCGATCACCACCTTTACAGACTACCGACCACCGCACGAACCACCACCACCACGAGACACCACCGAAGCCGAGGAGGAGGAAAAAGCCGTGTGAGAGAGGACTTTGAGAGGGGTTGGGTTTCGTGTTTGCTAATTAGGGTTTGATCAAATGATCAGTTAATTGCTTGCTTACAAACCTAGGCACCTAGTCTATTTAGAATCTCATTATAATTCGACTAGGGCACGAAGCCCAAAAACTCCTTATAATCCTCCATATGGCTGGGCACCTAGAGTGATGAGGCCCATGATGGGCCTCGTCCTCTAATGCTCGATCTAGCCCCTTTGTGTGACCTTATAGGATCCGTCCAATTTGGCTTTGGACTATTTTACTAGTCCAAAGATCGTTAGTACCTCTAGCTATGGTAAAACGACGACCCAAATGTATGAACTTAATTATCTCCATAAGTTGATCCAATTATATATCTAGTAATTGCACACGACGAAGACATAACTCCTTCAATCTCCCACTTGTCTGAGACAAGGGTGCAATATTCAAATTCCTTAAGTCAATATATATGTCTATTTGATAATATAATTGCATCACATGTCGATATCATATTAATCTACAAATCGTTACTTGAAATCTGAGTTAGAATTACAAAACCAAATGATTACTGAGTAATGCATTTGAAGGCGGCCACGTATTTTCTGAATTCTCCCTCTTCAAGCGGCCATGACACATTCCCTAATTTAATAGGTAGACTCAATCCAATCTTGTGGCAACAAGGCTCCCACTCAAATTTTGAAATAACCGGGAAACACACTTTATAATCTCCAGTTACGGGAAGACGTTTGAATGTATTACAGTTAAATCAATCATTGAATTAAATCAATGTTCCACTCATGTAAAAGGAATCCACTAATATATCCGAAAGCTCTATACTTGAACTTCAAAGTAGGTCAATAGTTCGATCATGCATCATTCATGCATATCCAAGTGATTGACCGAGCATCTCTATGCCCCTATGGCCCATGAAACTGCACTATCCAATCAATCTTACATGCTAGTCCATTTATTGAAATCTTTTATGTCCACTTTAATGATTTCAAACTAGGAACTTAAATAATATATGAATTTTGTTCACCTGTAGGGTTTCATTCACCAGATTATTTAAATAAATTAACCTGATGAGCCCATCAATCCATAATTATTTTGGACATTTTATTTAATTTCCAAAACCATAATTAAATAAGAGAAATAATAATTTCTATTTTAAACATAATTCTGCAAATTGGGCATTCCTTATGTAACATGTTTTCTCAAAACATATACAACTTGAATTACATAACTTGCTTCAATCCAAGTCTTTAATATGACTCTCATATCTTAGTCTATGGAAGGGGTTTAGTGATTTCTCACTCATAATAAAACTTTGCAGATCATAACATTCCGCTTGTCATTGATCTCATAAATGAGGTGATATCTAATACCTATTTGTTTGGATTTGTGATGTGACCCTGACTCCGTTGTTTTGGCAAAGGTGTCCTTTTAGTCACAGGACAATTTGATCCAAACTTCCTCCTTAACTACTCTTACCGTAGCTAAAACACATATTCTGACATTGAGTATGCGATAGTATTCTGCTTTGAACTCTTCAAGCTTACTGTACATCTTCATACAGACATAAACATGCATTTAGATCACCATCTAAAGTCATCTTGCCTGTTTGGAAACTTGCATCCGTATAACCTTTTGACAACTTATTCACTTTTAACATCATTAGCTAGAAAAATTCCTTTAGTTCTTCTCAAGTACCTTAAGGATTTGCTCTTTGCAACTTTCAGCATGCTTATTCTGAATTTACTTGAAACTTGCTACACATGCATTAGTCATTTGTAACCTTTTGCTTTGTACATAAGGTACACTATCCATACAACTGAACTCTATTAGCTTTTAAAAGCACTGAGTTTTACTGAGTGCACTATCATGAAACATGGGAAAACATCCTCTCTTAGAGTCTCGTTTCATGAACTTTTCGAGATCCTTATCAACATAAGTCTCTCGATGTTGTCCAATCATTCTTCAAGATTCACTTCATGGATCCTAATTCCCAATATATACTCAACATCTCTTAGTCTTTCATATAGAAACAACTCTCTAACCACTGCTTGACTTATTCAAGCATTGATATGTCATTTCATATGAACTGTATGTCATCTACATACATGACCAAGAAGACCAATTTCTCCCACTAAACTTCTTGTCTCTACAAGATTCCTTTTTCGTTCTTTGAGGAAATCAAACTGTTTGATTGCCTAATCGAAACAAATGTTTCAACTCCCTTATGCTTACTTCAATCCATTAAATGAATTTCTGAAGTTTGCAAAACTTTCTGTGAATTCTAGATTTCAAAATTCTTAGGTTGTATCATATACATACCATCCATCAAGAACATTTCATGAAGGTGATTTTATTCTCCATTGCTAAACGTCGTAATCGAAATCAGCAATCACTAGAAGAATCCGAATAGGCTTACCCAACCAATAGGTTTGACCCTATTTGTAAGACTATCATGGACTAACACATCTTCATAGACATGGAGTCCATTCTGGATCTCATGGCCTTAAGCCATTGCTTGAGTTGGCACTTATCCAAAGCTTGCTTGTAGGCTGTGGGTTCAAACCATTCCAATAGGAAAATTTTAGAATCCACCTTTTTCTCAAGATTTCAACAAACTGTTTGTTTTGATCCCAAGTAACCTACAATAGGTATGAGCAACAGTAGAATTATTCTCTTCAACTCTTTAAAGCCTTTCATTCAAGTGGGACGATAGAAGCCTCGCTAGTGGAATTAGCTTGCTTCGACACATGGTTTATCAAATTAACTGATTTCATATGCCTTCGTCTCTGATGTAGTGTTATCCACATCCATTTGTTGCTCGTCTCGAATCTTATCGAAATGTAAATTTACTCCCACTTGGCTTTGTAGGAAGATATTTCTTTCTATAAAGACACTATCGCCAGCAACAAACACTTTGTTTCTACGCGATTGTAGGAATAATACCTCTTAGTTTCCATGAGAAAACCCATGAAGAACTATTTGTCTGATTTAGGGTGCATTATGTCATCTTTGTAAACATTTTACATCGACTACATAAACCTTAATCATGTTTAGAAAAGATAACTTTTGAAACATTTCCAAATCATAACTCTTATGACATCTTTTCTACTTCTTTGGTTAAGTTTTCTATTCAGTACATTCGCAATTGTTGTTGTAATGCATATTCTCAAAACGATATTTGTAAATCATTAAAGCTAATCTAGGATCGAACCATGGTAAGCAAAGTTTAATTCCTTCTTCATAAACATACATTTTAATTGTAATGTTTCTGGATTGTGAATTAATTCAACAATTCCCTTTTAGATGATCATTGAGTTTGAGTTAAATATTTATCACAACAATCATATTGTGGTGTTAAATTGTTTATCTCAAATTGATTTTACATTTCATTTTGGAATCCTTGAACGTTTCAATGATTCCAAGCTTTACTTCATTAAGTAATTATCGATATATTTACTTAAATCGTTAGTAAAAGCAATGAAATAGTTAAATCTCTTTGCTAATTCTTGAACTTATGGTCCACACACATCATATGTATGAGTTCCAAAAGGTCATTTTAGCTCCTTTACCCTTTCAACTAAAAGGCAACTTGGTCATCTTACCATATCAAGCATGACTTCTTGTTAGTTTAGATGAACTACTACGAGAGGGGGGTGAATAGTAATAGGTTCCAATCGCGGAACTTAAGCGGAAATTAAAAACAAAACGCAAAAGGAACATGATCTTATCTCTCTAAAACTGAAACCAAAACAGATTTAATTTCGCTTTATTTGAAAACCAAATTTTATCAAATTCGTTTTAGTTAAAAGATAGAATTTTACGAAAAAGATAAAACCGAGTTAAATCAGATTTTAAAGGATAAAATCAAATAAATTTTTTTTCATAAAACTTATAATTATCTTTTACGAATTGATTAGTTTGACAAGCTTTATCTGATTTCTAATAAGTTCCATGCATAACAACCATTAACATGTTTACATCAACCTACAAAACAAACTTATCTTTTATACTACTATAAGTTATGAAGTCCATCTTTTTCGGTTGATATCCCAATCTTTGCACGGATCCTTGGTTGTTGAGGCTTGCCCCAGCATTACACCGGAACCAGGTCGTTACAACCCATTTTGAAGTTCCTGTTAGGAAACTTCGGGAAGTTCCATTTCTGGAACTCTTCTTCTGTCTTTACTTGTCCTCATGGACCTTATAAAGTTCCTTTGTCTCAGTTCCTACTTCATCTCCCAACGCTTACTAAACCTGCAAACATCACAACACTAGAAAATCCTTATTAGATGGAAGTTTGCTCAATTCTTAACATCATCAAAACCTCATAAGGGTCAACAATTTCCCCCCTTTTGATGATGACATTGAGCAAACTCCTGAGGATAACAAGTAAAGAAACAGAAGGTTAATTTTTCATTTTTCTATTTTTTTCATCTAAGCTAGGTAAAGAAACAGAACGGAATGAAATGACAGAATAATGAAAAGAATGAAAAACAAACAGAATGAAAAACAAACAGAAAGCAATTAAAAGTTGAGAGAAGAGAACAACCTTTGTTACTTACTTAACTGGAACTAGAACAACTTCAGCTTCCAAGTTTGCTCCTGCTTTTCCCCCTTTTGGCATTATCAAAAACCTGACTTTTCAAAGTTTTATTCATCTACTCACAGCCCCACAGGCAATTCATCGAATGTGGGAAGCTGGAAGCAGCGCTGGCTAGCTCTCTTAAGCTAGTACTTTCACACAAATCTTCCTGTTTATTCGCAACTATGCATCCATATATAGATAAAGTTCCATAGCAATTAACAAAAACCAACCATCCAGAGTGCTTAATAAATATTACAGATCAAGTTCCAAAATATCCAAAAGCAAATAAAGTTCAAAAACAACCAAAGAAAACATATCATTGTTCCAAAACCAACATGAAATAGATTAAGATAAGGGATGTCTGGGAGAGGCTGCAAGGGTAATCAGGCCTCAAGCACTTTGAGGATTTGCTCAAGTTCTGCCTTGTTGTCTGCTTAAGCTTTCTTCAATTTCTCTTCCAGGCTTGAAATGGATTTCTGAAACTCCTTTACTTGAGAGGCATTGCTTCTCTCCATTGCCTTCATCTTCCCTGCCATGTCAATGAGCTGTCCTTCAACCTGCATAAGTCTGTTAGACAAATCAGTTACCAACTCATCAGCTCCTCCTTCACCTTCGCTTAACTCCAAGGGATCATTAGCACTTGTCCTGGTCTGAGTTCCAACAGAGAGCCTTCTACTCTTCCTAACAAGACCTCTTAGCTGAGAATCATCTTCCTTCCCCTTTTTCTTCTGAGCTTCATACTTCACACACTTCCCCCTCACTACAGCAAGACTTAATCCCCTCATAGTGGTTTCATTAATCACATTTTCTCCTTTCTCCCTCATGTGCCCATAGAAGTCCTTCAATTTCACACCCAGATCTTCAAACACAGAAGCAAGAATTGCGGCATATCCTACTTTTGTTTCTTTCTCTTTGCAGTGCTCTAAGTGTTGGAGCATAAGGGATGGGAAATTGATTTTGATTCTTTTTGACATGCAAAAGATTAGGGCCATATCTAGGTAGCACAATTCATTTTTCTTTTGTGTCCTTGGAACCAAGGACTTTTTCACCAAATTAAATAACAGTTTGTGCAATGGAGAAAGATCATTGTGATTCATGACACTCACACCCTTCTTACCACCCTAGTAATTGATTATTTCAGTTTTAGTATGCCCTGCCACTTTCACTGTTACAACCCCTTTCATATAGGTATCAAACCCCTCACATGGAACTTGAAGCAGAGTTCCTAGTCTAGCAGCATCAAACTCAATTTCAACACCATTAACTTTTCTATAACAGTCACCATCTTCAAATTCACATTCCTTAATAAATTCATCCATAGTCAGTGTATACAGATAGTTCTTTGCTTTAACAGTAAACATAATATCCCAACCCTGAAACTTAAGCAGATCTAATAATTCCAAATTCACCATACTACACCATGCATCATCAATTCTATAGCCTACAACATACCTTTCAGCTTGCTTTCCCAAAGCCTTGTCATTTTCTTCCCCCTCAGAATCATCCTTCGCCTCTTCAGGTTCGTCTTCTTTCGACATTGCTTCAATTTCTAGGATTTGCTCCTCCACCGATTTCTCCGATTTTTCGGCCTTTCTTTTCTTCCATTGAGCAAGTCGATCGAGGATGATGGGTAAGCTTCCAGTTGAGGAAGTTGCAGTTTCTTCAATAGCTTTTGGCTTGGTATTTTTGGGTGTTGAGGTGGTGTGAAGTAATTCAACAGGAATTTCGAGGTTAATTGGTTGTGGGCTAGTGGATCTGGCTGGTGATTGTACTTCTTGGTTCTTAGGGTTTTCATCGGCCATGATTGGAGATGGTTTAGCTGTAGAAACTTTGTGGTTGAGAAAGTTCAAGAGGTTTAATTTGATGTGACAGTGAGTTATTTTGAGTGGTTGGTGAGTATTTAAAAGGGGGTAATTATATGAGGCGGTGTATTGAAGTTGAAGGGTTAGTTTTAGGAACAATGAATTTTATCTTATTTTCGAAAGTTAATCTAGATGTATTTTTAATTCAAGACTTATTTTTCCACACTATAAAAGATATTTCCAGAAGATAATTTTCTTGAAAAGAGAATAATTTTTCAAATTCGAAATTCATTGGAACTAGTCATATACATGTCTACATTGCCTTGAATAATATGTACAGTTTAAATAAGTGTTAATTATACTAACCTCCAAGAATTCACCAACAGTGACATTCCCGTTATGTTTATCACACTAAGTTTGTGATAAATGTTTTATTTCTTCTAATTGGTCTTGAAATTGATAATGTCATATCTAGGAACTTCAATTGCAATCAATTCAGCTTGATCATCCCAAGTTCCAGTCTCATTTTCTCAAAGCGTTCTCTGCTCAAAGGCTTAGTTAGAATATCAACAATTTGATTATTAGTAGGACAAAATTCTAACTTAATATAGCCTTTTTCCACATTATCTTTTAGAAAATGATGTCTAATGTGGATATGCTTAATCTTAGAGTGTTGAACTAGATCCTTTGATATACAGATAGCACTAGTATTGTCACAATAAATTGGAACACATTCAAATTTTAAACCAAAATCACATATTTGTTGTTTTATCCATAACATCTGTGAGCAACAAGCTGCAGCAGCTACATATTCAGGTTCTGCTGTGGACAAAGCAACTGTATTCTGTTTCTTAGAACCCCAAGAAACTAAGCATGATCCAAGAAATTGAGTCATACCTGATGTGCTCTTTCTATTCACTAGATCACCTGCATAGTCAGCATCTGTATATCCCACTAAATCAATTGATTCATTTCTTGGATAATAGAGGCATAAGTCATCAGTTCCTTTTAGATACCTAAGTATCCTTTTGATTGCTTTAAGATGAGATTCCTTTGGATTGGCTTGGAACCTCGCACATAAGCCTACACTGAACGATATGTCAGGTCTACTAGCAGTTAAATATAATAAGGAACCTATCATACCTCGATACATCTTCTAATCTATACAAGTTCCAGCTATGTCTTCATCCAGTCTGATGTTAGTCCCCGTAGGTGTTCTCATAGACTTGGAGCTTTCCATCTTATATTTCTTTATGAGTTCCTTCACATAATTTTGCTGGTGAATCATTATTCCTTTCTCAGTTTGTTTGATTTGCAAACCAAGAAAAAAGTTTAGCTCACCCATCATGCTCATCTCGAACTCACCACTCATAAGGTCAGCAAAATACTTCACCAAAGATTCGTTAGTTGCACCAAAAATAATAACATCTACATATATTTGTACAACTAAAATGTCAGTTCCTTTAGATTTCAAAAACAATGTTTTGTCTATTTTTCCTCTTTTAAAATCATTATCTAATAGGAACTTGGACAACCTCTCATACCATGGCCTTAGTGCTTGTTTCAACCCATACAGAGCTTTATCAAGTTTATAGACATGATTTGAGAATTCTGGATCTTCAAATCCAGAAGGTTGTTCCACATAGACGTCCTCTTTTAATAAACCATTTAGGAATGCACATTTTACGTCCATCTGGAACAACTTAATATCCATAAAAGCTGCAAAACCAATAAGAATGCGTATAGCTTCTAACCTGGCAACTGGTGCAAATGTCTCATCAAAGTCTATGCCTTCTTGTTGATTGTACCCTGTAGGGAATATTTCAAGCCATTAACCCCAAGCTTGAACCCCGCTGTGATCATACACTTAAGCATGGTGGCGTCCAAAGGGAAGGAAGCTAGACCAAAAGAGTCGCCAACAAGTTTTAGGAACTTGTAAACCGTTCACAAGGTGAAGATTACACCCCTTAACGATCCATGAGATCGTCAACTCCAAAAGGTCTTGAACCAAATAGGGTTCGGGGATGAGGGTACAAATCCAACCTAAAAGAGATTGAACCTGCCCTAATAATAGGCCTCTACTTTATTCTTCTCTTATTCATGTGCGCTTTCTGACTAACATGCAATCAACAGATTAACCCTAAACCTATTTATCTATGTTGGTTGAATATTAATGCACAAGCAAAACTATTATTGGCGATCACTTGAATTATAATCATATTAGCCCTAAACAAGATTATTAATTATCTTATTAACCGTGATTACAAGTACAAATTCACTTTAAACCTGCAAGAGAGGGCGTGATCAAGCAATAACAATAATATATATCAAGCAACATAATAACAATCATCATAATAATCATAATCATAATAACAATCATAATTATGTTAAAGCTAAAGCATAATAATAGCAAGATCCTAGGCATGATACTAACAAGATTAATAGCAAACCCTTGCATGTCGCTAAACAATAAAGATCAAAGCTTTAGCCCTAACATGATACTAACATGATATTAGAAAAGAGTAAAAGGCACCCTAAACATGATACTAGAAATAAATAATAACATCCTAACATGATACTAGGAATTAAACGAATTTAAACATGCTTTCTACAAGAATAGAGCAACAAGATTACATACTTTGATGCCTCGTGCCTCTTTCTAATAACAAAATACAAGCGTTAGTAACTTCAAGGAAAATATGAAATAAAACAATCAAATTAAATAATTGAAATAGTGATTAGGGACCAAACCCTCAGAAATTATAACCTTTCACGTCTAGGGCGAAGGCAACTTCGAATTTGGCTAGGTGTTTCTAGATCTCGTGAATGCGGAATTTTGTTTGTGAAAAGCTAGAGAGAGTTTAGAGAAATAGGTGATTGATGATAATTGATGATTGTGAATTGTTGATGATGATTGATTGTGAATGAATAAAAACGGAGGTTCAAGACCCTATTTATAAGAAAACAGTCCGGAAATAGGTAGAATTTGATAAGGAATAAAACTCCACTATGTCGCTGCAAAACCGACCTTGTCGCCAGGCGACAGGGTCTGTCGCGTGGCGACAAGCCTATCGTTTGGCGACAGCCTGGATTTCTACGCGCTTTCAAACACGGAGTCCACATATGAATCAAAATTGATTTGTAAAGTCCGTATGAAAAACTGAAATCGTATTTTTCATAAAATAATATTTTATTCCAAATAAAACTTTATCAAAATATAATTATTAATTCTAATTCTATTAGGATTAAAGAGAACCCTCTGGAGAATTCTAGAAGACTATAATTAATTCTAATAACTTTAGGAATAATAATTAATATTGGGCCCTCCCCTAGATCATTGGGCCGCATGTAATGATCAAACCGGGCCAAGTTTAGTATTTTAGACATAACTTCCTCATTATTAATCGAAATTGGGCTTATATTATATCGTTGGAAAGCTCTTTGCAAGCCCCATCCAACTACACTATTATTGGACCCTTGTCGTGGAACAAACTAAACCGGATTGGCTGTTTTCATAAAATAGAGTTGTTTTTTAAAACAGAAAGACAGAATTTTTATAAAAACCAACCGCAACACTTAACCTTTCACACTTTCACCTTATTCGATTATCATTCGACGCAAAAGGTATTCACCACTGGGTTTGGTTTTGGGGAGACACATTTGGGTGTCTACATACCCCTTGACAACCAGCCTAGCCTTGTTTTTAACAATGATTCCATGTTCATCAAGCTTTTTTCTGTACACCCACTTTAGTCCAATGACCTTCTGGTGTTCCGGTCTAGGAACTAGGTGCCAAACATTGTTTCTTTCGCATTCACTCAGTTCAGCTTGCATTGCCATTATCCAGTCTGTATCTTGTAAGGCTTCATCACAGTTCTTTGGTTCCAAAGTAGATACGAATGAGAAAAATGCACAGAAGTTTCTCAGCTGGGAACGAGTCTGAGTTCCTTTGGTTATGTCACTCATAATCATATCCACTGGGTGAGACTTTTGATGTTTCCAACGTTTAGGGGTAAAGTCTTTGATTGGATACAGTCTTTCAGATTCAGCACCATTGTCATGTCAACCTATCCTTCTTAAGGAATGGTCGAAGATTGTAAATGTTGTTGTCATTGTGATTACGGCTACACATCTATGTCAAAATAAGGCAAAGTTTAATAATTATGTTTAATTTAACATTAAAGTACCAATTACGAATTAATTAGGTAACTTTAAAGCACTTTATTCAATATCAATTGATCCCAATTGAATTTTAAGTGATTCCAAGATCCTTTATTTGTGCAATAATTGACCGGACTTTGGCCCTACCATCTACCATTACATTTTCAAGGTGAGTAAACACTTTACTGATTACAACTCTTGTAACTCTTGGTTGAATAATTAACCATCACATGTTTAATTATTTCCCTTTGCTTCAAGGTTCTAAACTCTTTAGGTAACCTTGTTGAGCATAACCAATCAAAATTGTAAAACTTGATTTACCCCAACTTTCCCAAGATATAATATGACACCCTGCTTTGGCATGACCCATCATAAATATGGAAGGTTTCATTGGGTTTTTAATTGGAAAAGCAATCTCAATATTACTGGGACCTAGATTCATTTATGTTGTGATTATTTAGTGAACTCTAGCGCATCATCAATCAACATAAATAAAATCTAATATGCATAATCTACTATGTAATAAAACATGACATAGTATAGCCCCTTAGTCCTAAGAAAACTAGAAATGAAAAGCTCCCACTTGAATCATCATGAATCTCCATCCACCTTGCTCCTTTGGGCCTTCACTTCATGGGCTTCTTTGGACTAACACTATTTAAATAACTAATCTATTTACTTTAAATAAAAGTTACAAAAATACTTAACGGTACGCAGACAGTATTTTAGATTACAAAAATACATCACGATGAGCAGATCGTATTTTAGAATCTATGGGCCATACTAGTCTATATATAGCAACATAATATCATATATTATAAAAGTGCCATATAATAAATCACTCAACATGCTTGTCTAAACTACAACATCGAATGGTTTATAATTAAGGCAACGCATTTCCTAAAATATCATATATTTTAAATCATAATTAGATAATATCATATGTTATTCATGACCAATCATAAAATATCATATATTTAAATTTAGGCATAAGATAGAATCAAATCTTATTTTATTCTAGAAAGATAAATCATATTTAATCTTCCATGATTATCCTAACAACTTTAGGAGATTCTATCCTAATTATTAGCCAATCTAATAATTTTAAAATCAATTATACTAATCAAATTATGGGATAATCACATTAATTAAATCAATTATTATCCTTTTGGAATATGCTCGGAATATCCTAATTAATCTTATCCAAAATTAACCACTTTAATTATGGATAATTTCTAATTTAACAACTTTAAATATGGATAATATCAAATATAAAAACCTTTGCAAGATTTGATTTAATCCTAAAATAAAAGATTTTTATCCAAATAAAACCTATTTTATCTTTTAAAATAAAAGATCATATTTTCAAAATATTTTATCTTATCCAAAATAAATCATGTTTATCTTGAAATAATTTTAAAATAAAATAATATTTTTTTTGAAAAATGTGAGTCACCACCGCCGGCCACCGTGGTTGGCTAGCCGAAACTAGCCACGGTGGCTGACTGCCTTGACGACAGCCACTGCCGCAAGGGCAGCAGCGCGACAGCAGCACTGGCAGCCGTGGCAGCAGCCGTGCACCGCCTGCAGGCTGCTGCCCACAACCACCCTCCGACCTCCGCCCTCCCCTTCCCCTCCCTCTTGGACCAGCAGCGGCGGCAGCCACCGTGGCTGCGCCACCCAGCCGTGGCTGCCGCCTCTAATTTTTTTATTTTTTTTAATTTAATTTTTTTGTTTTAATTTAATTAAAATAACTTTTATTAAAATTAAATTAAATCAGTCCAAAAAACTAAAATTAAATCAACATTCAATCTTAAAATTAGGGTTCTTCATAAAATTAATCCCAATTTAATTCTAACTTTTAAAATTAAATTGATGATCATAAACAAAACACTTTTATGCATAAATCAATCCGATTAAAATTATGAATTATAAAATAAATCGAATTAAATCAAAATCACAAAAATTATATTTTAGGGATATAAATTTCGAAAAATTCAAAAATTAGGGTTAGGGGGTTCGAAAATTTCGAACATATTAGGGCTAAAATTCGGTAATCTTCATGGCTATTTGAGCATAATTAAATCACATTTAATCGATTCCAAAAGTTTAATCACATTAAAATAATAATTGAACCATAATTAAATTAATTTCTCCTTCTTAATTGATTATAAAATTAACATGGACATCAAATAATCGTATTATTATGATCTAGCGCGTTCATGCAAGAGGCTAACTGATACCACTGTAGGAGTTTATAGATACTACGCAGCGGAAAATCATGAATTATATTCATAAAAGTACCTAATCCAGAATCGCATGCATAACACACAAGACACATAATCATACCTTTGATGCGTGAATTCCACGAAGCTATTCGACAGGCAAATCAGGGAGAGAATAAAGCCCCAAGCGTTGCTCCTCTACTTAGTCCACGAGATTCGAACGAGCCGTCCACCAATACTAGATTGGTCGAGTGATTGAGGAAAACCGCGATCACCACCTTTACGGACAACCGACCACCGCACGAACCACCACCACCACGAGACACCACCGGCACCGAGGAGGAGGAAAAAGCAGTGTGAGAGAGGACTTTGAGAGGGGTTGGGTTTCGTGTTTGCTAATTAGGGTTTGATCAAATGATCAGTTAATTGCTTGCTTGCAAACCTAGGCACCTAGTCTATTTATAATCTCATTATAATTCGACTAGGGCACGAAGCCCAAAAACTTCTTCTAATCCTCCATATGGCCGGCCACCTAGAGTGATGAGGCCCATGATGGGCCTCGTCCTCTAATGCTCGATCTAGCCCCTTTGTGTGACCTTATAGGATCCTTCCAATTGGGCTTTGGGCTATTTTACTAGTCCAAAAATCGTTAGTACCTCTAGCTATGGCAAAACGACGACCCAGATGTACGAACTTAATTATCTCCATAATTTGATCCAATTATATATCTAGTAATTGCACACGACGAAGACATAACTCCTTCAGCTTCGATTTGTCCAGAGTGATCCAACTAGTGCGAGTTCAACTCGCGCATCCTCATTTACTTCACCATTGTCATCCCATTCAATTGCTTCGTTTGGGTCCTCCTTGGTTGGAGAATCCTTATTACCACGAACATCAGACTCCTTCTCTTTCAATGTCAACGTCGATGAATTAGCCTCCGCCATAGGAAAGACAGGCCTAATCAACATAACAAAACGGAAATTAATTGCATGAACTCGAGATCAAATCGAGAAAAGCCTTGAAAAATCAGGTGAAACATAGCCAAGAAGCTAGAAAGAAACCCTCCCAAAGAAAACCTAGAGGGAACTAACTAAAAATCAGGAAAAATCTGGCCAAGAAGGTAGAAAGAAACCTTCCCAAGGAAAACCTAGAGGGAACTAACTACAAATTCTTTTCATAATATTTTATTTACCTGAATAAAAAATTATTAAATGAAAAAAATAAGTGGATATAGAACGGTGTTTAACAACAACCGTTGTCTGTCTTTTACCCTGAAATTACTACTGTACCACTTCCATCTAACATATGGTTTCCTTTTCTTCTCCTTGCCAAAAATTCTGTGTAGCTATGAAATGCTATTACTCTTTTCCTTTTAAACTAGAATATATAGGCAATCTCTGACCTTTTTAATATTCAGAATTTTTAGATCTTCAATTTTGCTCCCTTTCGTAGTTTTCTATTTGCTTAATTCCTAAATTCCCATTTTCATTGCTCTTAAGGAAGTGGAAAATTAGGGTTTGGACAAGTACAGATCTAGAGGAGGCTTCAAAGGTTCGATTCTATATTTCAATTGATCGAAATTGTTTAATCATCTTAAAATTTTTTGACATGATTAAGGTTTCAATTATCATCCTGTTGTTACAAAATCGAAAAGAATTTTCGTATTTATTTGCCTGTCAATTATTGTGACGAATTTTTTTTTTCTTTTTTTTTTTTTATCATAATCATTATGGTTTAGATCTGACTTGTTAATTTTGCTTGATTCATCTTAATCAGATCTTGAATTTGAGGTTAGTTAAAGTATTTTCTCAAGGTTTATGAAGTGGTTCACGTTGAGAATATAGTTCTCATAATTTTACATAGTTTGTTTCAATTCATGGTTATACATGTGTGCGCAGTTCTTCCATGTCCACGGCGACCCGATTGGAATGAGGTAGTTAACGTCATAGGACTTGCGGCGGTCACCATTGATAGATCGTAACCGCTATGCTTTAACTCCACTAAGAAGTTTTACCGTATGATTCTTTGCATTTTTATATTTTAATTTTAATTTTAATTTATAAATTTGGGGTTGATTTTTTTTTTTTGATTCATACATTCGTTTTTTTCATCTTCTGCTTTTTGATATGGAATGTTTGGAGAACAATTCATAAGATTTAGTTTAATGGTTGGACTTATTTTTATGTATTTGAGTGGATATTTAGAATTGATATTTTTCGATCAGTTGTGTAATTGTTGCTCATTTTTTCTTTTATTGCAGGTTAATGAAATAAAGATGAGAAGAAGATCAAGTGCATACAGATCTTTGTAGAACTAGTTTCTTTTTATTTTCCTTTTATATCTTGTTATTATTCCATATTTTTTACATTAAGTGTATCAAAAGTTAATTACTTGTATAAGTTTCGTTTGTATAAACTTTTTAGTTCTTGTAGTTCAGACTTCAATTTTGTATACTCTATACATTTTTATTTAAAATTTCCTATTTATAAATTAGATGTTGAATGTTGAGCAATTTTTTTTTTTTAAAAAAAAAATGGTAGAATAGAGACTGTTAGCTTACAAAACTGTTATCTTTGGTAAAATGAAAATAAAACAGTTAAGTAATGATAACCGTTGTATTTTTCATCATTATTTTCATATTTTAGGAAGCGAAAATAGAACGGTTATGTCTTACAACCATTCTCTATAGTTAAGCATACAAAACGCCTATACTAACCATTCTATATACTTTATACATCACTTAGCGGAAGAACAGTTCTAAGGTGTTCTACAAAGCTTGTTTCAACCGTTCTATAAGCCCTTTTTTTGTAGTAGTGTGTAATCATCATATCTATTCTAAATGGGCCAAAAGAGGGGCCTCTTTTCATTCGGTAAATCTTGTAAGCCAGAGCTAATCAAGATTCTTAAAGTGTTTAGTATGTATGTTTTTTTGATATTGCCTGTTTATAGGCGTTTTTCATTTAATTCAAGCTGACAACAAAAAGATTGAAAAGAGAACAAGATAGACGTACTTGAAAATATAATTTTTATTCATTAATTAATGAGAGTACATAATAAGTAGATTCGACGGCATGAATCTCCTAGTCTATCATATGAAAACAAAAGAAAAAGAAACAAAACAAGACCTAGGGTGCTACATCTTGAATTGTTGACGACTTCTTGAGATTGCGTCTTCGAGCTTTGTCCGTTTCCAACGTAGGTCAAATCCTCTCTAAAAATCTAGTCCATCTATATGATTCATGGTTTCATTTATCAAGTCCCTTTCAATTAATGTTCCCACAGTATAGACTTTTTGAAATATGTCTAAACCAAGGTATTGTAAATGACACTTTTATGGTGGAGACATATTGTTTATGAACTTTGTGACAAGTTCATGATCTGGAGGCCTTTGTGAAAGAAGAGCAACCTTTGATCGCCACCTGGAAAAGAGGTCAAGAAAGCCTTCTTCTTCCCCTTGCTTAAGCAATTCAAGATCGCGCAAGGTAGTTGTGAACTCGATGTTGTCTCCATATTGGGCTAAAAACGCTTTTATAACGTCACTCCAAGTGGAAATTTGTTTTGCATAGAGGTTATAAAACCATAATCTAGCAGTTGGGTCTAATGAAATAGGAAAAGTACATGCATATAAGCTATGCTCAACCCCTTTCAATGTCATAATTCCAATAAAGCTCATTAAGTGAGTCCTAGGATTGTCTGTAACCTTAAAGGTTGGTAAATCCGTAAAGAACTTTTCTGGGAGAGTCTTACCACTAGGTTGTGGTGCAAGCTCATAATTGAAGTAATTATTCCCTGAGCTAGCTGGAAGGACAAGTTTCTCCAAGGCCTCTACTCTTTCGCCCCTTGCTTTTTCTTGCAGAATGTTTTCTTTTTCTTTCTCTGCTTTTATTTTAGCCTTTTCTGCTTTTTTATGAGCCTTTATTTGGGCTTCTTCTTCTCGTAGGGCCTTTAGGTTTTGGAGTTCCTCTCTAAGTTTCTCCAATGCTGCTTTGTCACCCATGATTGGACTAGTATGCGAATGTGGAAGATGATCTAGTAATGTGTAACAGAAAAATTGAGCGTGTTCACTTAAACCTTTTCTGCCAAGCATTCAAACAACGATCAAAAGTCAAAATGATTGTTTTTTTTATTCCTTGTAATACGAATTCACTATAAGCAAGTTTATTGATAAAAATGTCAAAAGTTTCACAAACAATCATTAGTAGAATGTCATGATTTGTGTTGACTTCAGCAAGGTAATCATCTAAGGATTTTACTTGAAGTGAATTATTTTTGAAAAAGGGAGAAAAGAAAAAAAAAAGTTGGATTGACATGCTCATTATCTTTTTAGAAATATTAGTTAACCTTAGTACACTCCTTAAAATGATCAATATACTATGGTATTTGTTGATCATTTAGATTATAATAGAGATTTTTATGTTTTTTTTTTTTAATGATGATTTTCATATTGCTCATCTTTAAAGGATAATACTATTTGTTTAAAAAGAATGATTGCCTCTGAAAGTAAAATCCAAGAAATGAGTAAATCATTTTCTCGGTTTTATCATTCATTATTCTCTCCCTTTTTTTTTGGTTGAGAATAAAATTTTTCGTATAATACTTTTTTTTTTGGTGAGGCATCATCCCAAGTAAGGTTCTAGGGATTCTCATTTTAAATCATAGAAGAGGTAAATAAATTATGCTCTTAAGTCAAGGTTGACTAATTACAACTAAAAGATGACGACCATGAAAATAGGCACGTTTAAGAATGGGGATATTGATGATGTCCTATCAAGAGATGCGAACTTCTAATAACGAAACTTATGAGAAGTAATGTCATTACTCCGATTATAAAGTACGTAAATGAATCATCAT
This sequence comes from Chenopodium album, assembly GCF_948465745.1. Classification (NCBI taxonomy): domain Eukaryota; kingdom Viridiplantae; phylum Streptophyta; class Magnoliopsida; order Caryophyllales; family Amaranthaceae; genus Chenopodium; species Chenopodium album. The sequence goes on along the minus strand of NC_137848.1, from coordinate 34,025,340 downwards.
AATCAAAAACAGTATCGTGCGCAATTTTCCGTCTTGCGCTAAGGTGGAAACTGCAACTTCGAGAGTAGCGCCTGCTACAAGCGATTTTTTTGTTTCTTTTTTGCAAAAAAATGGATAAAAAAGATAAAAGACTTTTTTTTGGGAAAAGAAAAAAAAGGAAAGAAAGAAAAGGACGATTAAAAGACATGTTTTTTTGATTTTTTTTTTAAACAAAGAACGATTAAAGATTTTTTTTTAATTAGAAACAACTAAGTTAGACAACATCGTTAGGGAAAGGGATATTATTAGCACCTAATTAACGATTAACCTTGAAGCGGTAATATCGTTTTCTCCGTATAACATTGTTCGTAACAAGTCAAAGTCGACGTTAAATAGTGGGCACGCGCAAGGCACAGAGGCCGCACTTTTGGACTTGCACTTGGAGGGTGCGCGCAACTTTAATAGTTGCGCGTGCCACCTGGTGGTAGGTTCGACTTTTTATTTTTTTTTTTATTTTTTTTTGTCGAACCACAATTTTTGCGAATTTGTTTTTAATATCTTTAGGTAACAAGTTGGAATTAATTGGTTTAGACACGAAGCACATAATTAAATACATATCCATATAGTCACATAAGCACATAAAAGAACCGTTGAAGCATACAATGTCATTCTAAGGTCAAGGCTTGGGTGTCCAATTAAAGGTACCATATCTTAAGAAATGATGCAAAAATCAATCACTCAACGTGTTGACCCATGACATAGTCCTCCCAACATTTTGTTGGCAATATGGGTGGGATGATTGTTATTGATTTCGGGATAGAAGCCTAGTGTTGGCAACCCCTAGTCAATGTGCCAATCCCCAAGGGATATAGTGTGCTATGATTATGCATGATGCAATGTTGCTTGTTTGGTTTTACTTTTGTTAAAAAGGAAGATATTATGCGTTCAAGTCTCGCTCTCTAACTAGAGATTATCCAAGTTAGTTCCTATTACAACCCATAGGCAACCTAGTGTTGGAAACCATGGACCATAACTAAAAACTAATCTTGTAACCTCTAAGTCCCCAGTGGGGTTGCCATTGTAAGGAGGGTGTGCCCATCGTAGGGGATCCTTCTCCTTTATGCCCATGGCCCTTTAAAAGCCTAGGACTTTACACTAGTTAGGGTGCATTAGGATTTGAATTCCTAACTGTTTGGGGGACCTTGAATTAGAGTTGATCCTATCATTATGCTTTTTTGTAAGAAACTAGTAAGGAGTCGCCAATAAGTTTTAGGAAAACTCATAAATCTCGTTCATGCCTCTTTCCCAAATAGGGTTCAAGGGATATTTAGCATGAATCATAAGTTTATCCCATGCCCAAATTGTTCTACTTATACTAGAAATGAGTTCAGGAGCAAGGGTACTAAAATAACGTTCCTTTTAGGGAGGAATCGCTATTCTAGCCCTAGTGTGGCCTCTACTAGTTCTTCCTTTTTCACAATTTCATCACCAAACAATATATACAACGTGATACCTAAAACTAAGTTAGTTGATTTTATTTACAAGAAAATCATGTAGGAATTACATTGCAAAAGTCGTTATTCTTTTGTTATTCAAATTCGTGAAAAGAACAAGAAATAAATAATGTTCGCCTTGACTTAGGTGATAAATAATCAATTAATTATACAAATTCTATTTTTGATTAACACAAAAATACTATGTGAATTAAATTAATTAAAAGTTTATTTAAAGTTATCAAACAACTCTATTTATTCAATTAATGTTATTTGAACAATAAAAGAAAAGTGATTTATCTAAGTGCTTAAGAAACTAACCGTTCTTCTTTTATGGTAAATCTCCGTTTAATGCGTTTATGGACTTTCTTTCTTCTTCGTACCTCAAAAGACTTCAATGGATTAAATTAGGGTAGGAAAGTATTTGGGAAGAGAGAAGAAAAGTAGTATAATAGTAAGAGAACTTGAGAGATTAGGGTTTTAAGAATGCTAGGGTTAGAATTCTGATTTTTCTGTCCTCCTTAGGGTTGAACAAATACCCCTATTTATAGGCGTAGGAATCTAGGTTTAGGGTTTCAGAGCCGCGGCGTCAGGTGGCGAGCGCAACTCTCAAAGTCGCGCTGGTATGCCCAGCGCAATTCTTTTACTTGCGCTTGACAGGCGCGCGCAACTCTGATAGTTGCGCGCGGTGCGATTTACCTTATACGAAAACGCGTTTTTTAAAACTTCCATAACTTTTGATTGCGAAGTCAGATTAAGGCGTGTGAGATATCATTGGATAGCTCTAAATGACTACTTTCCGATGCCATTATAATTATGTCAAAATATGTTATGGATCAAAAGATATGGCTGTTGGAGTGCAAGGGTGTCGGTTTTAGGGCCCGATTAAGTGTTTTGATCATAACTTCTTTGTTTTAACTCAAAATTGGGCTTATAACATACCGTTGGAAAGATCTTTGAAAGGGCTATCCATCTATATAGGACTTGCATGTTAATTTTATGGTTGGTTTATCTGATTGTCTCTATTTTTAACAATATAAGGTCCATTGGATCTAATCATTGCATTTGACGCATTTGGGTCCGTTATTAATCAAGTTTAAACATGTATGAGCACCTTTTAAGCCTAATCAGTAATCGAACAAGGCTCTAAGATAACTTAGTCTCAAATATGGGTTTTAATTTACTTCATAATGCATTTCATAGTCCATAAACACTTTAACTTTGATCTAGCATGAAGAACGGGTTTTTGTAACATCATCACACTTCCTGTCGGGACATGAGGCCAAAAGTAGGTGTCTACAGGTGGCACATTACTGTATAAACATATACAGACGGCAAAGATTAAACGACCTAATTTGTTAACTCATAGATATCTAACGTAAGTAATCTAAATAATGCAACTGGGCTTAGGATGAAGCCGTGTATCTAGAGGCACAGCCGGAATCCAAGTAAAGTTCTTACTTAGATTTATGGCTTGAAATTATTTACCTCAAGTATTCCCAATGGGCCAGACGGATGAGTATATAATTAGATTACAATAACCCCAAACGGTGGGAAAGATAGTTCATTAAAAACTATTTGAGCCGCCTGGTGGTCAGCTGTTCACCCGCCTATATGACATCCGGGTAATTTCCTCGCAGAGAGCATTATCCTAATTGGGTGGCACATTGCTCCTAAGCATATACAAAAGGCCAAGATTGATCGGCCTAATTTGCCTACTCATAGCTCTTTGGCTAGGAAAATCCTAGGTGGGACTAGTAAGGCCTTTGAGCCCGTTTGACATGGGGCAAGCAGCCAACGTTTCTCCTTGGAGTAAAACAACATTATAAGTCTGCCTGGCATTGCGATGAGGGAATGCAGGCGGACAAAAAGCAGATCACACATTTTGGCCCGCCTGTTCCATTAGGGCAAAATGGCTTGTACAGAAATAAGAGTTAAAGTTTGAATTTAACACTTAATAGCCATCCGACTATCTAGAAGTGGTCAATAATCGCTTGTTTTCATCTCCGGCTGCACACTTGGTTTGGGGCAATCACCATTGATTGATTGACTTAAAATTAGTCATACTCTTTTAAGTATCAAAAATTTCCAAGTCAATCAATCCACTCTTAAACCCAAGCGCATAGCCGTCCAGGAGCAAAAACATCCGGTATACTGCATGTATCAAACAGATACAAATAAAAAAAATAAGGGTTTTTCTAAGCTATGCCCCTCAAGTTATTGAATTGCTAAGTTGTACCCATGTTTTTTCAAAGATATAAGCTGTGCCCTCCACCTTACGATATTTTATCAACAATACCCTTTACAACCATATTTGTTAATGAAAGTTAAATTATTTTATTAATAATGGTTTTGTGGCGTTATTAATTTAACACGTGTCTTGTTCTAATTGGTTTAACACTTTAAAAAAATTTAAAAAATCAGAATATATAATAAAAAAAAAATGTTATTGTTAATGTCAAAGGTTATTGTTAATAAAAATTAGTGTGGTTGAGGGCACAGCTTAGACGTTTGAAAAAGCATGGGAACAGCTTAGAACCGAAGAAGTTTGGGGGCATAACTTAGAAAAACCCAAAAAATAAAAAAAAAACACTATTGATTAAACCGACCCAATGGCTGAATGATTCATCATTAAAGAGCTGACTCCTTGGTTAGTCAAGATAAAATTGTTAATCAGTTAACCAACCGGTGAAAGTAGTGAAACTGTTGCATAAACCCAACTCCACAGTCGGTAAAGATACAAGAGATACCCGGCACGCAGGCCGGAAATGTATTTGAAAGGCCATTCGGCCGTTGAATTTAACACTCAATCAGCTCCAGGGGAGGACTCCACTTCGTTCTCATCTGGCATATCTCCGTCGTTGCTCGGATGGTCCTCATTGCGCTCATGGTCCCCATTGGCCTCATCTTTATCCATGATTTCCAATGCTTCGCCCTCAGCCTCCTACTCTGCCTGTTGCCGCTCCTTATTTAGGGCTTTAATGGCCTGCTTAAAACGATACTCTTAGATGGAGTAATCGCCCTTGGGGAAAAGAGCCTTCCAAGCCATCTTCATCTAGGTGGTGTAGTCGGCCTCGTTTTCCTCAATAAGAAATCGCTTCTCTTCCTCGGCTCGGGCAGTATACTTGACTCTGAGCTGCTCCTCCTAGTTGGCAAGCTTTTTCTGCAAAGTCTCATTCTGGCGGCGGAGACTGTCTGTGTCCGTACCTACATCTTCTAACTTGCCAAGTTCAGTCCTAGCCGTCTTTAGCTTGCCCTTCAGCTCTGTCAACCTCTTTTGGGCCGCCTCCAAATCTTTTTTGATTTGCAAATTTGCAGTCGTCTACGAGTATAAGATATCCTAATTCAGTGCCTCAGTTTTATTAACATCAAACAGCGCTCGATTAAGATTAGAAGCGGCCCTTTGGTTGGCAGCCCTTACCTCTTTCCGTTTTTCATTGAATGGCTCTTTAAGCCCATTCACCCTTAGCATGGCTTGTATCCGGCAAAAGAAAGGTCGCTAATATGAAGACGGATAGCAAAAACTTGAAAGAATTTTCTGACTTTAGAATAAGTTATCTCAGCAAGAAGCGCCAGTATAGCGTCGAAGTTAAGAGTGTTGACTCCTCTAATAGAGTCTCGTTGCTCAGTAGAGACGGCCCTAAGCATATTCTAAGCCAGCTGCTGTACATCTGGCGTTTGAGGGGCATTTGCACATTCAACATTTGGTGAGAGTTTGGCATAGATCCAACCAATAGACCGGCTGGTTTCAGAGTGGTTAGGCGACTTGGTATGAGTCTTAACCCTAGAAGGGTATGGCAAAGGATTAAAGGCGTCGATATCTAGGATCACTACAATCTGGTCCTGGACACGCTTGTCCCTTCGCCTACCAGAATGACCTCCTAGTTTAGAAAAGCCGCCAATAGCGGTAATTTGCCTATCATCTTTGAAGGCCTTGGACTCCTATGCCTGCTTAAGCCCAGCCATGGCAGCCGGTGACTTGCCGCCTATAAAGGGGTGAGAATCAAAATTGCTCGCAGACTGCTTATGAGTAGTCGTCTTCTTCTGCTTTAAGGGCGCCTGTCCCTCCCTGGTATAAGGCCGTTTGGGGGGCCTCTTGCTCAAGGCCGAAAGTACTGGCTGCTTGACTAATCCCTCCTGTGAAATCACAACAGACTTAGCATAAAAACTATGTAATTGATTTGTATCAAAGTGACGGATGTGTGAGAACTTACATGGTCAAGCTGGTCCTTCTTGAAGATCTGGCTCTTTTACCGGATGATCTAGAGGTAGACAACGGCTAAGTTGTTGGGCTTTTAGTTCGGTGAAAGTTGAGACATCACTTCTTTTGTAAAAGAGGCCAAATGTAAGACTAGACACAAAAAACAATAAACATTCAACAAAATACTCATATGGACAATTGCCTTTGCCTTTTTCTAAACTAAGGCCACAGGCGGCTAGGAAGACAAGACCCCTAAGCCATTCAAACCTAGGGATGTAGCTATTAGGGATTATCTCTCTTTCTCAATCCCTTGCTTTACTGTTTTAACGTCAACCTTAAACAGCTTAGGATTCAAAATTTGATCCCAGCCTTCTTCAAGTATAAGCGAGAAGATTGCCTTCTTGCCCAAGAGATATGGATTTCTGTTCCAAGAGTTGAACTTTTTGTTTTAGATGGTGTTCGGAGAAGAAATGATGTAGAATTTATTTCTCCAATCTTTCGACTTAGACTCTTTTCCAAGAGTCATCATATAACCTTCATTACTAGTCAGAGTATATCAGCCGAGGCCCACTGATTTTGGTGCCTTGCTCAGATAGTGCATGGAGGCAAATGCCTCGAAGCCCGGTTTTACCCCCTGCATTTTGCAGGCGGCTACATACCCCAATATATTCACCCAAGAATTGGGGGCTAGCTTCCATACCCCCAGGCAGTAATCATCAAGGATCCTTTCAACCGCCGGGTCCAAGGGGAATCGATGGCCCGCCTAAATAGCGGCCTCGTAGCACCCAAAGCTAGAATCCTCATAGCTTTGGATAAGTGGCAAGACGACTGTGTCATCAAGGGCGGAGCCATTTATTTCATATCCGGCCCCCATTACGTAGGTGTCCCGGATGTCATTTAAATTCTTCCGCATGAGTCTTTGGGTTGCAGCAGATATGTGGGTAAAGTAGGGAGTGTACTCTTCTTGAAGGGAGGAAGAAGCCTCTCTTTGACCTCTTTCGGTAGAGGCAGCCTCTCCCTCAAACTCATCATTTACCTCAGACGTTCCTTTTTCGAGACCATCTTACACTTGGACAAATAATAGGATAGAAGTGGACCCGACTTTTGAAAGATTGGATAGGGCATATGCAACACAAGATTGGTTTATTGACTGTCCGGATGCTATTTTGGGTAAAATTATCCATGCTATGTGGCCTTATCAGAAGGTGACACGTTTCACCCTAAGAAAGGTCCAGATGGATTAATCTCCTTATGACAGTTGTCCCTCCCAGCAGTTGGAAAAAAGGGCTGCCTTTATGGCCCAAATTTCAAAAAGCCGCAATGCAGCGCAGCCCATCAAATTTAGGTCAGAATGACCTGAGAGAGGGCACCTTTCCCGATGACCCTATAAATAGGGAGATTTTCCCTATTTCTAAGGCATGTTCATTTATTACATCATTCCTACATTCTCTCACATAAGAGAAAACACTTGATCTCGGCATCCGAGAAGATCTCACTTTTACCTTTTCCGCACTTTTTACCTTTCTCTGTACACGTTCTAACTTGATCGTCGGAGGCGAAGCTCCTACCACCCGGAGTCTCCGTTATTTTGCAAGTACAGACAAAAGACTGCAGACTTAGTGACGTAACTCTCTCGAGGGACTAGAAACCCCAAAAAAGATGCCATAGTTAATCATTAGCCAATTTTATTTTCGGATCATGCTACTATTATCTTATCAGCCTCGGTGCCTCGGGATAATGTTCGACGACCTGATAGAATTGAGAATCGGTGTTTATCTGCTCAAGAGATATTTTTGATCATTAAGGACGGTTGTCTTTTAAAGTTTGCAGGTTATCCTTTGTTTACCTTATATCGTAGGCTTGCTGTTATTCACGGGAGACTTAAAAATTGGTGCCTTGGCCACAAGAAATCTTGGGGTATAAATTGGAAAGCATTATGTTCTGATTTGTCTTCTTATTCTACTCAGTTGCAGTCTCCTGTGGCACGCATTTTTTTTTCTTAATACCAGGGAAGAGTGGATTACGGAAGCCATTGTTGCTTTTCTCTACTGGAAATAGCTTGCTAAAATTAAATAGGATGTTGAAGGGGAGACGCACTCCAGATTACTGTTTTCGGTTGTTCAAGCTCGTCGTCATCGTAATTTGGTTGTTAGTCTGAAGAATAAAGCTAAAAATTAGGTGTCTGATTCACATGGTCTTCGTTCTCTTATTCAGGCTTTTTACTCAGATTTATATTTTCCTGTATCCCCATCTGGGAGCGACCCTCCTTAACACTAGGATAATCTAGGCCTCCCGATGTTGTCCCTATATCAAAAGGACATGTTAATGGCCCATTTCTCGGCTTCTAAGATTAAATCTACAATGTTTCATATTGCTAATGATAAATCCTTTTGCCCAGATGGCTTTACCTCGGCTTTCTTCAAGACTCATTGGGAGGAAACATGCCATTTTTTTATCTCTGCGATTCAATACTTCTTTTTGCCCATGGTTACATGTTGAAGGATTGGAATAGGACCTTTTTAGTTCTTCTCCCAAAGGTTCCTCAATCGGAGTGAGCGTCTCAATTTCAGCTGATTGGGTTATGCAATGTTCTGGACAAATGCATCGCGAAATGCATTACTGGCCGTCTCCGGGGGGTTCTTCCCTCTGTTTTTTCAAGGTTTCAGAATGCTTTTGTGCCGGTTCGCCTGATTTCTAATAATGCTCTGGTAGCTCATGAGCTTCTGTCCTTGATGAATGCTTCGTAAGCTCGGAAACATTTTGATGCAACTCTGAAATTGGACATGAATAATGCTTAGGATAGAGCACCCTCGGACTTTTTGAGTTAAGTTTTACGGGATTTCGGTTTTTCCCTTTACTAGGTTCATATTATTGAGCAATGTGTTACATCTGTTTCGTATCAAGTTCTGGTGAATGGGACTCTTATGCCTTTTTTCCGGCCATATTTTGGTCTTAGATAAGGAGATCCTCTATCTCCTTATCTGTTTGTGCTTTGTACGGAGGTGTTGTCGACCACTCTTTAATAGGTAGAAGAGTAGGCCCTGTTTTCCGAAATTCACGTTTCTATGGGTGGTCCTACGATCTCCCATCTTTTTTTTGCGAAGGACTCGCGGTTATTTTTCCAAGTTTCGCCGCATGCGTCCGAAAATGTCTGATGAGTCTATTTTATATGTATTTTTATTCCCCATTCCGTGGTCATATTAATATTTATTTGAGCTCTACGGAGCTATTTTTACTACTAATATACGTTTTCTAGTGTTTTTGTAGAGTTGGTATGGTTTGGGGTAAAAATTACCCCAAAATGTGGACCAATCCCCCTAGTGACACGTGGCCCAATCAAAGGGAGACACGTGTCAATATAGGAAGATACCAAGTATGAAAACCCTAGTAAGAGCACCTGAATTAGAGAGAAAAGAGCCTCCTTACATCAGGAGGCCCAAATCCCGAGAAAGCCGCAAAACGACGCTTACCAAGGACACATGTCCTTACCTGATTCCGCCGCCAATTAGAAAACGTCATTCTAGAGTACTAACCCTAAAAAGCTCAGATCCCCACCCCTATAAATACCCCAATCATTTATTATGTGAGGGGTGGATTAAGACATATAATTCAATAGAGCATTAAAAAACAGCTCCAACTTCTCTCTACTTTCTCTCTCTAGCTTTTTCGATTTCAGGTTACTAACTTAACCATCGGAGGCGAATATTCCGTCACCGGAATATTCGTGTTTTGTAAGTGTTCGAGTCCACTTGTTAGAAGAACGCGATTAGTGTCCTTGGGGAAATCACAAAATCACCTAAAACATTTGGCGTCGCCTGTGGGGACTCGTCCGTTATGGCAATAGAATGTCAGACACTGAACACAGGTCTTGCTCCTGGTGAGGACGACATATAGAGGATATAGTTGCAACAATCAATTCTAGTGATCCTCTGCCCGCTTCAATTAAATGAGGCCGAGGATCCTCCAATCACTGCTGGTTCACTTAAGCTCGCCTTAAGCAAGCTCCGAAAGAAGCTTGAGGGTAAGATGCCTTCTTCCTCTAGGGAGCCGCCCAGGAGAGGAGGAGAGGGCACTCAAAAGAAGACCCAGAGCAAGGCAAGTAATGCCGAAGAAGCTGAAGACACCCCTTTCAGACGACCTGGAAGATCTCCCAGGATACCACGGAAGAACATGTCTAGGTTCCTTGAGAAACAACAGTTGGCTGGGGGCAGACCAGACAGCCTCAAAGGAAAGATCCTGAGTCATCTCGTCACCGGAAAGACGCAAGGGAATACATCCGGCACAAGCAACGGGAACGAGAAGCCTACTCGGACACTGCCTCTACTCCTACAATGCCTGATGAATTCTCAAATCCCTCTCTTTCCAAACATTCCAGGTTAGACATGACCAACAGAAGTCAAGCTCATCATACTCAAACTCCTATTCTAGTTGTTCAACCGTTTCAATATCAAACCCCCAGAATTTTAATGCATTTTTGCCGTCTAAATGTAGGCGTCGTTTGAAGTGTGCCTACGTTAAGCATGCGTGAATATGCTTGGCACTCATAGGAAGTGAGAATTAATGTATACGATTAGGGACAAATAAAGTAGGGAGCCGCCAACAAGTTTTTAAGAAACTTGTAAACCGTTCACGGATCATGAAAGACAACCATGAATAAAGGGACAACGATAGGCAACAACGATTGACCCATGAAGGTTACACACTTACACCCCATTCATAATCCATGAGATTACTAACTCCAGATGGTTCAGAACCACGAAAGGAGTATCGGGGAAGATGGTACGAAGTGAGTCATGGAGTCACATTCTCCTGTATTTTCCTCTACTCGATTCTTATAGTGAAAAGTATTCCCTGCGATCTCAAAGGCATGCAAACAAAATATTCAATTTGCTCGAAACTATTATTAGGCTAAATTGGTTAAATATTAATGCAACATATAATTCTAAAATATTCGTGATCACTAAATTAAACAACAAGATTCAAAGAAACCTAAACAGGTTATCAAAATTATCTTATTAGGCGTGATGTTAAATTACATATTCCCTTTAAAAATGCATTATGGTGATCAATAAATATAATAAAATTAACATTTATATTGGAAGCAATTTAACCATAATAACATTAGCCAAATCAAATAATAATAAACCAAATCATGATACTAGCAATAAAGAATAAAATAAGTAATTAAATTAATTAATTACTCACATTCCACACATTCCTTTAAATTGCTACATCATGAATAAATTTTTAGTAACTTCAATAAAAAAATATAAATCAAATGGAAATTAAATTAAATTAAATTAAAAGTAGAGTTCATTTGGTCCAAACCCTCAATTAATTCTACCTTTCACGCCTTAGTTTAAGGACGGAATCTCAGGTCAAATATGGACACCTTGGAGTGCTTAGGGGAAGCATTATAAGAGAAAAGAGAGGCTAGTGTTTAGGCTAAAAAGGGAGAGAGAAAAGAGAATGATTGTTGGTGTAGAGGGAGAGAATGATTTTTGGTGCCTCGAACTACAGAAAAAAGGGAGTATTTATAGAGGAAATGAGTATGGGATCACACAGAACCCTAGAAAAGATAAAAACCCTAATTTGGGGCATCGTGACACGGTGTGTGTACCGTGACCGGTCATTGCACACCGTGTCACGGTATTACCTACCGTGGCACGGTACAAAGTTTTGCCCTAAATGGTAAAACGGGTGAAGTATAGTACGCAGAGAGAATGCAGAAATTTCCGGTGTCACGGTATGTGTACCGTGACACGGCAATGAACACCGCGATGCAAAATTGTCCACCGTGGCGTGGCACGTGGCGTCGTGTCACGGCGTACAGCTTTTCCTGCAATGCGAGAAAAAATGCGGAAAAGACACAGAAAAAGCACCGTGTCACAGTATGTTTACCGTGAAACAGTACATAATACCATGTCACAGTACACGGCACCGTGACACGTCAGCAAATGCCGCAACGCGGCAATTAGTTGCGCGGTAACTTCAGTTTTTAACGTGTTTTTAAAACTATGAAAATTTTTTATCCATAACTTGGAATAAGTCATATAATATATCATTGGAAATATTACAAAATCTAATTTCCAACCCAATTAAAATCAGGTAAAAATCATTTGTAGATTTTAAGATATGGCTGTTTTAGTGAAAGGATGTCGATTTTGGGTTGAGTTTAGTATTTGTCTCATATCTTCTTCGTTTTAAATCGGAATTGGGCTGATGATATATTTTTGGAAAGCTTATTTCAAGGCCTATCTAACTAAATAATAATTGGATCAAAATTATAGGACCACAAAATCAGTTTCTGTCGGTTTTGTGATGTGGACACGAAAAGTGGAAAGTAAGTTATGGTTTAGGAAAATGAGCTAGGGATTGGATCGGTTTATAAAATGTATTGGGAATGTATGTGGATTAAGCACTCCAAAGGTTAAATACTTAACCCGACCAATATTGGGGGTGAAAGGTTGTTCATGATCGGTTTTGGTTTTGGGGAGACATTTTAGGTGTCTACAGAAGCCCCCACTTTGATTGCGTTTGTAGAAACGTCTGTTTTGAAAACGTTAGTCGAAGTAGTCGACAGGGACAGAGAATGGTTTAAGACGTTCTGCGATCCTAAATCACTCTGCATACGCCGATACCTAGAAAAATGTTAGTTCCACAGATAAAAGAGTAAAGGGATAAAATGCGTATCTGACACCAGCGTATCGATGGAAAACAAATTTGGTAGTTTTCTATGCTTGACGAAATTCACCGGATGATGTTTGTTGAGATTCTTTCCATGCTTGAGGAAAGTTGATAAATGATATAATCGCTGATTTATTCTCCTTGAGAGGTCCCAACGACCGATAATTTTCCATGCTTGAGGAAAACTTGCCTGATAATGAGATTGCAAGTCTCTGTGTATCGAGAACCTTGCGCCGTGAATCGTCTTCGCTTGGGATATGATCACTAAAATGATGATGGTTCGATTGTCCCCGAACGTGGGCTGTAGTTGGTTCGATTGTCCCCGAACGTGGCTGTTAATGGTTCGTTTGTCCCCGAACGTGGGCTGTGGATGGTTCGCTTGTCCCCAAATGTGCGCTGTAGATGGTTCGCTTGTCCCCGAACGTGGGTTGTAGATGGTTCGCTTGTCCCCGAACGTGGGCTGTAGATGGTTCGCTTGTCCTCAAACGTGGGATGTAGATGGCTCGATTGTCCCCGAACGTGGGCTGTAGATGGTTCACTTATCCCCGATCATGGCTGTAGGTGAGACCTGCAAAATAAAATTTGCCAAAAGACCGGTATAAACTGCGATTGACTTGATCAACTGACTTGACCAAACTTGACTTAATTTGAGTGTGTGCAGACACAAGCAAACGAAGATGCAAAAGCAAAAAGTTTCCATCATTTTTATCATGAGTGGAGGGTACCGACTTTCTCCCGAAAAAGAAAGACGTGAAAAAAATTTTTTGTTTTTGACTTTCCCTCGATGAAAAAATTTTGAAAAAGTTTTTGAACTTCCTCAAAAGAAAAGACATGAAAAAGGGAAGAAGTTTTGAACTTCCTCGTAGAGTAAGATGAAATGAATCGTATGGATTGAATTGCTTGTCTTGAAAATAATGTATGCATGATGCATGTTCTTAGGCCAGGAGGCTAAGGACAATTACATCATATGACACGAGAAATGAATGAACTTAGGTCATGGAGCTAAGCATAATATGTGGTGTAAAGAAACGATCTTGAACGTAACTTAGGTCTGGAAGCTAAGCACGTATATAGATGAAGTGATTATTGCATAATGAACGTTGCTTAGGTCAAGGATCTAAGCACGATATGCTTTGTATGATTACAAATAATTGATATATAAATATTGCTCAGCACATTATGCGATGCGTGAAACAATGAACATTGCTCAGGTCAGGAAGCTAAGCAAGTATATATAATGTTTCTTCTAATGAATGTTGTCTTGAAAGATGATGAAGCATGCGCGGTAGGGAAACACAATTTCATGATAAAGGGTTCCTAAGGGAAAGATGATATGGCTATGTATGTGTGAAAGAAGTGTGTGAAAGTGATACTAAGGTGAGGTTGCAAAGGCTATGGTGATGGAAAGAGATGTGAGAAAAGTCAAAATGGTGACACTTAGGCTAGGTAGGCTAAATGATGTGGGTTTAAGCCCCTAATTCTAGCTTTAGATGGATAGGGTCATAGGGATAAACATTGGATACTCTTCGACTCGATCATGCATATAAATGTGGCCGCACCTCAATGTGTGGTTGCCTACGTATCCGTTAGGAATCAGGCCAAACGTAGCTCTAACCGAACTTTGCAAAAGTGTATATACACCTCAAAGAGGTCTTTCAGGGGTTGTAATGTGGTTAACATAATGGTTTAAAGAAGAAAAGGGTAAAAGGCTTAAGACCCGAGAGAATCCCAAAGATGTGTAATTGTGAATTTGAAAATATTGAATTTTGCAAGTTTTATTTTTCATATATTTTTTTTTGTTTTGAATCAATGTAGGTAAGCTCAGATCATGTGGTCTATCACTCGATTAGCATTCATGTTTCTCAAGCACGGTACCAAGAACTCGATGAGAGACGCAATTTGAGACGTGTTCATATCCAAGACATTGGAACACTTACCTTTAGACATTGTTTTTTATTTACTTATTCTTTTTTTTTCATTTGAACTTGCTTTCTGAATTTTACACAAATTGCACACTTTTCCAACCTAGGGTTAGGTGAATGTGGGTTGAAGAAATGAAGGCCAAACGTTAGACGAGGCTTAAAATGGTTTGTGTCAAGAAATGGAGTGTATGTTTGAATGGTTAGTGGAAAAAATGGGTTGCAAAGGTGCCACAAATCATTGGTGTACGTTGTGTTCGGTTCGGAAATTGATTTTTTTTAAAATGATCGAGATGTAAAGAATACTTAATTTATTGATGAAAATGGTGAATAAGCTAACAAAATTATCAAATTACAGAAAGGGAAATCTATGCTAGACTTGAATTGGGGAAAGGGAAACTAAAAAGAAGAAGAAATCATGAAATCTCGCGCGAAGGGCTCGCCGTGCGCTTTGTCTTCATTGCTGCTTGTCACTTCTTACCACCTGGAGGGACGGGAAGTTTGTTGGCATCTATTAAGTCTTGAATGACGTCCTTCAAATTTCAGCATTGTTCGATAGAGTGCCCCTTCCTTAATGGTACTTGCAATGGGAATTAGGATTCCATTTGGCGCTCCTTTCTTCAGGTTTTGGCTCTGGAAATGGCCTAATAGGTGTGATCAAGCCTTGACCGTAGAGGCGATCAAAGGCCGCATCATAAGTGATTCTTAAAGGAGTGTAAGTTCTCCTTTTCTTGGGCAATCGAGCATCAAGAGCTAACACTTCATTGAGATCAACTTGGCTTATATTGTTGGCAGTATTTTTGTGCTTAGAAGATGAAGAAGAAGGAAGGTCATTCTTCTTGTTTTTCTAAGTGTTGTTATTGTTACTACCAGCAGTCTTTATTAGCTAGTCCTCGATGTTGATGCCGATATCATATACCGCTTCGAAATTGTTCAATGGCAGAAATTTGAGATGTTTCCTGTACTTGTAAGTTAGGTTCTTGATGAAGAGGCGAACCATCTCTTTTTCTTTGGGGGGATCTACTAAAAGTGAAGCCGTTTCCCTCCACTTGTTCAGATAAGCGGTGAAGCCTTCATTCTCTTTCTTTTTGAGAATGGAGAGTTCATGTTCAGAAGTTTTGGTTTGAATGTTACACTTGTAACGATTCATGAAACTGTCGGTGACATCTTGCCAAGTCATAGTACGCTTGACATCTAGGGAATAAAACCGTTGTTGGTAAGCATGCTCTAAGGAGAGAGGGAACACCATAGGGAAGAGTGTTATGTCCAATCCCTTGAGAGCCATGGTTGCAGAGAACGCCTTTAAATGGAATATTGGATTGTTAGTAGGCTTGGAATATCAATAGTGGAGAAATTTTCAGGGAGCCTGTCTTTCATATCCAAAGGAGTGGGAGGCTGTTCCACATAAGTGAAATCGTCAGAAATCTTACTCATCTGTTCCTTCAATTTGTCAAGGGTAGAAACAGTGACCCTGTTTTGTTCCATGGTAGTGACCCTAGTGGTAAGGGTTTTCATCATGGAAGACAGTGCCTCAATGGATTTGTTGATGTTCCCAATATTTTCCTTAGTGGCCATTGGAACGAACTGAAAGTAGTTTGAAGGTGAACGCCTCTTAGATCTAAGAGATTATTGCGGTGATGACTCGAACCGTATGTCATTGTTTACTCTAATGCCTTCCATCAAGACCCTTTTTTCCTACCTAACATTAACCATACTGTTCCTAGAGTCCAATCATTGGCAGGTGTGTTCAGAGTATTGAATGCCTTTAATAGCCTAAGTGGTTCCATCTGGCAAAACAACAACATGTAATCTCCACTCTTAGTGTGCATCAGAACATCTAACTGTGTATCTTGTTTTATTTGCATAGTCCACTATCAAGGAAAAGCCACATTGAATACAGTAGTCCCTTACAACATCCCTAAGATGTTGTTTGTCCTTGAATAGTTGCCATGGTTTCAACTGTATTCTCCCAAAACCCATATCCTGATACACTTCCCCATTGTTGTAAAGCTTACTAAAGTAATTGTCCTCATACTTCTCACACTCAAAAGAAGGCTCATCAAATAGATCAAAAGTATCCTCAACCATTAGACCATACTCATCCTGAGATATGTCATCTTCAGTGTCAACACTCTCATTAGTATCTGTCCCCTCATCACTCTCATTTGGTTCATAATCCCCATCATCTTCTTCCTCATATAAAGACAAGCTTTGATTGTGATTCCCATTACTACCATCGCCCAAGCAACCTGAGCTACTCCTTCTACTCCCAACTACACTCACAGTGTTTGCTTCACTATCACCACCAGATGCACTAGCACTAATTACAATTCCCTTTCTCTTTGCAGTAGTCCTAGGATGTTTTCTCCTTAAAATGGTTGGTGCCCTAAAAGACTTAGATGATTCAGAATTCTGACCTCCACCAAACTATCCAGTGTTTTCTAAGGGTGCAATCATAGATAGGTACAAGGCTGGGATTGTTGGAGACTGATTTCAATTGGCATTTCTGGCTGGAATTCATGTTTTGACTGAGGATCATGTTCTGTCTGAGGTTCATGTGCTGATTGGGGTAGTTCAAAATCTATGGGTTGATTAACTTGCCATGGTGTTGGTGAAATATTAAACCAGTCTTCAAGTGCATTAGCCCTACCCCTACCCCTGCCTCTCCCTCTCCCTCTCCTTCTCCGAATACCCCTTCCTCTCCCTCTCCCAGTACCCCTTCCTCTCCCCCTACCTCTCCCTCTTCCTCTTCCTCTTATAGGTCCATCCCTCAAAATATCATCCCAAGTATCTTCAATAATAGTGCCCTCAAGTATATAAGCTTCAATTATGGGTTTGGGTATCGAATCTGATGTTTATAAACTAGCAACATGCCTCTCAAATTCTTCTTCAGAAATAACCTCATCTTCTTCAATCACAGTGTTCTGTCTCCTTCTAGGGGTTAATTAGGTATCCTAGCACTAGGACTTCCTATTTCATTAACTACTTGTTTATCCATGTCCATGGGTGACTTACCTAAAAGAAGTGACCTAGCAGATGCCACAACTTGAGTATCCTTAAGACCATCCCCTACCCACATATATATCTCCTTCTTATCAGGTAGGTTAGCAAACAACTTCATCAAATCAGCATCACAATTCAGACAACATGCTTCATTTTATACACATATTTAAAAGTGGGGTGTTTGGGTGTTTCTACATTTTTTTCCTTAGCCTTCTCCCAATAGTCAACTATTAGGTCTATTAAATTCACCTTATCAATGTCCTCAACTTTCATAGAAACATCTATACCACTATATTGAAATTGTAACACTACAACATCACCCATTCTACAACAAACACACAACCAAACAAAACAACAACAACAACCAGTGTAAGAATTATACCGTAGCACAAGAAAATAGAGCATAACATAATAAAATGCAAAAAACTTTACATACCTGTTTAATGTTGTAATTTGCTTCAGATAAAGGCTAAAAATTTGATTTTTCAAGGCTTACGCATATAATTTGATCGTAGTCCACCCAGAAAACCTACAAATCTTCTTCAACAAGTCCCCCGAAATTCAGCAAACAATACCCCAAAAAAACCCTAATTTGTTTGATGAAAGCCCTAGGAATTACTCAAACACCTAGAATTTAGAAAAATCCCCCGAAATTTAACAAATAATCCCCCGCAAAATCCTCTCCAATTCTCTGATTCCAAATTATGCAACTGAGGAAGATGAACGATCTACCTCTTGACTTAAATTGATTTGACACAGTTGGTTGGAGTTAAACAAACGGGGGCAAATATGTCTTTTCACATTTTATGACCTAACCATGGTTTAAGAACTAAGCAATACTTAAACACAGGTTACCATTTGATTAATGACATTACTGTTTGATTACCAAAGATAATTAAAAGTTGCACCCTTTACCTTTGAGAAAAATAATTAATTTGTGATTACAAGTGAGAATTTCCCTAAAGAAAATAAAGCCACTGGAAAGATTTCAGGATTGCCGTAACACGGTAGGAAGCACCGTGTCACGGTACAGAACGCCGCGTGACAGCAGACTGCACCGTGACACGGCAGTCAGAAATTCTGACCGATGCCTGTTTTCTTTGTTCGTAATCTGGTTATTGAACTTTTCCTACGGCTAAACCTAAAATACGACGTTAAAACGTCTATGCATATGCAAAAAATTCCAATTTAATTACAGGAATACTTTTCAAGAATCTTTCAAGACTCGTCTACTCATCTTAATTAAATACCAATCACTCAAATCGATAAATAACAAAGATTCCTCCCCAGCGGAGTCGCCAAATTGTAGGCGTCGTTTGAAGTGCGCCTACGTTAAGCATGTGTGAATATGCTTGGCCCTCATAGGAAGTCGGAATTGACGTATACGATTAGGGACAAATAAAGTAGGGAGCCCCCAACAAGTTTTTAAAGAACTTGTAAACTGTTCACGGATCATAAAAGGCAATCACGAATAAAGGGACAACGATTGACCCATGAAGGTTATACCCCATTCATAACCCATGAGATTACTAACTCCATATGGTTCGGAACCACGAAAGGAGGATCGGGGATGATGATACGAAGTGAGTCATGGAGTCACATTCGCCCGTATTGGCCTCTACTCGAATCTTATAGTGAAAGATATTCCCTGCAATCTCAAAGGCATGCAAACAAAATATTCAATTTTCTCGAAACTATTAGGCTAAATTGGTTGAATATTAATGCAACATATAATTCTAAAATATTCGTGATCACTTAATTAAACAACAAGATTAAAAAGGAACCTAAACCGGTTGTCCAAATTATCTTATTAGGCGTGATTTTCAATTACATATTCCCTTTAAACATGCAACATGGTGATCAATAAATATAATAAAATTAATATTAATATTGGAAGCAATTTAAACATAATAACGTTAGTCAAATCAAATAATAGTAAACCAAATCATGATACTAGGAATAAAGAATAAAATAAGTAATTAAATTAATTAATTACTCACATTCCGCGCGTTCCTTCAAATTGCTACATCATGAATAAATTGTTAGTAACTTCAATAAAAATATAAATCAAATGGAATTAAATTAAATCAAAAATAGAGTTGATTTGGTCCAAACCCTCAGTTTATTCTACCTTTCATGCCTTGGTTTAAGGACGGAACCTCGGGTCAAGTATGGACACCTTGGAGTGATTAGGGGAAGTATTATAAGAGAAAAGGGAGGCTAGTATTTACGGTAAAGAGGAAGAGAGAAAAGAGAATGATTGTTGGTGTAAAGGGAGAGAATGATTTTTAGTGCCCCGAACTGCAGAAAGGAGGGGGGTATTTATAGAGGAAATGAGTAAGGAATCACACGGAACCCTAGAAAAGATAAAAACCCTAATTTGGGGCACCGTGATACAGTGTGTGTAACATGACACGATCACTGGGCACCGTGTCACGATATTACCTACCGTGGTGCGGCACACAGTTTTTGCCTAAATGGTAAAACGCATGAAGTATGGTACACGGAGAGAATGTAGAAATTTCCCGTGTCACAGTATGTGTACCGTGACACGGCAACGGACACCACGATGCGGAATTGTCCACCGTGGCGTGGCACGTGGCGTCGTGTCACGGCGTACAAATTTTCCAGAAATGCGAAAAAAATGCGGAAAAAACACGGAAAAATCACCATGTCACGATATGTTTACCACGTCACAGTACTGAATACCATGTCACAGTACAAGGGACCATGACACGTCAGCTATTGCCGCGACGCGGCAATTTAATTGTTGCGCGGTAATTCCAGTTTTTTACGCGTTTTTAAAACTATGATAACTTTTTATCCATAACTTGGAATAAGGCATATATTATATCATTGGAAAGATTATGAAGTCTAATTTCCAAACCAATTAGAATTTGGTAAAAATCATTTGTATATTTTAAGATATGGCTGTTTTAGTGAATGGATGTTGGTTTTGGGCCGAGTTTAGTATTTTGCTCATATCTTCTTCGTTTTAAATCGGAATTGGGCTTATGATATATTGTTGGAAATATTATTTCAAGGCCTATCTAACGAAATAATAATTGGATCAAAAATGTAGGGACACAAAATTAGTTTCTCTCGGTTTTGTGATGTGGACACGAAAAGTAAAATGTAAGTTATGGTTTTGGGAAATGAGCTAGGAATTAGATCGGTTTATGAAATATATTGGGAATGAATTTGGATTTAAGAACTCCAAAGGTTAAATACTCAACCCGACCAATAATGGCGATGAAAGTTTGTTCATCATCTGGTTTAGTTTTGGGGAGACATTTTTAGGTGTCTACACTAACCCTCTTGTCTTCGGACAATACGGGCAATATGGCCAGCCGTTCGACCAGGCAGCTTATCTGGCCAGACCGTCCGTACAACCCCAGCCCATTGATTGGCAAATGCGCTTGTTAAATCTCAGTGACAAGCCGCGTCCGTTTTCTCAGGAAATTCTTAACTTCCTTCAACAACCAAAGGTTAAAAGTGTACTTGTCGGTGCCTATGATGGTATAGGCAACCCAGAAGAACACGTCACTTCGTACAGAAATCTGATTTATTTGCAAAGTGTGGACGATGCCACATGGTGCAGGTGCTTCCCGGCCACCCTTAAGGGCATGGCGTAGGATTGGTTCAATAGTCTGCCGACCGGGTGCATCAACTGCTTTACCACTCTTAGTCTATTGTTCGTGGGGAACTTCTCATACAACATTCCTTCAAGGAAGACTAGCCTGAACTTGGCAATGATCGTCCAAGGAAAGACTGAGGGGTTGCGTTCATACATCCAGAGGTTCAACTAAGAAAAAGCCGACACTCATAACCTGCCGGATGAAATAGCCTATTCGGAATTTCTCCGGGGGTTAAGGCATAATAGTTTAAAGTTTGATTAAGTCAAGAAAAAGGTTCAGACGTACGCAGGCTTGCTGCGGGAGCCCGAAACCTATATTGAAGCATCTGATTTTGTTCACTTACCAAAGCAGAACAGCCGGCCAAGGGGGCTGAGAAGAAACAACCTTATCAGCAAGACTCGGCCGGGAAGAAAAAAGAAGGAAACAAGCGAAAGGAAGTCTGGGTGGCCAACAGCCAGCAGACAAAATCAAAGAAGGTTAAGACGTACGAACCACAGTATAAGTTCAACAAATCCTAATGGAAATCAAAGATAAATTTGAGTTCGAGAAGCCCCAAACAATGAGAGGCTCGATCCAGTACCGCAACAAAAACAAATACTGTCATTACCATAAGGACGTGAAACATGACACGAATGAGTGCATTAATTTGAAAAGGTTGCTGGATAAACTGGACAAGAAGGGCATGTTGAATTCCTACGTGTTTAAGTCAAAGTTCACGTAGACTTGGACAGATAACAAATTTGAGAAAAAAAGAAAAACGGCAAGGAAGATGATGGAATTAGCACTGACTCTGGTTTTGTGGCCGTCATATCAGGCGGCCCTACCGTGAAGGGAATCAAGCAGGGCACTTGGAAATTGGGGAATGTGATGCACGCTGAGGGGTTGAAGGACAAGCCCTTCCCGGAAGTGACGCTCGACGAAGCAGACCGAGGCGAGATAAGAGCTCCTCACAATGACCCTATGATGTTCATCATGAAGGTAGCTAACCTGAAGGTCGGCCGGATGCTAGTTAATACTGGCATCTCGTGTGAGATAATTAGCCTAGGATGTCTGAAAAATATGAAGTTTCCAGAAGATGCTCTCTAAGATATCTCTCATTCGCTTGTTGGATTTGGTGGGAGTATCACTCACCCGGTCAGACAGGTTGATTTACCCGTCTGACTTGGGAAAAAGGGAGAAGGAAGGGATATGGTCGTTCGCTTCCTGGAAGTCAAAAAGCTTACAGGCTACAATGTCATTATTGGCGGTACGACTTTAACAACAACCAAAGTGGTAATCGTACCTCACTTAATGATGATGAAGTTTGAGAGGACGGACGGAAAAATTAGTACCATTCACGGTAACCAAAAAATGACTTAGGAATGTAACAGTTGGCCGTGAAGCCAACAGCTAGAGGACGACCATGGTCAACCGAGTCAAATTCAGAAGAAGGGTTAGTCCAAACACAGCAGGTCGACTAGAAGCGCATCAAGAAAGAGCAGGCATAGCAGCTAATGGTCGTCGGCCGGCAAGAAGAGTTAAGGCCACATCTAGCTGCCGATCATACGGACATAGTGCTTGATCGGACTAACCTGATCGAATGGTTAAGGTAGGTACTATGGCCGTGGGCTTGCTAGGAGTCAACCTGATAAAGTTGTTAAGAGAATTCAAGGATTTTTTTGCATTTGAAGTTCATGATGCCGGGCATAGATCTGAGTTTGGCCATCCACAAGTTGGCGGTAAATCCAATGATAAAGCCTGTCCGGCAGAAAAAGAGAAATCATGGAGAAGAAAGGAATCAGGCGGTCGCAGTAGAGGTTAAAAAGCTGCTGGACGCCGGTTTCATTCGGCAATGTTACTACGCTGATTGGGTAGCAAATGTAGTTTTGGTAAAAAAGCCGAATGGAACATGGAGAATGTGCGTGGATTACACTAACCTCAACAAGGCGTGTTTGTGACCGACCGACCGACTGGTCGATTCAACGGCCGGACACACCCTAATGAGCTTTATGGACGCATAAATCGGATTCCACCAGATCCCCTTGTGGGAAGAAGACCAAGAGAAAACCGCGTTTGTGACCGAGCAGGGTCTAAACTGCTACAAAGTCATGTCATTCGATCTTAAGAATGCCCCTGCTATATTTTCAAAGACTTGTTAACACTGTTTTTTAAGATCAAATCGGCCGGAACATGGAGGCGTACATTGATGACATGATTGTCAAATCAAAGCTGTCAGTCGACCATTTGAATGATCTCCGAGAAACATTCACCGAACTCAGGCAGCGTAAAATGATATTAAATCAAAAGAAGTGTGTCTTTGGTGTTGAGTTTGGCAAGTTTCTCGGATTTTTGATTAATCAACGCGGCATTGAGGCCAACAGTGAAAAAATCCAAGCGGTCCTAGACATGAAGTCACCAAGGACAATCAAAGACGTGCAAAGACTGAGCGGCTGCCTAACTGCACTCGGCCGATTTCTGTCAAGGTCAGGGGATAAGTGCCGATATTTTTTGTAAAGAATCAAGAAAAAAGTTATGTTTGAATGGATCGAAGAGGGCGAGGAAGCCTTTATACAGTTGAAGAACCATCTGCATACAATTCCTCAGCTCGTCAGTCCGCTCAAAGATGAGAAGCTATACATGTATCTTGCTATTTCATATCATTCTTTAAGCGCCGTCCTCCTTGTTGAGTGGGACAGCCATCAGATCCCCGTGTATTTCATAAGCCATGTCTTACACAATGCCGAGATGAGGTATCCACCCATTGAAAAATTCGGGCTGGAATTATTCATGGCATCAAAAAAGCTAAGACCATACTTCCTTGCTCATTCAATAGTGGTCTACACGGCCAACAACTGAAAAATCCGTTCACAACATTGGAGGCTAGTGGCCGAATGCTTAAGTGGGCTTTGGAGATGAGAGGTTTTGATGTAACGTTCGAGCCTAGGAAAGCAATCAAGGGCAGGCTTTTGCTCATTTTTTAGCTGAAACGACACGGCTGGACTTATAGCCGGCAGAGGATCAAATTTGGAAGGTTTTTGTGGATGGAAGTTCCACAGCAACTGGATGTGGCGCTGGTATCATTTGTCAGTCTCCTAAGGGAGATAAGTTTGAATATGCAATGAGATTTCAGTTTCAAGCCTTTAACAATGAGGCCGAGTATGAGGCCTTTTTAGCCAGCCTTAGAGTGTGTAAGGCGACTAGGGCAACAAAAATTGATGCCAGTTCGGACTCCCAACTGATAGTCAGCCAGGTTAATGGTGACTATGAGGCCAAGGAACTGGCCATGATGAAATATCTTCATATGGTGAAAGATGAGGCCGATGGTCTAGGATATTTCACTGTACAACAAGTTCCTCGTTCAAAAAATCATCAAGCGGACGCACTCTCCAAGTTGGCATCCTCGGCATCATGTGATACTCCCAGATCAGTATTTTGGGAAGTAAAAGAAAAGAGGAGTATTGATGCCGAGAAAGTGCAGAACATAGACAGAAGTTCCACTTGGGATGGATGGGGTGGTGTCCTATCTGAAGGATGAGAAATTCCCGGACGATCCCTAAGAGAGCTGGCTGATGAAGAAGAGAGCGGTCTGGTTCAAAATGAAGAATGGGGAATTATTCAAAAAAGCATTTGTTAAGCCAATTTGAAGTGCATCACCCTAGAGAGAGAGCATGATGTGTTGGAAGATCTCAACCAAGGACAATGTGGATCGCACATAGGCGGACGGGCCTTAGCAGAAAAGGCTACCCATTTGGGGTAATATTGGAGAGCATGAATTTAGACTCCATGAAAATGGTGAAAAAACGTGACAAGTGCCAGAGGTTTGCCACCCTTATTCATCGACCTGGAAATAGCTTGTCGGCCATAAGTAGTCCACTCCCTTTTTCAAAATGGGGCATGGACATCTTGGGGCCGTATACTCCTGCGTCCGAGCAGAGGCGATATGTGTTAGTAGCAATAGACTACTTCACCAAATGGGTGGAAGCTGAGGCCGTCCGAGGGATCAAGTGGACGGATGTGTCCGCCTTTATCTAGAAAAATATTATCACTCGTTAGGGTGTGCCACAGTTAATGGTGTTCGACAATGGACCCCAATTTGAAACACCCCAACTCAAAAATTGGCTAAGTGACCAGGGCATCACTTATTGTTTTGCCTCGGTCAGACGCCCGCTAGCTAACGGTCAAGTTGAGGCTTACAACAAGCTGATCTCCAACGGTATCAAGTGCAAGGTTGAGAAAGCAGGCGACCTTTGGGCAGATGAGTTGTTAAATGTGTTATGGTCCATTCGAACCACAACTAAGAGTTCAACAGGAGAGACCCCATTATTTCTAGTGTACGACGCTGAAGCCGTACTTCCAACTGAGATGTACGAACCTACCCTTCATGTAATGTTATATGATGAGTTGGTAAATTGGGAGGCTATGAAGACGACCCTGGATTTTCTTCTAGAAGCCAGGGGCAATGCGACACTTAGTCATGAAATTTATCGTCTCAAAATGATGAGGGCATACAATCACAAGGTGTCTAAGAGGCCGGTAAAGATGGGGGATCTTGTTTTGAGAAAAATGGAAGCGGTTGGCCGAGCTAATGAAGATGGAAAGTTAACTTCTAACTAGGAAGGGCCATACCGAATCAGAGAAGAAGTAAGGGATGGTACATACCGTCTCGAAGCCTTAGATGGTCGTCCTATTCCTCTTACTTGGAATACGAACAATCTAAGAAAGTATTATGTTTGAATTTAGTACTTAGGTAGAAAGTTGTATATACAACTGGGTCTAGATGACCAAGCCTTGTAATTAAAGCCGTACGACCCCTTAACAATGTAATTTTGACATAAATAATGAAAAGTCGAACATTGTTATCTAAATTCTTGCCATTTATTTATGATTACTTAAGTAGAAATGCAAGATAAAAGTAATAATGATGTTGTTTGCAACATAGTAGCTCGACCCTTACAAAGGTGTTACAAAGCGGCCGAGTAGGAGTATAGCAAAGGCATCCCTTAGCTATACAACTTGGCCACAATAACTGAAAAGTCAACCAGCCCGTCCGACCTCAACATGGTCGGACGACTGAGCGTTAGGAAGCCACAAAAATTGCCCAAGGTATTATCACCTAAATAGGGGAAAGGGCATGACTAGGTGTACAAGCCCAGCCAATATTAAAAAATTTCTAAGTTGAGATATTACTTGAAATTTCTTGAGTTGCGTCAGAGCGATAGTATCAAAGGACAACTCAAATAAAGCCAATAAAGCAGCCATATATGATGTTGATTTGACATTCACCTAGTCTAAGGGCAATCACTATTACGATTTGATTAACTTATTAGTCTTCATACCCTTTGAGGTATAAAACCTACTAAGTTAATCAAACCACCTGGAATATGGACTACGCAAAAGCCGAACTAAGGGGCATATCCCCAGTACTCGTACAAGCATATATAAAAGCATAAAAATTGCTAACAAGTGCTAAGTATAGAGAAACAAAAGTTAAATTAATTCAAACCAAGACGCTCAAAACGAGGCGGCGCAAATCTAATTTACACAAGACCGCTCAAAGAGGCAGTCAGATGTGAAATTGTTTGGTGAAGTGAAATGAAAGCAAAAAAAAATCTAAGTACTGAAAGCTTTAAAAATTTGCTGCTGGAGGACCTTATCTCTTTACTTAGCCAACTTATCATCTTTGTAAGGCTCCTCCATGGCCGACTCCTTCTCGGACGCAGCATCAGTGGGCTCCCCCTTGGCTGCCTCCCCTTCATCGGTAGGTTTGGCCGAAGCGTCCGTTGGCTCCCCTTTGGCTGCCTCCCCCTCCTCCATTGGCTCGATCTCATCCTCCTCCTCATCATCGTCTTCCTCGTCTTTAGAGTCGGACGAAGTAACTTCAAGTTCTAGAGGAGTTTGATCGGCCTTATCGGCTTTCTCCTTGAGGCAGACGTACTCCAAGCTCTTAGTAAAGCACCGCTGATGGTAGGCAGTCATCCCTTCTTTACTCATCGGCTGGAAGGCCTCGAAGAAATTACTCTTCAGTCTCTCTTCAACCTGATGCTCAATCTAGACTATCTCCATTGCACTAGGCAGCCAAGGGGCCTTCATCTTCTCAGTCAAGTCAGCCACGGACTTGTTCAGCTTTTCCACCTTAAGCTTGAGGGAGGCCGCCTCATCTTGAGTGCACTTTAGGGCTGTCTAGCATAAGAATAATTCGGCCTTCAGTTTCTCGGAGGCTTCGAAGCCCTCCTTCCACTGAGAGGCATTTAAGACCGCCTTGTCCCGCTCCACCTGGAGCGCCTGCCTTGCAAGCTCTTCTCTCTCAAGGGCCTTCCCTATTTTGACAATGTCCTCAGTTTGCCGAGATGCCTTGTCCGACAAGGCATTAAGGGCCGTCTCAAAATGAAGCTTCAGGAGGGCGACGTTGCGAGTGTTCGCGTCCTCTGCCCTCCTGATTTTAGCCCAGGTTTTCTTGATTTTTTTGTTTTCCTTGTCATGCCACTCCTAGAAAGCATGAAAAGAGAAAAATATTCTAAGTAAACAACAAGGGCGGACACAAAATTAGAAGATTAGACTACCTTAGCAGTACATTTGACCATGGGGCCAAGGAAGCCCTCGTTTATTCCGCGGAATTTTTCCCGCTGCTCTTGAGGGACGGCCCGTAGCATGGCTTCTCTCATAGCCTTCCGGTCTGCGCCCGTAAGCGACTGGCCGGTGGTTTCATATTCATCTCTTCGGCTATATTTGTACACGTCCAAGTAAAATGTTACAATGAATAAAATGAGTTTCCAAAAAAGACAAGTTAAAGACCATGATAAGAACCTTACCGTCCGAGAAAGATGGTAGGGTGGGAAGGTTGAAAGCAGGAGGAGGTACGGATTCGAACCCATCTCCATCCTGGCAACCGAGCTGATCCTTGACAGACTGAGAGGCAGCCGTCTGCCAATTAGATTTTTTAACTAACTCGACATCCGGAGTCGAGATTGGGCCAGTCGATTTTGCCGGGGTCGACTTACCCCCGTCGTTTGTTCGGACGTACTTTTCGTGGATTGACTCGACTGTCTGATCCACGGACTTGGAGCCCCCACTAGGTGACAGCTGGGGTGGCTCTCCTTCGGACTGCTTTGGAGCAGTCCGCGACTTCGTCTTGGCCGCCTGAACAGGACGCGTCCCCTTAGAAGCAGTGCTGTTATAGGACTTGGACGCCTTCCCTTCTTTTAAAGTAGAGGCCGGCTGCTTCCTCTTCGACCTTAGGGTGGGAATGGAGAATTGAAAGAAAATAATATGAAGTTAAGAAAAGCCAAGATGAGGCGTCCGAGCATGGGTGCAAAGGAAGCCCTTTCGAGAGTCCTAAGTCGGATGAAGGGCCAAAATAGAGATGTCTGTGCTAAATCCATAAGGACTCCTCTTCCAACATACCAGCTCGGCAAAAAAAAAAGAGAGAGAAAAGTTATGAAAAGCAAGCAGACGGCCAGTACCTCATTAGTGTGCTTGTACAGTTGCTGGTGGGCCTTGTATCGAGCTAAGTGAAGCTCGGACATATCTATCTCCCCGTTTTGCTCTAGGTCCAGCATATAGAGCTTCGTCTGTGCAAGAAAAAGGAAAAAGAGTTAGAAAAATTTTGACATAATTTACTCATAAGTGGCTAAGGTACGAGTCTCCACCATGGGGAATATTTCGGTACAAGCCGCATGCCGACATTAATACAGGGTCCCTGAGCCAGCTGGACAAGGGAATCCAGTTTTTAGGCACGGCCAGCGACTTGTCGCCCCTAGTCACCCTCTTGATTCAGAAGTAGTCAAGTTGATATGCGTATTCCTGATGCACTGGTGGCTTGTACAGACGGTTTTTCCCTCGTCCAAGCTGGATGGGAGTAGCATAGAACCTTTTCATCTTCAAGTTGAACTCTATGTCCTTCGTCTTAATGCGGTAGAAACGGTTCTTCCATTAGCACCACTTGGACACCCGGCCCATCACCACCAGATAGTCCTTAGTGGTGCATAATATGAACCAGTTGTCTGTCACTTTGTCCAGGCGGACCATGGAGTGCATCTCGTAAAATACTGGGACGTCCGGCTTAAAGCCTTGCCTGATGCACGTCACCAAGTACCCGAAGATGTTCAACCAGTTGTTCGGCATCAGCTGGAAGAGGGCAATGTTGTACTCGTCTAGGAGCTCCTGGACGAAGGGATGAAGAGGAAAACGGAGTCCCACTTCAAGGGCAGTGCGGTACACGCTAAAGGAGTGCATGCGTGGCTGCGCATCCTCCCAGGCGACCAGTGAATAAGAGCGCTTTGGAGCCTTGAGCTCGTATCCTTCTCCTTGCATAAGGAAGCTCTTGAACTCCTCCAGCCCATCATTGAGGAAGCTTAGGGTCGTGTCCCCAACTGAACAAGCGTACGAATCTTTAAAATTATCCGCATTGGCCTCCTCGGCCTCTTGATTCTCTGCCTCCCCTTCATCAGGGTGGGGGGGCGGCCCCAAATTTCGAGGACAACATAGTGTCCAATTCTGCATCATCGGCCGATCACCTAGTTTTAGAGCCCCGACCACCCTCGGAGATAGAAAACTCCCTCACGAACTAAGGGTCCCTTGTCCTTATCCTTTCTCCTAGAGTCCTCCTGATTTTCAAGAGGAGGAGCACTGCGAGATGATAGGTCGGCCGGTTCGGCAATCACGATTCCAGTTCTAGGTCTGGCGGACCTGGTATTTTTTGGAAGGGGTTGTTCAAAAATTCGAGCGGACTCCCTAACGTCCACCTGAGAAGAAGAAGGAGGTTCTTTCAAAGACTACAACTCAGCCCGATCTATGACCGAGTTGGAAAATTGGGGAAATCGAAGGCCCAGAGTTCGTTCGGACGCTTTACTGCCTGAAGAGACGCCTTGCCTTTAACGCTCTTTGAATGAGGTGGTCACTTCGACCACCGAGCATTCGTTGCCACTAACTGTGGCAGTGTTCGTGTTGGTGTTTGTGGTGGTGGCCGTTTCCCCGTCCATGTTATTCGGATTATACGGGACCCTTGGGTTTACCAGGATATCGTCTGGATTTCTAGCGACATACTTATCGTACGTCTGCATGGTCCGAGCCATTTGCGACTGCAAGGACAGAAAAGAATAGGTGGATGTGAGTCAATACACACTAGAAATGGACCCACTCCATGAGAGAGACGACTTGTCCCCGTCCACTCTAGACTCCTCATTCCCAGGTAAACGGCCAGCCTCATGAGGAGAAATGGACGAAGCCGAGGGTTGAGCCAGATTTAAAAACAAAAAGAAATACAAAACAAAGTAAAAGAGGAAGAAAGAGGAGCAGGCGGTTACCTTCGTTCGAGTAGAAAACTGACGTAAGGAAAATGAAGGTCGTTATCTAATCTTCTCTAGAGCCAAATAAATTTATAAACACTTAACAAACCTAAATACAAGTATAGAGGTAAGTCAAGGGTCGAACCCAAAGGAATGGTAATGTTTAAGCACTCTCAATTATGCACCTAAGCTAGGTCAAAGTCGAAGGTGAAGAAGGAACACTAACAACTAACAAACAAAAAACCAAACTAATAAAACACTAGGAATGGGGATCAACAAGTAATCATGACAATTGCAACAACTTGAAAAGATCATGCCAATCAAAGGTTGTGAAGACTAATGATAAGATCTATCAATCGGAATCAAAGAGCTATCTCCTAATCGTTAAGCTAGGGTTCACTATGAATAATAAACTAAGAGAATCACAATCCAAACCAATCAATAATTGCAATTCCTAAATCATTTGGTCGTGTCATTAGCAATTACAATTCAATCTAGCATAATTCTCAAGGCCTAATCGAATTACACACATGCAAACATTTATTAACCACTGTAATCTCAACAATCAATCAACGCAATTCCCAAATTAATAACAATCAATCAATCATACAAGTTTCACCCAATTCTTAGCTAAATAACTACTCAAGAATAATCATCTATCAACAATCAACTAAAGAAATTAAGAATCAACAAAATATCAAGAACAATTACACTAATCAAGAATCAAACATACAAATTAAACCAAACAAACATGAAATTAAACAAAGCAATAAAGAGGAGAGAGAGTGAGAAATCCTCATTGATTGATAATGGAGATCTTTAATACAATTGTCTTCTTGAATCTTCAACCTCTAAAATAACCATTGAAATCCCTCACTTTCTCTCTCTAAAACTACTCCTAAACTAACCCTAGATCTAAAGAGAGAAGCTCTCAAACTAAGCTAAAATACGAGATCTAAAATTGGATTCTAATTGTTCTCAAATTGTTCTCCTATTTTACCCCAAAAATGGGTATTTATATTTACATAAGGTTAAAAGAAAAGAAAATAAAAGAGAATAGAAAAATAAAAGAAAAGGAAATGTAAAATAAAATAAATAAGAAAAGAAAAAGAAAGTAAAAAGAAAATATGAAAGTAAAACGAAAATAAAAGAAATTAAAAGAAATAAAAAATAAGGAATCGAAATCATTTGACTTCGATTTTTGGCTGCTCTTAACAAAGGAATTTCATCTCCTGCTTTGCGCATCATCGATTATTCACATCACAACCGCCCGATCATCGATTTAATCCAGATAACGGCGGAAAAGCAAACCCAGCTGTGCGCACGCACTTGTGGGTCTTCACGCACGCACCATCTTCTTGGGCTGCTAATTGTGGATGTTTTGGGTTGCAAGAATAGGAGTTGCGGTGCTCTGCTAATTGCGGGATGTTGGTGGTTATTGCGGAGGTATGATGAGCGTCGTTTATGGCGCTCAAAAGAATAAGATTTAGGTTCATTTTCTTTATTTCTTTCATCATTTTCATATAATTTTCCTAGTTTTATTTGATTTTCCATTTTTATAATTTACTTTAGTTCTCGATTAGTTTTTACGAGTTTTTCATATTTTTTAGTTGATAATTCTTAGTTTTAATTTTAGTTTTATTTTGTTATGCTTTCTCTCTTTGTTTTATTTGTGTTTTGTAGGTGAATAATCAAGTCAATTTGCTCATTTTGGGACTACCTTGCTCGCAGTCATCATCTCGAGTGCACTGATGATGGGGATGCTCGGGAGCACGGAGTTTGATCAAGCAAAGAGAAGGAGCCAAGGCCTCGTGCACCATACAGTGGTGCACGCGCGGCTGGTGGGTGCGTGCGCAGGGCCCTGTGCAGCCTCCTTCGCTCGATTTTTCTATTTATAGCTTTTGACTTTCTTTTTTTTGGACGACTGAACTTTTGTACTTTAGCTATAATTTTCCAGAAATAGTAGAGAGATAAAGTAGATAGAGAAGCTTAATATTTACTTGTTTATACTTGAATTTGATCTTAGATTTCAATTTGATCTTGAAATTCCTTCTTCAATTCAATGAAAGTTTGTAAGATTTCTTTCCTTTGATTCACTTTTAATGCAATTCTTTCTAGTTTCTTGAATTTTGATTGAGATTACATTCCTTGATCTAGAATTTGTTGATTGATTGATTTTCTTTTAATAAGCTTTAAATTAATATGAATTTGATTGAATTTGTTTTGTTCCTTAATTTCACCATGATTAGTGAGTAGATTAGTTGCTAGGGAGAAGGGGAAGCATGCTTGATTGATGATTTTTGCTAGTTGATGATACTAAATTGATTGGATATTTGCAATTAAATTGGTTGACATAGTTGTGCATGTGATTAATTAAACTAGGAGTGATCAACCTATAAGATTAATCTAGGTTGCATTGCAAATTTCAATGACATGAACCCTTGATTTGAGAATTGCTTTAATTGATTGAATTTGATTGTGATTTTCCTTGTTAGCCATTCATAGTGAACCCTAGCTTGGCTTATAGGAGATAGTTTTTGGATTCCTTTGATTGCAACTATTGTTTGTCACTTGTGATGTTGAATCGATTAAGTGATCTATAAATTAGCATAATCATCGAGCTTACATGTGGAACCTATATCCCTAGTTTTTATCATATTGAATTCTTCGATTTGTCTAGCTTCTTGACATTTTAGTTACCAACCACAACCATTTATATTCTTCGAATTAGCTTGACATAGGCTATAGCATCGTTCCTACTCATTCCTTTGGATTCGACCCTTGATTACCATATACTTGTATTATGTTGGTCGAGTGTTTACAAATTAGGTTTGGCTTTAGGCAGAGGTAGATAACGACCTACGTTTTCCTCTTGTCAAGGTAATGGTGGTTGTTGCTGGAAGGTGGTTTGTTGGTGGCCTGAGAGCTGATTAGGGGCAGTAGGGGAAGAGCGAGGAGCTGCGAAGGTGCGTAAGGTGGTGGTTACAAGGGGCAGCAGCTCGGTGTTTGTGTGGGTGCAATTGGAGTTGCAATGGTTGCTGGAAATTGCTGTTGGTGTTGCGTGGTGGTTATTGGATAAGAGTGGTTGTGGCTGCTAAGAGTTGTTGTTGTTAGAGAATTGGGGAGGTAAGGGAATTGCGCGAGTGAAAGTTGGAGGTTCCTACGGTGCGGCTCGTCTGCGCTCTCGAGCATCAAGCTCGTGTGATGCTCACAAGCAAGGCAGCCCCTAAATGTGCAAATTGACATGTTCATCACCAAAAACGATGAGAGCGCAATCACGAGAGCGCGACAACTTGAACTTTGATTATTCACCTACAAAACACAAATAAAACTAAGGGAGAAAACAAAATAAAATAAAACTAAATTAAAACTACGGATTAAGAACTAAAAATATGAAAAACTCATAAAAACTAATCGAAAACCGAAATGAGTTATTAAAACGGAAAATAAAAGAAAACTAAGAAAAATATATGAAAATAATGAAAGAAAATATAGAAAATGAACCTAAATCGTATTCTATTGAGAGCTATAAATGACGCTCATCATTCCCCCAAGCTAAACTTTTGCTCGTCCTCGAGCAAAACAAAATCCAACCCAAGGTAAAATGATGACGTTATTCAAGCAAAAAAGGAAACAAGAAAACTAGAGAGGATGGGAATATACACTAACTCACTTTCGTAGAAATCACGGTCAATTTTAGCAACTATAGACAAGCCACTCAAACCTCTAGATCGCTTTGGAGGACAAGTAATGCTCTCATAAGGGTTTCCTAAGAGATTAACCCATAACTCTCACAAACCATACAAATAACGCAAAGCACGAAAAAGAAGCAAAAAGAAAAGGAAAGAAAACAAATGTTTATGAGTGGACTTTTGCAAATGAACAAGCATAAATAGATGCCATTCTTCCTAAACAAGTAAGGGAATGCACGTTTCAAGATATCTAAGGTTGATTGAAACATAGGATATGCTAAGCATAAAGAACTAATGAAACACAATTCACCTTCATCTCAAAACAATTTTAACACATTCTCCCAATTAGCTTCAAATCTACCTTTAATGAGCATCTCAATGGTTCCTCGAAGGAACCGGAAAAAGAAAAAGATTTGAGGCTACTCGACATCTTGACTATTGCATACCGCTTTATAACCTTGACCTACATTTCCCTCCACCGAATTGTGACTCAACCATAAAGGTCAAAAGGTCTTGGAAAGGGTTGTAATGTATGGGCAAAAAGGGTGAAGGTAGGCTAAAGTTTGAAATTTTGTGGTATCCCTAAATTGTGAAGCAAAGATTGGCCAAATCTCAACACCAAAACCAAGTAATCACCAAACAAAAACACAAACACCCCCAAGCTTACTCAAAGCCAAAATCACAAACATATACACAAAAAGCGTAAGAACGCTTCCCCCCAAGCATAAACAAAGCATTGTACTCGATGCTTAAAATAGGGAGAAAGACACTTACATCAAATTATTTTTTGAATTTTTCATTTTTCACTTATTTCAATTTTTGCCAAAGCTTTTGAATTTGCTTTTCTTTTCTCATTTTTTCATTTATTTTTTCACTTTATTGTCCTCGCTTCTTTTAACTATGGACGGCTTTTTCAACTTTGCATTTGCTTTTTATTCACAAAATATTCACAACACAAACTTGCTTTCGTTAAAAGAACTAAAAAATCCATTTCATACACCAAAACTCCAACAATAGAGACCAAATGCTGCACAAAAACCAATGATGGGAACAAGAATGAAACAAAAGGCTCAAAATCTAAAGATATGGCTTGAAAAGAAGGTTTATGGCTCAAATGGTTAGCAAGTAGGCAAATGAAAACCCAAAATAAAGAAAAAAGAAAAACTATCCTAGAAAAGGAAAAATTACCACCCCGAAAAGATGC
Source organism: Chenopodium album (assembly GCF_948465745.1). Lineage (NCBI taxonomy): Eukaryota > Viridiplantae > Streptophyta > Magnoliopsida > Caryophyllales > Amaranthaceae > Chenopodium > Chenopodium album. The sequence continues at coordinate 33,990,261 of NC_137848.1, read as the reverse complement.
CTTTGTCCTTCCTAAATGGCTCGGTCGCGATCTCGGGAGATGAAAGTTAAATTCTAGATAAAGCATACAATAGTCAAGGATCCATGTGCCGCTCATGCAAAATATGTAGAAGGCTTGAAAAGAGTAAAACCTCATATGGTGATAGCAAAAACTCACTATTAGTTTCAAATTTACCAAAAGGGAGCAATTGCAAATTTTCAAAAACAAATAGAATCCAGCCTCAAGGTCCCAAAAGTTCTAAAGATTACCTTAGCATACTCTATCCTAGAATCAACCAAAGATACTCTCAAACCGTGCACACCGTTACCATTTAAGAAGAAAAGAATTTAACTATACAAGTACAAAAGTATTATGTCCAAGGCAAGAACAAAACAAAACACAATGCAAATTTGCTTTGAAAAAACACAAAAATCTTTTTGGAGTTTATCAAAATAAAAGAACATGGAAATGCAGATACAAATGTGTATGGCATATATGAATTAACATCCCACCAAACATGATAGAATACCCTCCCCCAAGCTTGAATGAGACAACATGCTCAAATATAAATCATAGATAACATGGGAGGGGAAAACAAAGAGATCAATCCAACAATACCAACACATGTCCAATCAAGGCATCAACCATTAGAGAAAGAGCAAGGAAATATATTATCGGATGTTAGGTGGGTGTAAATACCCGCAAATAACCTAATTAAACCTTTCAAAACCACTTTCCTTTAGAATTGAATCTTGCTTTCCATATGCTAGCAAAATAGGAGTCAATCTTCGTTGATTCTAGATTCAAACCAATGCACCAAAGAATATCAAGTCATGTACCTAGCAAAAGGCACATAAACATTTCCATGAGAGAAAATCTATTCTAAAAATAAAAGAAAATGAAAGTAATAAAACACAAGTTACTTCCCGAGAAAGGCTTGGTTAAGGTCCAAGCTTGACCGCTCTAGAAAATAATATTGCAACAAACGCAAGAGCTTGTCAAAAGAACTACTACACATTTCGTAAGATAGAAGGTAGGCAAATGACGGCAAGAGGATGTGCAACAAGCTTAATGCATACCTATAAGGAGAGAGATGCCAAGAAAAAGGAGAAAAATCAAAAGCAAATTCAACAAAATAACAAAAAGAAGAAGATGAAGAAGAAAAATAACGCAAACTCTCCTTAAAATATTTTTGGGTGGCAAAATCACCCTTTTCCTCAATAGGGGACGACTGAGGGACATGTAAATCATCATAGACAAGGGGGTCCCCAATAGGCTTATTGACGAAAGAAGGGAGGGACAAAGGAATGTAAGGGATATGGTTAAATTTCCTTGAAAAAGGGATATGAGAAGAGGGAATAGGGGCAATGGTCTCACAAATGAACTCTTCCTCATCACCATGCCTCAAATCACCAATAAGAGCATGAAAATCAATCATAGAATCCTCAAAAGAAGAACACTCATGATCTCCATCTCCCTTAAACATCCAACTTCCAAGAGGAACTACATAATCCCCTCCATCACAACAATGAACAACAACTCCCTCAACATCCTTAAAGCCCAAAGTCTCAAAACCATGCATGAATGGATGCAAATTCATTTCAAACTCATCTCTCTCCCATGAAGCATCTTCAATGAACTCATTCAAAAGGCTGTGGGTTTTCATTTGACTCTAAAAGAACTTACTGGACATAACCTTAAACTAGTCCTAATATTCATGGATAGAAGAATCACAATCATGCACAAGAGACTCATCAAGATGGGAAGGAGGGTTGGGGTTTTTAAAATCAACACTCTCTCCATTCTCAACTCCTTCACCACCACTCAAATGCTCACCAATGGGATCCTCACACTCTCTTGGTTGCTCAAAATTATCATCATCATCCTCAACACACACATTGAATTTAGAATTTTCGCAAACAAGCATCAAAGATGACAATTAGCTTTTTAGCTCTAAACCTCTCCTTCTATCCTCCTCAAAATTCTCCTCACTCTTTTTCATCATCTCTTATTGACTTCTCATATAATTTAGAATCGACTCCTTAGTAGGCCCAAGCTCATTACTAAGCTCAATATGCCTAATTTGAGTTTCAAAAATAGTAGTAAGAGATTCAAAAGGAGTACAAGGTTGAGGTTTAACAAAAGAAGAAGAAGTACAACCAAGATTGGAAGAATCGACATGAAAATCATGAGCATATTCATAACATGGGGGAGTGGGGGCACAATTAAACATATGAGATTCGTTATTAAGGGAATGAAGCACATCACAAGAAGGCATGGTAAATAATGATGAAAATTGAAACACACCATTAGCATCAACTTGAGCATGTACCTCGTCATCATGAACAAAAGGGGAAATAGAGTTGAAATCATTTGTTCTAGATTCACTAATGGGATCATGTGACAAATCATGGGAATTCATGCTAATATTAGAAGAATCAACACATTACACATCAACATTAGAATCATGATTACCCCTATTATAAACATCCCTAGTAAACCAAACGTAAAAATCCCAAGCATCATCAATTGACAATGCTCAAAATTCACCATTATGCATGCTTTCAACTTCATCCCTAGTTTGCTCATTCAAACCAAAATAACAAATCTCACAAGCCTCCCAAAGACTACAATAATTATAGTTCAAAAACCCTATAAGTCTATAGAAGTAGACATTAAAAGACTCACCATAATATTGAGGAAAAGAAAAACATGCCATTCTTTACAAAAAAAAACAAAAATAAAATAAAAGAAAGGTATATACAAAGATCTAGACTCAAGCAATCAAAAACACTCAAACATAGACACCGTTCCCCGACAACGACGCCATTTTGACGTAGGGAAAATGTAGGTCACTATCTAATCTTCCCTAGAGCCAAACAAATTTATAAACACTTAACAAACCTAATTACGAGTATAGAGGTAAGTCAGTGGTCGAACCTAAAGGAACGGTAATGTTCAAGCACTCTCAATTATGCGCCTAAGCTAGATCGAAGTCGCAGGGGAAAAAGGAACACTAACAACTAACAAACAAACAACCAAACAAATAAAACACTAGGAATGGGGACCAACAAGTAATCATGACAATTGCAACATCTTGGGAAGATCATGCCAATGAAAATGTTGTGAAGACTAATGATAAGAGCTATCAATTGGAATCAAAGAGCTATCTCCTAATCTTTAAGCTAGGGTTCACTATGAATAACAAACTAAGAGAATCGCAATCCAAACCAATCGATAATAGCAATTCCTAAATAAATTGGTCATGTCATTAGCAATTACAATGCAATCTAGCATAATTCTCAAGGCCTAATCGAATTTCACACATGCAAACCTTCATTAATCACTTTAATCTCAACAATCAATCACCACAATTCCGAAATCAATCACAATCAATCAATCATACAAGTTTCACCCAACTCCTAGCCAAACAACTACTCAAGAATCATCATCTATCAACAAACAACTAAAGAAATCAAGAATCAACAAAATATCAAGAACAATTACACTAATCAAGAATCAAAAATCAAAATTAAACAAAACAAAAATGAAATTAAACAAATAAATAAAGAGGAGAGAGAGTGAGAAATCCTCATTGATTGATAATGGAGATCTTCAATACAATTGTCATCTTGAATCTTCAATCTCTCAAATAACTATTGAAATCCCTCACTTTCTTTCTCTATAACTACTTCTAAACAAACCCTATATCTAGAGAGAGAAGCTCTCAACCTAAGCTAAAATATGAGATCTAAAATTTGATTCTAATTGTTCTCAAATTGTTCTCCTATTTTACCCCAAAAATGGTATTTATATTAACAAGGTTAAAAGAAAAGAAAATAAAAGAGAAAAGAAACATAAAAGAAAAGGAAATGTAAAATAAAATAAACAAGAAAAGAAAAAGAAAGTAAAAAGAAAATATAAAAGTAAAAATAAAATAAAAGAAATTAAAAGAAATAAATAATAAGAAATCGAAATCCTTTGACTTTGATTTTTGGCTGCTCTTAACAAAGGGATTTCATCCCCTTCTTTGCGCATCACCAATCATTCACATCACAACTGGTCGATCATCAATTTAATCAAGATCAACGGCCGAAAATCAAACCTAGCTGTGCGCACGCACTTATGGGTCTTCACGCACGCACCATCTTCTTGGGCTGCTAATTGCGGATGTTCTGGGTTGCAAGAATAGGAGTTGCGGCGCTCTGCTAATTGCAGGATGTTGGTGGTTATTACGGGGGTAATGGTGGTTGTGGCTGGAAGGTGATCGAGGGTTAATAGGTCGTTGGGACTACTACCCTAATCAAATTATAAATTTATAAACACTTTACTACCCTAATGCAAATATAGGGGTAAGCAAAGGATCGAACCCAAAGGAAGCATACGAGTTTATACACCAAATCCACTAATACAAGAGTAAATGAGAGAATATTTTTGTTGGTTTTCTTGATTAAGTAAACTAAAGCAATTAAGAAAGGAAGAAAAAAAGGATTAATCAAAGATAAACTAATGCTAGGGGTATGGTGTGTCAAACATGATCGAACATAGATGAACAATGATGATTATCATGAATAGCATGCCATAGAATGCTAAGTTATACTCAAACAACTCACTTTCGTGCAATTGCTTAAACAAATCAATGAACTAAGTCTTGTTCTAATCGAATCATTTTCACGCATCCAATTAGTCACTAATTATGGCAAGTGATTAAGAGTGCACAATACATAAAACTCTACTTATAAAATTCATTTTCATGTAATCATCAAAGTAAAGGTGATCTTAGTCTAATCCAAATCATTCTCATGCATTTAGATTAGGGAACATCAAATAATGTGCTACTAATAATCTCAAGCTATTAAAAATTATATCTTTCATCAATTTATGGCATGATTTCAATCAAGTCATCTTCAATCATCAACATTAACACATGTTTTTCACCCCCTTTCCCTAGCTAAAAACTTAGCCTAGGAAAGAGAAACTAACCATTATAGCAAAACCAAATAAGGATTCAATAAACACAAAACTAAACATGATTGAAAACTAATAAAAACAATACCAACAAGTTCAACTAGAGAGATAGATGAAATAAGCAATAACAAAGCAAATAAATCAAACTAAAAGAAAGGATAAGAGATTACTAAAGAGGAACTTGATTAAAGATGAAAGCATTGAAACTTTTGCATTGAAATAACCTTGAACAAAATCTTGAATACAATGAAGAAAACTTGAAGAATAAGCTACTTTCTCTCTCTAAATTAGGGTTAAAATCTGAATAATCCTCTCATTACATCCATAAGGGTATTTATACCCCCCTCATTCCCCTGAATTAAGTCTAGAAAAATAAATAAAAGAGTACGGAATACCCAGTGGAGCGGCCGCTCCATCGGGGGGAGCGGCCGCTCTACAAGGTCAAAACATTATCAACGACCCAGGGGGCAGGCGCTCACCCAGATAGGAGTGGCGCTCCTATAGGTGGGAGCAGGCACTCTTTCAGGTGGGAACAGGCGCTGCTACAGATGGGAGCAGGCGCTCCTACAAATGAGAGCGGCCGCTCCAACAATTTGATCCGAAACATCAAAGTTTCTTCATTCTGGACTCTTAATCTCTTCTAAGGCATTCCAAAGCATAAGCGAAGTCTCAGGAAAGGTAATGTACACCTTTCATTCAACCTGCTTAAATACTCATACACAACATAAGCAAAGAAACGAAGGAAAGAGATAAAGAAAGAAGAAAAAGGGAGGAAATCCTAAGAAAGACAAGACATCACAAAAACGAAGATAAAGCGCTTTGAAAATGCTCAAAGAAGCGCAAATGAGGGGAGAATTCTCGATGAAAAAAGGATAAAAGAGTGGCATAAATGCCACTCATCAGAAGGTGGTCTGTTGTTGGTCTGAGAGCTGATTAGGGGCAGTAGGGGAAGTACGAGGAGCTGCGAAGGTGCGTAAGGTGGTGGTTACAAGGGGCAGCAGCTCGACGTTTGCGTGGGTGCAATTGGAGTTACAAAGGTTGCCGGAAATTGTTGTTGGTGTTGCGTGGTGGTTGCGGGATAAGAGTGGTTGTGGCTGCTAGGAGTTGTTACAGTTAGAGAATTGGGGAGGTAAGGGAGTTGCGCGAGTGAGAGTTGGAGGTTGCTGCGGTGCGGTTTGTCTGCGCTCTTGAGCATCAAGCTCGTGCGATGCTTACGAGCAAGGCAAACCCTAAATGTGCAAATTGACTTGTTCATCACCAAAAACGATGAGAGCGCAATCACGAGAGCGGGATAACTTGAAATTTGATTATTCACCTACAAAACACAAAAAAAAAAGTAAGGGAGAAAACAAAATAAACTAAAACTACAGATTAAGAACTAAAAATATGAAAAACTCATAAAAACTAATCGAAAACCGAAATGAGTTATTAAAACGGAAAATAAAAGAAAACTAAGAAAATTTTATGAAAATAATGAAAGAAAATATATAAAATGAACCTAAATCGTATTCTTTTGAGCGCCATAAATGACCTTTTTTACTTTTGTAGTTCTCACATGAGGTGGTTATCAGGATGGCGGCAGCTATGGATGCCTTTCTTTACCAGCTGGTGAGGTTGCGCCACCGAGCATTATACTGTCATGATGTTGATGTGGCACCAATATATCTCTTGACTTGTATTATTTTTGTGTGTTCGTTTCTTTGCATTTGACTTGGCTTATTGTCTCTTTTCAGCCTGCTCCTCTGACGTGTACTCACCCGAGGCCAGAGGATAGGAGAGAGAGATTTGGGTCGAGATGCCGCCGTACCTCGGCTGAGAACAAGGAGGGGCGAGAGGGGTCGGCACATACTGTGGTATTAGATGATTCTGGCTCTTCTTCTAAGGGGGTGTCGGCGATGTCACTTGGTGAGGGTGATCCAACGTTAGTTCCTTTCATGGCTGGCGGGACGTACGAGGTAGGTTCGTTGTCGCGGCAGCCGCAACATAAGGAGCTATAGCAGGATCAGACGGGATGAGCTGGCCCCACACTATCGATTTCGACGCCTGGGGGCGCAGATGATGGCCAAGGAGTGACCGCACGGACCTTGCAGTTCTACGATACATTTGGCATCCGTCCTCCGGCGCCATAGCCTTTGTACCTGTATAAATTTGTTTGTTTTGTGTGTATTTTTTACTATGTAGGAATTTCCTTTTTATGTGGATTTATGACTTGGTTAGACATGATGTATCAATACACTAGACTTACTATGTCCATTTTAGTCTACGCATTTTATTTTTACATTTTATTATGTGCATGTTAGTGTGTGAAATTTGTGACAAATTTGCGCAAAATTCCCGTCATTTTTATTATCATTGAAGGGTATCCGACTTTCTCCCCCAAAAAGAAACAATGAAAAAATAAAATGGTGTTAATTAAAATAAGCTTAAACTAACTTAAACTTAATAGTATTTTTTTCCAAATCATAATTGTTTGAGGATTTGTATTTAAAAAATAGAGTTGGATAAATTTTCAAACTTTGAAATTCCCCCGAAAAATCGAAGTATAAATCTGAGTCAAAGTCTAATTAACGTGCTCCGGATAACGCGTTGCAGCGCTGGCCCCAGAATTTTGTGTCGATCTCTCCGAATTCGATTTTATGTCGATATTTCTATAAAAAGCCCCCAAATACGCCGGTTCCAGCATAATATCGAGCAGATAGAAATTTAGCATAATCTTAATAATAATTCTATTCTATTTATGCAGGTTTTCCTAATGGAAACGCTTAGATTAATAAGTCCTCCTGATAATATTAAAAAATACACTCCTAATTGCCTTGTAAGAAGAAAGAAGAACTTCTCTTTGAAGGTAGGTCACCGGGAGTGGAGTAAAATCTTTGAAGCCGGTGACTTCTCTGTCAAATGGTCATCCCTTGAAGGAAAGTTGAGAAGATGATTGGAACCAATGCTCAACCTACCTGCCATATCCCAAGCTTATCAAAGATGACTTTTTATTTCCCCTGCAGGGTAAAAAGACAATATGGTCTTGCACAAACTATCCCTTCTAGGGATCTTCGTGACCCTATGAGCATCATGTGTCGCATGACATTGAGCGTTTTGATTATTATTGGTATGCTTGTCCTTTATGGGAAGCCGTCTCCAATCGAGTGATTCCTCCTTTGTTTAGAGAGGTGAAACAATGGTTGCTTAGCAGATCCCATAAGGACAACGGTAAAGCTCAGAGTACAAGTGCAGAGAAGAAACATATTAAAGACCGTCTAGGTGACAAGATAATCCCTGCCAAAGACCGTCTGGGTTCAAAAGTTGAATTCAAGACTCCTATTATGCCTAACAAAAAGAGTGTTTCCAAGGGCAAGGAGAAAAGAAAGACTGACTCTACAAACAAAAAGGTGTGGGTTGAAAAGAAAGTTGGGGTGTTTGTGACAGGGGAGACTATTTCTACCAAAGTAGGAGTTGATCATCTAAGGGGTCTTATTGGTGAAAGATTTAGACGATGAGGAAGAAGCAAAGAAGAATTGCAACAACGCTAGAAAGGAGAAGGCAGAGTTGAGCATTGCATTGCTTTCAACTTATTAGACAATTTTAATTTTAAGTCAATTTTTTTTAAGCTTTATTTAATTCCTTCAATAATGTAATTCTTTTATTTATTAATGCAATTTTAAGCTTTTTAATTAAATCAACTTTATTTTTAATTCTTTGTTTTATTAAAGCAATGAAAACAACTTAAATAATTTCAAAAAAACGATTCGAGTACGAAAGTCGAAATATCCTGAAATTAACAGAAATTTATCCAGATTAACAGCAGTTTCTTGTCGTTGAAGATTCGAACTCAACGCGGCGCGATGATCCTATCTCGACGCGTTGGTATTGTTTTTGGCGTGATGTTGACGCTAACTCAGTGTGTTATTGCGGGAGTATAATATTTACAATATTTAAAGTGGCCGTGTCCCGTAAAGGGTTGCCTATGTGTCCTTGTTAAGGAATCAGGACGAACGTATCTCTTTTGAGTATAGAACTCAAGTAAACATGGGTAGAACTTTTTAAGTTGGTCTAGATTTTTCATGTTTAAGAATTCATTACCATCAATGTCAGTTATTTTTGCGACACCTCCTGATAAGATGGTTTTGACTATGTATGGTCCGGACAAATTAGGCCAACATTTTCCTCTTGGGTCTAGAACATTTTTCTTTAATGCTTTAAACATCAAGTCTCCTACTTTGATGTTTCTTGTCTTGACCTTCTTATTAAAGTGTCTAGCCATGCGGTTTTGATAGCATTGAGTATGATATAGAGCTTCCAGTCGTTTTTCATCGAGTAGAATTAGCTCTTCATACCTTGCCCTTGTCCATTCAACCTCATCAAGTTTACATTCCAACGCGATGCGTAAGGAAGGTATTTCCAATTCTGTAGGTTGTACAACATCCATTCCATAAAACAAGGAAAATAGCGTGTTTCTGTGGATGAACGGATTGACGTGTGATAACCCCAAGAGTAAAGTGGAGTTTTTCAGGCCAATCCTTGTAATTTTCAGTCATTTTTTCAATGATAACTTTTAAATTCTTATTGGCTGCTTCTACTGCACCATTTGCTTGAGGTCTATATGGGGGAAGAGTGATGGTGTTGAATACCATAATTTTGAAGCAATTCCTCGCATTCTGCTTGAAAGTGAGTTCCATTATCACTTATCATCTCATGTGGGACTCCATATGGACATATGATGTTTCTTTCGATAAACAGTGCTACATGTTTTGAAGTGAGTTTAGAGTATTAGGCTGCTTCAACCCATTTTTTAAAGTAGTTTATTTCAACGAGGATGTACTCATGGTCCTCTGTCCCCGGAGGACTTATTTTTCCGATGATGTCTATTCCCCATGTTGAGAATGGCCATGGAGATTTATATGTGTAAAGGAAGGATGGTGGAATTTGTTGTAAGTTAGCGTATATTTTGCATTTGAGACACCTTTTAACATATTCATGAAAATTCCTATTCATGGTAGTCCAATAATATCCTTATCGCATTATCTTTTGAATTAACATTTTGCCATTCATATGAGTTCCACATGCTCGTTCGTGGATTATCCTCATTGCCCTTTGGGCATCTTTCTTGCCTACGCATAAGAGAGCTCTACCTTTAGGTATTCTTTTGTGTAACTCGTCATTTATGAGCACGAATTGAGAAGCCAAAAGCCTTAGAGCGCGTTTAGCTCTTTTATCAGCATGAGGTGGGTATTCCCCTTTTGTGACATAATTGAGGATGTCGGTGTACCAAGGTTCTTCCTCTTCCTCTTCTTGGACTACTTCCTCATCTTCGGTAGCTTGAATATAAATTGGTTTATGTCTTTTCTCTATTGTCAAAGGCCTTTCTCAATTTCCTTAGGAATTCTAACCATTGAGGTTAGTCTTGCCAATGCATCAGCGAACTGATTCTCTTCTCTTGGTAAGTAGGTGTACTCTACTTTCTTGAGTTGATTAGTAAGCGTTTCTAGATATGTTTGGTAAGGAGCCAAGCTTTCACTTCATACTTTCCATCTTTTGGAGATTTGGTTTATAGTGCGGGAAGAATCTCCAAATATTCGAAGTTTCTTTACTCCTAATGCCAAAGTAGTCTCGAGGCCTACCACATATGCTTTATATTCTGCAGCATTATTGGTAACGTCGAAATTTCACTTTATTGAGATTGGGACATGCTCTTCTTTAGGTGATACTAATAAGACTCATATACCACATCCTTTCTGGTTTGATGCTCCATCGAAGTATAATGCCCAAGTATCATCTTCTGTGAACATTACGTCTTCATCCAAAAAGTCATTTTCATGCATTGGCGTTGAGTCTTCGATCATGAAGTCTGCTAAGAAATCTAAAACCACCGACCCTTTAATGGCTTTTTGAGCCATAAACCTTACATTAAATTGGGCTAGGTTGACTATCAATCTAGATATTCGTCTGTTGAGTGTGGATTTCTCAAAAAGATACTTAAAGGGATCCATTCGAGATACTACATATACTGTATGGACCAGCATGCAGTGTCTTAGCTTGGTTGCGGCCTACACGAGTGCGAGCACAACTTTTCGAGAGGTGGTGTGTAGCGTATTTCATACTTGACCATCTTCTTAATTACATAGTAGATAGCGTTTTCCTTGCCTTCTACTTCTTGTGCAAGCATAGCTCCCATAGTTTCTTTGTTAGCCGTGAGGTATAGGCGAAGAGGGATTCCTAGGAGTGCAGGTGCTAATACAGGAGGATTAATACAAGAGGATTAGCGAGGTAGGCTTTGATCTTATCAAAGACTTTTTGACATTCTTCATCCATATTACTGGCACGTTCTTTTTGAGCTTTTTGAATATAGGTTCACATATCGTGGTGAGTTTGGATATGAACCTACTTATGTATTGCAACCGGCCAATAAATCCTCGAATCTGTTTCTCGGTCTTGGGTGGTGGCATCGACATGATTACCTTAATCTTGGTTGGGTGTATTTCTATTCCTCTAGAGCTAATGACATACCCTAAGAGTTTTCCTGAGGTGACTCTGAAAGCACACTTGGCTGGGTTTAGCCTCATGTTGTATTTCCTTAATCTTTCGAAGAATTTTCTCTAGGTTACTTGATGTCCTTGATGGTCTTTTGATTTTACAATCATATCGTCCACTTATATTTCAGCCACCTTATGCATCGTATCATGGAGTAAGGCAGTCGCTGCTCTTAGGTAAGTAGCACCTGCGTTTTTCAACCCGAATGGCATCATCTTGTAACAGTAAGTACCCCAAGGTGTTATTAAGGTGGTTTTTTCCATATCTTTTTCGGCCATTGTAGACACCTAAAAATGTCTCCAAACCAAACTCGATGATGAATAACCTTTCACCGTTATTATTGGTCGGGTTGAGTATTTTATCATTGAAGTGCTTAAATCCATATTCAATCCCTATACATTTCATAAACCAACCTGATTCCTAGCCCGTTTTGTTAAACCATGACTTACTTGCCACTTTTCGTGTCCACATCACAAAACCGAGAGAAATAGATTTTGTGTCCCTATAATTTTAATCCAATTATTATTTGGTTGAATAGGCCTTTCAATAAGCTTTCCAACGATATATCATAAGCTTAATTGAAGAAGATATGAGTCAAACACTAAACTCGGCCTAAAACCGATACCCTTTCACTAAAATGGCCATGTCTTAAAAAATACAAATTATTTTGAACTAACTCTAATTGGGTTGGAAAATACACTTAATAAGGTTTCCAATGATATATTATTTGCCTTATTCCGAGTTACGGATCAAAAGTTATCATAGTTTTAAAAACACGTAAAAAACTGGAACTACTGCTCAACAACTTAAACACAGCATCACAGTACAAGGCACCGTGACACGGTACGCTTCACTGTGTCACGGTGCTTTCCCGTGTCTATTCCACGTTTTTTCTCACGCACTAAAAAGAATTTTGACGCATTTTTGGCAAAATTGTACACCGCGACACAGTGTGCTATACCGTCCAATGGTGGACAGCACCGTGTCACAGTGCTCAGTTCCGTGTCACGGTGCCTAATTAGGGTTTTTGCGTGGCTCTTATCTCTTATAAGGTTTCGTGGAATTCGCTGTTCATTTCCTCTATAAATACCCCCCTCATTTCTGCAGTTCGGGGAACAAAAAATCATTCTCTCTCCCTCTTCACCAACAATCATTCTCTTCTCTCTCTTTCTCTTGCTTTAGGCTAAACCCTAGTCACCCTATTCTTCCACCAAACATCCCTTAAGCGCTCCAAGGAGTCCATACTTTACCCGAGGTTCCGTTCTTAAACCAAGGCGTTAAAGGTATAATTAAATGAGGGTTTGGACCAAATCAACTCTACTTTTTATTTAATTTAATTTTGATTTGATTTATATTTTAATTGAAATTACTAACAATTTAAACATGATGTAGCAACTTAAAGGAGCGCGCGAAATGTGAGTAATTAGTTAATTTAATTACTTATTTTATTTTTATATTGCTAGTATCATCATTAAGATTATTTATATTTGATTTGACTAACAATTTATTGTTGAATTGCTGCCAATATTAATGTTGATTTTATTCTATTGTTATTATGATCACCATATTGCATTGTAAAGGGAAATATGTAATTGGAATTCACGACTAATAAGATAATTTGGAAAACCGGCTTAGGTTCCTTTTTAATCTCGTTATTTAATCGAAGTGATCACTAATAATTAGAATTATATGTTGCATTAATATTCAACCCATTTAGCATAATAATAGTACAGAGCGAATTGAATCTTTGTTTGTATCCCTTTAAGATCGCAGGAATCACTTTTCACTATAGGAATTGAGTAGAGGCCAATACGGGCGAATGGGACTCCATGACTCACTTCGTACCATCATCCCCGATCCTCCTTTTTTGATTCCGAACCATATGGAGTTAGTAATCTCATGGATTATGAATGGGGTGTAACCTTCACGGTTCAATTGTGGTTGCCTTTTATGATCCGTGAACGGTTAACAAGTTCCTTAAAAACTTGTTGGGGCTCCCTACTTTTCTTTGTCCCTAATCCTATCCCTAATCATATATGTCAATTCACACTTCCTATGAGTGCCAAGCATATTCAGAACATGCTTACGTAGGCGCGCTTCGAACGACGCCTACAATTTGGCGACTCCACTGGGAAAGATTCATGGTTATTTATCGATTTGCGTGATCGGTAGTTAATTAAGATGAGTGGATGAGACTTGAAAGATTCTTGAATCGTATTCATGTGATTAAATTGGCATTTTTGCATTTACATTGACGTTTTTAACGTCGTTTTCAGGTTCGCCGCTAGGAAATATTGAATAACCTGATTACCAACAAAGAAAACAGAGACACCAGACAGATTTCCTGACTGCCGCGCTACGGCATGTCTGCCATGTCACGGTGCAGAATATCGTTACGCGACATTCTGTACCATGACACGGTGCTTCTTGTTGTGTCGCGGCAGCCCTGAAATCTTTCCAGTGGCTTTTTTTTCTCACAGTCAGCTTCCTTTGATTTTTCTAAAAAAAACGTGTGTGTTCTACATACGTCTTAGCCCTGGGAGCTCTATCAACCCAAAAACGCTTATGGCAATAAGGTTTTATCCGAGTTATTAAATCCACCCAAACCATGGAGTCAAGTTTGATTTAATCACGAACTTGCGGAGCCGCCCGTTGGCATACACCCTCAAGGGAGGCTGCCTTGCTAACACGTCCAAAATCTTAACCATGGTACACTTTTGACACCAAATAAACTTGGCCATAGTGGAACATAGAACCTGACCTTAGGTTGCGAACTCTTCTTTGCATCATTGTGCCTACATGCCCTATGTGTATATATTTGATCGTTTGGATCTTAACCTTACGTTCTTTCTTTTTCTATGGTGGTTTATTTTATGACTAACGAATGCCAATGGAACGAACTCACTTAGTATTTAGCGTAAACTCTAAAACTGACAAAAACTAAAAAAAAAAATACACAAAACAGAACCTGGAGCTGATTACCGCGCTACAGCAGTAACGGTCGCGTCACGACAGTCAGCACCGTGTCACGTTAATCAGCACCGTGTCACGGCAATCAACACCATGTCACGACAATCAGCACCATGTCACAGCAGTCAGCAGTGTGTCACGACAGTTAGGGTTTTGTCCAGTCAGCTTAGTTTTTAGTCTTCTGTGCTAATTGAGTCCTTGCGATAGTCATTTTGGTTACAGTTTACATGTCTAGCCATGCGATCATACCACGAGTCTTATAACGTCACTTAATCAGTCACGAATCTAGTATAGTCCACACATTTTCTTTATTTTCCGACTCGAGTCGTGCACGATCGTATACTAGGTTCAGGCACCCCCTCTTTTCGTCATAATAAAAAATGAGTGGAGTTTTTCTCACCTGTTTTCAAATGTTTATGTTTTCCCTTTCATTTCCCATCTTGAGAAATGAGTCATTCAATTAAGTGAATTGTTTTATTTCACAGTACTTGGTCAAGGAAAAGGGGTAGATTAATACGATTCGAGTCATTACCGAAATAACCTCTTAGATCTAAGAGGCGTTCAAAGAAAACATCGCCATCTCTACATCACTTATCACCTTCAAACTACTTTCAGTTCGTTCGAATGGCCACTAAGGAAGATATTGAGAACATCAACAAGTCCATTGAGGCACTGTCTGCCATGATGCAAACCCTTACCACTAGGATCACTACCGTAAAACAAAACAAGGTCACTGTTGCTACCCTTGACAAATTAAAAGAGCAGATGAGCAAGATTTCTGAGGATTTCACCTATGGTACAGCCTCCCACTCCTTTGGATATGAAGCATAGGCTCCCTGAAAAGTTCTCCACGCTGTTATTCCAAAGTTTAAGCCTACTAACAATCCAATATTCCATTTGAAGGCGTTCTCTACAACCATGGCTCTCAAGGGATTGGACATAACACTCTTCCCTACGGTGTTCCCTCTCTCCTTAGAGCAGGCTTGCCAACAATGGTTTTATTCTCTATATGCCAATCATACTGCAACTTGGCAAGATGTCACTGACTGTTTCATGAGTCGTTATAAGTGTAACATTCAAACCAAAACATGTGAACGTGAACTCTCCATTCTCAAACAGAAAGAGAATGAAGGCTTCACCGCTTATCTGAACAGTTGGAGGGAAACAGCTGCACTCTTGGTAATCCCCCCAAAGAAAGAGAGATGGTTCGCCTCTTCATCAAGAACCTAACTTACAAGTACAAGCAACACGTTAGGTTCTTGCCTTTGAACACTTTCAAAGATGTATATGACATTAGCATCAATATCGAGGATGAGCTAATAAAGACTGTTGGTGGTAACAATAATAACACTTGGAAAAACAAGAAGAAAGACCTTCCTTCTTCTTCGTCTTCTAAGCACGAAAATACTACCAACAATATAAGCCAAGTCGATCTCAATGAAGTGTTAGTTCTTGATGCTCCATTGCCCAAGAAAAGGAGAACTTACACTCCTTTAGGATTGACTTATGATGCAGCCTTTGATCGTCTTTACGGTCAAGGCTTGATCACACCTATTAGGCCATTTCTAGGGCCAAAACCTGAAGAAAGGAGCGCCAAGTGGAATCCCAATGTCCATTGCAAGTACCAACAAGGAAGAGGCCACACTACCGAGAAATGTTGGAACTTGAAGGGCGTTATTAAAGATCTTTTTGATGCAAACAAACTTCCCGTCCCTCCAGGCGGCAAGAAGTAATGAAGACAAGGCGCACAACAGGTCAATCGTGCAAGATTTCATGATTCTTTTTAATTATTTCCATTCTCCTCTTATGTTTAGCATAGGTTTTTCTTCGTAGACTCTATTGTGTTTATGTGTTTCTTTATTCACTATTCCCATCAATAAAATGAGCATTATTTCTTTATCTCTCGATCACGTCTTTCTTATAAAAAACAAAAAAATGATTGCAGAAATACACACAAGGTAAAACATTGACTTGAGGCACCTTTGCATCCCTATCATTCCCCCTAAAACCATTTTCAAACGCTCATTACATTTCTTCATTAACCACTTGGAGCCTCGTCTAACGTTTGGCCTCATTTATTCAACCCACATTCACCTAACTATGGGATGGGACGGTGTGTAATTTGTATAACATTCAAAAGCAAGTAAAAAAAAAAGCAACAAAGCAACAATAAAACAATGTCTTAGGGAAAGTGTTCCAATGTCTTTGATATGAACACGTCCCGAATTGCGTCTCTCATCGAGTGCTTGGTACCGTGCTTGAGAAACATGAATGCTGAGTGATGGACCGCATGATCTGAGATTTCCCACATTGATTCAAAATAATGAAAAAAAATAATCAAAGGAAAATAAAAATGCTGAAAAATTAAAAAAATTTAAATTCACAATTACACATCTTGGGGATTCTCTTGGGTCTTGAGCCTTTTACCCTTTTCTTCACACCATCAACTTAACCATAATACAACCCTTGAACAACCTCTTTGAGGTGTACATACACTTGTGCAAAGTTTGGTAAGAGCTACGTTGGCCTGATTCCTAACGAATACGTAGGCAACCTCACATCGAGGTGCGGCCACATTCATACTCACATTCATGTCCACATTCATATCCACACCATGATCGAGTCATTTTCAATTCTTATCCCTACCCATATAGACCTAGACTTGGGGGATTTAACCTAGGTCACTTAGCTTACCTAGCCTAAAGAGTCACCATCTCGACTCTTCTCACATCTCTTTCCATCACCATTGCCTTTGCAGCCTCACCTTAGTATCACTTTCACACATACATAGCCATATCATCTTTCCCTTAGGAACCCTTTATCATGAAATCTTGTTTCTACCGCGCACGCTTCATCATCTTTCAAGGCAACATTCATTAGAAGAAACATTGTATACTTGCTTAGCTTCCTGACTTGAGGATAGTTCATTGTTTCACGCATCACTTAATATGCTTAGCAACATTAATATATTTATGATTTTTAATCATACAAAGCATATCGTGCTTAGCTCCTTGACCTAAGTAACCTTCATTCTGCAATACTCAACAATCAGTTCATTTATATACGTGCTTAGCTTCCAAACCTAAGTGACGTTCAACAATCAGTTCATTCTGCAATAGTTCATTGTTTCACGCATCACTTAATATGCATACATTATCTTCAAGAAAAGCAATTTAATTCGACAAATAGAATATTCATGCGATTTACCTTGCTTTCCTCTATTTGCTCGACAAGGAAGGTTAAAACTTCTTCCCTTTTCATGTCTTTTCTTTTGGGGAATTTCAAAAACTTTTGGAAAATTTTTTTCATCGAAGGAAGTTCGAAAGCAAAAAAATTTTTTCACTTCTTTCTTTTTCAGGAGAAAGTTGGTACCCTCCACTCATGATAAAAATGACGGAAATTTTTTTGCTTATACATTTTCATTTGCTTGTGTCTTCACACACACTCAAATCATACACACACAATCACAAGTCATACACATGTCATGTCATGTAAAGGCAAGCTTGGTCAAGTCAGTTGGTAAAGTCCATCGCAGTCTAAACGGGTCCTTTGGCAAATTTTATTTTGCAGGTATGATCAACATCCCACGTTCTGGGATAATTGAACCCTTATCATCTACAGCCCACGTTCGGGGATAAGCGAACCATTTATAGCCAACGTTCAGGGATAAGCGAACAATTTACAACCCACGTTTGGGGATAAGCGAACCATTTACAGCCTACGTTCGGGGATAAGCGAACCATCAACATCCCACGTTCGGGGATAAGCGAACTATCTATGGCTCACGTTCGGGGATAATCGAACCATCATCATTTTTCAAACATTAGTGACAATCTCCAAGGCAAAGAAGATTCACACTGTAAGGATCTCGATACATAGAGAATTGCAATCTCATCATCAGACAAGCTTTTCCTCAGACATAGAAAATTTTCGATCGTTATCACCTTTCAATGCGAAGAAGTCAGCGATTATATCATCTATCAACATTCCTCAAGCATGGAAAATATCACAACAATCTTCATACGGTGGATTTCTTCAGGCATAGAAAACTAACAAATTTATTTTCCACCGATACACTGGTGTTAGATACTATCGAACATATTCTTCACCGATACACTGGTGTTAGATACACATTCTATCCCTTTACTCTTTTCTCTGTGGAACTAACATTTTTTTTACGGGTATCGGCATATAAAGAGTGATTTAGGATCGCAGAACGTCTTAAATTATTCTCCGTCCCAATCAACTACTTTGTTTATCATTTTCAAAACTGACGTTTCTACAAACTCAGTCAAAGTGGGGGCTTCTGTAGACACCTAAAAATGTCTCCCCAAAACCAAACTCGATATGAACAACCTTTCACCGCCATTATTGGTCGAGTTGAGTATTTAATCTTTGGAGTTCTTATATCCATATTCAATCCCAATACATTTCATAAACCAACCCAATTTCTAGCCCATTTTGCTAAACCATGACTTACTTTCCACTTTTCGTGTCTACATCATAAAACCGAGAGAAAATGATTTTGTAGCCCTATAATTTTGATCTAATTTTTTTTTGTTTAGGCCTTTCAATAAGCTTTCCAACGATATATTATCAGCCCAATTCCTATTTAAAACGAAGAAGATATGAGCCAAACACTAAACTTGGCCTAAAACCGATACCCTTTCACTAAAACGGCCATATATTAAAATATACAAATTATTTTGACCTGATTCCAACAAGGTAAAAAGTAACTTGATAAGATTTCCAATGCTATATTATATACCTTATTCCAAGTTACGGATCCAAAGTTATCATAGTTTTCAAAACGCGTAAAAAACTAAAACTACCGCGCAACACCTTAAACACCGTATCATGCTAAAAGCTGACGAGTCACGGTGCCTTGTACCTTGACATGGTACATTTCACCATGTCCTGGTGCTTTCCCATGTCTATTCCGGGTTTTTTCTCACGTGCTAAAATGAATTTGGACGCATTTTTAGCAGAATTGTACACCGCGACACGATGTGCTATACCGTGCCACGGTTGACAGCATTGTGTCACGGTGCTCAGTTTCGTATCACGGTGCCCAATTAGGGTTTTTCCGTGGCTCTTATCTTTTCTAGGGTTTCATGGAATCCCCTGTTTATTTCCTCTAAAAGTACCCCCCTCATTTCTACAGTACAGGGCACCAAAAAT
This sequence comes from Chenopodium album, assembly GCF_948465745.1. Classification (NCBI taxonomy): domain Eukaryota; kingdom Viridiplantae; phylum Streptophyta; class Magnoliopsida; order Caryophyllales; family Amaranthaceae; genus Chenopodium; species Chenopodium album. The sequence goes on along the minus strand of NC_137848.1, from coordinate 33,970,638 downwards.
CATTTTGTCTCCCTCTACACTAACAATCATTCTCTTCTCTCTCTTTCTCTTGCTTTAGCCTAAACCCTATCCACCCTATTCTTCCGCCATACATCTATTAAGAACTCTAAGGAGTCCATACTTGACCCGAGGTTCCGTCCTTAAACCAAGGCGTGAAAGGTAAAATTAAATGAGGGTTTGGACAAAATCAACTCTACTTTTTATTTAATTTAATTTAATTTTAATTTGATTTATATTTTTATTGAATTTACTAACAATTTATTCATAATTTAGCAATTTAAAGGAGCGTGCAAAATATGAGTAATTAGTTAATTTAATTACTTTTTTTTTTTAATATTGCTAGTATCACCATTAGGTTTATTTATATTTGATTTGACTAACAATTTATTATTGAATTGTTTCCAATATTAATGTTGATTTTATTCTATTGTTATTATGATCACCATATTGCATGTTAAAGGGAATATGTAATTGGAAATCACGACTAATAAGATAATTTGGACAACCAGCTTAGGTTTCTTTTTTGTTATTTAATCGAAGTGATCACTAATAATTAGAATTATATGTTTGATGCGTGTCGTTTACCGTATAAAATTAATTAATAATTTACCTTACTTAAACCTTCAAAAATATTAACAACTAGTAAAAGGGTAAGTAAGGGTCGAACCCATGAGGAGATTAATTAACTCTATAAATTCAACATCAACTCGAAACATAAAATATATATATTTACATAATACAATTTAAGGGGGGGCTTAACTTGAAAAAGAACTAAACAAGAACTAAATCATAATCTAATAATCACAAGTTATGACACACTTAACCAATTCCATTCATAACCTTACTCAGACTAAACTATTGATAATAATAATTGACCGACTCTGCAAAATTACTTAATTTAACGATTAGACTTATTGTAGAGACTTTAGTAACAAAGGCTCCTTATCTCCCTTACTTGAAACCAATTCCGAACTAAACCGAAAGCGACTCTAAACCAACCTAATTAACACAAATATGGTCGCAACTTGTATTAATTAGTCTTGGAAGCATTGATATCTAGGAGACCTCATTAGTCCTAAACAATCTTAACACATAAATGTCATATTACTTAGATTGAAATTGCCCTCTTATTTTAACCAATTCGTAATCACAGACTCGATATAAAATTAGACACTACTTCACTATATGATGTAAACTAAGCCGAACCATATAGATAGCAATAATTCACATCTAACAACATGAAAGACAACCATCAATGTCGACTTGCAAATTTGATAATCAAGAACAAGCAACTTTCAAATACCCATTAAATCAAAAAATAATAATGTCAGAATCAATTACAATACCAATAATCCAATAAAAGTATCCCACCAAATTAGCAAAGAACATCAAAAAAAATCATTAATATGGAACAATTTAGTTAAGAAGAAGAATTATGAAATATACTCCCAAGAATACCCGAATAAACCCGGCTTCGACCCCGCAGTTCACCTTCGTTCTTGTTCTACCTTGGATTAGCGACTAAGCTGCCCTCCAATGACTATCTTCACTTCGCCAATTTCCCAATTACGAACTCACTCGAACTATCTCGCTCTTCGTATAATTTTTGGCTAAGTTGTGTGTTTTGAGAAGAAATAATTGGGGATTTTTATACACCAAAAACAACCTAAACTTTCTGGTTTTGAGAAGATAAAACTGTAGAATAGGATAGAGATTCATCTTCTCTATCCCTTGCCTTGAATTTCGGATAACAGCCTAATTTCTTCTTATCTTCTTATTTTTCTTTTCTTTTTTATCACTTAATTTTCTTTCTTCTTTTTTTTTATCTTTGATGATAGTAGTATATAGCACGTTTAGCAACACAAGTGGGCCTCCTTTTGGTTACTAGTCTTTTGCCAAAGTCCAATTAATTTTCCTCTTGTATTCCTACAAAAACACACAACATGATATTAAGTATCAATTATTATAAAAATAGCTATAAAATAAAATACTAACATAATTTAGAACTAAAATTATAAAGTGAATAATTTCATAAAATAACTAATAGAAAAAGATTATAGGACTAATATTAGGGGCTAAAAATATGGTACATTATGCACTTATCAAATTCCCGTACACTTAGTCTTTGATCGCCCTCAAACAAACTAAATAAAACTAACCTATAAAAGCAAGAAACTTAACTCACTGTCTTAGGAATCATGGTTACACTTAGCATGTGCAAAAAACCCTTTAAACCCCTAAGTTACCCCTAGAGGACGAGTATGGTCTCGTGAGGTTTGTAGTAGACATACTCACAAAGTCTTTTCATTTGGAATATTTGAACCAATCAACAAATACAATTAAAATAAGCATTTAAGTACTCACTAGCACGCATGGACCATATATTTGACATTTATAAAGATTTTAACACCCTCAATGACCGGCGTCGTATCATTTTCATTTCTCACCTTTATTTTTATATATTTGATTAGATGTCTCAGATCATCAGGACTTTAATGGATTGTAAAAGGACCAAGGTAAAATAAGGGTGTGAGAATATGTTTAGGCTTGTAGTGGTACAGGTGGAAACTAGTAGAGCACATAAGTATTACATTCGTATCACACGTCTCCAACATTGAACTTGACATACACTTCCCTTTTTTTCTTTCTTTTTTTACTATTTTTTTTGTTTTTTTTTAGTCTCAGAACTCTTAAAGCTTTGTCTCTGTCAAATAGTTCTTGTAGCGAGTGTTCTACCAGTGACTCCCGGTCCAGTTGGTCCAAGGCACTAGGTTTTAAGATACCCCTATGGGCTACGGATCTACTTACTCGAACTACTTAAGCACGAGATAAAAACATCACACGTACATAACTGGGTTTTGAACTTTTGTTTTTTTTTTTTTTGGTTTTTTTTTTTTTTTTTGTTTTTTTTAACTTTTTAAACCCAGACATTGGTACGCATAGCTTTGAAATCTGAAACTTTACATTAGCACACCACCAAATATTGACAACCACCACTCAACTTTACATCGCAATTTAACAATATGCTCTACTAATCCCAAAAGGTGTTTCAATTATGTTTCTAGATAGAAGCATAATTGTGAGTTTTATACGATAAGAAAACAAACTTTTTACTAATCATACCAAAGAGGGGTTTAAGCTTTGACACATGATAAAATTATTAGTGAGAAACAAAAACTTTTTACTAATCATACCAAAGAGGGGTTTAAGCTATCTTTCATGTCTGTAAACCACAACATGCAATATATAAAAGAATATTTATTTTTATTTGTTGATTAGCCCAAAAGTTCCATTATTTATTCACGAACCTAGCAATTTAAATTAACAAACTTTTAATCTAAAATTCGGCAGCACCTCCTCTAAATTAGGAATAATCCACTCAACAATGAGTTATTTTAATCATTGCATTTACAGTCATATATCCATTCAAATAGTATTTTCTCCATAAAAACTAAGCCAATTTCATTTATTCAATGTTCCCCTGCACTTAAACTTATCATCGTCCTCAATGAAAACAAAGTTAAAAAGGGAACGAGAAACTTAGCTGGTTTCTGGGAACGTTTTGAACATCCGATCTTCTTTTATTTTCATTGTTGTTGTGCCTCTTTCTCCATTCATTGATCTTCAGATTTTAAGTATTGATTATACTCTGGCAAGTCAGGATGTATTTGAATGTATGCATATGTCTGCTTACAACAAGTAAATAGATAAACACAACCTTAAAAAAAATAAAAACAGAAGAGTAGAAAGTGAAAAAAAAATATTCTTGGGTTGCCTCCCAAGAAACGCCTTTAGTTTATGTCGTTGGAGGACATTCTTCTCTTCATGCTTGCTAGAAGAATATGTCTTCAATCATGGTCATGGAAGCTTGATCATAGAATGGTTTTAACCTGTGACCATTAACCTTGAAGACTTTGTTGGTATTAAAATCTTTGATTTCTACTGCACCATGAGGAATAACATTAGTAACAACAAAAGGGCCAAGCCATCTAGTTTGCAATTTTCCTAGAAATAATTTCAAGCGAGCATTAAAGAGAAGAACTTTCTGTCCAACCCGAAATGATTTCCTAGCTATGTTCTTATCATGGAAGACTTTGGTTTTGTCTTTATAGATTTTGGAATTTTCATATGCCTCTAACCGTAATTCTTCCAATTCAAGCAAATGTAATTTCCTCTCATTTCCAGCAAGGTCATAGTCTAAATTACATTGCTTTACTGCCCAAAAAGACTTATGCTCAATTTCTACAGACAAGTGGCATTTTTTACCCAAAATAAGTCTAAATGGAGACATATCTAAAGAATTTTTATATGCAATTTTATACGCCCACAATGCATCACCTCATCGAAGACTCCAATCTTTCCTATTAGGATTAACCATTTTCTCAAGAATCGATTTTATTTCTTTGTTAGAAACTTCAGCCTGCCCACTAGTTTGAGGGTGGTATGCAAAAGAAACTCTATGGGTTACATGATATTTCTCCAAAACTGCACCAAAGGTTTTGTTGCAAAAATGAGTCCCTCTATCACTTATGATGGCTTAGGCATGCCAAATCTATTAAAAACATAACTCTTAACAAATTTAACAACTGTTTTAGCATCATCGGTTATCATAGCCTTTGCCTTTACCCATTTAGATACATAATCAACAACAAGAATGATATAAAATTTACAAAAAGAAGAAGGAAAGGGGCCCATAAAATATATACCCCACACATCAAATATTTCACAAATAAGGATACTAGATTGAGGCATTTCATTTCTTTTAAACAAATTTCCAGTCTTTTGCAACGTTCATAAGATTCACAAAACAAATATGCATCTTTGTAAATAGTAGGCCAATATAAACCACATTCAAGTACCTTATGAGCAGTCCTTTGAGGACCAAAATGCCCTCCACTTTCAAGATTATGACAAATAGGAAGAATAGAAGCATATTCAGGTTTGTCTACATATCTCCTAATCATTTGGTCAGAACATGATTTCCATAAATACGGATCATCCCACATATAATATTTAGAATCAGATATAATCTTATTCTTTTGAGCTTTAGTGAGTGTACGGGGAAATGTTCCCGTTACTAGATAATTAACAATATCAGCATACTAAGAAGTGTCAACACTATATAAAGATGCAAGCTGCTCATCAGGAAAAAATTAAAGTTATTAAAGGTCAATACTCCCTAGGTAGAATTCTACTTAGATGGTCAGCAACTAGGTTTTCAACACCCTTTCTATCTCTAATTTCCACGTTAAATTCTTGTAAAAGAAGCATCCACCTAAGCAACTTAGGTGTAGAGTGACTCTTCTTTAATAAATATTTAAGAGCCGCATGATCAGAATAAAAAATCACACGAGTACTAAGTAAGTAGGGCCAAAGCTTCTCTAAAGCAAAAACAACCGCAAACATCTCTTTTTCAGTTACAATGTAATTGCATTGGGCATAATCAAGTGATTTAGAAGCATAATGGATCACATAAGACTCTTTATCCTTCTTTTTCCCTAAAAACTGCTCCTAAAACCTTATTACTAGCATCACACATAATTTCAAAAGGTAAAGACCAATCAAGGGGTCTAATCACAGGAGCATTATTCAATTTGTCGTTTAAATCATCAAAAGCCTTTTTGCATTCATCATTAAAGTCAAAAACAACATCTTTAGCAAGCAAGGAACACAAAGGTGAAGGTAATCTTAGAGAAATTTTTGATAAAGCGTCTATAAAAGCTAGCATGTCCTAAAAATAATCTAACTTCACGAACACATGTAGGATAAGGCAAAGAACTAATGACATCAATTTTAGTTTTATCAACCGCTAATCTTTTGACACTAACAATTTGACCAAGAACAACACCTTGTTCAACCATAAAATGACATTTTTCAAAATTAAAAACAAGGTTAGTTTCAACACATCTTTTCAAAACTCGAGATACAGCATAAAGACATTTATCAAATGAATCACCAAACACTATAAAATCTTCCATAAACACTTCCATATCTTGTTGAATCAAATAAGAAAATATACTCATCATCTAATCAATAAATGGAAGAGGAAAATAGTGTTTTCTAGTAGCTTGATTAAGCTTCCTAAAGTCGATACAAACTCTCCATCCATTAGATACTCTAGTAGGGACAAGTTCTCCTTTATTGTTCTCCACAACAGGATTCCACTCTTTTTAGGTACCACATGTATTGGACTTACCCATTGGGAATTAGAAATAGGGTAGATCACTCCTGCATCTAACCACATTAAAATTTCCTTTTTGACTACTTCCATCATTGAAGGATTTAATCCATGCTGAGCCTCTCTAGTTGGTTTAACATCTTTTTCAAGAAAATTTTTATGCATGCGCATGGCGGGACTAATGCCTTTTATGTCAGCTAAAGTCCATCCTAAGGCTTCCTTATGATTTTTAAGCAAATTAATAACCTAGTCTCTTGAGATTCATTTAAAGAACTTAAAATAATCAGAGGTAGAGTCTCATTATCACCCAAATAAGCATACTTCAGATTAGAGGGAAGGGGTTTCAATTCTAATTCAGGTGGCTTAACAATAGAAGGGATCAATTTAGGCATAACAGAACGCAAAAAATTTTCGCAGCCATCAGAAACATCAGGTTCAAGCACATCAGATTCAATCACATCAGACGAAGCTACAAAAGATCAACCATTTCTGTTTTTTCAACATCACCAAACACACCATTTTCAAACAAATTTTCACGCCACTCATCAAAAACATCCTGAGCTATCAAATCACATGCATCAAAAGAAACTATAGAACTAACATTACTGATATCATTATGGTAATTCATAGCATCAAATATGTTGAATTTAATTAGTTCGCCATCAAATTCCATTGTCAAATTACCTTCATGAACATCAATTTTAGTCTTGGAAGTCTTTAGAAAGGTCGACCTAATAATAAAGGAACACTATCAGATCTTTCACTCGTATCAAGCACATAAAAATCAGCGGGAAAAACTAATTCATTCACTTGAACAAGTACATCTTCTAAAACTCCCATAGCTAATGCATTAGATCTATCAGCTAGTTGGATAACAATAGTCTTAGATAAAGGACCCACATTCAAGGTATCATATACAGGTTAAGGCATGACATTGATTTAAGCACCTAAGTCTAGCATGCATCTTTCAAAAATATAATTACCAATTTTACATGGAATAGAAAACATGTTAGGATCCTTACATTTAGGGGGAAGTTTTTTTTGAATTACTGCTGAAATATTTTCCCCCATACTTACCTTTTAAAAGGCCAAAATTGTCTTTTATTAGTACAAAGTTCCTTAAGAAACTTTGCATAGCGTGGTATCTGCTTAATAGCATCAAGAAGAGGAATATTAATTTCAACTTTTCTTAAAGTCTCTAGAATTTAATTGTTCATAGCTTATTTCTTAGCTTTAGAAAATTGAGAGGGGAAAGGGGGAACATCTTTAAAACAAGAAACATCAAAATTCACATCAGAATTACCCTTCCCTACAGGTTCTTTCTCACTCTCTTTATCATGTTTTTCCTCACTCTCCCCAACTACATCCTTAGGTCTGACTTCTACCTCTTTCTCTACTTCTATATTCTTTATTTTAGGTTCTATTAACTCTTTAAAGCTCCTAAGTGTTACAGCTTTAGCATGTTCATTTGGATTGGCAAGTGTTTGAGAAGGAAGCCTATTCGAAAGTTAAGATTCCAAATTACTAAAAGAAGTGCTTATCTAGCCTATTTGAGTGTCTATGTGATGAAGGCGAATGTCATTTTTCTTTTGATATTCAACACCATGATCATGAACCTGTCCTATTTGGTTTGCTAACTGTTTCACCAAATCTTCTAATGAGGGGCTAGCCGGTTTAGGTGGTGGATTTTGTTGACCATGTTGCTTAAATTGATTAAACTGTTGAAATTGTGGTCTATTTCCATACTTAAGGTTAGGATAGTCTTACCAACCTTCATTATAAGTGTGAGAGAAAGGATCATACTTCCTATTTTGTTGTCCAGAAACCCCCCTAAAGCATCAACATCTTCACTCTTTAAAGTAGGACATTCATTAGTAGCATGAGAGAAAAATCAAAACAAACACCACATACTCTAGCTCTAGACTCATTACCAGGAACAATTTTAGACACTAAGGTGGTTAGAGTAGCAATTTGTTGTGCAGTGTCTTGTAATTCATTTTAAATACCACTTAAATCCACATCATTAACTCTTCTAACATCATTCCTACTACTATGTTGTTGAGTGTTTTGTGCCATACTAGAAATTAGAGTTTTAGCTTGAGATGGTGTTTTATCAACAAAGGCACCCCCACTAGCAGCATCAATCATTCCCCTATCAATAGGCAACAATCCCTCATAGAAATATTGAATTAGGAGTTGGTCACTAATTTGATGCTGGGGAGAAAAAGCAAATAACTTTTTAAAACATTCCCAATACACATACAGTTACTCATTACCATGTTTTCTAATACCACATATCTCTTTTCTAATGGATCCAACATGACTTGCGGAAAAGAATTTTTCAAGAAAAGCTTTTTGGATAGCCTCCCAATTCGTGATCGATCCAAAAGAAAGAGAATACAACCAATCTTTAGCTATATCATGTAAGGAAAATGGAAAAGCATGCATTCGAATATGATCTTGTTCAATTCCTTTAGGATTCATAGTGGAACACACAACAATAAATTCTTTTAAGTGTCTATGGGGATCCTCACCTGCGTTCCCATAAAATTTTGGGAGAAGATTAAGAAAACCTGAATAGAGCTTCAATGGTTTTTCCAGAATAGGAAAACCTATGCACAGGGGCTCATCCTCTAGCTTTGGAGCTCCTAGTTCCTTTAACATCTGTTCGGCAATGAAAATGTATGTGATTGGTAGTGGATCTTCTACTTCAAGTTCAAGTTCTGAACTAAAAATTTAAAGTAGCTTCTCTAGTTTTGTCTCATTCAGGAAGCCTACATATGCTTTTATGCGCTCAAGTCGTGCTTCTGTATCGTACGCGTACATGCACCTATAAAGAAATAGAAAACTAGTAAGAGATAAGCTTGAAATATTAGTGCAGAAATGTAGAGTTCAAAAATCAATTTCTGGTCAGATCGGGTATTCAGAAATGAAATTTTAAATTTCATGTATAAGGCAGTAAGTATACTAAATTCTCTGTAGCCAATCATCAATTCAATATCTGACAAGTAATGATATGATTAGATTAGTAGTCCAACATATTAGCAGAATGGTTTTGTATTTAGGATTAGTCGTATCAACGCTCATGCCCCTATATTTCAAAATTCTGTTAGGTTTCGTTGAGTCCAACTCACCGTGGAAGAAAACTCGAGCGAATACCATAATCACAATTAATATAATCACAAGACATAATTAACTTAATTAATAATAATTAAGGAAAGATTAATTACCTTTGACGCGTACTTCGCTCGTAACCCAAGCTCTTACTTAGGAAAGCTTTTAGCTTCCCTTGCACGAAGACCTCTAACGGAAGTCCACCCACAACATGACCCTGACAAGGTCCAATGCTTAGATGTTAGCTAAGCCCGACCTAATACTCGAGTAATTATATGTGTTTAAAGATTTTCTCAATGAAGATGCCTTTTCTAACACGTTACTCCAGTGAACAATCCCAAGGTATGCCTTGGCTATTTATAAGGAGTGCTTCCTTGTGAATTCCACTCATCTTTCAATGCGGGACTTTTTCACAAAAAGATCCCACATAAAAAGAATGTTGAATTCAATCCTTAGTTAAATAAACCAAGGAATAACAAAGTAACAAGTGTCACATGGTTAGGTGAGGACCACTTTCACACTTGCTCCCCAAGGTAACTCATATGCATTGTGATCTAACCATGTGGCACCCAACCTTGAGCCCCAAATTTGGGTTCGGTTAGGCTGCAACCTTTTGGCCCGCGTCCATGACCCGCCACCCGGGTCCGCAGCCCGTTGCCACATGGCATTGCCAACGTGGCACGCTACCACGTGGAGCGTTGCCACTTGATGGCTGTCAACGTGGAACGCCGCAACCTTAGCGCGTTGCCACGTGGCACGCCGCCACCATGGTCGCTGCCACGTGGCGCACTTCTACTTTGTGGCTGCCAACGTGGCACGCCACCACTTGGTGGTTGCCACGTTCCACGCCACCACTTGGTGGTTGCCACGTTGCACGCCACGTGTGCTGCCACATGTGCGTTTCTATTTGGCGCCCTTCCTTAGCCTTCGCGTGGCTAGGGTTTTTAGTTGTTACTTGAAGCATTTTCCCGTCTCACCAATTCCTAAATTTTAAGATTCGGTTCCGACACTCTAAGCTCGGAATCCGACGTCTTTGTTCACAATACTCGAGTGACTTATGAATTCCTTTCGGATTAATTTGTCGTGTCGGTTCGTTAGTTGCTTGGGTGTGAATCGAATGGTTTAGTCAAGATTAAGCTGTAATATTAATTACTCATTAATATTACTGATCGAAAGCGGCCTCCACCTAGGCATTCTGATCACTTGACCTCACTGAATAATTAGCTTTCTAATAATTCCGAACCCTATCGGAATAATACACTTGTTCGAAGGACACCATTCCTATCAATCTCCCACTTGTCCTTCCGGATAAGTGCGCTTTTAGTGTATATCCTTTTTCCTATGTCGCTTAATGTCTCTTCATGAACTATAAGGTAAGATTTATTTGTAATCCTTATTATGTCAAGAAGTGTTTCTCGATCCCGAGTCTGACTGTTAATAAACAGATGATTTCTAAAATCCATCCGAGCACAGCCATGCATTTTTACAGTCTCGCTCTTCGAGAGGCCTTGTAAACAACAAAGACATCTACCCTATTTTATTAAGGGGAAATTCCCAGTCTTGTAATGTAGCTTCTCTTACTCAGAGGACCTAGCCGCCCGAGTGTTGCCGTTATAATCCCCTTTTATAGCAGACGTTTGAGAACATCAAAGCGGAATAGTACTCAAACAAGAGAACTCACAATACTCATGGTCGAGGAAATAGGTTCCGATAGCCATAATGAGAAGTATACTTCTGACGATTTTTAAATCTCTTAAAGTATTCTCATAAGTTGATCCGGTATGGTTCCAAAGCAATACATATACAAATAATTTATGACAATCATGTCCTTGTAGCACAAGAAACGGTGCTATATATCAAACTACACACTAATCTCAAGTGGTTATTAATCGTCCACCGTTTAAATGACCTCGATTAGGGATAATTCTCGATTATAATACTCAATGTTCACTTAATAGGTGTTTCCTTATCAATACTAGTCTTGATACCCTATTTTGAATATTCTCAGAATCGTATGGACTCATTATTTAATCCTAAACCATAGATAAATAGCAAACGGAGTGATAAAATAGCATGAAATTTTAAATTACTCCAAAACCTGAATGGTTCATCTTATGATAAATGGTTTTTCCGAATTTTTTAAGAGTAACACTCTTTATAAAACATTTATAGAAATCACACCCATATCTAATATGCTTGATTTCTTTCGTGCAATTGTGAATGTTGTCGTTCACTTATTGCATAGGTTTAGTTATAATTACTTTGCTAATCTTAGCATCTTTATTACTAATCATTTTCATAATAAGATGTTAAAATTTGAGAATGTCATGGATTATATGTGAGTTGGGATTTATTGTCCAAGTGATGGCTCCCACTCATTTTTATTATTGAGATCTTCAACTTGACAACCTACAATCATTAACGTTCAACAACGAACTTTCCGTAGAAATCTTCTTTATTATTGCCTTTAAGGCAACAATATTCTTAACATATATTTTAGTAGACTTCCTGATGATTCTTTGCTTGGGATTCACTCCAAACGGCTCACAATGATTTGGGATACCCTAATCACTTGTGATCATGGAAATTTACCTTAAATTTCCGCACATTACACATGGATGCACGTCCATGTTACCATTCTCAAGCCACGAGTCATTGTTAGCTCGTGCTTATGAACGACTTCCTTGTTAAGGATCTAATCCTTGTTAAGGTTGTGCTTTCAAGATCAATTCTCAAATTGTATTTGTTTCCACAAGTCAAGAACTCATCCTGTTACTTATCCAAGTACTTTGGATGTTCTTGGCCATAATCTAACGATCTATTACATAGATTCAGGTTGATTGGTACTATATACATACTTCACATGCTCTAAGAAAGTAAGTCATGTGATCATACCATATCGTAGCGTACATGATGGATTTAATTGTAGAATGATTCTCAATCTTTTTCCACCCACGTTACATTTTACCTCATCCAGTTTCACTGAGTCTTGCTAAACTGTTTGCTATGTGATATAGTTGAAAGTCTCTACTGGAGTTTTTCTTGTTTGACTTAGTATTTAGCCTAGCTCATACTTAGTTCAAACATTTACTTAGTTTTATACATACGGGTCGAATGTCTTTCAAAGTCCTTCAATTCATGTTTAACACGGTAAATTCCTTTACACGTTCGATCATTTTGTTAAGTCTATACAATAGATCTTAATACCCAACATGTACTAAGTATCGTGTTTTGCTTGGTCCATTGTCGAAAATACTTTCAAATCTAAGCATTTAGCATTTGATTGTTAATTTACAACAGAGTTCTTAAACTTCTTGTTGGACCCTACAAGATTGACTCTTTCTCCCACTAAACTTCTTATTCATAAGAATTTCTATGTTTCTTCATAAGTCAATCCATTTATTAAATTTATGAGAAAACACGTTCCAATTCCTTTATACAATGCTTCCTTCAATCCCATAATGGATTTCTTGAGCTTGATTTCAAATCTAGCATTATTTGGATTTTTAAAACCCTTAGACTATTTTCACAATCACTTCCAAAATCTTATTTTAGGAAGGCGGTTTTGGTATCTTTTTTGCCATATTTCATATGGGCAATTTTTTATAATAACAACGAAAAGACTTGAGCATTCCGATTGGTGAATAGGTTTTTATTAAAATCAACTCCGTGAATTTAATTATATCCTTTTCAACCAATCTAGCTATGTATGCATATACATTTCCACATTTGTTAGTTTTCTCCTTGAAAACTTATTTGCGATCGATGGGTCTGTCACCCTTCATGCAAATAAATCAAGTTTTAAACATGATTTTCAAACATGGAGTCTTCTTCGGATCTTATGGCCTCTAACCATTATTTGGAATTTGTATTTGTCATAGCGATCTTACAAGGCATTATTCCTTTACTATCTAATAGTAAATAGTATGCTTGTAAGTCTTAGGTTTATTTCTAACTTAATAGAAAATTTATAGGATTCAATCCAAAACTTTGGTGAATACTATACCTATACGAGGTTATTGCATCAAACACTGAGTTTCAAGGGGCTTACAAAGCCCTTTGATTATGTTGATCTTACTCCAACTTATCAGTGGTTTTGCGAGTAATGAATTCTCTTTTAAGGCGCTTATAAAGTCCTTTTGAGTATTCTTGATCAAGTATTCTTATGAAGCCCCTTTTAAGCTCTTCCGAGATTCTCAGTTCTAGTTTGTTGCTAATCTCGATGGTCATCGAGTTCATTTTCCTTCCACTTGTTGTTTTCGAAATTTGTTACTTTCTAGAAAGACACTACTTAGAGCAACAAACATTATGTTCTCATTTAGGTTGTGGGGGAAATGCCCGTAGTCTCACTTGAAAGCTTACAAAGAGATATGTATATTGTCTTTGTGAAACAAACAGTTAGCTCCTACTTGAGCTATCTTAGCCTATAATGAGCCATTAAGCTCCCACTGAGCCACCAAGCTCTTGCTAAGCTGGTGAGCTCCTACTGAGTCAATTAGCTCCCTCTGAGCTAGTGAGCTCCCACCGAGGCTAAGAGTTTTAGACATATACTTTGAAAGACTTTTAAAAGTTAATTCTTTCCATAACTGAATATGGTGTCCTTTCTTAGCTCCAACATTTTGTTTAGTACAACATTAGTCATTTGTGCAAATTTTTATGAACTTTATAGGAAGGGATGTGATCCATCATTGTTCGAGTCATTTTTAAATGGCATCGAGGTCTCCATGAAGACACACTATGTTCTTTGTGGAGATATTTATGAAATTTTCAATTTCATAACTTTGTGATGGTCACGCTTTGCTTAAGCAAACATCGCTCGATCTAATCTAGACGTTTTGATATCTTGCCAAGTCAATTTTGTACTTCATTGAACTCTTGAGCTATTCAAGGTCAAGTTTGTTCACATTTTATGAATATAGTCATATTCTTTCAAATTCTTCGTGAAACGTTAAAGTAATAGAATCCTCTTTAGCTTTTGGAGTCAATTGTCTATACCAAGAACAATAGCTCTTTACTTTGTTGGTTTTTAACAAGTAAGACTTGCTTGTCTTAGAGTGATTATGAATCGATCAACTGTCAAGAGCCTATATAGCCTTGAGTACGTTCTTGTTAATGTGACATTGCTAAAGAAATTCGGAACACAAATTGTGCTTATGATTTGAACTTTGTGAGTTGTCATGTTAGGGAAATGTTTGTTTATAATCAAGAATTCTTGACTCATGGTTTAGACAACCATACCATTCAAATAAATTTGCAACTATTGCTCTTTACTTTGAATGTGAGTCTTTCCGTGTGTTAACGGATTGTTTGTTGATTATGGAACACAATAACCATTTATTTGTTCCAGCCTTAACTTAAAAGGTCTTTAAACAAAGCATACGACCTTACAACTAATGTAGCTCTTCTTACTTCATTCTAAGCTTGTAAGTCGATAACTTAGCTTATCTTCAATAGTTTGAGGTCACTAAGTGTAATACTCAAGCAATATCTGATACTTGTGAAGATAATAACTTGCTAAGTTAATTAGAATAACATGAACTCTTTAGCAGAAATGGAATCTTCTTCCTTTTCTTTGTTCCTCGTTTCCTATAATTCTTATCATACTTTATCTCATAATCTTTCGGAATCAGTTTTTTAAGAGTCTTTGACTTTTATACTTTGTTTGGCATAATTAAGCATAATTATATTTTAGAAATGCCTTTCCTTTCTTTGAGAACTATTCTCAAAGATTTCCTTCACCAATCATGGAAAAAAATGTAGTTTGATTTGGAATTCTACAAATATAAGTGCAAAGTATAACCATTTATCAAGAAAATAACATGATAAGTTTGAAATTTAAAAGCATTCATATGCAAATTTTCAATCTTATTAAGTGTCTTATCCACGCATTAAATTTGTCCCCATTTGGCGAGAATAAGGCGATTCCAAGATCCAAAGAAACAATGATTGGTTAGGCATGCTTTGGCTTGTCTTAACACTCAATCATCTAAGCTAAGCAACTCTTTGCTAATGGCTCCAAGCAACTCTTGGTTGGATAAATCGTCGCATCAAATACTCTCTCAACAACTTATCCACTTTTCCATGACATGTTAGGACTCCATGAATCATATCGTTGAGTATAACCAAAACCAACATGTATGCGATGTCTTGCTTTGGCAAACCCATCATCATACCTTATGTATCCTAGGGAGGAATAATGATGCATCGCTTTGGCGTAGCCCATCACTACTCTCAATAGGTCGATAAGTGTTGTTTAACACTTGATCTCGGAATCCGAGAGGATCCCACTTTACTTTCCGCATCTTTTTCACATTCTCCTACTAATTCTAACTTGATCGTCGGAGGCGGAGCTCCACCAACTGAAGTCTCCGTTGTTTTGCAGGTACAGGCGTAGTCGGACCAGTCTTCGAGCTGTAACTCTCCCGAGGGACATAAACACCCAAAACATTTGGCGCTGTCTGTGGGGAGAGTACCTCAAAGATGGTTCAAGAGTTTGTACAACCTCCTGACCCCAAGGATCATCAGCTAGAGGTCTTTACAGACCGTGAGGATGATGATCCTCAGGTTGAAACCTATGTGGCCAAAGATGGGCCACTCATTTCTAGGTGCATCCGTCCTAGAGATAACCTGGAACGAGGTGACAGCTAGGTGGGTACAAGAAGGCCCCCTGGACGGCCGAAAGGGGAAACCCAAATGGCAAGAGGTCAGGCTCTAGTCACCAGAGACGAGCTCATCAAATTCATGACAAGTTTCAAGGATGAGATCAAGGACCTGTTCGAAAAGAAGACAGCTGGTTCTAGCATGAGTCAGACGGCCAATAAATCTCCTCGAACTGCGAGGAAAAAGTCATTCAGGGACAGGTAGCCTACTCCACATCCCAAGGAGATGACTACGCCTGCCATTGACTGGACAAAAATTCTTCTGCCCCAGATGGGCACAAGGAAGGTCATCCGTGCTGTTCAACCGGATGGCAGCAAAAAGACTTTCACCAATGCTCGACATGTTATCGAGCAAAATCGAAATCAGCAGCTGTCTGAGTTAGCCTCTACCTCGAGCTTTCCATACAGCTTCAAAAATAAATCCGCAAGGAATACTCAGTCCTTGCATGAGAGCCATATAGGCAACAAGTCTATCCATTCTTGCCCTTAGATGATTGGGAATTCCCTGTATGTGCCTTTGGTGGTATACGACCCGTATTCCCCTCATTTCATGCAGCCGGCCCTCTTCGGAGGACAAGCGGCATACAATGTCCAACTTTTGGACTGGCAGCTCCGTCTGGTCAAACTTGGTGAACAAACTTCTGCGTTCACCAAGGAGATAACAGAGGCGGCACAGCCGGCCAAGGTTAAGAATATGTTGGTTGGTGCCTATGATGGTACATCTAACCCGGAGGACCACCTCATGGCCTACTCCAACCTTATGCACATGCAGGGGTTGGAGGATGCTATGTGGTGCCGATGCTTCCCGGCTACCTTGAAGGGCATAGCCCGACAATGGTTTGACAACTTGCCAGCCGGGTGTATTGACAGGTTCAGGAAGCTTACTTTCTTGTTTGCCTCTAACTTCTCAATGAACATCCCTGCCAAGAAAACAAGTCTTGACTTGAGCACCATACGGCAGGGAGAGAGAGAAGGACTTCGCTCCTATGTCAGATGGTTCAATCTAGCGAGAATCTAGATTCAGGGGCTGTCTGACGAGGCAGCCTATACAGACTTCTTCAAGGGTCTGAGGGATGGGTTGACCTTTAAGTTCGACCTTGTCCGAAAGAGGGTTTTAACCCTTCAAGAGGCGTTGATAGAGGCGGAGAGCTTTATTCAAGCTATCGACCTTTGCTCGTCCAACCATCAGTCGGACTCTAAGAAGTCTGACAAGCAAAAAGAGAGTCAGTCTGCTCAGCCGGCTCAGAAAGCTGAAGAGAGAAAAAAGAGAAAAGAAGTTTGGGCGGTTGATGAGCCTGATCAGCCATCCAAAAAGAAAAAGAAAGAATCAAGTCGTACGTCTCTCGATACAAATTCAATAAAGACTGGCTCTCCATCTTAATGGAGATAAAGGACTGGCTGACCATTGAGAAGCCGAATCCGATGAAGAGTTCCGTTCAATCGCGGAACAAGAATAAATATTGTCACTTTCATGAGGAAGTGGGCCATGATAACAATGACTGCTATAGCCTCTAGCGGACGTTGGACTGTCTGGCTGACAAGGGCTTTCTGAAGTCCTATGTCTTGAAGTCCAAAGCGGCTTCCAAGACGAATAAGGGGAAGTCGTCTAAGACTGTCCAGCTTACTAGTAGCTTGGACACCGACAAGGATCCGGTCTACACAATAGCAGGCGAGTTCGCAAGCGGTGGCCCAACCATTCAGGGCACCAAGGATCATCTGAAGAAGATGATCCACTCGGTTGATGATGGACAGGCGTTTACCAGTGGCACATTGAGTGTAAGGTCGCCAACCTACTGGTGTAAGGTCGCCAACCAGCTGGTACAAACGTCTTCATCACTAAGAAGGACAAGGTGAAAGTCCGCTGGCTGCATGACGACCCAGTCGTCATTGAGTGTAAGGTCGCCAACCAGCTGGTTGGTAGGATCCTTATAGACACTGGTAGCTTCTCTAATCTCATCAGCTACAAGTGTTTGTCCAACATAGCTATAAGCTGGACAACCTGCGCGACATCTCCCATCCACTAGGTTGCTTTAGTGGAGGGGTCGTGCACCCAGTCTGACAAATTAATCTACCCATCCGACTGGGGCAGAAGGGAAAAGGGCAACATATGATCATCCGGTTCATGGTGGTTAAAGAGCTGACCGTCTACAACATCATTCTTGGCTGACCCACTCTGAACGAGTGCAAGGTCGTCATCATCCCAACTCTCATGCTGCTCAAGTATGAAAAGGATGATGGCTCTGTTGGCTCCCTCAACGGGGATTAGAAGACGGCAAGGGAGTGTTATCTCTCAGACGTCAAACCAACGGCTGCTGTAGCTGGTCGGCCGAAGGAGCCAATAGACCTTGACTATGTCAAGAACCCTAATTCACCCCCTCAAGCAGCCGCAAAGAAAAGAAAATTGATCAGCTGGTGGAGGTGAAGAAGGAGAAGAAATAGCAGTCAATGACTGGGGAACGATCAGATGATCTCCGTCCCTAGCTGGCTGGTGAGCGCATTGATATTCCTATCGACGACAGCCGTCTAAAGCGAACTGTTAAGGTGGGGACGGCTGCCTTCGAAAGGTTGGGTGCAGACTTGCACCTCCTACTGAAAGAAATCAAAGACATCTTTGCCTTTGAAGTGGAAGAGATGCCAGGCATCAGCCCGGATCTTGCTGTCCACAAACTCAGTATGAATCCAAAAAAGAAGCCCATCCGGCAAAAGAAAAGAAATCACGGCGAGGAAAGAAGTCAAGCGGCAGCTGCCGAGGTCAAAAATCTGTTAGACGCCGGGTTTATTTGGCCATGTAACTTCCCTGATTGGGTTGTGAACGTGGTGCTTGTAAAGAAGTCGAATGGTATTTGGCGCATGTGTGTAGACTACACTGACTTGAATAGGGCATGTCCAAAGGATAGTTACCCGCTTCCAAAGATCGACAGTCTGGTCGACTCTACAGTCGGGCATGCCTTGATGAGTTTTATGGATGCATACTGCGGCTTCCACCAGATACCCCTGTGGAAAAAAGATCAAGAGAAGACGCCCTTCGTCACTGATCAGGGGTTATTCTATTATACAGTGATGCCATTTGGCTTGAAGAATGCGTCGGCTACTTTCCAACGGATGATTAATAAAGTCTTCATTAATCAGATTGGGAGGAATGTAGAGGCGTACATTGATGACATGATAGTCAAATCCAAGCTACAGATAGATCACCTTGCTGATCTCCGAGAAACCTTCACCATACTCAGGCGGCATAAGGTCATGTTAAATCCCAAAAAGTGTGTTTTTGGTGTTGAGTCTAGGAAGTTTCTCGGATTCATGATTGATCAAAGGGGGATAGAGCCTAACCCCGAGAAGATGCAGGTGGTGATTGACATGAAGTCACCCCGCACTGTCAAGGAAGCTCAGAGGCTTACCGGTTGTCTTACTGCGCTTGGGAGATTCCTCAGCCGATCACGCGACAAATGCCTTTACTTTTTCCAAGCAATCAGGAAGAAGACTAGATTTGAATGGGGAGATGATGCTAAGGCGGCCTTTTAGAAGTTGAAAGAACATCTACACTCCTTACCAAGGCTTGTTTTCCCTTTGCCAAAGGAGACGCCTTACATTTACCTAGCCGTCTCATATCATGCCCTCAGTGCCGTTCTCCTTGTTGAGAGAGACGACATTCATCTCCCGGTCTATTTCATTAGCCATGTTCTTAGAAATTCTAAACTCTGGTACCCCATGGTTGAAAAATTTGGCCTTGCTCTCTACAGGCTCTTAGCACATCCGGTGGTGATCTATACAGATTAACCCCTCAAGCGGCTAATGATAACCATGGAGTCCTCCAAAAGAATGCTCAAATGGGCTATTGAAATGCAAAGTCTTGAAATAACCTACAAACCAAGAAAGGCAGTTAAGGGTCAGGCGTTTGCCGACTTCATTGTCGAAATGACAAGGCTGGTTGCTCCGGACAACCTTGATCAACTTTGGAAAGTGTATGTAGGCGAGAGCTCTACTATGAACGGCTGTGGTGCAGGCATAATCTGTCAGTCTCCGAAAGGAGATAAATATGAATATGCACTGCGGTTTAAGTTCTAGGCCTCAAACAATGAGGCGGAATATGAAGCCCTGCTAGCCGGTATCCGCATGTGCAAGGCGGCAGGGGCAACAAAAATTGACGCTTGCTCAGATTCTCAGCTGGTCGTTAGCCAATACCATGGTGATTATGAAGCTACACATCCGACAATGATCAAATACTTGCAGGCGGTCAAAGCTAAGGCCGGGACAATTGAAGAATTTCATCTAAGTCAAGTGCCCAGGTCTGAAAACAACCAGGCGGATGTTCTGTCAAAATTGGCATCCTCCCCCTCCTATGATACGCCTCGGTCAGTCTTCTGGGAAGTTATGGAAAAACGGATAATATTAGACGAAGAACCCATTGGAGCTCTACCTAGATGGATGGCATCCGGGCATACCTTATAGACGGTACGCTTCCTGATTCACCCCAGGAGGCGGTCGTATTAAAGAAGCGTGCTGCAAAATCCGAGATGAAAGACGGAGAGCTCTTCAAGGCGGGTTTCCTAAAACCTTTGTTGAAGTGCGTTAACCCAGAAAAGGGGAAAGAAATACTCGAAGAGTTGTACTCGCGTTATTGCGCCTCTCACATAGGCGGCAGATCCCTGGCTGTCAAGATCAGGGGGCAAGGTTACTTCTGGCCCACTCTTGAGCCAGATGCCTTGGAGATGGTAAAAAAAGGTGATAAGTGCCAAAGATTTGGCAAGATTATCCATCAGCTGGCAACTGACCTGACAGCAATCCACAGCCCGGTCCCGTTTGCTAAATGGGGATGGACATTCTAGGTCCTTATACGCCTGCGCCAGGCGGAAAGCACTATATTCTGGTGGCTGTGGACTATTTCACCAAGTGGGTTGAGGCAGAAGCGGTCAAAGGCATCAAGATAAAGGATGTCATCTCTTTCATTTGGAAGAGCATCATCACCCAGTATGGGGTACCTATGTCTATGGTTTTGATAATATCCCTTAGTTTGAGACTCCTTAGCTCAAGACTTGGTTGGGAGATCAAGGGATCTCACATTGTTTTGCATCAGTCGGCCAACCCCAAGCAAACGGCCAAGTTGAAGCCTTCAACAAACTCATCTCAGACGGCATCAAAAAGAAAATAGAAAGAGCCAGTGGTTTACGGGCCATCTAGGCAACTGAAAAAGGGGCAACTGGTGAAACCACATTTCTCAAGGTTTACGGTGCTGAAGCCGTCTTGCCCATCGAGCATTATGAGCCGACTCTACGAGTCATGCTATACGATGAAGAAGCAAACTGAGAGGCCATGCGGCTAGCATTGGACTCACTCCCAGAGCGCAAGGACAATGTCGCCTTGCGCCATGAGATTTACCATCTGAGAATGACCCGTTCCTATAACAAAAGAGTGGCAAACGGCCCTTGAAAGTTGGGGACTTTGTGTTACGAAAGATGGAGGCAACCGGTTGGGCCAATGAGCATGGAAAGCTGACTCCTAATTGGGAAGGCCCCTACCAGATCTATGAGGAAGTTAGAAACGGCACCTACCGCCTGGAAACTCCAAACGGCAGGCGGCTGCCCAGAATTTGGAATGTAGACAACTTGAAAAAGTACTACTTCTGAGATTTATAAATTTTTGTAAATGAAAATCCTATCAATGAAAAAAGTTGCTCTTTGTTTTCAATCCTGTTAATTACCTCGTATACATATACATGCATAATGACCAAATACTGCCTATGCAAGGCACAGACGGTTAATTGAATGAATTAAACTAACTAAAAAACTTAGTGGCTAAATTAATGTTCAAACTATGAGGCCAATGGCCGGATGTTATTTTATTTATAAATACGTCTGCTCCAACATGAGTAAGGCGTCCGGCGACGCCCATCCTGGTAGAACCGTCGCAGAGAGTATCTCCCATCCAGGTAACCAAGTGCTCTACGTATTCATGCAGACGGAAAAGATTGAATGACCTAATTGGTCAACTCATAGCCGTCTGACCAAAATAGTTTAAAGAATGATTAAGCTCAGAAACCAGATGTCTATTGACATCAGCCGGTTGATGACTGAAAATCTGATTTAGACTATTCAACGAAATTGTACAAGTCCACCAAATAGGGCAAACGGGCAAAGTGCAATGGACTGCATGTACCCCAGACGGCCCTGCCGTCTGGGAGCAATTTGTCAGGCGGACAATTCATCTCATGTCTCATCAAGTGCCAGGCGGCAATTTACCTCCTGCCTTATCAAAAGACAGTTTAACGAGATTGCAAATATCCTAGACGGAGGAGAAGGGCTATAGTACAGCTAGTTCTCCGGTTAGGTATACGGTTGTGTACTTGGTTTGGGGCAATCACTACTGTGATTATTTGACTTTGGAACATATCATACTCTTTAAAGTATCAAAAGCTCCCAAGTCAATCAATCACAGAAGTACTGAAACCAATCACACAGCCGCTAGGGGCAAGAGTAGCCGGTATACTGACTTTCACATGCTATAAAAAAAGATAGGTAAAATGGCAAAATTTAAGTGCAAAATATTGAAACAAATTAAGCAAACCGACTCAGTCAACAAATTTAATTCAAAACCGGTCAAAGGCCAGGTGATATTATTAACTAGAGATACATCCGGAAGAAAAAAAAAAGAATAAAAATTGTACCTGACTCCTTAGTCGGTAAATACAAGCATACTCGGCTCACATGCTGGAGAAAATAAGTTGGCATACTATCGCAGAAAATACAAAGGTGGCTGAACTAGGGCTGCTGAGTCTGCTCCGGCTGGTCCTCGCCGGCTGAGAGGTTCGCTTCGTTCTGCTCAGCTGGGACTTGATCAGCCTGGACTTGATCAACCTGATCTGTAGCTGTCTTTTCCTCATCATTTAAAACCTCAAAGCCTTGCTCTAGGGCCCATGCCTTAAAATAGAGGCGGAGCCTCCTCATTCAGAATTTGAGCATCATACACCGCAGTGGCGTAATCATATCTTATCTTGAACACCTCAAACTCGATGGTTGGGTGGAGAAGTCTCCAGGCAATCCTCGGATGGGCTTTAGTGTCCCGTTTATTCACAGCAACCATACGGCTTTGCTCCTTAGCAATCTCCTCTTGGTGCTTGCTCTTCAATTGAACAAGCTCAACCCCTAGTCGGCTGACATCCTCCCTTAGCTTGGCATTTTCCTAATCAGCCCCCTCCAATGCCTTGATATCAGATTATGTATTTTTCAGCTCTAGCTCAAGGTTGGACACTCTGTTGTTGGCGGCGTCATTAGCAGTCGTCAAGTTCTTAATCAGCTCCTCCTGTTTCAACTCTACTGCTTTAATTTCTACATCACACATCATTTTACTGTTTTCATCAGAGTTGAGAGCTTGAGTGGCCCTCTATTTAGCATCATTTACCTCGTCCAGATTCCGCCTGAAGGGGACTCTTAGCCCGTCTACCCTCAACATTTCCTGAAAGGGAGTCAGACGGTTGGTTAAACACTTGAAAATATAAAAGGAGAAAGAATGAAGTACTAAGAGAATACTAAGTTACCTCAGCCAGCAGGCCTTGGATTTTGCCAAAGTCCACCGCCTGCACATCAGGCACTGAATTCTTCTCTAATCTGGTCAGAGACCTCACCATCCTCTTGGCAAACGCCTGGACGTCAGGCGGCCCTAAGGGAGCATCTGCACCAAAAGAAGTACTTGGTGAGAAAGCAACACAGGTGGCACCCAATTCATGTCGGCTGCTCATCGAACCTCCAGAGGGGCTGACTAGAGTCTTGACTCGCATGAAGTCAAGCGGCCATGGTAGTTCGATACGAGTCTTACCTTGGGTTCTGGGCTGGGAGTATTCTCCCCCTTCAGCCGTTGCAGCGCCGACTCCAACATTGAGTGGCATGCCACTCTTCGATGCCGTAGAGGCATCCAGCTTTATCCCAGCAGCGAGTTCTGAGCTTTCGCTCAAAGCCTTCAGCACAGTCGGGCTTTTATCCCCGGTTGTAGGATGATCTGGGTCGGCTGAAGGGGTTGATTGTGAAGGATTCTTCTTCACCGTCTTAGCTGGGGTTTTTGTCAGCTCGTCCCCAGGCCGCTTGAACAACTTGGTAATGGAGCGGGGAATGGATCTATTCCCACTCTGCAAATGAAGAGAAAGGGTTACAGGTGGAAAATTATCAAGTTAAAGAAAAAGGCTAGGAAGCAGGGCAGATGGTCTTACCCCGCTCTTCTTAGAATCCTTAGCCTCCAAGGCGGCCTTCTTTTCAAACAACTACTCCTTTCTCAGCTGAGCAGCCGGTTTAGCAGACGTCTTGTTTGGATCTACCATGTTCAGCGCTTATTCTGCAAAAAGCAAGGAAATAGTTGGTTAAATAAACCAATAAAACAGTTAGTGTATCAATAGAGACGGTAGTTTGCCGGATGTATAGTGAATCTACCCTGTGGGAACATGGTGCTAAGGTCGCATTTCTTCCCATGTAAAGACGAATCCTTATTGTACCGGCGTAGGAATCGGTTGTGTCCTAATTTAGGCGAAGAGATCATGTAAAACTTCTCCTTCCAGCCGGTCCACTTGGACAGTTTGTCCAAGGACATCAGGTATTGCGGATGGGTGGTTAGCGTGTACCATGCCCCATACCCACCTGGTGCCCGGCTCATGTAGTGCATATGAGCAAAAGGTGAAAAACTTGGCTCTATATCTTGAAACTCACATGCGGCGATGTAACTAATTATATTTATCCATGAATTTGGGGTAAGTTGCCAGACTCCTAAATCATACCCCTTCAACATTTTCTTAATACCCCTGTGGAGGGGAAAACGAAGGCCGGCTCTAATCACAGCTTCATAACAGCCGAAGCAGTTGTCGGCGTTTTCAATGTTGTCCTCCCAGGCAATCGTTGCTTCAGCAGGCGGAACTTCTATTCTCCAGCCTTCCCCAACCGGATGAGCATCCGCAAATGCTCGGAAGCTACCCCTCATGGTAGCAAGATCTCTAGGAAGCATCCTACTCTCTAAGGGATTTGGCAGGACTGGCCCCCTAACTGGCTACTGGTAGTCAGCCGCAATATCTCCTTTATCAGAGCCCGATGCTTTTGATCCAGATCATTCAGCGACTTCCTCTTCGCCTGACTCCCCTTCATCACAGCCTTGGGAAGAGGCAGCGTCCTTGCCGCCTGACTCCCCCAGGATTAAGTCACTAGGGGTTGAAGGGGTGCCACCCGGAGAAGATTCCGCCTGCTCCTCCGAACCCTCATATTCCTCATCTAGAATAATTTCATCAGCAGACACTTCTCGAGTGCGCCGCTTCCTAGGCTTGATAGCCGTGTGTTTGACTCTGGCCATGGTGTCCTGCATAGACACAGAGACGAAGGGATTCGGGGATGAGCAAAGCAGGTCCGAATGTTCTGAAAAGGCACCCCCGGTTCTAGATTCAGCCGTACCAGGAGACCGGCTGAAAGACCTAGGCGATGCCGTGTGTGTCAACGAAGAGTCCATTTTTATTTTGGAAGTCTAAGTACACAAACGGGAAAAGTATAAAAGCTGGAGGAGAGTAGAGGCGGTTACCATTTATCTTAACTCTTAAAAATCTGAAAACTGCTACAAACGGTGACCGGATGTGTTCCTCAAAAACGCAGACGGAAGCTTCGATTCTCGCTACAGGCGAGGGTAAAGCCTCTCTCTCTAGAATTCTCTCTTTCTCTCTCTAAGAGGTTAAAATGAGTAATGTGAGAGGAAAGAGAGTAGGGTAAAACCCTATTTATAGAGGGGTAAAACGGGGGCATCCCTGTCACACCCTAGAAGGTGAACAGTCTTTTTACTGTTCACCACTCCCGGAATACCGCGTGTCACAGGCACCACGTGGCCCGCCACGTGATACCTGTGAGGGGAAAATGTTTTGGGTAAAAATACCCTAGACATGTGGACCAATCAGAGAGGGCCACGTGTCAAGCCTGGACAGGTCCACTTGGGCCAATTATCAACAGACACGTGTCAGCCTCATATACCAGCTAGAATTACGGCCTTCAAGGCCCAATCCCCTATAACGCCGCAAAATTGCGCAACCCACCAAATCTAGGTCAGAATGACCTAAGAGAGGGCACCTTTCCTAATGACCCTATAAATAGGGAGATATCCCCCATTTTTGGGACATTCAATCATTTATTACACCTACCCTACATTCTCTCACATCAGAGAAAACACCTGATCTCGGAATCCGAGAGGATCCCACTTTACTTTCCACATCTTTTTCACATTCTCCTACTAGTTCTAACTTGATCGTCAGTGGCGGAGCTCCAACCAACTGGAGTCTCCTACTAGTTCTGCGTAGTCGGACAAGTCTTCGAGCCGTAACTCTCCCGAGGGACATAAACACCCAAAACAACAGTTGCTCCATTTCCTACTCGAAGCATCATCTCCCCTTTTGCTAGACTTCTACTCACTCTTAAGCCCTGCATTTGACTAACAATGTGAGCACCCCAACCGGTATCGAATACCCATGTGGAAGAGGAAGTAAGGTTAATTCTACAAAAAAAACATTAGGTAACTCATTACCTTCCATTTTTACTGGTGTGTAATGGGGACACCCTAGTGTGTGGCAAGACCACCTACCGCAATAGAAGCATTGGCTTCCCTCCTTTTCAAGTACTCATCTGTGTGGTTGATCAAAAGGTTGACTAGTGTCACTGTCGAGCCTTCATCATCATGAATAAGCTTGACGATATCAAATCCATCATGGAGAGTGAGAACAGAATAGTGTCATGAGCAAAGTCATCATCAAATGGTCTCCCTAAGATATCCATCCGATTGATTGAATCAATCAGTTCCTTCACATGGTTCTTAACTAACTGACCAGGAATGAGTTTCTTAGCCATTATCTTACAATGAATATTATAAGTCTCAAACCTTACACTGTCAGTCCAGGAGTAGTACATTGGAGGGATCGAGTTAACGATCTCTCTAACATTTTCATCGTTGATGCCCCCACTTCCTAATGCCCCAATGCCACCTCGACAGATGGCACGAAGACAATTGTGCAGATTGGTCAACTCATAGTCTTTGAACCTTGTCTTTCAACAAGTTAGAATAGATGCCAATATGAGATTCCTGATTTTCTCTGCATTCGAAACATCTTTCGAGTGCCTATCAGGTTTGAAACCAATTGTGAATCTGCTCTCAATAGGAATATAGAGTCGAGCCTCAAGCATGTGGCTCCGAAGAACATTTCTTAGCTCTTCTTCCCAATCCTTGAAGTTTATGAGATTAAGCCTTGTTTTTAGTTTGGTTGGAAAGTTAGTGTTGTCGTTAAGCTATTCATCTACAAACAAAATCAAAACAAGGCAAAGTTCAATAATTATGTTTAATAAAATTAAAGTACCATAAGCGAATTAAATTGGTAACTTTAAAACATTTTATTCAATATTAATTGATCCCAATTGAATTAAATGATTCCAAGACCCTTTATTTGTGTAATAGTTGACTGGACTGAGGCCCTACCATCAAGCATTATATTTTCAAGGTGAGTAAACTCTTTACTGATTACAACTCTTGTAATTCTTGGTTGAATAATTAACCATCACATGTTTAATTATTACCCTTTGCTTCAAGGTTCTAAACGCTTTAGGTAACCTTGTTGAGTATAACCAATTAAATATGTAGAACGTGATCTACCCCAAATTACCCAAGATAACAAGTGACACTCTGCTGAGGCCAACCCATCACTCACGGTCGAAGGATTGTTGGGTATCTAATTGGAAAAGCAACCTCAATATATTCGGGACCTACATTTATTATGTTGTGATTATTTAGTGAACTCTAGCGCATCATCAATCAACATAAATAAAATCTAACATGCATAATCTACTAATGCATAAATAAAATGACATAGTATGGCCCTTTAATCCTAAAAACTAATAAAGTAAGACTCCCACTTGAACCTTCATGGATCTCATCCATCTAGCTCCTTTGGGCATTCACTCCATTGGCTTCTTGGATCAACTGCAACCTGTAATCTTATTCTATTCTATCTACTACTTAAATAAAATAAAATAAATTACAAAAATACTTAACGGTCGCAGACTGTATTTAGATTACAAATATACGAAACGATGCGTAGATCGTATCTAGAATCTATGGGCCATACTAGTCTATATATAGCAATAAATAATATCATATATTATAAAGTGCCATACAATAAATCACTCATCATGCTTTCCTAAACTACAACATCGAATGTTCATAAAAAAGGAAACATGGCATCTTAATATCTCATATTTTATTAAATTACTACAATTATATAATATCATATATTATTCAATACCAATCATAAAATATCATATATTCTATCTTAGGTATGAGATAGAATCAAATCTTAATTTAATTATGGAAGATAAATATTATTTATTTTCCATGACTATCCTAAATAATTTAGGAGATTCTATTTTAATTGCATAGCCAATCACAATAATTTAAATCAATTATTATCCTAAAATAATTATGGGATAATCTCATTATTTAATCAATTATTATCCATATAGAATCTTTTTTTTTTTTTTTTGACAACATCCATATAGAATCTTTTGCTCAATAATTATCCAAACTTAACAAAATTAACAACTTTAATTTTGATAATTATCTTTTCAAAATCAAAACTTATCCTTTTTAATTTTAATTTTGAAATCTGATTTTATCACAAATAAAATAAAATAATTTTTTTTTATTTTAAAAAAACTGCGTCAGCCACCGTGGTGTGGCCAGCCGAAGCCAACCACGGTGGCCGTACACCTTACGGTGTACACTGCACAGCAACGACGCAAGGGCAGCAGCAGCAGCACACACCACCCTTGTGCGGCATTGTTGCGGCTGCTCTTGCTGTCCGAGCCTCCTGCCCAGCCCCTCCCACCCTCCTGGACAACCTGGTGCGGCAGTCGCAGCGGCTACCGTACCCAAAAACGCCCCCTTTTTTATTTTAAATTAAAATAAAACAAATATTTTATTAAAATTAAATAATTTTAATGTGGTCCAATTAATTTCAAAATTAAATCATATTCAATCTTGAAATTAGGGTTCTTCATGAAATTAATCCCCAAACTTAAATTAAATAATTTGATCATGAAAAATTCATAATTTAACATGAAATCAAATAGATTAAAATCATAAATCACATAGCAATCGAATTAAATCAAAACCAAAACACAAAAATCATAATTTAGGGTTTTAAAATTTTCGAAAATTAGGGTATAGGGGTTCGAATTTTTCGAGTTTGTAAGGCAAAAATTCGGATCTTTTGATGGCTAATTTTGAGAAAATTAAACAACTTTTAATAATTCCATATGTTAAATGACATTTAAAATAATAATTGACCCATAATTAAATTATTCTCCCTCCTAATTGAATTAAAATTCTAGACATTCAAAGAATTAATAATTCAATTTGTGTACATGCATAGGCTAACTAATACCATTGTAGGACTTTAGATACTAATAAGCGGAATTTCATGAATCATATTCATAAGCATCTAAACACCAAGATCAATGCATAACACATAAAGAACAAGTAATAATACCTTTGAAGCATGAATCCACGTGCAATCGAGCAAGAACAATGGGAGATAAAGAACCCCAAGTTTGATTCCTCTACTTAGTCTACAGGCACAGATCAAACCTCCACTAATGCTAGTTAGTTGTGATTAAACCCTTTTAATCAACCTTTAACGGAGAAGAGAGACACGAACTAACCACGATCCACCACCTCGAACCCCACGAGCCACCAAGGGAGGTGGACGACCGTACGGATAGGGAGAGAGAGGGGAGGGCCGTGAGGGAGAGAGAGAGGGATTAGGGTTTGGGACTTAGTTGCTTGAATTAAAATTAACTGACTTGTGAATTCTACTGTCAATCTAAGTCATAGATCTTATTTATAGATCTCATCTCTAAATAAGAGTCCATGTCAAGCCCAAACTCCTTGTCCTAATCAAACTACTCTAGCCCAACACTCCTTATGGTAAATCATGATCTCATGAGGCCCATTAATGGGCCTCTTACTTGTTTGACCCAATACCTTTGTTGTGTGACCTTGTAGGATCCATTCTCTTGGGCTTTGGACTATTTATCTAGCCCAAAGGTCATTTTCCATATCTAGCACCAGACAATGACGACCCTATAGAATGAACTAATTATCTCCATAATAGTGATCCTTGATATATCTAGTAATTGCACTTATCGAAGACATAATTCCTTCACAAATATCATCTGGTGACGCTGGTCAAAATGTGCAAAGTCAAATCAACAATGCAAATGCTCAGTCTGTTACCCTGCGTAGGACTCAGAGGCTTAGATCTCAACCTGATAGATATCTTGGTACTGTATTAACCGAGAATCAGGACATCGTGGTGATGGATGGAGACGAACCGACAACCTACAAACAAGCGATAGCAAGCACCGACTCTGCAAAATGGCAAGAGGCCATGAGATCTGAAGTGGATTCCATGTTTGAAAATCAAGTCTGGGACTTGGTTGACTTACCCGAGGGTTACACACCTATCAGATGTAAGTGGATTTTCAAATTGAAAACCGATAAAGATGGAAATGTATTCATTTACAAAGCTAGATTGGTAGCAAAAGGTTACAGGAAAATTCATGGTTGATTATGATGAAACCTTTTCTCCGATCACAATTCTTAAATCCGTTCGGATCCTCCTAGCGATTGCTGCATATTACAACTAAAGCCGAATACTTGGCAGCTGATGAAGGGCTAAGGAGGCACTTTGGATTCATAAGTTCGTTGGTGAACTTGATAATGTACCCTCTATCACGGGTCCAATAGCCCTCTATTGTGACAACAATGGAGCTATTGCTCGGGCTAGAGAGTCAAGGGAACATCAGAAGGTCAAACATGTCAAGCGGCGATTTTACATGATAAGAGAAAGGAAATCAGAGGGTGAAATAAGAATTTGTAAAGTTGGAACGGATGACAATGTAGCCGATCCACTTACTAAACCTCTGCCTCAAGTGAAGCACAACAAGCAAGTTGAGGCAATGGGAATCAGGCACGTTGGAGACTGGCTTTGATTTCCCTGTTTAGTGTTTTAATTAATTTTGAACATTTTAATGTAAGACACTAAGAAGAACCATTCAAGTTTTGGAGTAATTTAAATTTCATGCAATTTTATCACTCCGCTTGCTATTTAATTATGGTTTAGGATTAAATAATGAGTCCAATCGATTCTAAGAATATTCAAAATAGGGTATCAAGACTAGTCTTGATCAGGAAACACCTATTAAGTGAGCATTGAATATTATAATCGAAAATTATCCCTAATCGAGGTTGTAGGGTATATTTCAAGCATCCTACACTTGAGCCCCACTGTGATCATACACTTAAGCATGGTGGCGTCTAAAGGGAAGGAAGCTAGAGTAAAAGAGTCGCCAACAAGTTTTAGGAACTTGTAAACCGTTCACAGGGTGAAGGTTACACCCCTTCACGATCCATGAGATCGCTAACTCCATAGTGGTTTGGAACCATGACTGGATATTCGGGGATGAAGGTACAAATCCAACCTAAAAAAGATTGAACCTGCCCTAAAAATAGGCCTCTACTTTATTCTTCTCATATTCATGTGTGCTTTCTGACTAACATACAATCAATATATTAATCCTAAACATGTTTAATCTATATTGGTTGAATATTAATGCAC
This sequence comes from Chenopodium album, assembly GCF_948465745.1. Lineage (NCBI taxonomy): Eukaryota > Viridiplantae > Streptophyta > Magnoliopsida > Caryophyllales > Amaranthaceae > Chenopodium > Chenopodium album. The sequence continues at coordinate 33,939,020 of NC_137848.1, read as the reverse complement.
AAACAAATCTATTATTGGCGATCACTTGAATTATAATCATATTAACCTAAACAAGATTATTAATTATCTTATTAAGCGTGATTACAAGTACAAATTCCCTTTAAACCTGCATAAAAGGCGTGATCAAGTAATAACAATAATATATATCAAGCAACAATAATAACAATCATCATCATCATAATATTCTTAATCTCATGGAAGCATAATAACAATAGCAAGATCCTAGGCATGATACTAACAAGATTAATAACAAATCCTAGCATGTCACTAAACATTAAGGATCAAAGATTTATCCCTAACATGATACTAACATGATATTAGAAAGAATAGGAAGCAACCTAAACATGATACTAGAAAGCAATAAAAGCATCCTAGCATGATACTAGGAATCATAAAGACATCCTAACATGACACTAGGAATTAAAATAATTTAAGCATGATTTCTATAGAAAAAGAAAGTAATTAAATTACTTACTTGGATGCCTCGTATCTCTTTCTAATAACAAAATACACACGTTAGTAACTTCCATGAAAATATTAAATCAAACAATTAAATTAAATAATTGAAATATAGATTTGGGACCAAACCCTCAGAAATTATCAACCTTTCACGTCTAGGGCGAAGGCAACTTCGAACTTGGCTAGGTGTGTCTAAGTCTTGTGAATGAGGAATATTGTATTTTGTAAAAGGGAAGGTTAGAAAAAGGAGAAAATAAGCTTCTAGCTTTAGAGAGAAGGAATAGAATTAGATGATTGTTGACTGTTGTGAATGAATAAAAACAGGGAAATACGACCCCTATTTATAAGAAAATAGTCCGGAATCGATCGAAACAAATCAGAATTTGAATTGGAATAAAACTGCTTCCTGTCGCGAGCGACAGAGTCGGTCGCCATACGACAGGAATCACGCATGGCGACAAGCTCCGTTGTTTGGCGACAGGCTTGTCGTTTTGCGACAATTAAAAGATAAAACGCGCTTTGTACGGAATCCTTTTCTTAATATAATTAAGCAATTAAAACTCGGTTTTAATCCATTTCAAATCAGATTTTATCAAAATAAAACACTTGTTTTATTCCAAACCAAATTCATTAATTATCAAAGATATTAATTATCAATCCTAATGCTATTAGAACTCAAAATAACCTTGTAGACTATTCTAGAAGACTATAATCAATCTAATAATTTTAGGAAATAATAACTAATGGGCCCTCCACTAGATCATTGGGCCATAAAACCATTTTAGACCCAAATTAGTATTTGGATCATAACTTCCTCATTATTCATCGGAATTGGGCTTATAATATATCGTTGGAAAGCTCTTTATGAGCCCCATCCAACTACACTATTAATGGACCCTTATTATGGACCAAACTAAATTGGACTGGCTATTTTCATAAAATAGTGAAGTTTTTAAAAACAGAAAGAAAGATTTTTATTAAAATTAAACAACCGTATTTCAAGACTTTCCACACTTTCACCTTTGTTCGATAATCAAGCGACGTGAAGAGTATTCATCACTGGGTTTAGTTTTGAGGAGACACATTTGGGTGTCTACAGAGGTCATTTAAACTATAGACGATTAATGACCACATGAGATTAGTGTGTAGTTTTATTTATAGCACCGTTTCTTGTGCTACAAGGACATGATTGTCATAAATCATTTGCACAAGTATTGGGTTAGAACCATACTGGATCGACCTATGAGAATACTTTAAGAGATTTAAAAATTGTCATAAGTATACTTCTCATTATGGCTATCGGAACCTATTTCCTCGACCATGAGTATTGTGAGTTCTCTTGTTTGAGTACTAATCCGTTTTGATGTTAGTCAAATGTCTGCCGTAAAAGGGGATTATAACGGCAACACTCGGGCGGCTAGTCCTCTCAGTAAGAGAAGCTACATTACAAGACTAGGAATGTCCCCCTCTAAAATAGGGAAGATGTCTTTGTTGTTTATAAGGCCTTTCGAAGAGCGAGACTGTGAAAATGCATGGTCGTGCTCGGATGGATTTTAGAAATCATCTGTTTATTGACATTCGGACTCGGATATCGAGAAACACTTCTTGACGTAATAAGAATGACGAATAAATCTTACGTTATAGTTCATGAAGAGACATTAAGCGACATAGGAAAAAATTATACACTAAAAGCTAACTTGTCCGGAAGGACAAGTGGGAGATTGATAGGAATGGTGTCCTTCGAACAAGTGTATTATTCCGATAGAGGGTTCGGAATTATTAGAAAGCTAATTATTCAGTGAGGTCAAGTGATCGGAATGCCTAGTTGGAGGCCGCTTCCGATCAGTAATATTAATGAGAAATTAATATTACAGCTTAATCTTGACTGAACCATTTGGGTCATACCTAAGCAACTAACGAACAGACACGACAAATTAATTCAGAAGGAATTAATGAGTCGCTCGAGTAATTAATATTTGGACGTCGGAAATTTGAGCTGGGAGCGTCAAAAGTCGAGTCGAAATAATGAAAGACGAGACGGTAAAATCAATATTAATCAACAATTTACCGAAATACCCCTACCATCGGAATGCCCCATACAAACCAACGCCTATGGGCATTTGGTATAGTCAAGGTGGCTAGCAAGCGCACCATGCCGAGCCTAGGTTGGCTAGTGCGTGCTAGCGCACCAAGGCTAGCATGGTGCTAGCTGCGTGTGCTGGCAGTGGGCACAGCAGCATGCCAAGGCCAGCAGCTAGAACTTGTGTGCGTGGCTTGCTGGTCCAAGGCAGCAGCCCAGCCAAGGCCAGCAGCTAGCTGGGCCAAGGCAGCAGCTGCATGCCACGCCAAGGCCAGTAGCTAGCTGGGCCGAGGCAGCAGCCCCCCCGGCTGCTTTGGTGCCTAATTCAGGATGCCACGTGGCAGCACCTGATTGGAGGGTTCGTTGGTGTAGGTGGCCAGCTATAAGGGGGTGCTTGGGGATCAAGTTTGGTCCCCTCCCTTCCTTGTGGTCCTTACCTAAACCTTCTCCTAAATGTGCCACTTGTTGATTAATTAGTTGTTGGATATTCAATATTATTTTTTATTTAAAAATAAAGAAAGAATATTGATTTTACCAACTCTCCCACATTGATGGGAGAGAGGATTTCACTCATGAGTTTCCCTATTTATACCCAAGTTGGGGTATGGAAAAACTCACTTGAATAAGGTGTTAGAAAAGGCATCTCCATTGAGAAAACCTTTAAACACATAATTACTCGAGTATTTGGTTGGGCTTAGCTAACCTCTAAGCAATAGACCTAGTCGGGGTCGAGTTGCGGGTAGATACTGTAGGAGGTTTTCGCCCGTGCGAGACTTAAACCTTTCTCAAGTAAGAGCTCAGGGTACGAGCAAAGCACGCGTCAAAGGTAATTAAGTCTTTCCTTAATTCTTGTTAATTATGTTAATTATGTCTTTTGATTATATTAATTGTGAGTGTGATCTTGGCTCGGGTTTTCTTCCGCGATGAGTCAGACTCATCAAAACCCAACAAGGAATTGCATTGTTCAAGTTTCTAGAGGTGACAGCTATGAGGTGGAGCTGAACTCTGATATAGTCACAGTTCACGCACCAAAGCAAGGCAACATGCACTTGCTATCATTGGGACCTAACTAGTATCCCTTGTATCCATGCATATGCATGCATCATGGACAAGAGGGTAGACATAGAGGATTATGTAGACAATGCTTACCTTGTCTCAACATATATGTTGGCATATAGGTTTGAAGTAGCACCTATGCCAGGTCCACATCATTGGGAAAAGGTAAAGTTGAGAATACCACTTCCACCAGCCATCAAGGTGCAGCCTGGGAAGCCTAAGTCCAAGAAGAGAAAGTTGGATCATGGAGAACAAGGTGGGCAGAACCAACAACACCAACAGCCATTGAAAAGGAGGGCTACATGTAAGAACTGTGGCCAGCTTGGGCACTACGCTAAGACATGTAAAAATGCAACTGCCACACCAATAGCAGTTTCTTCCCCAAAGAAAGAAGGTGGTAGACCACATTTGAACACTGCTTGGGTGAATGACCAAAGATAAAAGAAAGCAGAGAGAGCTATGAAAAAAGTAAGAAATAGGGTGATACATGAAGTTTGTGCTATTTTGATCTTTGAGAACAAAAACTAACTTTGGTTTGTTGTTTTCTTTGTAGAGTGCACTTGGTGGTACCCCTAGACCAAACAACATTGGGAGCAAGAGGTTCCCTCAAGAAGAGCAGCAGAAGAAGAAGCAGCAGTAGCAACAGCAGCAGCAACAGCAGAGTCAACAGCAGAGTTAGCAACAGAGTCAACAGCATAGTCAGTAGCAGGGTCAGCAGCAGACTCAGCAAACTCTAACATCATCCACAACTACTTTCCCTTCATCTACACCAGCTATTAGATCTAGAACCAAGTTGTAGCCCATTAGACTTAGGAAGTAGATGTATTTTGAACTTGTTTATGTGTTAACAATTGTCCATGGTTGGGGCATTCTTTTAACCATTTAGAACGGTATTTGATGTCAAGTATTTTGAGCAGCATAGTCAAGGTTAGTTGTTATGCATTTGTCTCAAGTATTTTGGATGTTTGTTCGAAATGAGGGAATGAAATATATAGACTATTAGCCTCTCATATGTGTGTCTTGATCTTTTTTCTTTTTATTTTTTAAAAAAAAAAATCCCTGCCATCCTTTACAAAAAATCACAAAAGGAAAAATGCATCAATATATGAAACTTAAAGGCATGACAGATTTAAACCAAAATAACTTGTTCATTTCATTACTAAAATAACTTGTTCATTACATTGCTTCATTATAATAGCTCAACAAATAGTCATCCCATCTCTCCACCTCCACACTAAACTAGTTTAGTCACAATAATACAACCAAAAACTAACAAAATAGAAAACATAACAACAACAACAACTAAAAGCTTGCTGTCAGAACTGCCATTGCTGCTAATCATCTTCTTCATGTCACCATTTAGGCTTTGCATTTCAGTTTCAAATTGTCAACCTTATTTAGCAGACATCTTCTTTGACCACTCAAGTCATCAACCTCCCTCTTTAATGAGTTGACTTCAGCCTTCATCAGTTTTTTGTCAATCAAAAGGTGGTTGATCACATCTCTCTACCAATCTGTCCCATCATCAGTGTCAACCCATTCAAAACACTTACACTCCCTAGTTTCAATGTTAGGGTCATAGAATTTGCAAGCCCTAAATTTCCTCCCTGGGTTCTCCCTTGTCCAAGATGTCAACTTTGCAAAAGGCAATCCACAATTGCATTTCTTCTGGTTTGTGGGAGATGAGTTATTCCAAGACATCTTCCTACCTGCAATAACCATAAACAAATGTCAATGTAACCCCTCATTACACAATCTATTAAACACATCATACTAAACCACACCTACTCATTGTGGTGGCTGCCCCCCATAATGAGGATAACTAGGGGGTGGCCATGTCCCATTTTACTTCATCTTGTACTCCAATATACAGTCAGCCAATAAACCAGGGTCATTTGTGCTCCCAACATGTATGGTATACATGTCCTTATTAGGTAATCTCCTAATCATCTTGAACACATCACCATCATCTTCTAAAGTCCTATACTTCCCTTTAATATTGAAATGAGGGATGTAAGAGGTCAATAGATCCTTCTACTGGATCTTCCATTTCATGAAGTTGATCTTCAAAATCTATTGCGGTATCCAACAAATTACTCTTCCCTACTTCATATTCAATGTCAATAACAACACTTAAATACTTAAATCTCAAAATCACCTTATTCTCTTCCATTTCTGCGACAAGAATTGCAGCAACAAATTAACATAACAACCTTACCGTAAGATAAATTCTACCATAACAGTACATGAATAAACCCACAATTAAACAAAAATTTACCTAACAATCAATCAAAGAGACCATGAGAAGCCCCAACTCACTACTGCTTTAGACAAGAACCCTAATTAACAATTCACTACTTACCTAATTATTCGTGTTTTAATTTCCATAAATCAGAACTAAATTGTTGTTCGAACAAGAACCCTACTTAACAAATCCCCCAATTTTCCCCAATTAAAGTGCGTAATTTAACCACAAAAATTAGATTACCTGATGCGAATTCAACTTCTGAATTTCTTGTGGATGCTTCTGCAATTAGGGGATGGGAATTCAGTGTGAATTTGGGAGTGAATGAAGTAGAAATGGCTGATTGATTTAGGGGAAGAGTTTTATAAGAAAAAAATCGAGGAAGAATTCATTTAGAAACCAAAATATAGCCGTTATTAGCCGTTGACTGGGCCCCACAGAAGAGATTTCCACCGGATTTTCAAAATAGGTGGTAATCTGAGTATTTATTTAATTTAATGGGTGGTAATTTAAAATAAAATTTTTAATGGGTTGTTATTTCGAAAATGGTTCTATTTTTAGGTAGTAATTTAAAAAATTTCTCCTTTTTTATAGAAATGTTGCACTTAAAAAGGTAAAAGTTAAAAAAATGTAACAGATGTTTTTATATTCATTTTAAAGTACGTTTTCAACTTATCATAATCTATGTCAAAAATCTCGGTTTTATTTTAATTACATAGTTTTTTAGATCAAATTTTTTAAGTGCAACATTTCTATAAAATGATAATCTTCTACACTAACAATAGTTTTTAAGTATTACTCATACGGTCCTAAAATAATACCACGTAGTTACAAATTTTAAATATACAAGCCTATTTCATTTCGCACAGTTTTCAATGCTTACCATTGACCATCAATATATTTCATTACATGTTAACAAAAATTATAAAAAGTTGGTAATGTAAAATTAAAATATGAGACAAATCTAACAATATCTCACATTAATCACTCTCTCTCTCTCTCTCTTTATGTGTATTACCCTATAACTGTTAACGTACACTAATATTAATGTACATCCGATGTACACAAAAGGGGGAAATTACTTGGAGAAAATTTTCAGCTTATTTAAAAAAGGTTTTTACTAAATTAATTGTGTATTTCAAAAAGGAAAATAGTTTATTGTGTCATTATGAAGCCATTACAAGCAGGATACACAATACTCGGCTTTTAAAAAAAAAAAATTATGTTCATAATGAGCAATAAGGGTATTTCATATTACAAATGCGATGGGGGTGGAGTGAAGAATCAAACCTATGACCTATCGTACACAGACCCTCAGTCTTTGTCACTTGGCCAAGACCTCATTGGTTGAAATTTATTTATGTTAGCATATCATAATAAGTCGCAGCAGAGCAAAATACAAAGTCCTTGCTCATGAGCCGACTTTAATCGTATTAATGTCTCAGATTTATGGGCTAAACTCAAATCCCATATAAACCTACCTTCATACAACACAGATAATTATGTTATCATGAAGCAAGGTTTTGCTTTAGTAATGTTTGCTACTGGAACCCTAACTTGTATAGCTGACCCTTCCTCTGCTTTCATATCACTGACAGTAGTCATTTCCTTATACTCCCCTCTATTTAAGGGCTTCTTGGAGCTTGTACTCGTTTGAGTGCACTTACCTTCTGATTGTTTGGTCTGAGCCAAGTTGTGGCCTTTTAAGGTTGATGTAGTACTCGTTAGAGTGCACTTTCCTTCTGATTGTCTGTTCTGTGGCTGGTTGTGGGTTTTCAAAGTTGATGTCGTACTCGTTTGAGTGCACTTTCCTCCAGTTTGCCGTCTTTGAGGCAAGTTGTAATTTTTCAAAGATGATGTATGGCTCATTCAAGTGCACTTTCCTTCCAATTGTCTGCTCTGAGCCAAGTCATGATTTTTCAAGGCTGATGGTCGTTGAGACCTCTTTTGGTACTTACTTCCCAAGATTTGGTCGTTATCTAAAATAAACAAACAGAAGAAGTGTTGTCAAGCAATCATAATAAGCCCAGTTCTAATATAAGGATATAATCTTAACTTCGCATAAACGTAATCTGATATGCAGCAGGCACAAACATAAAAACCACCTAAAGTTTTTTTTTTTTTTTTTTTTTTTTTTTTTTTGAAGGAAACCACCTAAAGTACTAGGTAAAGAGGAAAATTGAAAGCCATGCAAGTAGTTCATGTTCAAAGCATCTTAGGTAACAGGTCTAACATCACAAATATATATGCAGCTATGAAAAGCTGTCACGATCGTGTTTCGATGTTTGTTTGATCCATGAACTGATGCAAATAACGGAATCATCAACAAAAGGTAGAGCTGTTTAGCCCAAGTATTTCTGCAGCCCAAAATGCTAACGAAATGTTGTACTGTGTATAGCGTAGACTACTTATGAACTGGTGAATACAATGAGAATCAAAGGGCTCTACAATCTGTATTTCCATAAGATTAAAAAAATGAAGAAAAAGAAAAAACAATAACTTAGGTGGCAGCCTGGCAGAAAGCTAGGCAGAATTGACTTGCCAGTGGTATGCAAGTAAGATTAAGTAGTTGCATACACTAAACTTATAAGCTGCATAATGAAATAGGTGTCATGAGGTCAAATGATTCACACTTGATTTATTTAAGGCAGCAAGTTATGTTAAAACCGGCAAAGCTCCTCAGCAAGGAAGGTTTTCCAGGTACAAGGACAGATCAAAGAGCATCCCAATCAGCTCGGTTAATTATTAAGGTAGTGGTTGAGTACAAGGACTGTAGGACTGGTCGCAGTCAAAGAGCAGAGAAGCTACAGGTTTCCAAGTATAACAAAAAGAAATATAAAATGACAATTAGATCCAAGCTACGAGATACTGGATGTGGTAATATTATAAATCTATAACCAATACGACACTCCAGCGAGCACCATCAATTGATTGAGTCCTACATACGTTCCTCTTATACCTTTTATGCGTTGTAAAAGTTAGATGATCTGTTCATACAAACACATATTTGTAACCTAAACTTTCTTTATAAAGAAAAGCCCACACAGGCTTTGAACTCCAAGATAAAATTAAACGATTAGATTTTTAGTTACTTTCCTTAAAAAAAAAATGAAAAAAAAAAAAAAAAAAATTTAGTTACTAGTCTGCTTTTACCATACATTTACTCAACAGTCACTAACCCCGATATACATGCTCCCTGCAGTTTAAAATATTCATTTCCAAGAGTAATTAACCGCATGATCTTCCAAATAAAATAAAAAAAAGATAGTAATATGAAACATCCTTAATGTTAATTCATTAAGAACAATTGGTATTTATCATTGCACACACTGAACAGAACTTATATTAAGGGCAATATCTCCTTTGAGTCATTTCTTAGTTCTTGTGTATAGTCCTAAAACAATATCTATTTCCATCCAAAATAAGAATAAATTCTCAAGCAGTTCTCGAGTAAATCCTGTAAAAATTTACAAGAGTTGACATCAAGGGAGATCTTCCTACCAGAAAAGGTTGGTAGAAACTAGAAAGTAATAACATCAACTTCACAAAAAACCTTCCTAATGTAGCCGGACAAACAAATAAATTCATACATAGAATGAAACATCATTAGATAAAAATTGCACTCCAAAGCATCTCAAATGTAAACTTTCTATGACATTTGTTGTCAAATGACTCTGAAAAATAAACTAACCAGGGCTAGAAATGTCAGCACGTGGTCTTGGGATTGAACTAGCTCTGATATGGGGTTTATTGCCATCTTCTTCTGTTTCACTCTTCTTTGCAGCTGTCATTTTAAATGAGAAATAATTAAGAATTCCTAGCTTTGTTAACAAAAGCACTGAGCAGCTATGCAGTAAACAAGGAACCTTACGTTTTGCCAAGGAAGGGGGTGGAGTAATTGATCTTGGGATGTATGACCTTGGTACCTTAGCAACTGATACTGATGAGCGATGTTTAACTCCTTTTAGTGTCAGCAATAATCAAATTACAATGGCCACATATATAAGTGAATTACAAGAAACCAGCATGCAGTGAGGAAGATAGAGGCGCAAATGTCACAAAGCACATGAAGTGTTACAATCATAAACTGCATCAATCAAAAATGTATTTTAAAAAGATTTGACCTTTACAATAGAATCAAAGCACATATCAAAACTTTGCATGAACCAATGATGTGCACCATGGTAAAGAGGAATGCATGCAAGATCTCTAAACCATATATAACCAAAACATAATGAACCAAAGACTATACTTACAGTAAACAAGACACAAGGACACATAGATAGATTAAAAAAAAAAAAAAAAGAACCAAAACTATACCTACAGTGAATAAGAAATGATGACAGATACATAGATTTAAAAAAAAAATGGGGAAAAAAAACAAGGAATATATAATCTGAAGAGGCAACTCTTCAAACAGTACAAAGTGTGGATTAGCTCGATAATAGATAGGCAAACAACTTCTCTCTGTAGCAAGATGATGCGTCCACAAATTTTTATATGCATTTAATAGACACCATATTACTTATAATGATACCCAGAAAAATTAGGGAAGCCAACCCCTGACCGCCATAGACAAGATCCGCCGCTGCTTGCGGAGACCATAACTACCACACCAAAGGGAATAAAATTGAAACAGTTGGATCTGGCTCGCCACAAATGAACATAGATAACCATGAAATTAGAACCACTATATCAAGACACTTGCTTATGAAAAATTGCTTTAAAGTAGCCACAATTCCACATTTTAGCTTTAGGGTGTTAGAGTCCAAAAGGAAATTGATGTATCACATCTCATATGTAGCTGGAACAAGAGGTTTGTGTGGATATGTAAGATTAAAAATGGACTTCAAACAAGGTAAAGAATCTTCGATGACAAAGGTAGACAAAACAGAAAATTATGAGGATTTATCCATACAGATAACCCAACTCCATCAATAAAGAGAATCAACAAGTAATAAGGTACAAATGAAGCAAAATGTAATACCTCGTATTTTTATACGTATTTTATTTAAAATAAGTATTTTGAGAAATATTTAATTGAATTTAAATGTTTTATTTAAAGTATTTTATTTATTTATTTTAGTAAATTGAAAATATTTTATAAAAGGAAAGTTTATTTAATTAATTATTTTAATTAAGTTGGGGTTTAATTTAGGAAAATTTATTTTAGTAAAGTTTTATTAGGGATGGGATTAGGAAAATTAAAAAGGGAAAGTCTAGGGAGAAAGGGTTTTAGAGAAGGGGTATAAATATCCCACATATGAGGCAAATCAAACTTTACCCAGAGTGGAAAAAACCCAAGGTAAACTTCTCTCTCCTTTTCCTTATTCTTTTTTTTTTCTTTTCCTTCTCCCCTTCCCCTTCTTTTTTTTTCGGCCACCCCCACCACCACCGCTGCCAGCCACCTGCGGTAGGTGGATGCCGCCGCCAGCAGCACCAGCCGCCGGCAGCCGGCTGGTGGTGGCTGCCACTTTCTTCCTCCCCTCTTTTTCGAATATAAAAAAAAAAATTTAATTTTTGTTTTAAAAATCAATTTAATCCTAGATCTAAATATTAATTATGGGTTTTGTGATTTGATTTTTGATGTTTGATTAGAAGTATTATATTAATTAATTTTCAGATTATGTTTTTAATTAAAAAGCCCCAATTTTTGAAACCCTAGGTTCTTGATTTATAAATTATTGAAAGATTATGATATATAATGGTGTAAACCTTTGATTAAAGTGTTTTAAGACCAATTTACATCAAGATTTAATTAAAATAAAGTGCTGGAATTTTTGGTAAACCATTAGAAATCAAGTTTCTTTAAGGAATTTTGATTACCCATTGATTGAGATTTAATTATGAGGTTTTAAATATAATTTCAGCTTATTTTAAATAAATTATGAGGGGTTTTAAATTAGTATATATTGCTGGAAATTTGTGTAGAGTGGGTTTTAATATTCTTTTATGATTTTAAATTGTAGGAGACTTTGAAGTGAGTGATTTCTATTAATTGTGGCGATATTAAGATCGTATTCAAGGTACGTTCGCGTACTTAGCATAATTATGTTGATGTAGAAGCATGCTAAATGTGTTTGGTTGATTACAAGTAGTATCATGCTAGGTTCGGTTTGGAAATTATAATTTGGATGTTATTGGTGATTGGATTATGAAACATGATTTATTTGTGATGGAATATTGGATGGAAAATAATAGTTTGGAATATTAATTACGAACCACATATTTATTTATGGTATGCTAGAGAGCATGTTTGATTAAACTAAGTGTTTAGTTTGGTTTGGAATATTAAAAAGGAATTTTATTATGGTTCATATAATTTTTATTGATGCTATAAGCATGAGGAAGGAGCAATATAAGTGTCTATGTATACGAGGAATAAATTGTATGTTGGTGCCTTAGTGCACTTAATGTGTTTTTAACACCGAGGGATAGGATTTGTGGCGCATTATGCGTTTAAGGTGTCATTGGCACCGAGGTAGAATTAAAAAGGGTTCAACATTAAATATTATGTGATCACTAATTATTCAAGAATTAAATTGATATATTTGATTGTTTGAATAATTATTGTTGGTTGAATGATTATGGTTTGAGAGTCATCACCAAGTTTAATAATCGGTAAATAACGTAAAGTGAAAGAGATTACGCACCAAAACTGTTGGAACGTATATACCTTGAGTATGAACATATGGGGGGAGTTATGGGGTTTTATATTTAACCATAACTTCTAATGGAGTACAGGACGCTGTATATTCCTTTTTATTATTATTATTATGCGCTGGAATTCCGCCACCTATGTGTGGTTTTTTATGCTGGCACGGTTAGCTCCCGTGTCAGTAACCTCAATTTATTGGGGGAGGCTAGGGGGAAACCCGTTCGATGCGTAATCAATGCTAAATAAATTATTTAGTGTCTAGTGAGAATTTTTATTGAATCTTGTATGCTTGAAAAACAGGTGCAACAAGGTAAGTAGTGTGTTGATAAGAAATTGTATGTTAGTGTGTTAATTACGCTTATGTACTCAGCTTTGCTGATTGTGTGTTTTGTGTGTTTGTTGGTCTTGTCTTCATCTTGGCCCTATGATGACCCATTTATAATGGAGAGTAGTGGAAATAGGTAGAGATAAGTTTTTCAGGTGTTGAAACATATTCATGAATGGGCATGAGCGAATAGCGTATCATGCTAGTTTCCATAAGTTTATGATGTGTTTATCGCTTTAATTAATTATGATGATATTATTGTGCGTGACTAACGAAAAGGTTTTGAATTTGGTTTGGTTTTAATAAGGGCCGATAGTGGTTCCAAATTGTAGGTTGATTTTCTTTTACTTCGTTTGACTTTGGTTTGACTTTATTTTCGTTGATTTACTTTTTAATTTGACTGGTTTTGAAAGGGTTTGAAATTAGACTTCCACTGTGTGTCTTTAATAGTTGCCTTAGCCGTTATCACGGTGGCGGTAATATCTTAGATATTCCTAATTAAAGTTTTAAACAGGTATTTTTAAAGGAAAGGAATTTCTATGGTGTTACACAAAATGTAGACATTAATCTGACCATCAAAAGGCTACAGTATTTCTAAATTGGTGGAGCTAGCTCAAACCAAGACATGAGAATTTTTAAAACTTGGTTAATTAAGTTCTGTTGTGGAGGATGCAGTCAATATCAAGGATCAGGGATTACAAAAAAAATTGATTTAATGCTAGATACTTGTCCAAAGATCAGGAAGACTTTAGGGGATCAGTTGCTCAGGAAAGAGAGCCAGTTGAGACAAGAAAATCGGGGCTGGCTCAGCTCAAAAGGTTTAAAAGAGAGCATTAGCTTTGATCTCAAAGTTTGCAAGGATCAAGTAATTGTCAATCTTCTGTAAATGGATAACAGTATCCAGTTATCCACCCATAAGGTACTCATGGGATCTTTATGTCTTCTATAATCCTTTTGTAACACAAGGACTTTTAAAATTTAATAAATCTATTGGAAGGAAGCACCCCAGATCAGCTAAGTTCCTTGCAGATCTATCCTATGCCTGAAGATTTGAGCACTTGAAGTAGTTTATATATGCAGTAATGGGCTCTGACAGCTTCTTGTCTTACAGATGTTATCGCCCAGTAAAGGAGATAATGCTCTTTGCTAGCATTTTCTCATTTTCATGTTGGGAAATTCTACGTGGCGGCCTCCAACTTTTACAAATTCTATATGGTGTCAAAAAAAAAACACATAATCTCTAGTGAACCCAAAGTTTCATTAAACTCTATTTAGTGGCCAAATCTCACTTAGAATCGGTTAACCACTCACTAATGCTGACTTTATTAACTCTAATTTATGAATTTACTAACATACCCCTATTTCTAATCCTTTCCTCTTATTTCATTAATGCTGACTATATTTCACACACTGTGATCTCTCTGTTCATCTTCTTCCACTGCCCTATTATTTCATATACATGTTCATCTTCTTCCCTAAAATTCAAAGTGCAATCTATAACAACACTTCAAACTCGTTGAAATTGAGCAAATTTTAAGAACGTAAATTGATTATTTACAGATTTTGCGCAAATTTCTCTCTGTTTTGTGTTGTATTTTTGGCAATTTTGCGATTGAGTATTCAAATTGACGGCTAGGGTTTTCTGTTGGATTCATTGCAAAATAACGGTTTGCGACTGAACATTAATGTGGTAAACATCTTCCAGGTAATCAGTTGAAGATATTTCAATAAATTTTGAATTTTGCTCATATATGCATGCTAAATTATCTGATTACTCTGTTTTTTTTTTTTAATTTTTTTAAATTTTTTTTTGTGCGATTTGCAGCATTTTTTTGGTTTTTTTTGTACGATTTGCAGCTAGCTTAGTTTTGAGAATTTTATTGAGCATTCCCTTGATTTATTTGGAATTTTTGTGTGTTTGGTTTAATGTTGTAGAATGGACTCAATTGTGTTAAAATTTCAAACGGCAGAGAATGTGGTTGATATTAATGTTGATGATGTTGATAAAGTAATGTGGATTGATTTGATTATTGAGTATGAGGAATTGTTTAGGAAAAATGCGTATATGATGCCTAAATATCCTAGTTTCCATTACTGTTATAATAAGAAGGATGTTAAAATTACTAGTGACAGTGATTTAATGTCTATGTTAGATAGAATAGGAGGAAGTAAGAAAGTTACAGTTTATGTGGGTTCAGTTGAAACACCTTCTGAATGTGTAGTTGCAGCTAGGAATCTTAAAGAGTCATTGAAAAACAAACCCAATATGCATTATGGTCTAAGTCCACCTAAGAAAAACAACCAAAGCTTTGATGTTGGGACTAGTGACATGCCTGATGTTAGTCCACCTAGGTTAAATGAAACACTTATAGACAATTGGGAAAGAATGGAAGAGGAAGCGAGTGGATGTAAGACACTTAAAAAGAAGGGAAAAGGGGGAGGGGGCAATCCTAAGCCTAGGGTTAAGTAACTCGTTCAAAGGAGTTTACCTACTAATGAGCCACTTACTCTAGCTGACACTACTACTTTTTCCAATGCTCCTTTGCTTGAAAAAACTATCCTGAATCCAACCTCATCAAACAACACAGCCTTGATTGTTCATAAAATACCTAAGACTACTGCTGCTAGGAAGGGCTTGATGAACAAACCATATGAAAAAGAGGCACAAGTGATTACTGAAGAGGAGTTTAATAGGAGGTTTGAGCATAGAGAAACTTTACGGCCAGAAATGAATGCTAACAGTGGAGATGAAGATTTAGACATAGATTTTGAAAGAGGTGGTGTCTTAGATGAAGAAGATCAGGAATTTGGTGAGATCATTGACAATTATGATGCTTATGCATCTGATGTATGGCAAACTGAACTACTTGATGATGACACTTATGTCAATAAAATGTACAAGAATGGAGAATTTGCTGAAAATGTTGAGTTTGGAAGTATTGTTCTGAAACCATGGATGATATTTACTGATAAAGCACATTTCCTATCTGTTCTAAGAGATTACTGTATACAATCTGGGTTTGCCATTGTAGTGGATAGATCTAGTCCAGCTAGATTCACTGCTCAGTGCTTGGAATTGAACTATAATTGGAGGATACATTCAAGTGTACTCCCTGATGGCACTACTTGGGCCATAAAGAGTATAAAAGATCAAGAGCACAGTTGTAGGGGTTTGGATGAGAGGAATCCTTTAGTTAATGTGAAATGGGCTGCAAGTAAGCTAATTGATGATATAAGGGCAAACAATGATATAACTGGGAAAACTTTGAATGACTTTTTGTGGACCAGGTATGGGGTGCAGATGGCCACTAGTACTCTCTATAAAATGAGGAGTATTGCTCTTAGGGAGATCAATGGTGGGCATGATGAGTCTTATGGCCATCTTCCTAGGTACTGTGAAATGGTTGAGCAAACTAATCCTGGTTCAGCAGCTATCTGTGCATGGAGAAAGAATGATCCCCAACTGTCACTCACTTTCTCTAGCATTTTCATATCATTCAAGGGAGCAATAGATGGGCTTGGTGCAGGTTGTAAATATAACTTGGTTCTTATGTTGAATTGTATGCTTGGTTATATGTGGTTTTTGCAGGCATACGAAGAATGTGTATGGTAAGGATGTCAAGTAGAAGAAAGAAATGTAAAGATTGGAATGATTCTGATCCATGTCCTACCATTGTAAGGAGAATCCAAATGCTGATCAATACTTCTAGAACTTGCAAGGCATTCCAGAGTAAAGAGGGAGAATATGAAATAAGAGAGGGTAAGTCAATGCTCCCGGTGTCACTCAATAATAGAAGTTGTATATGTGGGGCTTGGCAAATTTCAGGCATCCCTTGTAGGCATGCATTAAGGGCTATACTAGCTGCAGGACATGATCCTCATAAGTATGTTAGCACATGGTACTCAGTTGCAGCCTACAAACAATATTATTCACATGCCATCAACTCAATTCCAGACATTGAGCATTGGCCAGAAATTGACCAGCCAACAATTCAAGCTCCTACAATGAGGAGAGGAATAGGAAGACCATCAAGACAGAGAAGAAGAGCTGATGATGAACCAGATAAAGAAAAAAGGTCAACCACAGTCAAATGCTCACTCTGTAAATCATATGGCCATAACAAGCAAACATGCAAAGGTGGTATGACGGCAAAGGAGAAAGCATCACACGGTACCGAGAAAAAACAAAAGACAACTGATGCTGCCTCTGCATCCCAGCCAAGCACTGCTGCTGCCTCTGCATCCCAGCCAACCACTGCTAATGTTACACGAAGCTTTACTATATCTTCTTCCCAACCAGAGCCAGTTTCTCAGCCATCTCAGTCCAAGCCAAGGAACAACAACAAAGGGAAAGAGAAAATGTAGCCTGGGGTCTGGTTTTTTCAACATGAGTATCTTTTATTTAGTAGTAAATAAAGGTCAACTTATGTACTAGATTTGATTTTTTTTTCTTTTTTTTCTGAAACATTTTTTTTATGCATCAATTGGCATTTGTCAGATTGCTACTATCTACTTTTAATCTTGTGTTGCTTTGATTCCTGAACTTCTACATACATTCACTTTAGTGATAGTCCAGCCAGATCTGCTGCTGTATACATGTGACTACTTTGCAGATTATGTTTGGCTAGTATGCTTTTCAATTAGCTGTGATATCATATCTACAATCTATATCATTCTACTGGTGGAAAATTGCAATGCCTTCTGTTCAACAATTAGTCCTGTTTATGTCATGAAATTATTTAAGTACTTGCTGTGCTGAATGACATGTTAAAGGGCATATTTATATACATAATGTCTCACATACTTGTGAAATGTAAAGCTAAGAAAATTATTATTTTTAGGTTGTTTCAATCTTAAAAGGAACATCATTACTGGTATACTTAAATACATATTAACATATGTTGGAGTCTGTCTGGTGTGACATGAAACGATTTTACATAGGCTGTTTAGATGAAGTTGTATGGATTTAAGACATCTGACATAAAAGCTGTTCCAGACACTGAATGGCCCATCCTTTCTACATAAATTCAGCTTGATGTTCGGTCAGCTACTAGTTGGGTTCCTCCGTCGAGTAATGTAGTCAAAGTGAATGTTGATGCTCACATAATGAGTGGTGTAGGAGTGAGTTTGGGGGTGGTTATAAGGGATGCAGAGGGGGCTCTGCTGGTTGTTGCTGTTAAGAAAACCACCAACTGTTGGCAGCCAAATCTGGCAGAAGCTGCTGCTGCTAGATTTGGGGTGGAATTGGCTGTGAGAATGGGCTACACTAAGATATGCCTTTTATATACAATCCATTTGCTTTACTCTAATATATGCCATGGGTGGGAATATTAGCATCAACTTTGATCACTCTAGGAGTGTTATGTAGGCTATGCGGGGCTTGAACCCACACCATGTACACTACTGTACATTGCTCTACCCGTTGAGCTAATAGCCTTGAAAAATAATCTAATTTTTAGTTCCTTTTTTTTTTTTTTTTTTTTTTTTTTTTTTTTTTTTTTGCAAATGAACCTCACAGGGCATTACATTGTTAACAACAAAGTAAAGGAGCATAATATATACATTAAAGTACAAAAATATTTACAAAACCAAGTAGTGAAGTATCTGGATACAAACAAGATATCATTGTTCTTTGGTGATCTCTGCACCAAAGCATACAAGAAACATGCCAATTGGAGCTAAAAGCGGTCTGTTATTCATAGATTGTCTAGGAGCATCCTACTCCATCTCAATTTTCTTTGTAGAAAAAATATTCAAGGTCCAAAATCTTTGCATACATTTTAACTTAAATTCAACTGATAAACTTCGATAGCAAATTCTTGTTTGAGTCACTTAATTTATCAGAAGACAAGAGGCCAACAAACAATGACAAAGTGTCTGCATCAGCTTCAAATCTTTTCCCAACCATAAGATCACAATAGTATAATGCATTTGACAAGTCATTATTGAATATATAACCTCTAATGATCGTATTATAGGTTCGATCACAATATGTTGATGGCTAATTTATTTCCAAAGAGGTACCTACTGCATGACCAATGACCATTTTACCCCAAAAAACACTGGATAAGTCATTGATAGCATGGACTATAACTCTTTGAAAATATACGTATCCATAGTCCATAAGATTATAAATCAAAGTCAAGAGTTCCCATCACCCAAATTTTTCAGAATAGAGTATTATAAAGAGTAATTGATATCTTGCTTATACTATCATAGAAGATGGGTAACAACCATGAGCTTCATCAATCAAGCGCTTGAAGTCTTCTGGTGTGCCATAACGACTGCTTACAGCATACATGTTGGTAACCTGTATCAACATTCAAATAAGCTACTAAAGTACTGCAAAGAATAAATAAAAATAAATTAAAAAAAAAACATACTTTGAATTGTTTTTCTTCATACATTAGCCTCCAAAGAGAAAAGGAGGCATATAGAACTTGAAATGATACAAAGCGTTTGGGTTGAGGATTCTTTTTTAAAGGTTAAATACTATCATTAATCTAAAGAGCAACTCCACATTCTAATAGCTTCATAATACATAAAAGTATCTATATGCAAGTCCGGGGGGCAACTATCTTAATCTAATTTTTAGTTCTTGACATGAGCATAATTCCTTAACTTCCAACATAATTCCCCTAAACAATAAATTAGTTACAAAAATCCAACATCTTTAATAAAATCATGTAATTAATCTACTCAAAAATCAAGCAAAGTAACATGATATGAAAGAGAATTTCACCGGTACATTAAGCTACACCAATCCAAGCAAAAAAAAATAAAAATCCTAGAAATCATTACAAAAAAGGGCAATTGAATTTCACAAATTGCAGTTTAATAGAATCAATAAAATTAAACTACACCAAATCAAGCAGAAACCAGAAATTACCCAAAAACACTAGAATTTCAGATATATAGCATAAATAGATCACCTTAGGCGTTCAAGTTTGTCGTCGTTTGAGCATAAGAACAGGGGAATAGTCGGCGATTGAAGGCGATCAGAAATTGAAGCTCTTCGTTTTTGTAATGGTGGATTTGGACCTTGAACCAATTGCTCGAAAACCAATTAAACCAATTGCAAATTTAGGAAGTCAGATTTTTTTTTTTAAAGAACCCTAATTTATCGAAGAAAAGGGGAGGATTTTAAGAGCCTGCAATGGTTTTAATATAATTAGTTGAAATAAAAAGGTGGATATGATTTAAATGGGGGTAGGTTAGTAATTCACTTGATTAGAGTTAATAATCTAACCCTAACCGAGTGGTTAACCGATTCTAAGTTAGATTTGGCCACTAAATAGAGTTTAATGAAACTTTGGGTTCACTAGAGATTATGTGTTTTTTTTTTTTGACACCATATAGAATTTGTAAAAGTTGGAGGCCGCCACGTAGAATTTCCCTTTCATGTTTTACAGGTATTGAATGTCTGCAAGGCTGCTTTACTAAAATACACGAGCATCATTAATATTTTGGTAGCTATATCATATTAGAGGGTTGCTTTTTGTCTTGTGGACAGGATATTGGAGTGCTGCAAAAGTCATGTTACTTAAATCGACAAAGGCTGCTAATTGGCAAGTGTATGAGTGTATCAGATGTCCTCCCCTCCAGAGCAAAGAAAAAGTTAAGGCTTGTACTTCTACTGTATATATCTATGATCACAGTGATCAGAAATTAAGACTGCAAGAAGGAAATTTTGTTAAGGCTTTAAAGAGAAAATTGCAAAATTTTCCATGATGTATCTCTGCTCAGCGTTCCTCTCATTAGTCTTGTTCTCTTGTATGTAGAGCTCAAACATCACATTTCAGATTGAAATGCCTAGTTTGACTTTCAAGGCTTCAAGTTTGGTAAGATAAAAATAATAGCCACCAAATCACAAAAGCATCATTCAATTATGTTAAATTGATGCAGAACAAGGCGAGCATCCAGATATAGGTGACCAGATATTTTCTACTCCATTTTTAAGAGATCCTTCTGCTATTATTAATTTGAACTACTTCCTGTACAAGTATGATCACCATTGATGGTATTTTGCTTCCAATGACCCTATGAGAATGATTTTAGAATCTTTAGAACAATTTGACTTGCTTCATAAGCCATAGATATCAAACAGGTTAGGGATTTATGATCATTATAACTAGATCGGAAGATTACAGTTTTCATTTGAGAAAATAATCCTTGAACAATGTCCATGTTACCCAGAGTAGAAACAAATCTTGTTGCCTTCATTTCTTACACAGCTAGAATTGTGAGAACTAAGGGGGATTAACATGGTCTCGTTGAAGGATTAACACAGACTTGTTGAACCTTAAAGTAATGTAGCAAAATTCAGTAAAACAAGGATTAACACAGACTTGTTGAACCTTACAGTATATTTAGATCACATTTAACACATTGTATATTTGCAAGGCAGAAACAAGTGCTCCTTCCTTCTCCCTACACCAAAGCAAAAGTGTGCATTTTCAAGAATTCCTTCATTCTCTCATCCACTTTATAACCAGTAATGTCATTCAAATTGGCAGACTGTTCTTATAAAGCAACACCATTAACTATTGTATATTTATACCATTGACTCTTTTTGTTCCCTATCTCTCACACAAAAAATAACAAGGTATAGATAAAGTATTTTACATGGTAGTAATATCATTACAAAATTGGAAAGCAGTAAATTAAGATACTCCATATTTCATATGATAACAGCATTTGGAAAAACATATAACAGTCCATAAAGACAGGACATTTAGCTGATTATCTGCCTTATTTATTTCATAGATGTAGGCTAAATGGTAACTAATACAAATGCCAACCATTTGCATAAGACTACGGCTAGTACAGAAATTACAGAAAGCACCTGAAATCAATCTATGACTTTGATTTTGAAACAAATCTATGACTTAATTAAATGACAATATAATCACTACCAAAAAAGGGAAAAAGAAATTTAACAGTAAAATTTACCAACATGTACAAGTCATTCAAATATGAAAATCAGCTATCCAAAGGGTCCAACTAAAAACAGCTTGTACAGAAAAAATTACTGGATTAACCGAGAGCCAATATATACGATATTATACTCCGTGACCAGTAATAATAAATAAATGAAACACAAATTTGGAATACCAAAATGCAAGATACCCCACTCTGTTATAAGATGTTATATTTTTCAACATTTTTAACAAACTTTGATCAGAAAATTTTATAATTTCCCTTAACATCTTGAATAACAAATCTATAAATACTATCACCAAATAAATTGTTAGTAATTTAGTATAGTTCATCAAGGAATTAAAGCAAATTTTAATATTTCAAAATGGATGTAACTAAAGTAATATTCATAAAAGCTCAAAACACCCTGTTAAAGTACTCTAGTAGAAAAACACTAAAATCATTAAGAAACTACAGATGCCAGTTAAACGGTCATAATATTCCTAATTTACGGATATCAACTAACTTAGTTGGTTCTTTTAAACTTTTTAAAGTCTTGTAGAGTAAAGACCAAATACGGTCCCTAAACTTTGGTATAAGTATGATTTAGGTCCCTCAACTTTCAAAAGTCTGATTTTAGTCCCTCCACCACCACTAAACACTTATTCCGGTGAAAAAATTGATGACTAGGCAAAGTTTAGGGACTAAATTGCTGAGTTATCAAATGAAAGGAAAAGTTTAGGGAATTTACCCATATCACAAGTCATTTTATATTAAGAATGGTGAAAGTTTAGGGACCTTGACATTAGATATTTTTTAAGGGAAAAATTACTGGATTAACCGAGAGCCAATATATACGATATTATACTCCGTGACCAGTAATAATAAATAAAGGTCCGAAAATTTATTTTTTTTTATTTTATTTAATGGTCCGAAATTTTTTAGAAGGAAGATTCGAAATTTTGTTAGGGAGGTTAGAATTTTGTCTTCTTTCGTATTTAATTTCGAAAAATTTAATTAAAAAAGAGTCAAAAATATTTTTAGTTTGCTCATTTTGCAGGAAATCGAGGATTAAGGTAAGCATTATGTGTTAATAGCTTTAAAAAGCATGTTGGTGAGATTGGGTAGGAAAGAAATTAGGCATATAAGTTAGAAATAATCATGTTCTTGTATGCATTAATTTTTAGGTTTTGATGTTTAATCATGTTTATGGACTACTTGTGAGCATGTATTTATGTGGTTAGGAATAAGAAAATTGTTTGATTGAACATTTAACCTATTTCATGCAAGAATTGTATTATTTTGTTTTCTTTGGGAAAGGGAATGAATTCTTTTCTAAGTCTTTTCCTTACAGGATGCCGAATCTTTCTAGCAGATACACCGAACTAGGCACTCTCACTAAGAAACCAAATGAACATCCCTATGATTACATTCAAAAGATTCGCTTTTACTGTTCCTACAAGAGCAATGTTTTAAAGGATAGAGTTTTTGATAGCCCTGATCGTATTTCAGCTATGATTGTCCGTTGCTTGCCGGATGAGCCCCCTTATTATGCTGTCAAATCCAAATTTTCTGATTTCTATTTACCAGGGGACATCCCAAACTACTACAAATACAGGGACTATTATGGACAATGGTACCCGGATTACAGATTTTTAATTTCCTATCTTGTTAGGGTCGAGAAGGCCCATTGCCGACAACTTCACCTTCCATACCATGATTATTATTTCGAAAACCCAGTGGGGCAAAATCCACCCTCTCCTAGTCATCAATCAGAAAGTTCTTCTTCTTCTTCTTTTCATTCTTCAGGGGGAAATCAAGCGAAAAATGAGGAACAACAACAGGGAGATAGTTCACTCATGGAAATTTCTAATCCATATCCACCTCCAACTCCAGTCATTATAGAAGTTTCTTCTGATGAGGAGGAAGAGGGAGAGTTCGTACAGGTGGAACCTGAACCAGAGTCACCCGAGCCAATGGAGGAGAAAGATGATTCGGAGTTTGACCCTGGTAGCTACAGGCAGTCGGCCGACAAGAGAGACGATATCCGAAAGGATTAGATTTTTATAGATTTCCTCGTCGTAAATTTTCGATTTCTATTTCAGTTATTATTACTCTAGTTTTAAATTAATAAGTGGCATGACCACATAAGTTTTTAGAAAATAATTTTATTTTAGTAATTCCAGTTTATTTTAAATAATAAAATTTTATTTATTTCTTTATCGAAAATTTTTATATGATTAAATAAAGAAATTCAATTAATTTCCAAAATCGCCCATTTCACATCATTCTCCCAATAGCTTAAATTCCAAGCAAATTAATTCCAAAATTATTTTTAAGCTATGGGAATCTATG
Source organism: Chenopodium album (assembly GCF_948465745.1). Lineage (NCBI taxonomy): Eukaryota > Viridiplantae > Streptophyta > Magnoliopsida > Caryophyllales > Amaranthaceae > Chenopodium > Chenopodium album. Next base: position 33,914,923 of record NC_137848.1, on the reverse strand, counting down.
GGAATTATTTTTCTTTATCTATGTGATGCTTTATTAAGTGTATGGTTGATTAGCAATCAATAATTGATTGACAAAGCTACAAATTTAGGGAATTCTTAGCTTTTGCTATCCTAATTTGTTAGCTTCAAATTTTATTATGAATGTTTCAAAGGGTGTTAAGTAATAGATGAGTGTATGTCTTAAGAGTTGACCATAGCCATCCTCTAATATAGACCCTTGTTCTTAATTCAGGAGAAGCAAAATGGCAGGGGGAAATAATTCTGGAAGTGAGTTGAATGAGGTTGTTAGGAAGTTAGCAGTCGTAGCTCAGCAGTTGGCAAGGAATTCATCCACCAATAGGGATGCTCAAGGAGAACTTTTTAAGAAGGTAGCTCAAAGCAAACCACCAACCTATCAAGGAGAGCCTGACCCTACCATACTGGAAAATTGGTTAAGGGAATTTGAGAAACTGTTTGGGGCAGTTGGGTGCCTAGAAAATTCTAAGGTGGGTTGTGCTACCTATTACTTGAGAGGTGAAGCTGATCTTTGGTGGCAACAAAATGAAACAACTATTAGAGCGCTGCCTGGATTCAATTGGACTAAGTTCCAAGAAAAGATGAGAGACAAGTTTTACCCTAGCTTCTTACAGAAGCAAAAGGCTGAGGAGTTCTCAAACCTCAAAATGGAGGGCATGTCAGTGACTGAATACTATACGAAGTTTATAGAGTTGTCTCGTTTTGCTGAAGAGTCGGTTTCTACGGAGAAAGCAAAGGCTAGGAAGTTTGAGAGTGGGTTGACTACTGATTTGCAGCTGAAGTTATGTGGTCAAGTGTTTGAAACCTTGGATGAAGTATATGGCAAAGCTGCGCACTTGTATGCTTTGGAGTTGAAGAAAAATAAAGAACTGGCCGATGTGGAAGTGAAAGAGAAGAGAAAAGAGATGGGACAGAACTCTGGGAATCAACAAGGTAACAGAAATGAGAGGCGTTATTTTTGCAGGAGATGCAAGAATAACCATTCTGGAAAAGATTGTGAGGGCAACTTGGTTGTTTGTCGTGCTTGTAACAAGCTTGGACATCGAGAGTATGAGTGTTTCTCTAAGGGTTCTAATGGGAGTAAACCAAGCAATAATTCAGGAGGGACCCAAAGGAACTTTCAGGGAAACAACAACAGCTTCAATGGGAATAAGGGAGCGCAGGAGAACGGAGCAAGGAATAATACCAACAACAGCAATGGGAACAATCAGCAGAAAAGTGGAGCTGTAGGAAAATTGAATGTGTTGAGTAGGCAGGAGGCGGATTCCACGAAAGATGTTATCACTGGTACTTTTTCTATCCACTCTATTCCTGTTAAAGTTTTATTTGATTCTGGTGCAACTTTTTCTTTCATTTCGAAAAGAATTGCTTCGAAACTTAAAGACCGTTTGAAAACAGTAGAAGTAGTAGATTTACCAATAACCATTCCAACGGGTGGGGTAGTGAACTGTACCAAAACCTTTAAGAATGTACCTTTAGAGATCGAAGGGAAAGAGTTTCAGTCGGATCTGATTAAGTTTGGGTTAAAGGATTTTGATGTCATCCTAGGAATGGATTGGTTGAGCAAGTACAATGCAGAAATAAGTTGTCGATCGCAGAAAGTAAAAATGACCGCAAGTGGGAATGAGGCAGTGACGTATTGGATGCATGGCAAAGTCAAATGCCCTAGATTGATTTCTGTATTGAAGTTGGCAAAGTACATGAAAAAGGGGCATCCAATATACTTTTGTAGTGTGAGGAACATGGATTATGAGGAGACAGTTAAGCCAGAAAATATAGAAGTAGTAAATGAATTTTTGGATGTATTTCCGACGAGATCCCTGGGATGCCACCTAAGAGGGCAATCGATTTCACTATAGACTTAGTCCCAGGAACAGCACCAATATCCAAGGCACCATATCGGATGGCACCGGCAGAAATGAGTGAGTTAAAGGAGCAATTGCAAGATTTGTTGGACAAAGGGTACATCAGGCCGAGTGCGTCCCCTTGGGGAGCACCAGTATTGTTTGTTAAAAAGAAAGACGGAAGCATGAGGTTATGTATCGATTACAGGAAACTGAATAAGGTGACAATAAAGAACAAGTATCCACTTCCAAGGATTGATCATTTATTTGATCAATTGAAAGGCGCAACCGTGTTTTCTAAGATTGACTTGAGGTCTGGATATCATCAATTGAGGATTGCAGATGAAGACATCCCTAAAACTGCTTTTAGGACGAGATACGGACACTATGAGTTTACGGTGATGCCATTTGGATTGACCAATGCTCCGGCAATCTTTATGGATTTGATGAACATGGTGTTTCATCAATTTATGGATAAGTTCGTTGTGGTATTCATAGATGACATATTGGTTTATTCTAAGAGCAAAGAGGAACATGTGGAACACCTGAGAGCAATTCTGCAAACGCTGAGAGAAAACAATCTTTATGCAAAATTCTCTAAGTGTGAATTTTGGTTGGAAAAGGTAGCATTCTTAGGTCATTTCGTGTCTAAGGATGGCGTGGAAGTAGACCCAGCCAAGATTGAAGCAGTGAAGGGTTGGCCTACGCCCAGAACGGTGTCTGACGTTCGGAGTTTCTTAGGTCTAGCAAGATATTATAGGCGTTTTGTGAAAGATTTCTCGAAAATTGCTAAACCTATGACTACTCTAATGAAGAAAGACAAGAAGTTCGAGTGGGATGATAAATGCGAAGAGGCATTCCAACTCTTGAAGCAGAAGCTGGTTACAGCACCAGTGCTTACCCTACCAGACGACAGTGGTACCTATGATGTGTATAGCAATATAATGCGTCAAAGAATGGTCTGGGGTGTGTGCTTATGCAAAATGGGAAGGTAATTGCATACGCCTCAAGGCAGTTAAAGACTCATGAAGTGAATTACCCAACCCATGATTTGGAACTTGCTGTGATTATCTTTGCACTAAAGATCTGGCGTCATTACTTGTATGGAGTGAAATGTAGAATTTATACAGACCATAAGAGCTTAAAATAAATTTTCACTCAAAAGGATTTGAACTCTCGACAGAGGAGATGGTTGGAATATACGACGGATTACGACCTGGACATACAATACCACGAAGGGAAAGCAAATGTAGTTGCAGATGCTCTAAGTCGTAAAACCAGTCACGAATTAAATACCTTGATAGTGGATGATGAGTTATGTAGGGAAATGAGAAAAATGAATTTAGAAGTAGTAGAATGGTGAGTACCAGCTGGCATTCTAGCGAATCTAACTATCCAACCAACCATATTCGACGAGATAAGGGAAAACCAAATAGGAGATGTGAAATTGGATAGGATTCGAGAGAAAATAAAGCAAGGCAAAGCTACGGATTTCAAAATTCATGAAGATGGAAGTTTGAGGTATAAGGGTCGATAGTGCGTACCTCAAAAGTGTGAGGAAGTGAAGAGAAAACTCATGGAAGAGGGGCACAATACGCCCTATTCAGTACACCCAGGAGGGGATAAGCTGTATAAAGACTTGAAAAGGGTGTATTGGTGGCCTAGAATGAAGAATGAAGTTGCGGAATTCGTAGCAAAGTGTCTGACTTGCCAAATAGTGAAAATAGAACACAAGAGGCCACAGGGAACGATGCAACCATTGGAAATTCCTGGATGGAAGTGGGATTGCATTTCGATGGATTTTGTGACTTGACTTCCAAAATCGAAGAGTGGAAATGATACCATTTGGGTAAGGGTGGACAGACTGACAAAATCTACGGTATTTATACCAATGAAGGAGACTTGGAAGATGGAGCAACTTGGAAGATGGAGCAACTTGCAAAGGCTTACATCAAGAATGTTGTGAGGTTACATGGAATTCCAAAGGATATTATGTCTGATAGAGATTCCCGATTTCTCTCAAAGTTTTAGAGAAGCGTACAGGAAAACTTTGGTACGACACTTAAGATGAGTACAGCGTTTCACCCTACCACAGATGGGCAAACTGAGAGAACCATTCAAACCTTGGAGGACATGTTGCGAGCTTACGTTATAGACTTCCAAGGAGGATGGGAGGATAGTTTGGATTTGATTGAATTTTCTTACAATAATAGTTATCATGCGAGCATAGGAATGGCTCCATTTGAGGCATTATATGGGAAAAAGTGTCGTAGTCCAATTTATTGTAACGATATAAGCGAAACAATGATTCTAGGGCCTCAAATGATCGAGGATACAGTGAAGCAAGTAAAGGAAATTCAAGCCAAGATTCAAGCAGCTCAAGATCGCCAAAAGAGCTACGTAGATTTAAAACGTAGAGAAGAGGAGTTTGATGTTGGTAATAAAGTGTTATTAAAAGTATCACCAATGAAAGGAGTAATGCGATTTGGAAAGAAAGGGAAACTGAGCCCAAAGTACATTGGTCCATATGAGATACTGCAAAGAATAGGCAAAGTAGCTTATCGGTTAGCCTTACCTATGGAGCTAAGCAAAGTACACGATGTATTTCACGTGTCTCAATTAAGAAGGTATATACCTGATAAATCCCATGTACTACAACCTGAAACCATAGAGCTAGACCAAAGTTTGACCTATGAAGAAAGACCTGTCAAAATTCTTGATAGCAAAGTGCGTAGTACACGCAATAAGAATGTTAAGATTGTGAAAGTGTTATGGTCTAATCAAGAGTATGAGGAAGCCACTTGGGAGGCAGAAGATGAAATGAAAAAGAAATACCCTAGTTGTTTCAGGTATGTTAAGTTACGGGGACGTAACTCGTTTTCTTTTAGGGGGGTAGAATGCGGTAGATTTTTGCGCTTTTTCTTACATTTTCAGTTATTTTTGTGCTTTTTGCACAATTTTATCGAATATTTTGAGTTCTTGTGTTCTCAATGAGACGCAAAAAGAGTAAAGGTATGACAAAAAGTACAGCAATATTACCCTAATTAAGGAAAAAATTCGGATTTCATTTCCCAAGTTTCGGGACGAAACTTCTTTTAAGGAGGGTAGATTGTAATACCTCGTATTTTTATACGTATTTTATTTAAAATAAGTATTTTGAGAAATATTTAATTGAATTTAAATGTTTTATTTAAAGTATTTTATTTATTTATTTTAGTAAATTGGAAATATTTTATAAAAGGAAAGTTTATTTAATTAATTATTTTAATTAAGTTGGGGTTTAATTTAGGAAAATTTATTTTAGTAAAGTTTTATTAGGGATGGGATTAGGAAAATTAAAAAGGGAAAGTCTAGGGAGAAAGGGTTTTAGAGAAGGGGTATAAATATCCCACATATGAGGCAAATCAAACTTTACCCAGAGTGGAAAAAACCCAAGGTAAACTTCTCTCTCCTTTTCCTTATTCTTTTTTTTTTCTTTTCCTTCTCCCCTTCCCCTTCTTTTTTTTTCGGCCACCCCCACCACCACTGCTGCCAGCCACCTGCGGTAGGTGGATGCCGCCGCCAGCAGCACCAGCCGTCGGCAGCCGGCTGGTGGTGGCTGCCACTTTCTTCCTCCCCTCTTTTTCGAATATAAAAAAAAAATTTAATTTTTGTTTTAAAAATCAATTTAATCCTAGATCTAAATATTAATTATGGGTTTTGTGATTTGATTTTTGATGTTTGATTAGAAGTATTATATTAATTAATTTTCAGATTATGTTTTTAATTAAAAAGCCCCAATTTTTGAAACCCTAGGTTCTTGATTTATAAATTATTGAAGGATTATGATATATAATGGTGTAAACCTTTGATTAAAGTGTTTTAAGACCAATTTACATCAAGATTTAATTAAAATAAAGTGCTGGAATTTTTGGTAAACCATTAGAAATCAAGTTTCTTTAAGGAATTTTGATTACCCATTGATTGAGATTTAATTATGAGGTTTTAAATATAATTTCAGCTTATTTTAAATAAATTATGAGGGGTTTTAAATTAGTATATATTGCTGGAAATTTGTGTAGAGTGGGTTTTAATATTCTTTTATGATTTTAAATTGTAGGAGACTTTGAAGTGAGTGATTTCTATTAATTGTGGCGATATTAAGATCGTATTAAGGTACGTTCGCGTACTTAGCATAATTATGTTGATGTAGAAGCATGCTAAATGTGTTTGGTTGATTACAAGTAGTATCATGCTAGGTTCGGTTTGGAAATTATAATTTGGATGTTATTGGTGATTGGATTATGAAACATGATTTATTTGTGATGGAATATTGGATGGAAAATAATAGTTTGGAATATTAATTACGAACCACATATTTATTTATGGTATGCTAGAGAGCATGTTTGATTAAACTAAGTGTTTAGTTTGGTTTGGAATATTAAAAAGGAATTTTATTATGGTTCATATAATTTTTATTGATGCTATAAGCATGAGGAAGGAGCAATATAAGTGTCTATGTATACGAGGAATAAATTGTATGTTGGTGCCTTAGTGCACTTAATGTGTTTTTAACACCGAGGGATAGGATTTGTGGCGCATTATGCGTTTAAGGTGTCATTGGCACCGAGGTAGAATTAAAAAGGGTTCAACATTAAATATTATGTGATCACTAATTATTCAAGAATTAAATTGATATATTTGATTGTTTGAATAATTATTGTTGGTTGAATGATTATGGTTTGAGAGTCATCACCAAGTTTAATAATCGGTAAATAACGTAAAGTGAAAGAGATTACGCACCAAAACTGTTGGAACGTATATACCTTGAGTATGAACATATGGGGGGAGTTATGGGGTTTTATATTTAACCATAACTTCTAATGGAGTACAGGACGCTGTATATTCCTTTTTATTATTATTATTATGCGCTGGAATTCCGCCACCTATGTGTGGTTTTTTATGCTGGCACGGTTAGCTCCCGTGTCAGTAACCTCAATTTATTGGGGGAGGCTAGGGGGAAACCCGTTCGATGCGTAATCAATGCTAAATAAATTATTTAGTGTCTAGTGAGAATTTTTATTGAATCTTGTATGCTTGAAAAACAGGTGCAACAAGGTAAGTAGTGTGTTGATAAGAAATTGTATGTTAGTGTGTTAATTACGCTTATGTACTCAGCTTTGCTAATTGTGTGTTTTGTGTGTTTGTTGGTCTTGTCTTCATCTTGGCCCTATGATGACCCATTTATAATGGAGAGTAGTGGAAATAGGTAGAGATAAGTTTTTCAGGTGTTGAAACATATTCATGAATGGGCATGAGCGAATAGCGTATCATGCTAGTTTCCATAAGTTTATGATGTGTTTATCGCTTTAATTAATTATGATGATATTATTGTGCGTGACTAACGAAAAGGTTTTGAATTTGGTTTGGTTTTAATAAGGGCCGATAGTGGTTCCAAATTGTAGGTTGATTTTCTTTTACTTCGTTTGACTTTGGTTTGACTTTATTTTCGTTGATTTACTTTTTAATTTGACTGGTTTTGAAAGGGTTTGAAATTAGACTTCCACTGTGTGTCTTTAATAGTTGCCTTAGCCGTTATCACGGTGGCGGTAATATCTTAGATATTCCTAATTAAAGTTTTAAACAGGTATTTTTAAAGGAAAGGAATTTCTAGGGTGTTACACAAAATGTAGACATTAATCTGACCATCAAAAAGCTACAGTATTTCTAAATTGGTGGAGCTAGCTCAAACCAAGACATGAGAATTTTTAAAACTTGGTTAATTAAGTTCTGTTGTGGAGGATGCAGTCAATATCAAGGATCAGGGATTACAAAAAAAAATTGATTTAATGCTAGATACTTGTCCAAAGATCAGGAAGACTTTAGGGGATCAGTTGCTCAGGAAAGAGAGCCAGTTGAGACAAGAAAATCAGGGCTGGCTCAGCTCAAAAGGTTTAAAAGAGAGCATTAGCTTTGATCTCAAAGTTCGCAAGGATCAAGTAATTGTCAATCTTCTGTAAATGGATAACAGTATCCAGTTATCCACCCATAAGGTACTCTTGGGATCTTTATGTCTTCTATAATCCTTTTGTAACACAAGGACTTTTAAAATTTAATAAAACTATTGGAAGGAAGCACCCCAGATCAGCTAAGTTCCTTGCAGATCTATCCTATGCCTGAAGATATTGAATTTCTGCAAGGCTGCTTTACTAAAATACACGAGCATCATTAATCTTTTGGTAGCTATATCATATTAGAGGGTTGCTTTTTGTCTTGTGGACAGGATATTGGAGTGCTGCAAAAGTCATGTTGCTTAAATCGACAAAGGCTGCTAATTGGCAAGTGTATGAGTGTATCAGATGTCCTCCCCTCCAGAGCAAAGAAAAAGTTAAGGCTTGTACTTCTACTGTATATATCTATGATCACAGTGATCAGAAATTAAGACTGCAAGAAGGAAATTTTGTTAAGGCTTTAAAGAGAAAATTGAAAAATTTTCCATGATGTATCTCTGCTCAGCATTCCTCTCATTAGTCTTGTTCTCTTGTATGTAGAGCTCAAACATCACATTTCAGATTGAAATGCCTAGTTTGACTTTCAAGGCTTCAAGTTTGGTAAGATAAAAATAATAGCCACCAAATCACAAAAGCATCATTCAATTATGTTAAATTGATGCAGAACAAGGCGAGCATCCAGATATAGGTGACCAGATATTTTCTACTCCATTTTTAAGAGATCCTTCTGCTATTATTAATTTGAACTACTTCCTGTACAAGTATGATCACCATTGATGGTATTTTGCTTCCAATGACCCTATGAGAATGATTTTAGAATCTTTAGAACAATTTGACTTGCTTCATAAGCCATAGATATCAAACAGGTTAGGGATTTATGATCATTATAACTAGATCGGAAGATTACAGTTTTCATTTGAGAAAATAATCCTTGAACAATGTCCATGTTACCCAGAGTAGAAACAAATCTTGTTGCCTTCATTTCTTACACAGCTAGAATTGTGAGAACTAAGGGGGATTAACATGGTCTCGTTGAAGGATTAACACAGACTTGTTGAACCTTAAAGTAATGTAGCAAAATTCAGTAAAACAAGGATTAACACAGACTTGTTGAACCTTACAGTATATTTAGATCACATTTAACACATTGTATATTTGCAAGGCAGAAACAAGTGCTCCTTCCTTCTCCCTACACCAAAGCAAAAGTGTGCATTTTCAAGAATTCCTTCATTCTCTCATCCACTTTATAACCAGTAATGTCATTCAAATTGGCAGACTGTTCTTATAAAGCAACACCATTAACTATTGTATATTTATACCATTGACTCTTTTTGTTCCCTATCTCTCACACAAAAAATAACAAGGTATAGATAAAGTATTTTACATGGTAGTAATATCATTACAAAATTGGAAAGCAGTAAATTAAGATACTCCATATTTCATATGATAACAGCATTTGGAAAAACATATAACAGTCCATAAAGACAGGACATTTAGCTGATTATCTGCCTTATTTATTTCATAGATGTAGGCTAAATGGTAACTAATACAAATGCCAACCATTTGCATAAGACTACGGCTAGTACAGAAATTACAGAAAGCACCTGAAATCAATCTATGACTTTGATTTTGAAACAAATCTATGACTTAATTAAATGACAATATAATCACTACCAAAAAAGGGAAAAAGAAATTTAACAGTAAAATTTACCAACATGTACAAGTCATTCAAATATGAAAATCAGCTATCCAAAGGGTCCAACTAAAAACAGCTTGTACAGAAAAAATTACTGGATTAACCGAGAGCCAATATATACGATATTATACTCCGTGACCAGTAATAATAAATAAATGAAACACAAATTTGGAATACCAAAATGCAAGATAACCCACTCTGTTATAAGATGTTATATTTTTCAACATTTTTAACAAACTTTGATCAGAAAATTTTATAATTTCCCTTAACATCCTGAATAACAAATCTATAAATACTATCACCAAATAAATTGTTAGTAATTTAGTATAGTTCATCAAGGAATTAAAGCAAATTTTAATATTTCAAAATGGATGTAACTAAAGTAATATTCATAAAAGCTCAAAACACCCTGTTAAAGTACTCTAGTAGAAAAACACTAAAATCATTAAGAAACTACAGATGCCAGTTAAACGGTCATAATATTCCTAATTTACGGATATCATCTAACTTAGTTGGTTCTTTTAAACTTTTTAAAGTCTTGTAGAGTAAAGACCAAATACGGTCCCTAAACTTTAGTATAAGTATGATTTAGGTCCCTCAACTTTCAAAAGTCTGATTTTAGTCCCTTCACCACCACTAAACACTTATTCCGGTGAAAAAATTGATGACTAGGCAAAGTTTAGGGACTAAATTGCTGAGTTATCAAATGAAAGGAAAAGTTTAGGGAATTTACCCATATCACATGTCATTTTATATTAAGAATGGTGAAAGTTTAGGGACCTTGACATTAGATATTTTTTAAGGGAAAAGTTTAGAGACTCAGCAAGACATGTGGCGTAATAAAACACCATAAAAATAAAAACGATGCGCTTTGGTCTTTGCTTTGCCCCAAAAATAAAACCACAATAGTAACGTCCACCACCATATCCACCGCCACTACATAACCCACCACCATCACCATCATTACACCACAACTATCTTAAAACTAATAAAAAAAACCTAAATTTCCAACAAATCTAGAAAAACCAATCAAATTGAAAAAAAAAACGGAAGAATTAGTTTTGAATTTAAGAAAAAAAAAAATAAAGGATTAACCCATGTCCAGTTTACGAGACGACCACCACCTTGAAGTTTAGATAATATAATATATACTTATAAGTTTATAGGTTATAGATATGGATGCATTGGTAAGTTAAGGCTTGAAGATCTAGAAGTGGTGCGTGGTTTTCGGTGAGAGTTGTGGCGGTGTAGGTGGTTTTCGCTGAGAATGGTGTGGTTATTGGTCAATCTCAATGCGAGTGGTGATGGTTTTGGTGAGAGTGATAGAGGTTTTGGTGGTTTTCGGTTGGGGTGTTGATGGTTTTGGTGTTTCGTTTTTTATGGCAGCAATGTTGGTGGTTCGTTGATGGTGTTGGGGGGGGGGGGTTTGGTGGTTTTCGTAGGGAGTGGCTGGGTTTTGGGTGATTTTAGTGTGAGTAGCACAGTGGGGAATTTGGTGGTTTTAATGGGGGTTTAGGTTCTTTTCGGTGGGAGAGGGTGGTGCTGGTGGAAGTGAGTTGGATATGTAGGGTGATGGAGCTTTAAAAATGAGGAAGGTAAGAAGTTGAGGAGAGAGAAACATAAAGTTATTAAAATTTATGTGTGAAATTAAATAAATTCAATATTAGATAGAGAAATAAAATAATAATATTAGATTTTTTTGAACGGAAATAATAGTATTAGATTAATTATGGGTATATATGGTTAATTAACATATTTAGTAGCAATTGGAAAAAAAAAAAAAAAAAAAAAGCCAAAGTCCATAAACTTTGGTTCAGTCAGCATTAGAAGTCCTTAAACTATGGTCCAATCAGCAATAAAATAAGGCAAGGTTCCTAAACTTTGTCGACTCATTGTATTAGCCACCACAATTGATGACTCATTGGTGGTTGAGGGACCAAAATCAGGCTTTTGAAAGTATACGGACCAAAATCAAACTTTTAACAAAGTTTAGGGACCGTATTTTATGTTTACTCAAGTCTTGTAGGTGGTACCCAAAAAACACGAGATCGAATCCCACCCCTTGCTACTCCACTACACTCACATAGAAGAGAAAAAACACAAGTTTAACAAGGTAATTCAGTGATCATGAGCAATACCAGGAGGTGTAGAATCTCGAATGGAGAGAGAATTAAAACCCTGCAGTGGACTTCTGTGGCTATCATACTCATCATCCTGCTCTACAGCCCTAACTTTCACCTTTGGATACACTTCCAAAAATAAATAATAAAAAAAAAAACACACAAAATAACAAACAAATTAGTATAATTGTCATGTAGCCAATTCAAATTTTCAGCTTCTTTTAAAATTAGTATAATTGAGTTGCTTAAAAAAAATAAATTAAATTAAATTAAAAAATAAAAAAAAATAAAAAATAAACCTAGTGTAATTGTCATGTACCCAATTCGAATTAGAACAAAAACACATCAAAAAGTTCAAATTTTCCCAATAAATTAACAAAAGATGCCAAAAAAACTGTCGTTAGAGTGTAATGATCATCAAAACTTATGAAACAAAAACAAAAAATAAAAATTTAACATAATAAAGTAAACTTACTGATGCGAGGAATTGTTAAGCAGGTTGCTGTTTGAGCATGTGAAAGAATATATTGAAGGAAGTGTATTTAGTTTTTCTTAGAGTTTATAAGAAGGTTGACTAAAAAAAACACGACAATTGTATGAACAAAATGAATGTTTGAGAGAATGAAAGAATTAATAAAGGTCTTTGATTGCGTAATTGAAAATTGTTTTCATGACATATGTTAGGTGAATAAAATAAAGTGACTCTTGCACAAATGGAAAGGAACAAGGGAAGGGTCAACATTTGAAATTGGTGGGTGGGTATTGAGATTTCAAAACCAAACCCATCTAATCTGAAACCATTCCTTTTGAATTTTAACCAATCTGATTTAACTTGAAAAAATTTGGATCTAAACCCAATCTATAGCGATATGAACTCAACTCGAATCCATATGTTAATTGATCATAATTTATTTAACTCGACTTGAACTCAACCTGAATTGGATCAACCCGACTTGAACTCAATCCGAAATTGGCCAGACAATTATTTAATTCAATCTGATATGTTTTGCAATTAGTCTAGGCTGCATTCTAGTTGTTGTTACCTACACCCTCCTTTAGGCATCATTGCCTAAACCCTCCTCCCCCACTAAATTACCATAATACCTAGTTACCTACAAGCTCTCCCTTTTTAGTTTCCTACATTTTCACTCTCCACTTATAAATCAGTTTTCTTCATAATTTTATTAACATTTAATATTTCTCCCTCCTCATAATTTTACCACTTTCTCTCACCTCATAATTTTACCACTTTCTCTCTCCTAAACTACCAATATCTTCTTAATATTTCTTGAAAAATAAATCAAAATGATCTTAGATCCCTACTTGTAAAAAAAAAAAAAAAAAACAACAGATCAAAGAAAATATATACAAAAAAATGACCATCAATCAAATTGTAAGGCCCTGTTCTCTTCCCTTAAAAAAAATAATATTAAGCAAAAATAATTTCAGTTCAGTAAAAATAAGTTTAGTTCAGTAAAATTAATTTCAGTTCAGTAAAAATAATTTCAGTTCAGTAAAAATAAGTTCAGTTCAGTAAAATTCATTTTTCTTGAAGAAGAATTATAATATAAAATTAGTAAAAAAATCATTTCAGTTCAGTAAAAATAATTTCAGTTCAGTAAAATTAATTTGAGTTCAGTTAAAATAATTTAAGTTTAGCAAATATAATTTTGTTTCAGTAAAAATAATTTCAGTTCAGCAAAAATAACGTGAAGAGAACGGGGCCTAAGTTGATGATTTTGTTTATTTTTCGAAAAAAGATCAAACCCTAACTTTTTATTTGCCTTATTCTTCAATAATATGAAATTTCAATAGTAGTAACTCATGATTTAGATTATAGACTTACAGTAGAATGATGTTTTATTTACTCTATTTTAAGTTGATTTAAATTGTGGTGTGTGTTATTAGCTTATACAATTACTGGACAAAAAAATTAAAAATAGAGGTTAATTTCCCTAATATATATAATGAATAATTTGATTTATTTCGTAGAATTATAGAAATGTAAATTTAGTTCGTAATGGATTTTTTTTATGAATGTTCATTTTTATTTTGCTAAATGTTCATTATATACTAGTATATGGTCATTTACTTATTAATATATAATCATTAGAATTCTTCACATATCTAATAAGAATTTCAATTAGATTTTGTGATTTCTCATAGTTTTTAATGGAGGTGATTCTTTTTATAATAATTGAATTATGTTATAAGAATTTTCCATAATTTAATTGAAATTGTTATTCGGTGAATTTTGACTAGTACATTTATTTTATCATAAATGTTCATTTTAGATGGACTTTATGTTCATTTGTAGAAGGATTAATATTCAAATTATAATTGCAAAAAAAATATAAATTACAAATTTATAATAACTAAAATTAAAGATAAATTATCAATTTGATTTATGAAATTTAAGCATCAATTATTATTTAATATTACTTATTTTGTCACTAAAAAGTGTAATTTGACAAATTTTGGCTAGTATCTATCATAAATGTTCCTTTTAGATGGAAAAAAAAATATCATTTTAAATGGAATTCATATTCATTTAGGATCATTTTCATACTAATATATATTTATTTACATGTTCATTCTCTTTGCATTACATGTTCGTTCTCATATGAAAAGATATTCATTTGCATAATACAATATTTATTTTTATATCTAAGCATATTCATTAGTTTTATACTTTTTCATTCTCATATTAAAAGATATTTGTTTCAATTTTTAATACTTGTTTGTTATTATATCTTAAAAAATGCTTAATCAAATTTTTTTATTTGTTCATTATCGTATTGAAGATGTTCATTTGACTTTTGGTGTATGTTCATTTTTATGCTAAAAGATGTTCATTTAGATATTAATATCTGTTCATTTTCTAGCAATGTGTTCAAGTTGTTTTTGTGAATGATTTAATTGTCATACTTCCTCCGTTTTTTATTATTGCACCACAGGGGTTGGGTACAAATATTTTGGTACTAGAAAAATGTAAGAGAGAGAAGGTAAAAATATAAAATGGCCCATGTGACATATTGATAAACTAAAAAGTAAGTGTGAAAAAGCAAGGGTATGTTGGGTATTTGCAGTATGAACACAAATAATTTTTTTCCAAAAGAGGAAATGGTGCAATATTTGTGAAACTTCCTAAAAAGACAAGTGGTGCAATTATAAAAGAACAGAGGAAGTATTTTGTTTAATAGAAGTGATTTAAATGTCCATTTAGAATACAATACATGTTCATTTAAATTTTATACATTTTCATTCTCATATATTGAAAGATTTTTATATCTTTATAGTGTATTCATTTCTAAATTCTAATTGTTATTCATGAGTAAATGTTCAATTTTGAATTCTTAGATTTCACATACTTTTTTGGAATGTGTTGTTATTATTATTATTTTTTTTTTTTTCAAAAACTTGATCGATCTCTCATTGTACTGGATAATCAAGTAAGGAAGTCGAAGGCAACATATATATTGTGCTTAGATTAAATTATATTTTTCATGGGAAACACACAAGTATATGATTAGAGTTGCAACAAGGACGATATATATATACACACTTTATTATATCAAATGTAACAAATAATGTTCATTTAGCAAGACACATATGTACATATTTATTGGTTCAATTTCATGTTTATGGAACAATTACATGTAATAGTATAGCTGTATAGAAACGTGTAATTATTGTAATTAAATTAAATTTAGGAAATTTTGACATTTGCTACCACTAAAAATACCATGCTTCACATTTGCTACCAGTTTAATTATTTTTTTTTTTTACTTTATTACCACCCAAATCAGTGTTTGTTCAAAATAACTACCACTTGCCTTATACCATTACTATTTCCGTTAGTGGGGCTCAACCACCTTCCAGCCACCCCTCCCCATCAGCCACCCCTCCCTCTGCCTTCCCCCCACCTACCCAACCCCCACCAACAGCCTGGCACCTGACTCGCACCGGTTTTCTCATCAACCACCATTGCAATAACCACCTGCGACCACCGACCCCACTTCTCTACGGCCGCATCCCAGCCCCAACAATAACAGCAGCGACAATTCAGCACCAAAACCACCACGTAATCAGTAGCGCCGGCCAAATTCTCACGCCACAACACTCAATCACCAACCGCCAAACCGCACCACCCTGCAATCAGCCGCCACAACACTCAACCACCAGTCAAACCCACAAAACAGCAGCCCCCAAGAAGCTTCAATTTAGCCCGATTCGATTTGGATTTTGTGTGTTTGGGTTATGGGTTTCATAGATAAAGGGGTGGCCTGGGTTTCGGGGCTAGGGAGAGTGAGGGGCGTCATAGAAGTGGTGTGGACGGTGTGGTCGAACATTGGAAAACGGAAGGGAGGAGGAAGGGGAGGGTTCGGGCTGTTGGTTTAAGGTTAGGGATGGCGGTTTTGGGTGGGGGAAGAGGAGGGAGTGGGGTTGCCGGCGCCGGCTGAAGCTTTAGGCGCCGGCCGCCGGTAGGGGGGAGGGGGAGGGGTGGCTGACGGGAGGGGGCATATATTAGTTTGAACAAAAAACTCCTTGTTATAAAAATGAACATCTTATGATACACAAATGAACGTTTACCAATACATAAATGAACATTTTATAAAAATTTGCTGAAAATTCGTAAATAAAAAAGGGCGGGGGTAGAACACACGCGGAGGGTGGGGGGTGCAGGCAGTGTTCCCTACCGTGGGGTGTAGGTAAAAATTTGTTGCATTCTAGTATAGCTAGGATAGCTGCAACAAGGCCCATCTGACCCAGATGGCACACAAGCCTTCATAAAATGCGAGGCCCAAAACAACTTCCTTCCTTCAACTGCTATACTTTTATTTCAAAAAATAAAATAAAAAAACTGTCAATTCATTTTTCTATGTTTTCAACTTCTCCCAACTTCTTTAATTAAACACAATGCATGGTTCCTAGAGGCAGATGCACGATCCGCATGGTGCATCCCTTTTAACAAAAAAAGCGAAAAGAACATTGTATAAAAATGTAAAGAACATTTAGTTAAAGTGAAAAGAACATGTTATAGAATGTTAAATAATGTTCTTTATCTTCATGTTCTTTGATTGTCAGTATAATGTACTTTTATTTGTGACATAATGTTAATTGTTTATTTTGAAATATTCTTTGAATTTTGTCTTTAGATTATGGTGGTTGAATAAAAATAAGGTTCATTACGTTATATTTTCATTATAGGTAATCAAAAATTCGGGTCGGGCCGAGCCTGGCCTAAACATAATATCTCGTGCCTAAACCCCGAAAATATAGTGGGCTTTTCAGGCTTTTTTTGGGTCGGGTTTGGAATTTTTAACTAAAAATGCATTTTTAGGCTTGCCCAAACCCGCCTTATTTTCGGGCCGGGCTGAAGTTGACCACCTCTAATTATCATGTTCTTTATTAATATTACGGATGTTCTTTAGATATGTATTAAGAACATAAAGTTTGATTATTTTTTTTACAAAATAGCTATATGTTCAATACAAAACAACTATATGTTCATTACAATACAACTATATATGTGATGTTCTTTTTAAAATAGCTAGATGTTCTTTACCGAACAACTAATGTTCATTCTGCCTTTTTAAAAAAACGGATGCACGGAGCATTGTGCATCCGCCTCCTTGGAAAAAGTTACATACTTCACTTTCTCTCTCCTCTTATAATTTTCCTTCTCTAAAAAACTAAAAACTGCCATAGATATTTGTAAAGAGCTCAAAAATCAATCAAATTTTCCAAAAAAAAAAAAAAAAAAACTGTTTAGTCATTTCAAACATTTCTACAATTAATTTCTGTTGTGATTTTCTCTCTCTAACAAAATTCATTCTCTCTCCTCTACATGATTTTACTTCACTAAAATCTGAAAAATTAACAATAATAAATATTAGAGAAGAATAAAAAGTCAAAATGATTCTCCCAATAAAAGTTAAATTTTTATGAATATCATTGACTTTCGTCATTAATTATCGTCCGAATTTTTCGATGTTCTGTTCGAATTTTTTGTTTCGTAATTATATTAGGAAACCAATGCTTATGTTTGTATTTTGAATGATTATGTTCACTCTGTGAAATGCATATGTTCATATTTTTTATGCTTTTGTTCACTTTCTGAAGTGTTCACATTTAAAGGAACCTATGCATATGCTCATATTTTGCATGATTATGTTCATTTTCTGAAATTCATATATTCAAATTTTTTTTTTTGAATATGTTCATATTTTTAATACTTATAATGCATATGTTTCATAATCATATATATATATATATATATATATTTTTTTGACAAGGATCATATTATTTTTTATTTCTTCAAATTTTTATGTTCATAATTAAATTCATTATATTCATAATAATATTTTGTCATAGATAATTTCAAATATTCATAATGTAAATATGTGTTGTTCATGAAGTATTTTCATTAAATCTATTTATGCATATGTTTTCTTTCTTAAATGCATATGTTCATATTTTTTATGCATATGTTCACCTTTTAAATGCTTATATTCACTTTAAGGAAACCAATGCTTACGTTCATATTCTGAATTGTTATGTTCACTTTCTAAAATGCATATGTTCATATTTTTTATGCATATGTTCACTTCCAGAAAAGCTAATGTTTACATTTAAAGGAACCTATGCATAATATTTTGCATGATTACGTTCATCGATAAAAAAATGCAGAAAATCAGATGAAATTCATACATAGATGAAATTGATCAAAGCGAACAAAATTCAATTCATATGAATTCAAAAAATCAAATAAAACATAATCAATCGAAATCAAGCACAAATTCACCAGATAATCAATCAAAATTCATACATAAATCGAAACAATTACAATTGAAATTCACACAAAATTCATACATAATAAATTGAAACAAAAGAGAAAAACAAAAAAAAAAACAGAGGAGAGAGAAATTAAAGAAGGAGCAAAAACAGAGGAGACAAAATTATAATGAAATTTTTGATCGAAAATTTTGATGAGAATTAAGAAAGAAAATAGAAGAAAGAGAATTGGGAAGAAGGAAACCAAAAATTTTAAAAAGAAAACAAACTAATGCGGGAAGAACGTTAGTTGGGTTTTATGATCTGACTTTGGGCTGCATGCGTTTCATGCATAATATCGTTGTTGCAGCTATCCTATATGCGTAGGAAAATTTGACAATTACCACCTACAATTGTTGCTGTTTTAGCAATTACCACCTACAATTATTTTTTTTGAATTTTACCACCAACTATTTTTTAAAATATCAAAACTTCCCACCTACTTGGCTCTCAACTCAAATGTGATGTCATGTGGGGCCCACTAACTACCTTTTTTCCTCTCTTTCTTTCTTTCTCACTCGATTTCTCATTCCCATGTATTGTACTCCTCTTAAAATTGGGAAAAAACTTTAATTCGTGAAATAATTAACATGAATATGTAATTTAATTTGAAGTTTTTCCCTGATTTTGAGAAGAGTACAATATAAGGGAATGATAAATTGAGAGAGAAAGAAAAGGAGGGAAATAAGGTGATAATGTAGTTTGTGGGCCCCAATAGGTAGGAAGTTTTAATGTTTTAAAAAATAGTTGGTGGTAAAATTCAAAAAAAAAAAATTAACCATAGGTGGTAATTGCTAAAATAGCAACAATAGTAGGCGGTAATTGTCAAAATGAGGTTGCAGCTAAGAATATGCGTTTGTTTTGACCTAATTGATATTAACCGAATTGATTTTAATGATCTGATTTCAAACCAGACATAACTTTAAACCTAACATATTATTAATCTTCCTTTTTTATAACTTAAACATAATAACTTTAATTCAGGTAATTGTTTGTTTCATTTATCATTATGAACTTTCTTTTAGAAGGTGAGAAGTGAGCCTAACAATTTTTAATTTGTGATGAAAGTAATATAAAACTTCCTCCGTTTCTTTTTAGTTGACACGTTTCCTTAGTCACATTTGCCAATGCACAAATGCAATCATTAATATCTTTAATTACCGCTAAACAAAAATTATAAAAAGTTGATATTTTGAAAATATACATTGTGACAAATTTAACAAGATCCCACTTAACTATATTTTTCTTCACATATAAATTATAAAACATGGTCAAAGGGAGATGTGTGAATAGTGCTAAAGTCAAAACATATCAACTAATAAAAAACGGAAGTAGTATATATTTCCTCCATTTTCTTTTAAATGCAACACACCTTTTTGGCACGGTTTTTTTAGAAGATGATTAGACTAGCTAGGTAAATGATAGGCACTACATGTAGAAATTAATTTGATTAATTTGTTCATATACATTACTTACTCTCTTTCTCAAAGTCGTGCCGAATAGGTGTATTGCATTTATAAGAAAACATAGGAAGTATATATTTTTTCAATTTATTTCTCAGTTTGATGTTTTTACTATACTCAAGTCAGTTTAATTAATATATACGTGGCTATCATCGTTAGTTCATTACTTATCGTCTCACATTATGTAAGTATGTAAGTCATTAATAATTCGATTTTAATTTGGCTTAATACTCTATAAGTGTTAATGACGCAATATGAAAAATGCACATGAATGACGTGATAAGGTAATAACTTAATAATTACACTAGTTTTAAAGGACTTTATTTGTATATTGAAATTGGTCAACTCGACTCAAATATAGCAAAACCTGAAAAGGCTCTAATTGGAATTGATCCATTACTAAATCAACCTTATCCGAACCAAACTAAACCGAAATTAATCGGACTAAAATCAACCAAACTGGAATACAACCTGACCCAAAGACATCTGACCCAAAAATTAACTTGATCATACATGTTTTGAACCAAATACGAATTTATTCGAACGCAATACGAACCGATCTAAATTTGACTCGAAATTGAGTAGACCCAAAATTCACACAACCTAAACTATGGCGGGTTAAAAGGGTGACCCGAACAGGCCCAACC
Source organism: Chenopodium album (assembly GCF_948465745.1). NCBI lineage: Eukaryota > Viridiplantae > Streptophyta > Magnoliopsida > Caryophyllales > Amaranthaceae > Chenopodium > Chenopodium album. The sequence goes on along the minus strand of NC_137848.1, from coordinate 33,894,312 downwards.
CATTGCAGGTTAACTTTAACTCCATCTGGTTACCCGAATTGACACACTTGGTGGGTATGAGTATATGGTTGTACATTTTCCTTACTCCCTTCATATTTATTATTTTTAATGAAACATTTTGACTTTTTACATTATTTATTTTATTCACTTTCATTAATGCCAGTGATGATTTATACATAAGAAAATATATAGTTTAGTGGGTACTTGTTGGAATCGTCAATAGTATATTAATATTCAATTTTTATAATTTTTACATATGATAATTAAATATATTATTGGTCAAAATTTCAAATTGGCATACGTAAACATGAGAAGCTTTTTACTTAAAAGTTTGAGAGAGCTCAAAAGTAGTGTGCAAACATTTATACCCTTAAAAAAACATTGTTTACATATTTTCCCTCATTTAAACGTTTGAGAAACTCTTTTCTCTTTTCCTATTACATTAAAAATAATTGCAGCCTCAATTCTAAATTGATGATTAATTATCTATACTTATATATTAAATAGCGTTCCTAAAACAGAATATGTCAAGCTCTATAAACGTGCCAAGTCATCGATATATGCCACATGTTGCATCTTTAAGCACTATAAACATGTCACGTCACCTCCACAAAATGAATTAGATTTAACATCTAAAAAATGCTTATAGCAAGACTAGAACCCCTAACAAATATTAGGATACAAGTCTTACCACCTTAGCTATCCATATATTGTGTGAAATTACCCAACCAAGTTATAGTCAACTTGGATAAGATGATTAGTTCTTAATTGTACTATTTTTACGTATCAGAGGATAAATTGACAACTTTAATCTGATGTTTGAAAAATTGTATTGTTTTTCAATTTGAAGAAAAATAAGAATATTTTGTTAAATAGCCAATAGTTGAATATCTTTGAATAATATAGAATAGCATTCAAAATATTGAACGTGGTTCTCCTAATTAATACAAATCTTATTTTTTAAAATATTAAATTTTAAGATGATTATCAATACATGAAGAAAAAACAATCAAATAAACATTAGGAAATTTTGACTTTTACCACAAAAAAAAATCAAAAAATTGTTTTTTACCACCAAAACTTCTAAAACTTTTATTTTACCACCAAAAAAATTTCTAAAAATTGTTTTTTACCACCAAACGGCAAGAAAATCGTTAAATCTAACGGGTTAAAAAAATTTCCTTCGAATTTCGTGCGCAAAATATGTTTTTCATGGGTTTAGGGGGGCACTTTGGTCATATGGGTCCAATTCGAGGTCAAAATTGACAAAAAATGATCGAAATGCCTCGTTTTGAGTGTTCACGCAAATCGAGGTTTTTTAAACACGCAAAACGAGGCATTTCCGATCATTTTTTGTCAATTCTGACCTCAAATTGGACCCATAGGGCCAAAGTGCCCCCCAAATCCCCTAAAGAGCATGTGTTTGACACGAAAATCGAAGAATTTAAAAAATTCCGTTAGGTTTTTGACGACAGGTGGTAAAAAACAACTTTTAATTTTTTATTTGGTGGTAAAATAAAAGTTTTAGAAGTTTTGGTGGTAAAAAACATTTTTTTGATTTTTTTTGGTGGTAAAAAACTAGCAACTAGGGGCATCGCCTGAGCCACACACTAGTTCTTAAATAAAAAGTTGTGCTCATCTCAATTATATTCAAAGCTACTCCATATATCTTTTACTCTCTCCATCTTTACGTGATGCCTTCTTTAGTTGATTCATTTTGATAAGTATTACTTCCTCCGTTCTTTATTACCTAACTTGTTTCTTTTACCACGCTTGTCAATGCAGAAGTTTAACCATCAATAACTTAAATTTTGTATAAGAAAAAAAATTAAAAAAGTTATATATTGTGATATTACTTATTGAGATGATTCTAACAAGGTCTCACATAAATATGTTTTACATATAATTCACATGAGGTAAGAAAAAGAGAGGTGGTGAATACTTTAAAAGTCAAAGAGAGTCAAATAATAATAAAAAAGAATAGAGAAATTGAAGTATAAAAAGATCAAACATTTACCAATTAAATCCAAATCTACTTAATTTTTTTTTCCAACTTTCTCACTAGATCTAAATTAACTCTACTAAAATTTCAAACATTATGTCGCATTACACAACATCCAACACAATTATCACTTATAACCAAACAGTGAGATTCAACCATACAATGAGAGTCAACCAATCATTGAGAATTAACCAAGCAGTGAGACTCATGAAAAAGTTATTGAGCAACATCTAATTATCGATGAGCAGGTAAAGGATGATGACGTTATCAAATATGATAGTGAGGATGGTGATGTTGTTTTGAGTGAGGATGACTATGAAAATCAGGTCAATGATGATCTTTTTGCTGAACATGTAGATCTTAGTATTACAGAAAATGTAATTCAAAGTTTGGGAGGTTCTAGAGAGATTTGTGTGCATGATGATGGTCTTGGTGAAGGTGAGGAGGAGGAAGAGCAACCAGCTGATGTCTTTGAGGATGATGAGTTGCATGATAGTGATGGGGAGGTAGTGACCAAAATAGGTTTAGATGATGAAGAGCCAGATTATCCCATATTCAATCCAACAGTTGACTTCATGTAAAAGATAACACTTAGATTTGAACTGAGATTTCCATCTAGTCAGGTTTTTAGAAAGCTTTAAGGAACCATGCCATAGAGAGTGGATATGATTACTATTTTCTGCATAATACCAATCTGAGGGTTTCTGCATTTTATGCTTAAAGGTGTGCTTGTTCATGGGAAAAAGAGAGGAGGCTTTATAAGTGTAAAAAGAGAGGGAACATGGTGTAACATACATGTCTGATAGACAAAAGGTTTGCAACCAATACCTTTTTTACTTAATTTTTCTATTAGTTTTCAATATTTTAGCACAAGTGTAAATGTTTGTCATGACTAAAATACAAGGTCTTTTGGATGCTTTTAAGAGTGTTGTTCTAAATGCAGCCATCAGGTTTTGTTGTAGACATATTTGGTCTAATTTCAAAGCAAAATTTCCTGGTGAGATCTACAGAGAACACTTTTGGAAGGCTTTTAGATCTTTTACTAAGGTCAAGTCGATCATGTGTTAAAAGATGTGTGTGGCATTGTAGCGTCGATCGAAGCGCGCCTACGTTAAGCATTTTGTGAATATGTTTGGCACTCATAGGAAGTGGGAATTGTCATATACAATTAGGGACACGATTAGGGACAAAACAAAGTAGGGAGCTGCCAACAAGTTTTTAAGGAACTTGTAAACTGTTCACAGATCATTTAAGGCAACCACGATTAAGGGACAACAAAAGGCAACAACGATTGATCCGTGAAGGTTACACCCCATTCATAATCCATGAGATTACTAACTCCAAATGGTTCAGAACCACGAAAGGAGGATCGAGGATGATGGTACGAAGTGAGTCATGGAGTTACATTCGCCCGTATTGACCTCTACTCGATTCTTACTGTGAAAAGTATTTCCTGCAATCTCAAAGGCATTTAATTTGCTCCAAACTATAACTATGCTAAATGAGTTGAATATTAATGCAACATATAATTCTAAAATATCGTGATCACTTGATTAAACAACAAGATTAAAAAGGAACCTAAACCGGTTGTCCAAATTATCTTATTAGTCGTGATTTTCAATTACATATTCCCTTTAAACATGCAATACAGTGATCATAAAATAAACAATAGAATCAACAATATATTAGAAACAATTTAACCATAATAACGTTAGTCAAATCAAATAATAATAAACCTAATCATGATACTAGCAGCAAGAATAATAAAAAGTGTAATTAAGTGACTTAATTACTCACGTTCCGCGCTTCTTTAAATTGCTACATAATGAATAAATTGTTAGTACATTCATTAAAAATATAAATCAAATTGAAATTAAATTAAATAAAGAGTAGAGTTAATTTGGTCCAAACCCTCAATCGGTTCTACCTTTCACGACTTGGTTTAAGTATGGAACTTCGGGTGTTGTATGGACTCCAAGGAGTAATTAGGGATGTATAGTGAAAGAATAGGGAGGCTAGTATTTAGGCTAAAGAGAGAGGAGAATAATTTTTGGTGCATTAGAGAGGAACAGAGAATGATTTTTGGTGCCTCAAAAATGAGGAATTCAGCCTCTTATTTATTGAGGAAATGAGTAGGGTGATACACGAAACCCTTGGGATGAAAAGCGCTGTGGAAAAAACCCTAGAATTATGCCGCGTCATGGCATGTGTGCTGCGAAACAGTGCGGGATGCCGCGACACGGCGCGAAATACCGTGATGCGGTGTGTCTGCCGTGACACAATGCACATATTTTCCTGAAAATAGTCTAGATTCATTTATTCCTTGCTCAATAATTAAGTACGTGATATATTATTTGTCATTTCAGCTATTCCAGATTAATTTCAGGCTTAGGGTTTTTATTATTTATTAATCGCGCGGGCTTAATTAATAAATAACACGAAATGGATTAAAAAGGTTTGGGCTAGGATATGAGTTGGATTGAGTTTGAATAAATGATTTGACTGATTTGTTGACTGAATATGTTGACTATGTTTGACTGAACATGGATTTTAAGAACTCCCGGGATTAAATACTTGACCAGACCAATAATGGCGATGAAAGGTTGTTCATCATCGGGTTTGGTTTTGGAGAGACATTTTTAGGTTTCTACAGAAGCCCCCACTTTGACTTAGTTTGTAGAAACTTCAGTTTTAAAAATGATAGTCAAAGTAGTTTATTGAGACGGAGAATGATTTAAGACATTATGGGATCCTAAATCACTCTGTATACGTCGATACCTGCCGAAAAGCGTTAGTTTTACAGATAAAAGAGAAAAGGATAGAATACGTATCTGACACTAGTACATGGAAACAAACATGTTTTGGTAGTTTTCTATGCCTCGGGAAATCCACCGGATGAAGACTGTTATTATATTTTCCACACCTCGAGAATTCGGTTAGATGATGATTTTTCCTTGTCTCGGGAATGTTGTTAGATCATGATTTTTCCTCGCTTCAGGAATGTTGTTAGATGATGATTTTTCCCCTCCTCGAGAATGTTGTTAAATGATGATTTTTCCCTGCCTCGGGAATTCGGTTAGATGATGATTTTTCCCCGCCTCGGGAATGCTGTTAGATGATGTAATCGTTGACTCCTACGCCTTGAAAAGTAGCAACGATCGACAGTTTTCTTCGCTTCGTGAAAAACTTGTCTGATTTGAGATAGCTTCCTCGCCTCAAAAACTTTATCATAAGCCACTCCGCCTCGTGTAGCACACAAATGAAATTCCATACTATGGGAATAAAACTAAATATCCCTGCCTTGAGACATAATCGCTGACTCCTACGCCTCAAGAAGTGTGCGAAGACTGACAATTTTCCATGCCTCGGGAAAAACTTGTCTGATGATGAGAAATTACAAGTCTCTGTGTCTCGAGAATCTTGCAACGTGAATCGTCCTCGCCTTGGGAGATGATCACTGGTGTTTGAAAAATGAAAATGGTTCGATTGTCCTCGAACGTGGGTTGCAGATGATAGTGGTTCGATTGTCCCTAAATGTGGGTTGTAGATGATAATAGTTCGATTGTCCTCGAACGTGGGTTGTACTTAAGATCTAAAAAATGGAATTTGCCAAAGAGGTTGTGATTGACTAGACCAACTGACTTGAGCAAACTTGACTTGACACGACATGACACGTGTATAACATGTGATTTTGTGTGTATATGTATAGTTTGAGTGTGCGTAGACACAAACAATCAAAAATGCAAAAAATTTCGTCATTTTTTGTCATGAGTGGAGAGTACCGACTTTCTCTCGAAAAAGAAAGATGTGAAAAATGAAGTCTGAGTTTTCGAAATTCCCTCGATAAAAATTTTGAAAAAGTTTTTGAACTTCCCCAAAAGAAAAAAGATGAAAAATAGAAGAATTTTTGTAATTTTACGGGTCGAGAAAAATTTGAAAAAGTGTTTTTGAACTTCCTTAAAAGAAAAGAAGTTTCGAGCTTCCTCGTTCAGCAAAGTGAGATGACCGCCTTGATTTTCTTCTTGTCAAATTGAATTGCTTGTCTTGAAAATATTGTATGCATTATGAATGTTCGTAGGCCAGTAGGCTAAGGACAATTACATCATGTGACTGATTAATGAATGCGCTTAGGTCATGAAGCTAAGCATAATAGTTTGTTGTTAATGTATATTGCTTAGGTGAGAAAGCTAAGCATCATATTAGTGTGTGAAAAACAATCTTGATGAACGTTGCTTAGGTCAAGAAGCTAAGCACGTATATAGATGAAGTGATTGCTGACTATTGCATGAAATAATGAATCTTGATGAGTATTGCTTAGTTCAAGAATCTAAGCACAACATGTAATGTATGAAACGACGAATATTGCTTAGGTTAGGAAGCTAAGCAAGTATGCCATGTTTCTTTTAATGAATGTTGTCTTGAAAGATTATGAAGCACGCACAATGTTGAAGTAAGATTTCATGATAAAGGGTTCGTAACGGAAGGATGATATGGTTATGTATGTGTGAATGAAGTGTGTGAAAGTAATACTAAGGCTGGTTGCAAAGGCTATGTCGTTGGGAATAGATGTGAAAAGAGTCAAAGATGATGACTCTTTAGGCTGGGTAGGATAAATGATGTGGGTTTAAGCCCCCAAGTCTAGCTCTAGATGAATATGGATGAGCATTGGGTATTCTTTGACTCGATCATGCATGAATATGAATATAAATATGGCCGCACCTCAATGTGAGGTTGCCTGTGAATCCGTTAGGAATCAGGCCGAACGTAGCTCTCACTGATCTTTACACAAGTATATGTATACCTCAAAGAGGTCTTTCGAGGGCTGTAACGTGGTTAAGCTAGGGGTTTGAAGAAGGGTGAAAGGCTCAAGACCCAAGAGAAATCCCCAAGATGTGTAATTGTGAATTTGAAAATTTTGAAATTTGCAAGTTTATTTTCAACTCTTTTTTTTTTATTTTTTTTTTTTAAATTATTTGCTTTGAATTTTTTTCTTTTTCATTCTTTTGAATCAATGTGGGCAATCTTGGATCATGCGGTCGATCAGTCACTTAGCATTCATGTTTCTTAGGCACGATACAAAGCACTCGATGAGAGACGCAATTCGAGACGTGTTCATATCAAAGACATTGGAACACTTGCCCTTAGACATTGTTTTATTTTTATCATTCATTTTTGAACTTGCTTTTGAATGTTACACAAATCACACACCTTCCAAACCCATGGTTAGGTGAATGTGGGTTGAAGAAATAAAGGCCAAACGTTAGACGAGGCTCAAAATGGTTCTTGAATAAATGGAGTGTATGTTTGAATGGTTAATGGGAAAAATGGGTTGCAAAGGTGTCTCAAGTCATTGGTGTACCTTGTGCTTGGTTTAGCAATTGAGTTTTTGTTTTTTTTTGAATGAATGAATGAAAAACGCTATGATCGAGATGTAAAGGAAATATGCTCATTTTATTAATGGAAAAGGTGAACGAAACATATAGAAATTCGAAACGAAAAACCTATGCTAGACATGAACGGGGGAAGAGGGATGAATGATTAAAAAAGTAAATCATGAAATCTTGCACGAAGAATCCACCTTGCGCCTTGTCTTCATTACTTCTTGCCGCCTGAAGGGACAGGAAGTTTGTTTGCATCTACCAAGTCTTGGATGACATCTTTTAAATTCCAACATTGCTCGGTAGAGTGACCCCTTCCTTGATGGTAGTTACAATGAGCATTGGGGTCCCACCTAGCACTTCTTTGTTAAGGTTTTGGCTCTAAAAATGGCCCAATAGGTGTAATCAAGCCTTGGCTGTAAAGGAGATCAAAGGAAGTGTAGTATGTCAATCCTAAAGGAGTGTAAGTTCTCCTTATCTTTTGAAGGGGAGCGTCAAAAGCTAAAACTTCATTGAGATCCACTTGGTTGGTATTGTTGATAGTATTTTCGTGCTTAGAAGACTAAGAAGAAGGAAGGTAGTTCCTCTTGTTTTTTCAAGTGTTATTATTGTTACTATCAGCAGTATTTATTAGCTCGTCCTCTATATTGATTCCCATATCATATACAACTTTGAAAGTGTTCAATGGCAGGAACTTGAGATGTTGCATGTATTTGTGAGTCAGATTCTGGATGAAGAGGCGAATAATCTCTTTTTTTTCGAGGGGATCTACTAAGAGTGCAGCTGTTTCCCTCCACCTATTCAGATAAGCGGTGAAGCCTTCATTCTCTTTCTGTTGAGAATGGAGAGTTCAGGCTCAAAAGTTCTAGCTTGAATGTTACGCTTGTAATGATTCAGAAAAATTTCTGTAACATCTTTCCAAGTTGTAGTGTGCTTGGCATCTAGAGAATAAAACCATTGCTAGCAAGCATGCTCTAAGGAGAGAGGGAACACCATAGGAAAGAAGAATGTTACATCTAGTCCCTTAAGAGCCAAAGTTGCAGAAAAAGCCTTCAAGTGAAACATTCGGTTGTTAGTAAGCTTAAACTTTGGAATGTCAACGGTGGAAAACTTCTCAAGGAGCTTGTCCTTGACAGCCAAAGAAGTGGTAGGTTGCTCCACATAGGTGAAGTCCTCAGAAATCTTACTCACTTGTTCCTTGATTTTGTCCATCGCGGCCACAGTGACATTATTTTACTCCATGGTGGTGACCTTGGTAGTGAGAGTTTGCATTATGGTAATGAGTACCTCGATGGAGTTGTTAATGTTCTCAATATCTTCCCTAGAAGCCATGAGTTGAAAGTAAACTGGAGATGGAGATGAATTTCGTGGAGATGATTATGGTGGTTTACTTGTATGCCTCTTGGGTATAAGAGGTTGTTGTGGCAGTGACTCGAATCCTACCAATCTACCCCTGCTTGTCGACCAAGTATTGTGAAATAAAGCAAATTTACTTAATAGTTTGACTCTCTGCTCAAAATAGGAGATAAACAAGGAAAGACAACGTTTTAAAAATAGATTAGAATACTCTACTCATTTTTTTATGACGGGAAAAAGAGGTGCATGAACCTAGTATACGATCAAAAATGACATGGTGCACGACTCGAGTCGAAAAATAAAGAAAGTGTGTGGACTACACTTGCCTCGTGAGTGATTAGGTGATGTTATAAGACTCGTAAGGACCAAAAATAGGACTGACTGGACTTAAACCTGGGCACGACACTACTGTCGTGACACGGAAAACTGTATCGTGGTGCGGTACAATTTGCCGTGACACGACACTGATTACCGTGACGCGACATTTCTACCGTGGCACGATAATTAGTTCTAATTTGTTTTTACGCGTTTTTTTTTCCGTTTTTTTGTCAATTTTAGAGTTTCTACTAATCACTAAGTGAGTACGATCTGTTGGCATCATCTAGTCATAAAATAAACCACCATAGATAAAGAAAGATCGTTAAGGTTAGGATCAAAATGATCAAATATGCACATATAGGGCACATAGGCACAACGATGCAAAGAAAAGTTCGCAACCTAAGGTTAAGTTATTTATTCCACTATGGTCAATTTTATTTGGTGTCAAAAGGGTACCATGGTTAAGAGTTTGGAAGTGTTAGCAAGGCAACCTCTCTTGAGGGTGTACGCAAACGGACGGCTCCGCAAGTTCGTGATTAAATCGAACTCGACTCCATGATTTGGGTGGATTTAATAACTTGGATGAACCCTTATTGCCATGAGCATTTTTAGGTTGATAGAGCTTAAATCCCCCTAGGCTAAGACGTATGTAGAACACACACGTTTTTTCAGAAAAATTCAAGGAAGCTAATTACAAAGAAAATTACAGAGCCATTGGAAGGATTTTAGGACTATTGCGACACGGCAGAAAATACCGTGTCACGGTACTAAACGCTGTGTAACAATATTCTGTACCGTGACATAGCATGCTTGCCATGGCGCGGTAGTTTGGAAATTAAGTTTTTTCGCTCGCAATCAGGTAATTCTAAATTTTCCTATAGGACAAATCTAAAATGACGTTAAACGTCAATACATATGAAAAAATTGCCAATTTAATCACATGAATACGATTCAAGAATCTTTCAAGTCTCATCCACTCATCTCAATTAAATACCGATCACTCAAATCGATAAATCACCAAGAATCCTCCCCAGTGGAGTCGCCAAATTGCAGGCGTCGTTCGAAGCGCGCCTACGTTAAGCATGTTGTAAATAGGCTTGGTACTCATAGGAAGTGAGAATTGACATATATGATTAGGGATAAAAAAAAGTAGAGAGTCACCAACAAGTTTTTAAGGAACTTGTATACCGTTCACGGATCATTTAAGGCAACTACAATAAAGGGACAACAAAAGGCAACAACGTTTGAGCCGTGAAGGTTACACCCCATTCATAATCCATGAGATCACTAGCTCCATATGGTTCGGATTCATAAAAGGAGGATCGGGGATGATGGTACAAAGTGAGTCATGGAGTCACATTCGCCCGTATTGGCCTCAACTCGATTCTTATTGTGAAAAGTATTTCCTGCGATCTCAAAGCCATGCAAACAAAGATTCAATTTGCTCTAAACTATAATTAGGATTTTTTGTGAACCACTACCATTTATTTTACACTTTTTGTGAACAACTACCATTTAAGTTTTTTTTTTTTTTTTTTTTTATTTTTTTTTTTTTTTTTTTATTTTTTTTTTTTTTAAACAACTACCATTATTTGTAAATTTGTTTGACTACCACTACCATTTAACGGAAGATATTAAAATTTCTGTCAAATAGGACCCACATTATGAGTTTCCCTCCAATTAGTGTTGTAAATGACCATATTAATTCTCTTAATTACCCTTCTCATAGTATCCAACAGACCCACCCCCTCTTTCTCTCTCCTAGACCATTTACTTCATCTTTAATGGAAACAATATAGTAAGATCTCATTGAAGCAATTTTATTTTATTTTATTTTATTTTTTACTATTTTCTTTCTTAATTTACTCATAACTTTGTTTCCATCTTTTGATCTTTGTAATTCCTACTCCCTGTCTCTTTCTTACGCATTAAAGAACTAAAGTTGGAAGCTTTTATTGAATTCGGATGCATGAAATTGACAAGATCTGGGCCAACTATTAAAGGAGAGGAAATTTTAACTAGTAAACAAGAAAGTAGGGGTCAAACAAGGTACTCAATTTTTCCTTTATATATAATTTCGTACTTCTTATCCCCACCATGTTTTTTGTGTTGGATTGAATATTTAATTGCAAACCCTATTTTTTATTTGACTGAAACGACTTAATTTTTTGTTTTGTTGTTTAAGTTGTTTAATTGGACAAATATAATTGTTAATTATTTAATTATTTATCCCATGTGTGTACTGTCTTCATTATTCAATTACAAATCCTAATGCTTGAATTTTAGTGAACTACATCAGCTATGTTTTTTTAATCGGATACCATAATAGTTTAATTGATAATTAATATGCTCCTTTTTTAAAAAAATTTAAATTGTAGAAATCCAAGAATTAGGGAAGGGTGAACGGAAGTGTCAAAGGGAAAATAAGAAGAAAGGCAAGCAAACAGTGGAAGGAATAGAAAAGCAGAAATCAAAGGTTAAGTGATTATGAGGATGATTTGAGTGGGGATGGGGAATGGTCAACAGATTCTAACTGGTAAGATTTAGATGTGAACTTTGAGTTAGGAGAAGAGGATAAAAGTGGAGAGGGGGATGATGAGCTATTATTGCAATACATGAAGGAGAGATTTTGCATCATCATGTTATATCCACTGTGAGAGAAGACACTGTGAAAGAGGTGCAAGGACATGACGAACATAAATGTAGAGGAGAATGTTGTGGAAGATGAAAAAGGTGATTTAGTCCATGAGATTGATTATGATTCTAACCAATTGGGGAGTATAAATTGATCAGATGATGATGTTGATTCATCACCTATATTTAACCCTGAGACTGAATTTAAGAAAAATATTGTTCTAACTAAGGGTCTCAAGTTTCCTAGTGTTCAATATTATTAGAAAGGCAATCAGATACTGTATGATTACTATTTTCTTCACAATGGACTGAAAAGAGTTACTGTATATTATAAGTTTAAATGTAGTAATTGCCCTTGGGACTCCCATTATGGAAAGCTAAAAGCATGCAAATGTGATGATCCTAACAAGTGTAGGTTTAGAATACATGTTATGAAATTAAGAATGGAGGAAACTTATCAAATTAAGAGTTTGAGTTTGAAGCACACTTGTGGATTTGTTCACTCTAGCTCTAAGGTAACTTCAGAGTGGCTAGCAGATAGGTATCTAGAAGATTGGAGAGCAAAACCAGATTTGAAATTAGTAAAGTTCAAGGAAAGGGTTTACAGGGATACTGGAATCCATATTGGTTTCTATAAAGCATGGTTTGCTAGGGCAAGAGCTAAGCTTATCTTGTATGGGGATGCAACACATGGATATGCTAAGGTATATGACTATGGATTTGCTTTGTTAAAACATAATTCTGGGTCTTCAGCATTTTTGTGACCTGTGAGATTATAAATTATCCACCTCCGTACTTCCATAGAATGTATGTATGCTTTGAGGCTGTGAAAATTGAGTTTATGAAAGGTTGTAGGAATTTAATTATAGTAGATGGTTGTCATCTCAAAGGGACATATCCCGGGATGATTTTAGTTGCTGTGAGCAAGGATGGGAAAAACAATATTTTCCCGTGGCTTGGGCAGTGGTTGAAGTGGAAAACATTGATAGATGGAAATGGTTTTTGGACTTGCTAATCAAAGACATAGGATTTCAGAATGAAGAAGGTCTTACTATGATGTCAGATAGGCAAAAGGTAACATTCTAACTTTAATTTTATATTTTGTTTGTCATGTGTTTTTTCTATACATAATTTGATTTTCTAATTCGTTTAAGGGACTATTAGAAGCTATATCAGTGGTTTTACCCAAAGCTGAAGTTAGATTTTGTGCTAGGCACATTTGGGCTAACTTCAAATTGAAGTTCACTAAGGCAACATTCAAGGAACTTTTCTGGGCAGCTGTAAGGTCTACTATTAAGGTATTAAATCCCTGTAGTTTGAATTCATAATTTTTGTTAATTACTGCTAGAAAGCTTTCTTTATAATACTGTTTTAAATTGATTGTTAATGTAGCATTGGCATGATTCACATATGGCTGAGATAAAGGAATTGAATGATGATGCATTTAACTATTTAAATGCCATACCTGCACAACATTGGTGTAGGCACGCGTTTAGTGCACAATCTAAGTCAAATATGTTGTTAAACAACATGTGCGAGACCTTTAATGCTGTGTTGAAGGAAGCTAGAGACAAACCAATCATTACTTTCTTAGAGTGGATTAGGAGGTATGTGATGAGAACGAATGCTGAGAAGTGGGAGGGTATTCAAAATTATGAACGAAGATTAATGCCTTATGTTGACAAAGTCTTAGAATGGGTTGTTGAGTCTGCACTTAATTGCATAATTTGTCTCTTTAGATTAGATAAATGGGAAGTAGAAACAGCACATGACAGGTATATGGTAGATTTGAAGAAGAAGTCTTGTACATGTTTTAGATGCGAGCTTACAAGCATTCCTTACCCACATGCATATGCATGCATTGTAAAAAAAAAGACTTAGACTGGAAGACTTTGTTGATGAATGTTATAGCAAGGCAATGTATTTAGAGGCTTATTCTCCTCACATTAAACCAATGCCTGGCATGAAACAATGGGCTAAGTCTGATATGCATCAACCTTTACCACCACTTATAATGATAAAACCAGAGAGACCGAAGCTTTAAAAAAGAAAGAAGGAAGTTGGGGAAGATGAGGAAGCAAGATATGTGAAAAGAGGCAAGCAACCAAATAGGTGCTCAAATTGTAAGCAACCTGGCCACAATAAGGTAAAGTGTAAGCAACCTCCTGTAGTAAAGGAATCTAACAAAGGTGGCAGACCTTACTCTAAGGATCCATGGGTAGTTGATAAGAGAAATAAGAAAACTGCAAGGGCTATAAAGGTATGTATTACATTGTCATAGTAGTTTATGTACCATTAATTGTTAAGGAAACTAACTCGTTTACTTGTTAATATATGCAGAAACATTTTCCACAATCAAGTAGCCAAGGTGAATATTTTAACTCTGATGTAGCAACCATACAATGCTCAACAGATGCTCCTCTTATTCTCAGTCAAACTGACAGTCACCAACCACAATTTTCACCACCTCAACAAGGAGTTAAGCCCAACTTGAAGGTCAAGCCTTTGAAGAAGAAACCAATATGGAAGATTTGAGATTATTAGTTGTTGTAGACACTAAATTGTGTCTCCCCAAAAACCAAACCCAGTGATGAGTATCTTTCACGTCATTGAATGTCGAGCAAGGTGAAATGTTGAAGAGCCTCGTTAATTTTCCTTTTTCTAACCTTTTCTAAATGTTTTAAGCAAAAATCATTCATTTCGTGCCTTTAAGCCCAAAATAATCATTTTGTGTCCCTTAAAATCATTCATTTTGTGTCCTTTTTTTATTAAAACGTCCAAACTTGTTTATTTTGGTCTATAATATTGGTTCAATTATTGTTTATTTGGATGGGGTTTGAAAATATCATTCCGACGATATATTATAAGCCTAATTCCGAGTTATAATGAGGAAGTTATGGTCAAAATACTAAACTGGGTCTAAATGAGTTTTATGTGCGACCCAATGATCATGTGGAGGGTCCATTAATCTTAATTATATTCCTAAACCAATTAGGATTAATTAGAAGCTTCTATCAGTTTCTAAAATATCTTAATTATCCTTTTTGAAAAGATAAGATTAAAGAATTTGAAATTGTATAAAACTCCTCTTTTTGAAAGTCCTAATTCTATTCGAAATGAAAGACGTTCAAAGACAGTCATATATTATTTTCATGCCTCATAATTTTTATCCAAATATTAGATGGTTAGATAGCTCTTGAAATATGATTTCGAGCTATAAAGAAAAAGATATAAAAGAAACACGAAACTCTATCTAAAACTGACACTATTCTACAATTTTGGCCATATCTTTTATTCTAAAAAATATTTTAATCTGATTTTAATTGGTTTAGAAAGTAGAGTTCAAGAGCTTTCCAACGACATATTATTTGTCTTATTCCGATTTCTGGATCAAAAGATATGATAAAAACAAAAATTGCAAAAACTGCTGTCAATCGAAAGAGTTTTATTCCGATTCGAATTCAGATTCTTTTCTATTCCTTCGACCCTTTTTTTTTCTTTCTTTATAAATAGAGGTCATATCACCCCTTTTTCAATCATCAACAAGCTTTATCGCCCACAATCATCATCTCTTCTCCTTCTCTAAGCTAAAGCTTATTCTTTCTTTCTCTCTCTTAATTTTCTAAGCCTAGTCTAAACACATTAAACACATTCCTTTGAATTTTCTTGATTTGATCAACATTCCTTCTTTACGAGAGTTAGACACACCTAGTCAAGCTCGAAGTTGCCTTTGCTATAGACGTGAAAGGTTGATAATTTCTGAGGGTTTGGTCCCAAATCTCTATTTCAATTATTTAAATTAATTATTTAATTTAATACTTTTATTGAAGTTACTAACGTGTGTATTCTTTTGATAGAAAGAGATACGAGACAACAAAGTAAGTAATTCAATTGTTCTATTCTTTTAAAAGCATGTTAATATTATTTTAATTCCTAGTATCATGGTAGGATGATTTTATTGTTTTCGAGTATCATGTTTAGGTTGCTTCTTATTTCTTATATCATGTTAGTATCATGTTAGGGCTAAATCTTTGATTTTTATTGTTATTTAGTGACATGCTAGGATTTGTTATTAATCATGTTAGTATCATGCCTAGGATCTTGCTATCAATATTATGCATTGATGAGATTGAGATTGTTCTGATGATGATGATTGTTGTATCAATATTATATGTTGCTTGATATTATTGTTATTGCTTGATCACACCCTCTCTTGCAGGTCTAAAGGGAATTTGTACTTGAAATAATTCAAGTGATCGCCAATAATAGATTTGTATGTGCATTAATAATCAACTAACATAGATTAAACAGGTTTAGGATTAATATATTGATTGTATGTTAGTCGAAAAGCGCACATGAATATGAGAAGAACAAAGTAGAGGCCTATTTAGGGCAGGTTCAATCTCTTTTTGGTTGGATTTGTACTTTCATCCCTGAATAGCGATCTCTTGGATCGTGAAGAGGTGTAACCTTCACCCTGTGAACGGTTTACAAGTTCCTAAAACTTGTTGGCGACTCTTTTGCTCTAGCTTCCTTCCCTTTGGACGCCACCATGCTAAAGTGTATGATCAGAGTGGGGCTCAAGTGTGAGATGCTTGAAATATTCCCTACAGTTGTATATGTAGTACTCTTAATATTTAGTCGCAAAAAATTATTTAGCTTTGAATTGTTATGAATGTCTTTGAACTATTTTACTATTAACAATTTTGTATTTTGCACAATATCTCTGAACAATGAGAAGGTTAACAGTCATATTTTGGACAACATCATTATGAATTTCGATTAATTATCATGTTGTTTTCCATAGGTATCAATGTGTGCAGAAAGTATAAATTTCATACAAATTTTTTTTTTCATTCGTTCCTTACTAAACAGCTACTCTTATCCTAATAATCTAGTAACTCAATTAAAAATAACCTTGACTACATACAAGAGCAATATACATATTATTAA
The DNA here is from genome assembly GCF_948465745.1 of Chenopodium album. Classification (NCBI taxonomy): domain Eukaryota; kingdom Viridiplantae; phylum Streptophyta; class Magnoliopsida; order Caryophyllales; family Amaranthaceae; genus Chenopodium; species Chenopodium album. The sequence continues at coordinate 33,877,671 of NC_137848.1, read as the reverse complement.
AACTACAGCAACACCTTGATATATATTACATCACACAAATTCCTTGCCCTTCTAGCTTGCTTCTTCATAATAGTAGCAATTGTGTTGAATTTCTTGTTCAATTTCTCAATTCAAGCAACAAGTTCTTTAATGCGTAAGAAAGAGACAGGGAGTAGGAATTGAAAAGATGGAAACAAAGTTATGAGTAAATGTAAGAAAGAAAATAGTGAAAAAAAATTGCTTCAATGGAATATTACTGTATTATTTGCAGGATATGTATTTTAGGTTTTTATTTCATGTAAATTGCTTCAATGGAATCTTACTGTATTATTTCCATTAAAGAAAGAGGAGGTGGGTCTGTTGGGTACTATGAGAAGGGTAACTAAGAGGGTTAATTTGGTCATTTACAACACTAACTGGATGGAAACTCATAATGTGGGTCGAACTTGACATAAATTTTAACATCTTTCGTTAAATGGTAGTGGTAGTCAAACAAATTTTTAAATAATGGTAGTTGCTTTTTTTTTTAAAAAAAAAGGACTTAAATGGTAGTTGTTCACAAAAAGTGTGAAGTAAATGGTAGTGGTTCACAAAAAATCCCTATAATTATGCTAAATTGGTTGAATATTAATGCAACATATAATTCTAAAATGTCGTGATCACTTGATTAAACAACAAGATTAAAAAAGAACCTAAACCGCTTGTCCAAATTATCTTATTAGTCGTGATTTTCAATTACATATTCCCTTTAAACATGCAATACAGGGATCATAAAATAAACAATAGAATCAACAATACTAGTGGAAGCAATTTAACCATAATAACGTTAGTCAAATCAAATAATAATAAACCTAATCATGATACTAGCAACAAGAATAATAAAAAGAGTAATTTTTTTGAAATGATAAAAAGAGTAATTAAGTGAATTAATTACTCACGTTCCGCACTTCTTTAAATTACTACATCATGAATAAATTGTTAGTTATTTCAATAAAAATATAAATCAAATTGAAATTAAATTAAATAAAGAGTAGAGTTGATTTGGTCCAAACCCTTAATCGGTTCCACCTTTCACGCCTTAGTTTAAGTATGGAACTTCGGGTGTTGTATAGACTCCTTGGAGTGCTTTGGGATGTAAAGTGAAAGAATAGGGAGGCTAGTACTTAGGCTAAAGAGAGAGAAGAGAATAATTGTTGGTGCATAAGAGAGGAAGAGAGAATGATTTTTGGTTCCTCGAAACTAAGGAATTCAACCTCGTATTTATAGAGGAAATGAGTAGGGTGATGCACGAAACCCTAGGAATGAAAAGCGCTGCGGAAAAAACCTTAGAAAAATGCCGTTTCACAGCATGTGTGCCTTGACACGGTGCAGGATGCCGCGACACGGCGTGAAATACCGTGACGTGGTGTGTTTGTTGTTACACGGTGCACATATTTTCTTGAAAACTATCTGGATTCATTTATTCCTTGCTTAATAATTAAGTATGTGATATATTATGTGCCGTTTTAGCTATTCCAGATTAATTTCAAGATTAGGGTTTTTATTATTTATTATTAGGGCTTAATTAAGAAATAACGAAATGGATTAAAAAGGTTTGGGCTAGGATATGAGTTGGAGTGAGTTTGAATAAATGGTTTGACTGATTGTTGACTGAATATGTTGACTATGTTTGATTGATCATGGATTTTAATCACTCTCGGGATTAAATACTTGATCCGAGCAATAATGGCGGTGAAAGGTTGTTCATCATCGGGTTTGGTTTTAGGGATACATTTTTAGGTGTCCACAGGCATGTATGTGTTTAAGTATATATGGTTTCCCGTCAATTTTTATAACATATGGCTGCAATTAAAGCGCTAAATGTTGAAGCATTAAGTATTTGGAGTCAATACCAGCATGTAACTGGTCAAGACATGCTTTTACTACAAGATCTAAGTCTAGCATGATTCTTAATAACTGTTATGAGAGCTTTAATAATGTTTTGAGAGATTCACGAACCAAACCCATAATCTCTCTTATGGAATGGAAAAAGAGATTTGTAATGAAAAGATGTTGTGCAAAAAAGGGGGGTTTGAAAAATTTTGAAAGATTGATTATGCCATTTGTAGTAAAATTGATTGAGAAAGGAATAAAAAATATGTCAAACATGAGAGTGAACCAGGTTGATTTATTTGAGTTTGAAGTTGATGATTATGGTGACAGCTATGTTGTGAATCTACAAGAGAAGGTGTGTAGGTGTTATAGGTGGAGTCTCTTTGGGATTCCTTGTTACCATGCTCCGACATGTATTGTAAAGATCGAGGAGGTTGTAGTATGAGGAGTTTGTACACCTTGCTTACCATATATGTACGCACATATATGTTGCCACTTATGCTTCATGTAAACACCTACTTTTGGTCCCCTGTCCCGACCAAAAGTGCTATGACGATAATAAAACCATCTTTGTGTTGGATCAATGTGAAGGATACTTATGGACTGCTGATTAAGTCATTAAAACACAAAACAACTGGCTCGACCCAATACGAAATGAACCAAAGTCAATTGAAACTAAGCCCGATTAATAATTAGGCCTAATCCCGAGATTATATCTAATTTTGACTGATTTAGAGGCTCCTAGGTTAAAATTTAGGGCTGCCGCAGGAAAAAAAAAAAAGCAACTCAAAGAGTCACGCTGACCTGGGGTGCGCAACCCAGAAGGTTGCGCGTGACACCCAGCGCAACTTCTTGTGCCGCGCTCGCGGGAGATTAAGAATTTCTTAAAGATACTGGATCAAATCTTACCATAAATCACATGCAAGAAGATCAGTTGCGCTGCCCTTAGCAGCATATCCTAATTACTTGCGCACAGCAGTCACGCACGACCTTCTGAGATGCGCGCGCCACCTGCTGCGACAGAACGTTGAAAACATTAAGTGCTTCCATTCCCTATAAATAGGGGCTCTATACGAAGCTTTGACACACAGAAATTAACCTAAAAAGTTGGCAGAAACTTTGTTAACTTATGCATTAATCACCCCTATTGTCCTAAACATTCACCCCTTTTGTTACTTGTCCTTACGGTGGAGGTTCTCAAACAAGAAAGGGTCCATAAGTGTTCTAAACGAAGATCTAGCAAGGAAAAGTGGTAAATTCCGGAGCACTTAGATCAATCACTATTTTTTACATTGTCTAAATGACCTTTAATAAGTTAATTAGTGTTGTTTGGTCATTTAATACGGACTTTTAATTAATTAATTCATATAGTGTTCTTTCATTAATCAAGACTAGAATTTAGATAATTAATTGATTGTTTTATCACCTAAGCCAAGGCGAATCTTGTTTATTTTTGTTCTTTCACGAATATTGATTAAATAAGAATAACGACTTTTGTAATATAATTCCTACGTGATTAATGCGTGTAAATAAATTCAACTAACTTAGTTTTAGGTATCACGTTGCAATATTGTTTGGTAATGAATTATGGAAAAGGAAGAGCTAGTAGAGGCCACACTAGGGCTAGAATAGCGATTCCCCCCCTAAAGGGAACGTTATTTTAGTACCCTCACTCCCAAACTAATTTCTGGTACAAGTAAACCAATTTGGGCATGGGCAAACTTATGCTTCATTCTAAATATCCCTTAAACTCTACTTGGGAGAAAGACATGAATAAGGTTTATGAGTTTTCCTAAAACTCATTAACGACTCCTTACTAATTTCTTACAAAAAAAGCGTAATGATAGGATCAACTCTAATTCAAGGTCTCCCAAACACTTAGGAATTCAAATCCTAATACACCCTAAAAAGAGTACATTCCTATGCTTTTAAAGGGCCATGGGCAGAGAGGAGAAGGATCCCCTACGATGGGCACACCCTCCTTACAATGGCGACTCCACCGGGGACTTAGAGGTTACAAGATTAGTTTTTAGTTATGGTCCAAGGTTTCCAACACTAGGTTACCTATGGGTTTTAATGAGAATCAACTTAGATAATCTCTAGGTAGAGAGCGAGACTTGAACGCATAATATCTTCCTTTTTGCCACAAATGTAAAAACCAAACAAGCAACATTGCATCATGCATAATCATAGCACACTATAATCATTGGGGATTGGCTTATTGACTAAGGGTCACCAACACTAGGCTTCTATCCCGAAATCAATAACAATCATCCCATGCATATCTCCAACAAAATGTTGGGAGAGCTATGTCAAGGGTCAACACGTTGAGTGATTGATTTGTGCATCGTTTCTTAAGATACGATACCTTTGGACACCCAAGCTTCGACCTTAGAATGGAATTATGTGGTTTAATGGCTTTATTGTATGCTTACATGATTATTTGTGACGTGTTTAGGATAGCCTTTTAGTTTTGGTTTAGGTTCCCAATTATGAAGTTATCCCTTCGTAATTTTGAGTCACATTCGAAGGATATCTAAAAAAAATATATAAAGTATGTAATAGCAAAAATCGCAAAAAATAAAAAAATAAAAAAATAAAAAAAATAAAAATGTATATATATATATATATATATATGTTTATATATTGTTCGACAAAAAAAAATCCCGCATAAATAGGTGGCGCGCGCAACTCGTCGAGTTGCGCGACCACACCCAGCACGAGTCCTAGGGATACGTGCGCTATCCGTGCGCTATCCGTGCGCTATCCGTGCGCAACCTTGCCTCTTACGTGCGCCTTCTGCAACGAGACCATTTTGATTTCTCGAGAACAATTGGCTCTTGCAATCAATATCATTATTAATGAATTTTTAAAAGGTGATGTTATCCTTTCGAATGTATTTTGCGTCTTTTCTTTCTTCTCTTTTTTTTTCTTTCTTTTTTGCTTTAAAAAAAATTAAACAAGCGTATCGGTTTTCTTAACTTCTCGTACTTCCTTTAGGGCTGGTTACCAAGCTTGGGAACGAAGACTCCCAGGCGCTCACATTCTACGTTTTCCATCAAATAATTCACCCCTTTCAAACCATGTCCCTTTAACAACTCATTCTAGTCCAACAATGTCAACCATAGAACAACTTCAAGAAGAGATTGTTTGCATGAGAGAGGAAAAGGCTCAAGAAGCCGAGGAGAGAAGAATAAAAAAAACTCGAAAAGGCTGAGGAAAAAGAGGCCGAGGCTTTAGCTTTGAAATAAAAAATGGATGATTTAGCCATACGAGAGAAGTCATTAGAGAAGCTCATTCGTCGTTCTACAATGGGGAACAAGTACTTTGACGCAAAAAATTTTGCTCCTCCTACAGGACTTACTTTACCTGAAAAGTTCGTAGCTATGAACTTGCTAATGTTTAAGGTGACCAATGATCCGAAAAATCATTTAATGAGTTTTACTGGCACCATGGCTTTAAAAGCAGTTGATCCTAAGCTCTATGTTTTGACATTTCCTTTATCTCTAGACCCAGCCACAGGAGAGTGGTATTATGGGCTAGATGCCAAATTCAAGAGCACATGGGAAGATGTAGTTTCGGCTTTCATCACCTTATATGAAAGTAATGTAGAGTTTAAGTCAACTTTACGTGAACTCGAAATGCTTAAGCAAGGTAACGGCTAAGGTTTCCTTGTTTTCTATGGTAAATGGTGAGAAAAGGCGGCCCATCTTGTCTAAAGGCCACCTGAACTCAAATTAGTACAAAAATTCATTGACAATTATCATGAAAAGTACAACAAACATCTACGCTACCTTGATCTAGACACTCTCCAAAAGGTCTATTATTTGGCCACCAGGATTGAAGATGATCTTGCTAAAGAAAGGCAAACAAACCTCATCATCTTCAACCTAAGAATAACTACAAAAAGGGGAATGATAACACTTCATCCTCTATTGATGTTTTTGGAACTTCCACGCAATATAATAGAACAATACAACATAATAATAATGGCCTCGAAAAAAATGGTCAAAAGAAAGAAAATTTACGCAATTCCCTGTAAGTTATAAAGAATTATTAGAAAAACTAAATGAAAAAGGGTTTGCTCGCACCAACAGGACCAACACCAATTCCTTCCCCAGAAGAAGACATCCTCAATGGGACGGTAATGCTTATTGTGCTTATCATAGAGGTGTTGGACATGATACTGAACGTTATTTTGTCTTAAAACACAAAATTCAAGATTTAGTAGACAATGGGAAAATTCCCACGCCTAAACCCAATAATAATGTTTCCCTATTGGGAAGATTTCACATTGCCGAGGACCACATTAGAAGTGATTCATTCAATCCCTTGGATTATATCACTCCCATAGGAAAACCTCTAACCACAACACTCATAGGGGTAACTAATGAAGTGTGTGGGCTATGGGACGACGACTTCAAAGACCTATACGTCTCTAAGTTTGCCGCCATCCCACCTCCACCTTGTCTCCAAGTTGAAACAAGTGGAAAGCTTGATTGGGATCATTTCTTAGGGAAGCCGGAAGATTTATCAAATCTCTCCTTAGATGAACAATAATGGCATCAAGCACAACTCCTGGAACATCTCGAAATGGAGGCACATTCGAAGCCTCTAGAAGATAGTTGGTTCATGAGCACTACAACTAATCCAAACGAGGTTGATCATCTAACTCGTTCTGGGCAAGTCTATTAAGCACAATCAAATGGACCTTCAACTAATCAAAATCATTTTCAAGATCCACTGGTCAAACAATTCGTCAATATAAGGCGAATGTTAGCATTTGGGAACTCCTAAGTACTTCTAAAGAACATAGGAATTCTCTAATAAATGCTCTAACTGCTTTGTCTGTAAGTACGGACATAACTCCACAGGATCCCGTTAGATTGCTTACTAGTGAGAAGTTGATAAGCGTCATTTATGGCGTTCAAAAGAATAAGATTTAGGTTCATTTTCTATATTTTCTTTCATTATTTTCATATAATTTTCTTAATTTTATTTGGTTTTCCATCTTTATAACTCATTTTGGTTTTTCGTTTACTTTTATGAGTTTTTCATGATTTTTGTTCTTATTTTGCTATTTTAGTTTAGTTTCAATTCATTTTGCTTTCTCCTTTATTTTTACTTGAATTTTTATAGGTGAAGTTTCAAAGTTTTATTTGTCGCGCTCTCACGGTTGTGCTCTCATTGATTCTAGGTCATGAACACGCAAATATGTGAAGATCAAGGGCTGCTCTCCTCGTGGGCATCATCACGAGAGCGCCATCGATAGGGATGCACGAGAGCGCAAGGAGAAAAACTTCACATAAGGGACTACGAGCAAGCAAGAGGAGCCGCGCGCGCCGCAAGGATGCAGCAGGGTTGCTTGCGCACCGTGGCTCTCCGTCCCTTTTGTTTTTCTTTGCTATATATACTTGCGACGTTTCTATTTTTGAACAATTTTAGACTAGCTTAGAATTTCTCTCTCTTATTTTAGCTTAGGTGGAGAGCTTTTCTCTCTAGATCTAGGGTTAGTTTAGGAGTAGTTTTAGAGAGAGAAAATGAGGGATTTCAATGGTTATTTGAGAGGTTGAAGATTCAAGATGACAATTGTATTGAAGATCTCCATTATCAATCAATGAGGATTTCTCACTCTCTCTCCTCTTTATTGCTTTGTTTAATTTCATGTTTGTTTGGTTTGATTTTGATGTTTGATTCTTGATTAGTGTTATTGTTCTTGATATTTTGTTGATTCTTGATTTCTTTAATTGATTGTTGATAGATGATGATTCTTGAGTAGTTGTTTGGCTAGGAATTGGGTGAAACTTGTATGATTGATTGATTGTGATTAATTTGGGAATTGTGTTGATTGATTGTTGAGATTAAAGTGATTAATGAAGGTTTGCATGTGTGTAATTCGATTAGGCCTTGAGAATTACGCTAGATTGCATTGTAATTGCTAATTATACGACCAATTGATTTAGGAATTGCAATTATCGATTGGTTTAGATTGTGATTCTCTTAGTTTGTTATTCATAGTGAACCCTAGCTTAACAATTAGGAGATAGCTCTTTGATTCCAATTAATAGCTCTTATCATTAGTCTTCATAACCTTTGATTGGCATGATCTTCCCAAGTTATTGCAATTGTCATGATAACTTGTTGATCCCCATTCCTAGTGTTTTATTTGTTTGGTTGTTTGTTAGTTAGTTGTTAGTGTTCCTTCTTCACCTTCGATTTTGACCTAGCTTAGGCGCATAATTGAGAGTGCTTGAACATTACCGTTCCTTCGGGTTCGACCCTTGACTTACCTCTATACTCGTATTTAGGTTTGTTAAGTGTTTATAAATTTATTTGGCTCTAGGAAAGATTAGATAATGACCTACATTTTCCCTACGTCAGAAGTCCGACAAGTCAATAACTTTTAATAGTGATGATTTGCCCTCAAAAGACACTACTCACAATAATGCATTATACCGAAATGTGGGGTGCAAGGGATACAACATCCCTCTTACTTTAGTTGACACAATGGGTCCGCCGTGAATGTATGCCCATTACGAATTGCGAAATATTTAGGCCCAGACCCAGAAAAAGATTTTCATGCAACAACACAAAGCATTAGGGCCTACGAAAATTCAAGGAGATCGGTGTGTGGAACTGTTAAGCTACCAATTACCACAAGCCTAATACAAAAGATGGTTGAATTTCATGTCATGGACATTAAACCTACATTTAACCTTCTTCTTGGACGTCCTTGGATACATGAGCTTGGAGCAATACCATCTTCGCTCCATCAAATGATTAGGTTGAACTATCAAGGTCTTCTTATTACTATACATGCTTCTCCTCTCAAATTCACAATAAACGATCAATCTCTTCTAGAGATAAATCATGACAATGATGAAGAGGACATATGGGGATTTGCCACGAAGGCTATCTGCACACTAAGCTAGAAATGGATGAAAGCCTTGAAGAACCATTCGAGCTTGATCCATGTTCCACCTCAATAGTAAACAACATCTTATTTAAGAGTAGTTACTTTCCTGGAATGCCTTTGGGAATAGGAATGAAGAAACCTCTTTTACTTCCTGTCCCAAAGAAAAGTTTTTCCTTTAGATTGGGATATAAACCAACCAAAGAAGAACATAAGACTCATGATGCTAAGATTAAAGCACGTAAGAATGATAACAAAAAGGGATAATTTCCTTACTCCCATCCTACAATTATACTCTCAATGGACAATTCCCTAGGGAAGGGAAAATTACCCATGCTATAACTTTCCAGAACCATTAGTCCTAGAAGGTATCAAGAAGCCTAGATTCGAGATATTCCACGATTGCTACTTCTTGAATGATGACATAAAAATCGTTAAATCAAAACACCGAACCCCAGGGTGCTATGATAGGCAAGAATTTAACTTGCTATTTGGACTAGAGCGAAACCATGTTGCTGCAATAGCTAATAAAATTCCATCCAAGATGAAGCTTTCGATTCAACCTCATTGATCACCCTTTCCAATAAAACTTTTGAGCATGGATAGAGGAAGACTTTCAAGTGGATTTACCACAAAGGTGACAAGCTGGACATCACCATAGGCGAAGGGGAAATGTTCGAAGAATCTGACGGTGAGTCTAGTTTAGATTTTAAGGAAGCTGAAAATTTAGGCCTTGTGGCCATTAATGAGTCTTTATTTTCTAGTTCTAAGGACAAGGATCCCAAAAAGGATTCTTCTCTTGATGTACTTTCTTTGGATTTCAATAATATGAGCTCTATTTCCAAGTATATGCCTTCTCTCGAATCTTTTGAATGCTATAATAATCAATCTAACAAAGATGATAACATCAACAAACTGATTGAATTAATGAATTAACGAGAACAAAAAAATCCAGTGATCGAAGAAACTGAAACAGTCAACATAGGAACAAATGAAAACAGGAAAGAAGTCAAAATTGGCTTAACTTTAAATCTGGAAGAGCGATCGATCCTCATATTGACACTTAAAGAATTTGAAGATGTGTTTGCTTGGTCATACAAGGACATGCCTGGAATAGATAGGGAAATCGCGGAACATACCATCCCTTGAACCCTATATCTAAACCAGTAAAACAAAAACTTCGACGAATGAAACCTGACAACGCCCTGAAAATAAAAGAAGAGGTGCAAAAGCAATTGGACGCAGGTTTCATTCGCGTATGTAACTAACCAGAATGGGTAGCAAACATAGTCCCAGTCCCTAAAAAGGATGGACGAGTTCGCATGTGTGTTGACTTTAGGGACCTCAATAAAGCTAGTCCCAAAGATGATTTCCCTTTACCTCATATTGACATATTGGTAGATAATACTGCTGAACATGTGATGTTATCCTTCATGGATGGATACGCAGGTTACAACCAAATTCTAATGGCAAAAGAAGACGGAGAAAAGACATGCTTTATTACTCCTTGGGGTACTTATTGCTACACGGTCATGCCATTTGGTCTAAAAATGCAGAAGCTCCGTACCAAAGAACGACTAAGACTCTCTTGCACGATATGATGCATAAGGAAGTAGAAGTATATGTGGCTGATATGATTGTAAAATATAAAGATAGAGTGGGTCATATAAAAGCTTTATGCAAATTCTTTACTTAAATATAAGAATATAAAATGAGATTAAACCCACAAAAATGCGCTTTCGGGGTAACTTCCGGCAAGTTACATGGATACGTAGTAAGCATACGTGGCATTGAGATCGATTCTTCAAAAATAAAGGCAATTATTGACATGCTTCCCCCTCAAACGGAAAAATAAATTAGGGGGTTTCTAGGCAAACTACAATACATTAGTCGATTCATTAGTAAATTGACGATATGGCTGGCAATGGATCGGATACGGGTCAAATTATACTCCATCCGTATCCATTCGCCTATGCCCATCCATCACCTGAACCATCTGTCACCCGACCCAAACTCCATCCATATCCGATCCATCCATCATCCATGGATGAATCAAGTGGATCGGGTGATAAATGGGTGAAATTCAAGTTCTATTTGCAATCTAATTTTTTTTTTTTTAAAAAGATTCAGATTTGGAAAAGTAGTCCACTAATATCAACACCAATGAATTAAACAGTAGGCTATATTTGATTTTTTATTCTATCAATAGCTTCTAGATGTAGTAAATACTATATATATTTTTATTTATTTTAATATTTGTTTATATTTATTAAATGGCTAATAATATATATATGTGGATTGATGGGTGGATCGGGTGATGGATCGGGTGACGAGTTGGATGAAGGTCCACCCGAATCCGACCCGATCCGTCACCCGATCCATCCGTCATCCATTTATAATCCTCCTTTGATCGGGTTTTTATCCATATTTTCGGGTCGGGTGGATCGGTTATCTGCGGGTTTGGGTGAAATTGCCAGCTCTAATAGACGATGACTTGTGAGCCAAAATTACAGATATTGAAAAAAGAAGAAAAACATGAATGGGACGATCAATCCCAAGAGGCCTTTAAGAAAGTTAAAAACTATCTCAAAAGTCCACCAGTACCCAAATTACCTCTTAGACTCTATATCACTGTCATAGAGACTGCCACAGGGGCAATGCTTGCATAAGAGGTAGATAAAATAGAACGTGCAATATATTATATAAGTAAAAATTTCATTTAATATGAAACGAAATATAGCACTTTAGAAAAAACAAGCTTAGAGTTAGTGTGGGCAACCAAAAAATTACGACTTTATATGCTTCCCCACACCACTCATGTGATCTCTCAACACATTCCGATAAAGTATTTATTTGAAAAACCACCCATATAAGGAAGAATATCCAAGTGGTTGGTGATGTTGGCCGAATTTGAATTAAAATATATTCCTGAAAAATCGATAAAAGGAAAAGTAATATCCGATTTCCTAGTTCAACATCCTATTGACACAAGTCACGCAGAAACTACTCACCTTCCGGACGAGGAAATTCTCATGACACAAGATGACAAATGGGTAATGTACTTTGACGGCGCATCTAACCAAAAAGGGTGTGGCGTAGGAGTTTTACTCATAAGTCCAAAGGGAGCACATACTCCAATCTCTGCCAAACTGGACTTTGAGGCTACTAATAATGTCTCAGAATGTGAAATGTGCATTATTGGATTAGAAGCAGCAGCTAGCATAGGTGTGCAAATATTAGAGGTATATGGGGATTCCAGTTTAATAATAAATCATATACTCAAAATATGGAAAATAAAAAACTCCACAATGATATTATACCAAGCACACCTAGAGCAACTCATCAAGCACTTTGATTATATCGAGTTCAAGTATCTCCCAAGGGACGAAAATTAATTTGCCGATGCGCTAGCAAAATTAGCCTCAATGATCAACATTCCTGATCATGTAATTATGATGCCATTATGCATTAAAAGAAGAGATGAGTCGGCTTATTGCAATGCAATAGAGGAATTAAATAACATCGAAGGAGATAATCCTTGGTATGATCATATCCTCCAATATATTACTCATGGTAGGATGAGTGTCATTTATGGAACTGATTTAGCCTCTTTTAGGATGAGTTTTAGTTGCTTTTATAGCTCATTTTATCTCTTTATCTCTAGTTTTAACCTTTATTTCCTTAGTTTGTGCATTCTTAGTTGTTTTCTCGTTTTCTTGCATTTTCTGAGTTTATTTTGCCTTTTCTCTTTTATTTGTTTGCTTTTCATTGTTTATAGGAGATCGGTGGTCTCCATGGCTCTTTCTCGGGTTCTTGAAGCCTAAGATGCAAGCTTTTCACTCCCTTCATAGCTCAAAAGACAAGATGTGCAAGCTCTAAGTCTATAAGGCCGCATTCTCATGTTGCGCTAGCATCAAAAATGGCGTTGAACCCACCATGGGGATGTTTAGAGGCTGACACCCCCAATGTTCATCAAGTGGAGTGCACGGGATGAATCAATGGTCGCACTAGAAAAGTCCACTGCTCCCATGAAGCGAGCACGTAGTAGGAGTGCGCGGGCGCGCATGACAAGGGCGCGGGCGCACAAACCCTGCTCATATTGTGTACCCTCTTCTTTGCTGCTGCACAATTTGGGGAGAGGGCGCACCTGTATAGATTCTTCTTGTACGTCTAACTAAATCCTCCTTTGTTAGATTTACTATACATAGATTTTCTTCCTATTTTTAGGGAGAGAATGATTAGAATTGTATTAGAATTGAATAGAACTAGATTTTTAGAGAGAGAAGCTCAATTTGGGGAAAACTTAGCTCTTAGTAACTAGAGAGAGAAACTTGATGATTTGATGATTGCTACACTTGAGCTTCATTTTCTTTGATATTGATCAAAGTTTTGTAAGAATTTCCTTCACTTTAATTCAATTTTAGTGATTGATTTTTGATGCTTTATTGAATTTCTAGTTGATTGATTGATTGATTTGTTGTTGATAATTTGATTACAATGTTGATGATGAATTTGATGATTTGTTTAGTTTTGTTCTTCATTTCTACAATGTGTAGTGAGTAGATTCATTGCTAAGGATGTGGTGAAACATGTATGAATGATAGATCATTGTTAATTGGGGGATTTTGATTGATTTGATATTGTGATTAAATTGGTTGATAGAAATTGTGCATGCATTTGATTTGTTGAAGAGTAGCTAACCTTGATTCTCAAGCTAGATTGCATTGTAGTTTTCATTGATACGACACATTGAGTTGGAATCTACATTTATCGATTAAACTTGACTTGTGATGTTCCTATGATAGTCATTTGTAGAGACCCCTAGTTTGACGCCTAGGAAATAGCTTTTCAAGTGCTTTTGATTGCAATTACTATTTTCCCTCACATTATTCGATTGATCATTCTCATATCCAATTAGCATGTTTATCGTGAATGCATGTGCATCCTGATTCCCTAGTGTTTTTGATATTGATTTCCATATTCAAATTGTTGTGTTAATTTGTTTTTCCTAACCAAACCAGTTACTTAATCTTCAGGATAGCTTGACCTAAGACTATAACACTTACCTCCATTCCTTTGGGTTCAACCCTTGACTTACCTCTATACTTGTATTTAGGTTTGTTAAGTGTTTACAAATTTTTCTTGGCTATAGGAGGATTAGTTATATCAACGACCTAATCCATCCAGTTGTCAAAATGGCACCGTTGTTGGGGAATGGCATAGTTATTTGATTATAGTTGTTGAGTCTATTCCATAATATTTAAAAAAAACATAAATGGATTTTGCTTCTTTTAGGCAACAATGGTAGCCGTGCTACTAATATTTTCTTTTGAGATTTGCATGCATAGGGCACGAGATCGGACCTTAGTGCCACTTGATCCGAAAATCGAGAGGACCGTTACAAAGATTAGGGTTGCTAATCGTTCCTTAAGCTCTAGTCCCTCAAGAGAGGAAGAAAATCAAGAAGAAGAAGAACGAGAAAGCATGGGTGCTAATCCGAGAGTAGCATTAAAGAAGTTAGGAACTCCGAGAGCTTATAAGTTTGAAAGTGGAATTGCTCCTCCTACGACACTGGCAAATGACTTCGAGATTAGACCGGCGATGATTACATTGATAGAAAGGCATGAATTTAGTGGAGCCAAGCATGAGAGTCCCCTCAACCATCTCAAGGAATTTGAGAAGTATTGCAATACCATTAAGGTGAATGGGGTTACTCAAGAGTTCATCCGACTTAAACTTTTTCCTTTTTCTCTCATTGGGCGTGCTTTAGAGTGGTTGGACAAAGAGGTGAAACCAAACTCTTTGAGGACATGGGATGAAGTGACAAAAGAGTTTCTATCCATAAAAGAAGATGGTCGAAGCAAGGGCACTCATTCAAAGCTTCAAGCAAAAGGGGAATAAGAGCTTATATGAGGCATGGGAAATGTATAAGGAGTATCAAAGAGAGTGCCCACATCATGGGATTCCCACCTATCAAATCATCCAAATTTTCTGTTGAGGTCTAAGCCCTCAAGGAAAATCTTGTTTAGATGCCGGAGCCGGAGGTCCTATCATGAACAAGACGGAAGAGGAGGTGGTGGATATAATTGAGGATGTAGTGAGACACTACATGGATTGGCAAGAAGGTAAGAGAGAGTCGACAAGAAAAAGCGGTTCTACGGTGTATTCGATCGACCATCTCAATGCCATCAACAATTTATCCTCACAGATTTCGAACTTGGAAAAGGAGATGACCTCGATCAAAGCAAAGCTTGAGAGTGCTTCGTCACAAGCACCAATACTTCCCTCCCACAATAAGGGGAGAGGTACATCTTCTAACTCAACTCCTCTGTCTACTTCAGACAATATGCCAAATGGTTGTTTGTTTTGTGATAGTTGTGGATCGCATGATCATGATGCTTCCAATTGTCTACATGCTTTTGTTGATAATTGTGATGAGGTTGATAATAATGAGTGTGAACGAGTGAATTTTGTTTCAAATAAAAACAATGGGCAAAGATTTCATGGCCAAAGGAACAATGGGAATAGGAACTTTCACCAACAAGGGAACTTTGATTATTATAACCAAAATGGAGGTTATAGACACCAAGGAAATCAAAATTTCCGAGGCAACTATAACAATCAAGGCTATAATAATCAAAGTCAAGGTCCAGGGTATGGAAACCAAAACCAAAATCAAGGTTATGGTAACCATCACCAAAACTATGGCTAATATCAAGGTCGGGGTAATTATAGCAACTAAAATCGGGGAAATTTTCAAAACAACAATCAAAGGGGACCCCCACCCGGATTTGCTCCAAGAAGTCAAGGCAATGGTGACAATTCCTATGCCCAACCTTCATTTTCTAGAACTACTTTGGAAAAGATCAATGAGAACCAAAAAAAAAAAATTCTGAACACCTACATGTCGGCGAGTGATAAAAAGTTTAATGAGATGATGACACACAACAAAATGCTAGAGACACAAATCACTCAATTGGCAAACACCTTGAAGGAGAGTAGTAACCCTCCCTCTTTACCCCCTTCAAGGAGTTGATCCTAAGAAATTGGTGAATTCTATAACTACTAGGAGTGGTAAAGTTCTTGAAGAGAGTGTTTCTAGGAAGAATGAGGAGGGTGAGAAGGTGAGTGATTTGTGTAGGGAAAAATAGCATGATAATGTCAAATAAAGAGAGTCAAGATGCCAAAGAGGAAGTGAAAATCGAGTAAAAGTTACAAGAGGATGTGATCAAACCCAAACTTCCATACCCTCAAAAGTTCTTGAGGAATAAGATTGATGATCAATTTGGGAAATTTCTAGCTATGCTTAAGGAGATTCATCTTTTCATCCCTTTTATCGATGCTTTGACTCAAATTCCCAATTATTCAAAGTTTCTTAACGAGATGTTGAGTGGCAAAAGAGTGTGTAATGAAGTGGAATCGGTGGATGTTGAGGAGTGTTGTAGTGCGTTGATTCATAACGGTTTACCCCCTAAGATGAAAGATCCCGGAACTTTCTCTATCCTTTGCAAAATCAATTGCAATCTTTTTCAAAATGATCTTTGTGACCTTGGGGCTAGTGTTAGCATTATGCTTTACTCCGTTTTCAAGAGACTTAAGCTTTGAGAGCTCTTTCCAATCAACATGACACTTCAACTAGTGGATCGCTCCATCAAGTTTCCCAAGGGGAGAATTGAAGATGTACCCCTTAAGATAGGACATTTCACTATCCTTGTTGATTTCATTGTCCTAGAAATAGCGGAAGATGACAATATACCTATCATTCTAGGGAAACCTTTCTTAGCTACTTCGAGAGCTTTGATTGATGTGAGGGGTGGTCTTATAACATTGCATGTTGGTGATGATAAGTCGAGTTTTAAGCTTAAGTCTATACATGAATCTTTGTTATATGTGAAAGGCATTATGTTTGTGAATTCCCCTCGTTTGAATGATAATGTTTGTATGGTTGTATCTTCAACTAATGATGATTATGAAGTTTGTGATGATGATTTTAAAGAAGTTGAGAGCAAGCTTGGTAGACAAGATGTTAAGGTATTGTATAACCTTGATGATGAGGAATTAATCGAGAAACCTTCATGGTTCGAGCTCTACCCAAAGGAGGGTGAAGATGACTCCCAATGTGTTGATGGTGCAAAACCGTCCACTACGAGGAGTAAGAAGACAAAGAAGAAAAAGAGAGCTTCCATGAAGAAGAAAATGAAGTTGAAAGAAAACAAGCTTGAATCGGAGTTTATTAAGCAAGAAAATGCTTCTCAAAAGGAAGCGGAGTTGCCAAGGAGTGGCATGAATTTTGATCCCTATACCGCTTTGAACAAAGTGGTTTTCTTTGACCCTCCGTGATTTGGAGGAAGGGTCGAGTTTAGGACCTTTAATCAAGTGCTTCTTGGGAGGCAACCCGGAATTCTAACCTTTTCTTTTCATTTTATCTTCATTATTTTCTTTTATTTGCTTTCCTTTCTTTCACTTGTTTTGTGTTTGAATTTGTAGGTTGTATTCATGGGAATTGGATTCCTTGAGCGAGCATAAGCATAATGACACTAGTAGAAAATTGTTTTTGGGCACCGGTTCAAAACCGGCTTATCCCACCGGTTTTGAACCGGTGCCTATTTGAGGGATGCCAAATCCGATTATTTTTGCCACCGGTTCAAAACCAGTAGGGAAAGTGGGCATCGGTTAACCGGTGCCCATATTTTTTATTAGCAACGGTTAACCGGTGCCATTAATGTCCCAAAAATTTATTTTTTTTATGTTTTTGCTTTTTAGACTTGAATTTATGTCGAAACAATATCACCATCCCACACCATGACCCCCCACCACCAGCCCACACCAACACCTAAAGATGGGCAACGTGCCATGCCGCGGTGGTGGGCATGTCGTGCCGGCTCCACGGTAGGCCGTGCCAAAATTTGGCACACCCCAGCCCACGGCACGGCACGGCCCACGTGCCTGGAGGGAGGTGCCGTGCCAGGCCGCGGGCCAACCCGTTTTTTCCTTTTTTTTAATAATAAATGTAAATAAAAAAAATGATATATATATATATATTTTTTTTTTAGTACAACTTAATTTTATATAAATAATGTTATTAATTTATGTTTATGTTAATGTTAGTGTAATTTGTTTTGAACAACTTTATTTTAATTAAAGTTATATAAATTATTTATCTAATTATGTTTAAGTTTATATAAATAATTTTATTAATTTAGCAAAAAACAACAATGCATATAATAAAAAAAAAATACGAGTGCGATAAGCCGAAAACACAAAAAATTGAAGAATAACTTATTTTATTATATGTCGGTAGCCGGTACGTTTAATCGATAATGCAAATAAGTAATGATAATTAAAAATCGTACCATGATAATACAAAAACTGTACAATAGTGTATAATGTAAATACGTAATAATGTAATTATTATTGTTCGTCTTCGTCTTCTTCTGGTTCAAGTTCATCGGCCAATTGAATTGATTGGGAAATATGAGAACTAAAAGAAGTCGACGTTCCTTCATCGTCGTCGTTTTGTGCATAAGTACGATCTTGAGAACGAGTTTCGGCATCCAACCAATCCTTGAAGAAAACACACATTTCAAGTGTTTCGGGTTTTAGTCTTGTTCTTCTATCGTCTAAAACCCGTCCCGACGCACTAAAAACTCTTTCGGAGGCAACAGAGGAGACTTGGATAGCAAAAATATCACGAGCCATTGCTGACAAAATTGGATGTTTCATGGTTTGTGATTTCCACCAAATCAAGGATGTCGAGGCTGAACTTCTCTTCATCGTCCATGCCTTTCATGAAGTCATAATTTAGGTACATTTGCAACTCCAAAACATCGCTTTGTGTTCTCCTAGTTGGTGATGATTCCGTACCTGAAAACTTAGACATCATGTTGCAGCTTGTGTTAATAAACCTTTGGCCCGTTTACTTACGTTTTTGGATGTTTGAGAAAGGGCAAATCGAGACACGGTTCCATATTTAATTTCATAACTCTATACAAATAGAAAAACTCATTAGTCACCTTAGTTTTAAAAGTTTCAACATCATCTTCAAAATCTATGTTACTATAATAAATATCAATTAATAAAAAAGTGCCATCATACTTTTGCCTAGGATTTAAAATAGAAGCATAAATATAAATCATAGGAATATTAGTGCAATATTTACGCCATTTTTCCTCCATAGACGGAAGATATCTATGATAATCTTGTTGTGATCGGTGTTCGGCAAAAAGTTGTACAAGTAAACATGCATTGCTAAGAAAAGAATGGGAACAAGGATTATATACAGAAGAAAAACAATGTGTCATACTATATAGTAATTGTAAAAACTTCATATATTTTTCACAATTACCTCAATAATATTCTAGTAAAGCATTTTGTGGAAATTTTTGATTATAAAAATGTGTTAAAAGAACCTTGTAATCGATTTCCCTACTCAACATTTCATAGGTGGAGTTCCACCTAGTTGGACAATCTAGTGCTATTTTTATAGCCTTTACCCTTTGTTACCTGCAATAACCTTTCCATTCTTGATATCTCAAGTTAGAGCTATTAATAGCCACAATAGCATTCATAATTTTGTGATAAAATGGACCAATTGCTTGTGTTCCATCCTTCACACACAAGTTAAGAACATGACAAATACATCTAATATGAAGTGCATCTCCATCTAATACTAAATCGATCAATTGGGGTTTAACCAAATTAGCACTAAATGTCATAGAAGTTGCATTATCAAAAGTCATAGACATGATTTTATCCCTAAGACTATATGCATCAATAGCTTGCATTAAATGATGAGAAATGTTAAGACCGGTACGAGGGTACACAAGCATTTTAAAATGAATAATGCGTTTTTGTAACAACCATTCATTATCCAACTAATGACAAGTAACACATAAATAGTGAAGTCCGTAACCACTATCCCAAGCATCGGCAGTTAAAGAAACTCTACTAGGAAGATTACCCAATTTATTTTCTAATTTCAATTTATACTCTTGATAATTCTTCAAGGAAGAAGATCAAACGGTTTTTCGGGAGATTTTTTTGTGTTTAGGCTGTAGTACTCGGTTAATGTAGTTGTTAAAGGCATCATTTTCGGTGAAAATAAAAGGTTGTTCTGCATGTACTATCATTCTCCCAAGTTCATCCCTATCTCTCTCATAACTGTCAGTGAAGCCCTGTGGATGGAATTGAGAAATTTTGGGTTGGGTTGGATCATTAGATGGTTTACCAGATTTTTTTGCATGTCTAATAAGGTGTCCCGTCCCTCCCTTGGTTTCGGCCGAGAAAACTTTCATACAAGTCCGACACCGGGCTTTCCGTCCATCTTTACTTAATTGATAATGTGCCCAAACATCACTCTTTCAGTTGGTTTGAGCAAATTCCTGTTCGGTACACCACTCTAATATGTTTGGAATTTTGGTGTTTGGCATTTGGGTGTTTGGCATGTGGGTGGATTGTTCACTCAACCCAGAGGCTTGTGCTTGGCTACCTTGGTTACTAGGAATAGAAAATTCATGTTGTGATCCGTATAAATGAGGTGAGAATTGGGTTTGTTGAAATCCCAAACTAGGCATAGTCCAAGGAGCCATATCATCCATTTGCTCGTTATGGGAGAGAAAGGGCATGTTTTGGAAGGGCATGTTAGGGGAGGGAAAGGGCATGTTAGGGGGGGGGCATTGAAGTGTTTGGGTTTGGTGATTCCCTACATTTTGAATTGGCTTTTCTAGAGGAGGAGGAAGTGTTCGGGTTTGATGCCATGATTAATATTTAATAATAATGACAATAAGTCAATAACAGTAATAATAACAATAAAAATAATAATAACAATAACAATAATAATACAAATAAAAATAACAAATTAACAATAACAATAATAATAACAATTAACAACAATAATAATAACAATAACAATAAGAATTACAAAGTAGTTTTTATATAAATTAAGTTTTTAAAAATAATTATAATAATAGTAGATTACTTGGGTCAATGAGATCCCAGGTAGGAGAGGTTAGGAACGACGTTGTCCTGAGCCCAAGTCCCGCCTTAGACGGATTTCACTAACAATCTAAATTATCCACAATAAAAATAGAAAGTAGTTTTTATAAAATTAAGTTGTTCCAAGAAAACTATAATAACAATAACAACAATAATAATAATAATGATAATAATAATAATAACAATAATAACAATAATAATAATAATAATATTAATAATAATAATAATATTAATAATAAATTAAAATAAAGTTGAGTTAGATCTTACAATGACGCTTCAATTTCTTTCCCAAACTTATAATTTCCCGAATTTAAATATAAGAATTTTTTTTTTCTTTTTTTTTTTGGTAGTACACTAGTAGAATTTATAAGAGAGTAGGAAGTTTTTTTTTTCTTTGCACAAAAGAGAGTAAGTTTGTAGGAATTAGAGAATGAGAGAATTAGAGAATAAGTGAGGAGAGATGAGTTAATGAATTGTGAAAATTTTGGAGGAAAAAATGGGGTATTTATAGGGATTTTTGGGTAGGAAAATTGGCCAAAAACTAGTCGTTTAGAGCTGTTGGAAAACGGCTACTTTATAACGACTAGGCGCGGGGCGTGCTTGGCGGGCCTCGTGCCTTGCCGGGCTGTGCTGGCGTGCCGAACCACGAGCCGGCCACCGTGCCGAATCCCTAATTTCAGTTCACGGCACGGCCCACAGGTGGGCCGCCGTGCTGGAGTCGTGCAGGGCCTGTGCCACCTGTGTGCTGGCACGGCCTGTGCCCATCTTTACCAACACCCTTCACCACCAGCCCACCACCTTAACCCACCTTCACCCGAACCCACCCACCTTAACCTACCAGACCAACCAACTTAACCCACCTACCAATCCACCACCTTAATCCACCTACCTTCAACCCATCCATCAGACCTACCCCCTTAACTAGCCTAACCCTAACCCACCCAACTACCTCATACCTATCATCTAAACCCACCTATTCCGAACCCACCCACCTTAAACCACCCAACTAACCAAGATCTATCACCTAAACCCAACTAAATAAAACCCAAATCTACCACCCTACCCACCAAAAACTACCCACCACAACCGCCCAAAACCACAACCACCACCCAAAACCACAAACCCCCGAATTCCACCAAAAATCCCCGAATTCCACCAAAAACCCACAAACCCCAAAATTCCACCTAAACAACAACCACCACTAAAAACCACCACAAACCCCCGAATTCCACCAAAAATCTCAAAAAACAAAATAAAAGTAAGGAAAAAGAGAACTTACCTCGATTTCCACCAAAAACCCTCAAAATTTGCTCAAATTTGGGTTATAAAGGTTAAATTTGACCATGAAAAATGGTCGAATTTGACCTAAAAACCTTTGGTTTCATCACGAGGAGAGAGAAAGTGCGAAAAAAGGCGATTAGTGGTGGTCTTGGTGGTGTCATTTTTGCGGCGATGGGTAGCGGCGGTGGTGGTAGTGCCTTTGAGGGGAAAGAAGAGGAGATATAAGGTGGTCTTGGTGGTGGTGTTATTGCATACGGAGATGAAAGAGAAGAAGATCGAGAGAGAGAGAGCAGAGAAGGAGAGAAAAGGAGAAGAACGAAGAGAGAGAAAGAGAAGAACGAAGAAGAGAGAAGAAGGGAGAAGAACGAAGGAGATAGAAGGACGGAGTGGGAGAAGAAGGGTGAGAGGAGAAGCTAGGGTTAAGGGGTTTATCAATGGGCTGTTTTCTTTTTTTAAAATTTGCCACCTGTTCGGTTTGAACCGGTGCCAATAACCTTTCCTCAAAATCCCGCCCATTTTTTCCCCACCGATTTTTAAAAACCGGTGGGCATTACTTGGTGCTAAAATACAATTTTCTACTAGTGTAAGGAGGTGTTACATGTTTCATGATGAGAGTGTGCTCGATTTTCTTGAATTTTGAGTCAAATGGGTAAGGTAATCGTGAAGGTAAGAGTGAAATCATAGGTTTTAAGTTGGTAAAAATGGTGTTTTAATGTGAAGGAAGTTTGTTCTTGGTGGGTTCATTATGGTGATCTCATTAATTTGGGATGTTGAACCCACTGTCAAGGCGTTTTGAAACAGGTATGTTTAGTGAGTTCAACAATCCCGGGATGATAAAGATGCATTGAGCCCACAATAGGGCTCACCAAGAGAGGCAGCCAGGCGCGCACCTAGCCAGCGCGGGCGTGTGGCCTGCTTGCACGGGCGTGCAGCCTCGTTGGGCGAGCGCACAGGTGCCCAGCCGCAGCTTATCTTCTTCTTTCTTTTTCTTTTTTCCTTCATTTCCCTCATACCTCACCTCACAAACGCACCCCTTTACTCTCTATTAACACAAACCCTAACCCTCATACTTCAAAATCTTCACTCATAACCTCAAATTCCTCACAAAATCATCATAACCCCACTCAATTTTTACCAAATTTACAAAATTAGATACTACTTTCCTCCATTTCTTCTTCTCTAAACTCTTTCCACCATTAAAGAACATTTTGGGGATTTTCGAATTGGAGTGATTTGGGGCTCAAAACTTGTTCAATCTTGCTTCTAGTATTGTATAATCATCTTCTATACTCTTATTTTGTATTATTTCATCAATTTTTACTTCATTTGTTAGTTAATTTGATAATTTTGATGCTCATATTTGTTGTTGGCTAATTGTTTTTGTTTCACATTGTGTTGTTGTTGATTGTTTAGCTTGTTTAAGAATTTTTGGTGGCTCATTGAAGAATTTGGATTTTATTGATTGTGGTAATAGCTTGGTGATTGTTGTGGTGGTTTATTTGGAGTAGTGTGGTGTTGTGGTGTTGGTATTGTGATTGTGGTTGATTGAGGAGTATTTTATTGGTTTTTGATTGTCAACATTGTGGCGGAATCATGTCTAAAATCTTTAAATCCCTTACCTCAAAGAAGAGAAAAAAACAAGGTACAATTAAAGAGCCTACACCCTCAAACTCACCCTCATCCCAAACACAACCAAATAATGAACCTTTACAACTACCTCGTCTACGATTTGTAAACCCACTTCATAAACCGCTTTACACCAACTTCAAGAAAATAAAGAACCTTGAAACCCTCTAGACACTACCACCGAGAAAGCATGGTAAAATTGGGCATCGATGAGGATCTTTAAGTTTTATTTGATAACCTTTGGATTCATGATTTTGTTAACACTTGCTACCGAACTTATCTTGAGCCGACAAGAGAGTTCCTTGCAATACATTCCACCACTCCGGTAGGTGATGCTGATTTCGAAATATCATTCCAACTTTTCAATGAGCAACTTACTCTATCTCTAGCCGAGTTTAATGCGGCCATTGATTTCAACTCGGGCGCGGATCTTCTATTCCCAAGCATGAGTTCTTTAATGGTTTTGCTAAAAATTCTTGGTGGCATGACATTTCGGGCTTGAATGAGTTTGCCACCCGATACTCCCTTACTAGTGACATCTTTTAACCATGTCTTTGGTTCTTCATCGGCTTTTGGGATATGCGGTTTTCCCAAAGCAAGATTTGGGCAAAATGTCAAAGCTCGAGTTGGTTGTTCTATGGTTGGCCGCTACAGGGGAGTGGTTCGAGAGGTTGAACTTGGGGAAAATTTCTTGAGGAATTGTATGGATATGCATGGAAATAAGTCCGGGGAGATTCCTTATGGTAGCATGATTACTGGATTTGCTACCAAGATTGGGTTTGGACGCTACCTAGCTTCTTGTACTCCGGTGGGGGAGGCAAATTCACTCTACCTCGACATCTCACAACTTAAGCAAGTGCAATTTCTTGCAAAGAATGATGACGATGAATGAGGTGTTCGATTGGTTGAGAAGGAATGTGCATCGGTGCTTGTTGGGTTTCGGAAAGTCCAACTTTTTGCAGAAACAAACCCGACCCCAAGACCCACTCACAATTAATATAACTAATAAGAAAAATTAACAAGATAAGGAGAAAGATAATATTACCCTTGACGCATGCTTCCCTCACCTTATGAGCTCTTACTTAGAAAGCTACGAGTCCCGCAAGTGCGTAGACCTCCAACGGAAATCCACCCGCAACACGACCCGTCCAACCCTTACTCGGAGTTTAGCCAAGCTAGACCAAAAATAGACTACTCGAGTTTTATGAACTTAAAGGTTCTCTCACTTTTGGAGATGCCTTATTGAGTTCAACTCAAGTAAGTAATCCCAACTCCTAAGGTTGGTATTTATAGGCAAAGGCTCCTAAAATTTCCAATCATCTTTCCATGTGGGAGAAATGATATGATGAGAAAAAATAAGCTATTAATTTAATTCCAAAATAAATTAAATTAGCTATGCAATAGTCAAATGATAATTGTCAACATGTGAAAGGGAGTAGGTAAGGACCACAAACCCATCCTTGGAGGGCAAGCATAAACCCACTAACCCCATGTGCATGGCGCACTTGGTCAAACAAGGGAAGACCAATCCACATGCCTTTGGGCCTTAAGGCTCGTTTGAGCATGCTAGCATGCCGTAAGCCCACGCGAGCAAGCGGGCTGCTACTAGGCTTTGCCGCAAGGCTCGGCTAGCAGCTAGCCTTGCTAGGCGGTGCGCCTAGCCCACGCAAAGGCCTAGTGCTGGGCGGCTTGGCTGCCGCTTGGCCTAGCATGCTATCTAGGCCTTGTGCTACGACCACCATCCAGCACACACAAGGCCACTTAGCATGCTAGGCCTAAGCGGTGCGGTTGGTGTTCTCGGCACATGTTCTTGTCCTAAGTCTTGTCTTACCATCGAGATATATCAAGACCTTTACACTAGGCATCTGGTTCTAGGTAAATATGTTGTTTGACTAATTAAGTCAACTCTCATAATTGATTTGACTCACGACGCTCGGTTTCGACGCTCCAAGCTCGGAATCCGACGTCTTTATTCATAATACTCGAGTGACTCATTAATTCCTTTCGGATTAATTCGTCGTGACGGATCGTTAGTTTGCTTGGGTGCGACCCGAAGGGTTCAGTCAAGATTAAGCTGTAATATTAATTATACATTAATATTACTGATCGAAAGCGGCCTCCAACTAGGCATTCCAATCACTTGACCTCACTGAATAATTAGCTTTCTAATAATTTCGAACCCTCTACTGGAATAATACACTTGTTTGAAGGACATCATTCTTATCAGTGCTACCTTCCTAACCCCTCCTTGACTTCCTTGCACTGGCATGTTCCCAACATATGGTTCGTCCCCTCATGCGACCGACTCCCCTGTGATGATGAGATGGAGGATTTACTCGAAGAAGAGCTACAATATCAACAACATCATCATCATCAACAACAACAACAACTACAACAACCTCAACAATATCAACAACATCAATTTTTAAACCCCGACATGGAAGCCTTGAGTGCTCAAATGCAAGGCATACAACTTCGCATGGAGGGGATGTACGATTAAGATTTTAAAGCGATCTACAACCAAATGAGAGGCATCTCCAAAATACAACAAGGTATGTTTATTGAACAACATCAATTGTATGATGCTAGTGTTAACCGTGGCGATATCACCCCCGCGATTAATTATCCATATTTTTCCCCCCAACTCGGTTCCGTACCGTCAAGAGGGGGTGATGGCAAACCAACATACCCTTATTGGCCGGGTCCTCAAGGGTCTAACACCGAGTCTCGTTCTTTCCCAGATGAGCACAGTAACTACTATTACCGTGTGCCCGGTGGGAGCGATTATAGGGGTGATCCCAACTACCCCTATGTCCACCTCACTCATCCTCTACCACTTAAGTTGCTTGAGCAATTCACTCCCTTGGCCCCTTGGCAACAAGACAACTTTAGGGGCCATTATGGTTGGCCACCTGGCTATATTGGGGGATGGGATCCTTATCGTCCCCCATCCGGGTTCTCCTACGATATGGATGACAATGATGATGATGTCGGGCCCAGTGGTCATTAGTTCCCCCTCTTTGTAATTTTTCTTCTATCCCTTTTATTATGTGGTCTTTTGTTTTGTATTGATGGGATGTTGAGATATATTTTTATCTAGCTTAGGGGAACCTTCTTCTTGAGGAAAAGAATCGGTGGGCCAATTTTGTTGTTGTGAACTTCCTTGATTTTTATTGCCTTAATGTCTTGTGATTGCTTTTCTTGATTGGTGGATGATGTTGTTGAGTTTTGACGTTGGTTTTGATGATATCTGTGAGTATCTCTTGCCTGTCTTGGTGAGTGTCTTTTGATAATGATGATGATGTGATAATTTCATGATGATGAGTTGAATAATGATGATTTTGCTCCCCTAAATCCAAACCCCTTTAATCCAAACCCCTTGAATCAAAACCCTATAATATAAATGCTTTGTAGATTAGTGTATAGTTTTATTTTGTTATTTTGTTTTGAAGTTACTAACCTTCTTCGTTGTATATAGTTTCCTTTTCTCTTTTATTCTCACTTGGTTTTGAAGATTCATGCTAAAGCTTTATGGAGCTTCATGGAGGTGGTACTTTCCTTTACCTCGTTTATATTGACTTAGCTTGGATAACTCGGTGAGATCTTTCTAATTTTCCTCTTTTCTTTTCTTTTATTTTACTGTTTGTTTAGATTAGGATTAGTTTCGGAAAAGTTGAATGGTTCGAGGATGTTTGCTATTTACACCGTATAGGTGTTTGGAGTCATTGACGTTGTTGTTGAATGACCACTTGTTGGTGGATTGGGATATATATGATATGCATGCATCTTTGTACTTTTCTTTCTCTTTCCCTTTCTTTCCCTTCTCTTCTCTTTTCTCTTTTCCTTTTTCTTTCCTTCTTTTCAAAAAACAAAAATTAAAAAAAAAAAAAAATTTGATTTTGAGGCATTATTTTTGGTTACTTTTGATGTTTTGCTTATGATTTAGACATAATACTATCCGAACTTTTAATTTTGAATACATGGTTTCCTATATGGTAACGGTGTGCACGGTTTGAAAGTATGCTTGGTTGATTCTAGGATAGAGTATGCTAAGGTAGTGTGTTTAGAACTTTTGGGACCTTGAAGCCGGAGTTTACTTGTTTGTGGTAAGAAGGTGTTGCCCCCTTCGGTGAATTTGAAACTAATAGTGAGTTATTGCTACAACCATATGAGGTTTCATTCTTTTCTAGCCTTCTACACATTTTGCATGAGCGGCACATGGATCCTTGACTATCGCTTACTTTATCTAGAATTTGACTCTTATCTCTCGAGATCGCGACCGAACCATTTAGGATGGACAAAGGCATCTTTTCGAGGTGGTATATTTCCGTTTCTAGGATAGATTTTATTTTTATTTTGGGTTTACATTTGCCTCCTTGCTAACCATTTGAGCCATAAACAATCTTTTCAAGCCATATCTTTAGCTTTTGAGCCTTTTGTTTCATTATTGTTTCCATCCTTTGTTTTTGTGAAGCAATTGATCATTATTGTTGGAGATTATGGTGTATGAGTTTGGTTATTTGATTCTCATGTTGAAAGGAAGTTTGTATTGTGAATATTTTGTGAATAATGGCAAATGCCAAGCTGAAAAAGCCGTCCATAGTTAAAAGAGGCGAGGACAATGTAATAAAGTGAAAAAAATAGAAAAATGGAAAAATGAGAAAAAGCAAAGCACATGCAAGCTTTGGCAAAAGTGATAAAAATGAGAAAATTGAAAAAGTTCAAAAATATTTTTATATATATGGACAATGCTATGTTTAAGCTTGGGGGGAAGCATTCTTACGCTTTTATATATATGTTGTGATTTAGGCTTTGAATAAGCTTGGGGGAGTTGGTGTTTTTGTTTGGTGATTACTTGGTTTTGGTGTTAAGATTTGGCCAATCTTTGCTTCACAATTTAGGTATACCACCAAACATTAAATTTTAGCCTACCCTCACCCTTTTTGCCCTTGCATTACCACCCTTCCAAGACCTTTTGACCTTTTTGGTTGAGTCACAAGTCGGTGGAGGGAGATGTTAATCAAGCTTATGGAGCGGTTTGCATAGTCAAGATGTCGAGTAGCCCTAAAATCTCTTCTTTTCCGACTCCTTCGAGGAATCATTGAGATGCTCACTAGAGGTGGATTTGAAACTAGTAGGGAGAACGCGGTAAGATTGTTTGGGATGAAGGTAAATTGTGTCTCATTAGTTCTCTATACTTAGCATATCTTATGTTTCAATCAACCATGTATATCTTGGAACGTGCATACCCTTATTGTCTAGAAAGTTGTTTATTCACTTGTATTTGATCATTTGTTAAAGTCCATTTCAAAAGCTCTTGGTTTTACCTTTTCCTTTTTGATTTCATTTTCCTTTTATTATTTGCCTCATTTTGTCTTTGAGAGTTATGGTTCAAACTCTTTGGATACCCTTACGAGACCTCACTTGTCTTCATTGGCGACTTTGGGGTTTAAAGGGCTTGTTGTAGCTAAAAACAACCATGATTCCTACGAAAGTGAGTCTTAGTGTACATTCTTATCCTCTTATTTCCTTTTTCTTATTTGAATAATTTTTTCATCCTATTCCTACTTGCTTTTGTTTTGCTCGAGGACGAGCAAAAGTCTAGCTTGGGGGAATTTGATGAGTCTCATTTATGACACTCATTTAGCCTCTTTTAGGATGACTTTTAGTTCCTTTTATAGCTCATTTTATCTCTTTTTGTCTAGTTTTAACCTTTATTTCCCTAGTTTGTGCATTCTTAGTTGTTTTCTCGTTTTCTTGCATTTTCTTAGTTTATTTTGCCTTTTTGCTGTAAATTGTTTGCTTTTCGTTGTGTACACGTGATCGGTGGTGTCCAAGGCTCTTCATGGCTATTTCTCGGGTTCTATGAACCTTAAGATGCAAGCTTTTCACTCACTTCATAACTCAAAAGACAAGGTGTGCAAGCTTTAAGTCTTCAAGGTCGTGCTCTCATGCTGTGCCGACATCAAAAATGGTATTGAACCCGCCTAGGGGACGTTTAGAGACTCCTATCCCCAATGTTCATCAAGTGGAGTGCACGGGATGCATCAATGGTCGCATAAGGAAAGTCCCCTGCTCCCATAGCGCAGGCGCGCAGCAGGAGTGCGCGAGCGCGCATGACAGGGGCACGGGCGCGCTGCCCCTACTCCTCGTTCTGTACCCTCTTCTTTGCGGTCGCACAATTTGGGGAGAGGGCTTGCCTGTACGGGTTCTTCTTGGACGTCTAACTAACTCCTCCTTTGTTAGTTTTACTATATATAGATTTTCTTCTTATTTATAGGGAGAGAATGACTAGAATTGTATTAGAATTGAATAGGACAATTTTTTTAGAGAGATAAGCTCAATTTGGGGAAAACTTAGCTCCTAGATTCTAGAGAGAGAAACTTGATGATTTGATGATTACTACACTTGATTCATTTTCTTTGATATTGAACAAAGTTTTGTAAGAATTTTCTTCTCTTTAATTCAATTTTAGTGTTTGATTTTTTATACTTTGTTGAATTTCTGGTTGATTGATTGATTTGATTGTTGATAATTTGATTACAATGTTGATGATGAATTTGATGATTTGTTTAGTTTTGTTCTTCATTTCTACAATGTGTAGTGAGTAGATTCTTTGCTAGGGATGTGGTGAAGCATGTATGAATGATAGATCATAGCTAATTGGGGGATTTTGATTGATTTGATATTGTGATTAAATTAGTTGATTGAAATTGTGCATGTGTTTGATTTGTTGAGTAGCTAACCTTGATTCTCAAGCTAGATTGCATTGTAGTTTTCATGGATACGACATATTGATTTGGAATCTACATTTGTCGATTGAACTTGACTTGTGATGTTCCTATGATAGTCATTTGTAGAGACCCCTAGTTTGACGCCTAGGAAATAGCTTTTCGAGTGTTTTTTATTGCAATTACTATTTTCCCTCACATTATTCAATTGATCATTCTCCTATCCAATTAGCATGTTTATTGTGAATGCATGTGGATCCTAATTCCCTAGTGTTTTTGATATTTATTTCCATATTCAAATTATTGTGTTGATTTGTTTTGCTTAACCAAACCAATTACTTAATCTTCGGGATAGCTGACATGGGGAAAATGTAGGTCGTTATTTAATTTTACCTAGAGCCAAACAAATTTATAAACGCTTAACAAACCTAAATACGAGTATAGAGGCAAGTCAAGGGTTGAACCCAAAGGAATGGTAATGTCCAATCGCTCTCAATTATGCGCCTAAGCTAGGTCGAAGCCAAAGATAAGAGAGAACACTTGTAGCAACTCGGGAACAACTAACAAATAAACAACCAAACAAATAAGCACTAGGAAATGGGGATCAACAAGTAATCATGACAATTGTAGCAACTCGGGAACAACATGCAAATCAAAGGTTGCGAAGACTAATGGTAAGAGCAATCAAAAGAGCTCAACAATCTATCTCCTAGAGGTCTAACTAGTGCCAACTACGAGAGACTCTAACTAGGAATGTCACTAACCGAACTCAATCGACAATTGCGAGCTACAAATCAATGTCCGTATCAATGTAGACTCACATGCAATCTAGCATAATTCTCAAAGCCTAATCGAATTACACACATACACAATTTCCATTAATCACTTTAATCTCAACAATTAATCAACACAATTCCCAAATTAAGCACAATCAATCAATCATCCAAGTTTCACCCAATCCCTAGCCAAACAACTACTCTAACATCATCATCTAATCAACTAACAACTAAGGAAATCAAGAATCACCAAAATATCAAGAACAACTATACTAATCAAGCATCAAACATCAAAATCAATCCAAACAAACAAGATATTAAACAAAGCAATAAAATGAGGTTGAGTTAGAAATGCTCATTGATAATAGAGAAGATCTTCAACACAATTGTCACCATTGAATCTTCAATCTCTCAATCACCATTGAAATTCCTCACTTTCTCTCTCTAAGTCTACTCCTAAACTAACCCTAAAACTAGAGAGAGAAGCTCTCAACTAAGCTAAGAATATGAATTCTAATTCTAATTCTTCTTACAAAAATCAGGTTACAAGTAGATATTTATAGGAGGCGCGAAACGAAACCGAGCTAAGCAGGGACCCAGGGCTGCGCGCCCGCGCTCCTCTTGGTTTCTTTGGCTATTCTCGAGGCTTCGTGCGTTTGCTAATGGCTTCGAATGAGCGCACTGAATGATGATGATGAACACTAAGAGTGGCAGTTTCAAAAACACTTGACAGTGGGTTCAACACCCCAACTTCATGAGAGCACGGCTTGAGAGCGCAAGAGCTAGAACTTGGAGAATCCACTTCCTTGCACCTTGAGTTTTCCTATTGCCATGAGCTTGCTCCAAAAGCATCTTCCACCTTAGTAATCCATCCATATCAAGACCCGAACCTCGTACAATACCTACAACCACGAAAAGAGAACAAATAAAGGAGAAAAGACTAGAAAAACCATAGAAATGCACAAAACCATAAAATAAGAGAGAAAAGGTAGAACAAAGAGCAAAAGCATGAAACTAAGCATTCATTAAGAAGGAAAGCTATGAAAAGAAGGTAAAAACGACCTAAATGCTCATCAAATGGGTGCCATTTATGACACCCATCAATAGCTTGACCTAAGACTATAAACTTACCTCTATTTCTTTGGGTTCGACCCTTGACTTACCTCTATACTTGTATTTAGGTTTGTTAAGTGTTTACAGATTTTGTTTGGCCATAGGAGGATTAGTTATATCAACGACCTAGTCTATCCCGTCATCATGGTACATATTAAAGATGGGCATGGGCCGTGCCGGCACGTAGGCGGTACGGGCCCGACATGATTCCGGCACGGCACGGCGGCACACTTGTGGGCCGTGGGCCGTGCGTGAACAAAAAAATTGAAATCTGGCACGGGCACAGCACCGGCACGGCGGGTGGCATGGTCGTCGACCCGTGGGTCAGCACGCCGGCATGGCCCACCCGCCCGGCACGTGGCACGGTTAGGCACGGCCCAGCACGGCATGCGGCCCGCCTGGTACGGCACGCGACACGATTTTTAATTATCATTAATTTTTTGTATTATTGATTTATCGTACCGGTATATAATAAAATAAGTTTTTCATCAATTTTTTGTGTTATGGGCTTATCGCACTCGTAAATTTTTTTAATTATATGCATTATTGTTTTTTGCTAAATTAATAAAATTATTTATACTTCCTCCGTCCCTAAAACTTTGACCCTTTTGGCCTAATTTTAGTCCCATAATGATCGACCCACTTGCATTAAAATACCCACCAATTTACAACAATATTTGTGCAAAATTAGCTTTCCCATATAAAATTTTGTTTTTTCATGTATTTTTTATACTTTATCTCTCTACTTTTTTACAAACCCCATGTAAATTTATCTTTCCAATATGTTTTTATTTCTTTTTATTTAAGTTTTTAAAAATTGCTTCAATTGAATCTTACTGTAAATTTATCTTTCCAATATGTTTTTACTGTATTATTTTTATATCGATTTTTTTTATATACATATATATTTAAAAAAAAAATTCGGGTTAGCCCGCTTCCCGGCGCAGCACGTGGGCCGTGCCGTGTCGTGGGCTGGGGTGTGCCAAAATTTGGGACGGCACGGCCCAGCACGACACGATGCCCATGTTTAGTACATATCCTGCAAATAATTCATTAAAAGACCAGCGTGCCTTAAAAACACTTGCAGCCCAATATGGGATAATGAATGGTCAATTATGTAAAAAGGGACCCAATGGTGAAAGCCTATTATGTATAGACCAACCTGAATCCACACGCCTTGTATATGGAGGATACTCACAAAGGTGTTTGTGGGCCTCACATGAATGGAAAGATGCTTGCTAAAATAATCTCACGACAAGGGTACTTTTAGTCCACAATGGAACATGATTGCATTCAATATGTCAAGAAATGTCCAGAGTGTCAAAAGTTTGCTAATTTACAACACTTTCCACCATCCGAACTATATAATTTCACTTCCCCTTGGCCATTCTTGACTTGGGGAATTGACATAATCGGTTAAATTTCTCCAACTGGAGCAAGAGGACACGAGTACGTATTAGTAGCCATCGACTATTTTACCAAGTGGATCGAGGCCGCTTCTTATGTTAACATCACTTCTAAGAATGTCACAAAGTTTCTTGAACAAAACATATTTTGTAGATATGGAGTTCAACATGAACTAATTAGTGACAAAGGATCTCAATTCAAAGTAGAAGTTGAGACCCTCCTAGCTCGTTATAAAGTGAAACACCATCATTCGTCCCCATATCGACCCCAAATGAGTGGAGCAGTAGAATCGGCAAATAAAAATATAACAGTCATCATTAACAAAATGGCGGAAAATTACAAAGACTGGCCGAACAAACTACACTTTTCTCTTTGGGGTTATAGAACGTCCATACGAACATCAATAGGAGTAACTCCATACTCCTTAGTTTTCGGCATGGACGCAGTTCAGCCAATTGAAGTGGAAATACTATCCCTACGCATCGTACTCGAAAGTAAGCTACCGGAAGCCGAATGGGTACGAGCTAGGTATGAAGAGCTTTTATTTCTTGATAAGCGACGATTGAAACCTTTGCATCATGTACAAGTCTACCAACAATGCATTGCGCGAAATTTAACAAACGGGTACGACCCCGTAACATTAAAGAAGATGACTTTGTATTAAAAGAGGTTAGAGGTCCACCAACTGATCCAAGAGGAAAATTCAAGCCTAATTGGATAGGACCATACCACGTAATTGAAATTCTATTAGGAGGAGCTGTTCGATTAATGGATATTGGTGGCGATGAAATTAGTCAACTAATAAATATTGATCGCCTTAAAAAATATTATATATAAAAATCCGGTAAACTCGTTCATTCAAATTTCAAAATCATGTCTCATACCATTCAAATAAAAGATTCTAAGTGTTATGAACTTTACTGAATCCCACGGTAAAATTCACAACACTTGGGGTGGGGGGGGGGGGGGAGGGGGAGCCACAAAACATGTTAATCAAAAGGAAAAACTTTAAATTACTGCCCAAAAATATATCCATTATCAAAATAATCACCTGTTTAATTTTTTAATTTATTTAACCACCCCTTAAAGTAAAAAAATACTAACATTACCACTCATTTTAAAATTCCAGTGGATTTCTATTATGTGGACCCACCCAACAGCTAGTAATGGCTATATCTAAGTATTACAATCAGCTCTGTCTTCACTCCACCTTCCCTTTAAACCAATTTATTGAGTACAAGACAGCCTAAAACCAAAAGAAAACAACTAAAAAAACCAAGAGCTTGCTGTGTGAATTGGGTGATCATCTTCTTCTTGTCACCATTAAGAGTTGTTGGGTGGGGCCCACATAAGAGAAATCCACCGGAATTTTGAAATGGGTGATAATCTGAGTAGTTTTTGAATTTAAGGGGTGGTAAAATTAAAAAAAAAAAATTAACGGGTGGTTATTCTGAAAATGGATACATTTTTGGCTGGTAATTTAAATTTTTTTTTAATCAAAACAAGCTATTCAAGTGCTCGGATTTTTTTTCCACGAAAACCCTCACACTTGGGGGGGGGGTGATAAATGATTAACAAAAATTACACTCGTAGCACATGTGCCGCGCGCAACTCACATAGTTGTGCGCGGTAGCTACGCGCATCCAAACAAGTTGCGCACGACGGGCACGTGCATCCTTTGATGTTGTGCGCACCACCTGATGACGAACTACAAACCCGAAAATTTTACGTTTGAAGAAAATTATTTGCGATTTTTACTAGCGATAAAATAAGGGTGTATCCAATTTTACATGTACTTTGGAAACAAAATTAAATTTTGATTTAAAATATTGAACAAAGTTTGATCATTTTTTTTTCATTTCATTTCTACAAGTAGGATTTAAGAAAAAAAATAAAAATAATAAAACAAAAAATATATGCACAAAGAACTATGCATGAACTGATTTCATAATACGAATACGTAAGCAATATTTTGATTCGGTCAAATAAATAAAAGAGCTCTTTAATTTTTATTCAAAACATAATATTATTCAAAAGAACATCATAGAACTAGATGGTAAATGAAAAAAAAATCTAGTAGTGATTACACTTTATTCGAAAGAAAGCAATATAAAAAAAATATTGTGTAACACCCTAAGATTTTGCTATATCCTCAATTGTCACAACTGAAGGAGGAGTAGTTTCCATCGTGGTATTTTCAACAACTTTAGAACTTTCACCTTCCCCCTTCTTCTTAACCCAAACATTATTCTTCAATTTGGGAATAGGAGCCCTTTCAAACCTTTTTCCCTTATCCTTAGAATTTGAAGGAGCCTTCTTGCGAGGATTCGAGGAGGGTTCCTTGATCCTTATCCCTTGTTGCGCAGGTTTGGGAGCAACCTTTCTTTTGGGTTCTCTTGGACGAGCCTTGGGAGATGTGAAGAAATCTAATTTTCTTCTCACTCCTTTTTTTTGGCTACTAGAAGTAGTGCTGGCCGATTACAACAAAGGTTTGGGCGGATTGCGAGCCAAAGCGGCTTGATTTTGTTGACGAGCTTTGTTTAATTCTCCCTTGTCAGCCACATTCATCCAAGCCTTGTAAACGGAAGATAACACTATGCTTGCCGTAGGATTTTGTACCACCCACTTGGGGAGGCTAGACCAATATTCAATCTAGTGAGGAATCCTTTCGGCCCTAAAATTCACATCGTTGGGAGCATCACAATCATGTGGAGGAATAGTTTGTTTCATCCCATATCGTCTCATAACTCTGCAAGAAATATATAAGTAGTTTTAGAAAGGCCTAAAAGCCAAATATAGGGACAATTGGAACTATTCTCAATTATACTACTTATGTTCCACCAAGGAATCATAAATCGTATGTTAGGAACTTTGTGACAGAAAAAGGACATCCATTCTTCTCCATTCTTATGCTGGTAAAGAATACGACGCCAAGGAACGTTCTCACTCCGTTAGCCTCAAAGATTTTGTGGTTGATCAACAATTTGCAAGCGCACAATGACCCAAAACTAAAAAAAAGGGCACAATACAAAAAAATCCAGCTTGCGACTTTACAACAGCAGGTGGCACACGCAAGACAAGTAGTAGCGCGCGCGACCCGCGCGCATCTAGTAAGATTGCGCTGGGCACCCCAGCGCAACTTTTGCTGGTTGACGAGTACGTTAAAAAAACGATATACGTGTAAAAGGAGTGGACTTCTGGTGAAACCATTCTTGTTTGAAGCCCCCGTAAGAAAGTTCAAGCAAATTACAGTTTTCTCCAAAGCCAATGGAGCAGGTGAATAACACCCCTCTATTTGCTCTACTATGGACACCATTGAATAATATCCATACTCTTTGCCTGTCCTAAATAAATAATTAATAACAAGAGAAAAACATAAAGCACGAGTTTTAAAACATTGTTTAGTCAAGTTGTTTCGAGGAGCGACGAAGTGCTCGCTGAATTGAATCACATTCACGCACATCCTCCGTCTCAATTTTCGCCATATCATTGTCATTTAAGCCAAAAAATCGCTGAAAAGCAGGTTTTGTATCTGACAAGTTAGGGGCATAAGTCACAGGGAGAGTATTTGCAAGGAAATCTAGTAAAGCCTTAAACTCGCTAGGTAATGGGACTATTTCATCCCCTTTGAAGAGAGAAAGATGATGGTTTTAGTTCCAATGATTAACGGAAACATGGAGAAAATCAAAGTTAATGTTGAGTTGCATATAAATTAATAGGGCATTAAGATGGTATATTTTAAAAGCCAATTTATGCTCACTAGAAAGGGAAGTGACCCGTTGTTTTAATCGTTGTTCAAAGGTTTTCACCATTGTTCAAAAAAAAATAAAGAGAAAAGAGAGCAATAATTTTCTTTATGAATAATACTATCGTCGAATGAATGTGAGATGATCAAAAGCCTAGACGTAACCATGTTTAAATAGATCAAAACGGTCCAATTTTTTGGCAAATCCTAGATGTAACCATGGTTAAAGCCTAGACCTAATTTTGGTCCCCTACCCCGACCGGAACTGTTATGACGATAAATAAAATCATATTTGTGTTGGATCAACATGAAGGATACTTATGGACTACTGATTAAGTCTTGAAAACACAAACCAACTGACTCGGCCCAATACGAAATGAACCAAAGTTAATTAAAACTAAGCCTGGTCAATAATTAGGCCTAATCTCGAGATTAAACCTAATTTTGACGGATTTAGAGGCGCCTAGGTTAAAATTCAGGGCTGACACAGGAAAAACCGCGAGCAACTCTGAGAGTCGCACTGGCCCATCACAACTTCCTATGCTGCGCTCGCGGGAGATTCAGAATTTCTCAAAGATATTGAATTGAATCTTACCATAAATCCACACGTAGGAAGATCAGTTGCGTTGCCCTTAGCAGTTTATCCTAATTACTTGCGCACAGCAGGCGCGCGCGACCTTCTAAGATGCGCGCGCCACCTACTGCGGTAGAATGTTCAAAACCCTGAATGCATCCATTCCCTACAAATAAGGGCTTCATTCGAAGCTTTGACACACAGAAATTAACCTAAAAAGTTGGTAGAAACATTGTGAACTTATGCACTAATCACCCCTCTTGTCCTAAACACTCACCCCTTTTGTTACTTGTCCTTACAGTGGAGGTTCCCGAACAAGAAGGAGTCCATAAGAGTTCTAAAAGAAGATTTAGCAAGGAAAAGTGGTAAATTCCCGAGCACTTAGATCAATCACCATTTTTTTTATTGTCTAAATAACCTTTAATCAATTAATTAGTGTTGTTTAATCATTTAAAACGGACTTTTAATTAATTAATTCACATAGTATTCTTTCGTTAATCAAGACTAGAATTTGGATAATTAATTGATTGTTTTATCACCTAAGCCAAGGCAAATCTTGTTTATTTTTGTTCTTTAACGAATATTGATTAAATAAGAATAACGAATTTTGCAATTACGTGATTAATGCGAGTAAATAAAATCAACTAACTTAATTTTAAGTATCACGTTGCAATATTGTTTGGTAATGAAATTGTGAAAAAGGAAGAGTTAGTAGAGGCCGCACTAGGGCTAGAATAGTGATTCCCCCCTAAAGGCTAGGGAACGTTATTTTAGTACCCTCCCTCCCGAACTCATTTTTGGTATAGGTAAACCAATTTGGGCATGGGTAGACTTTTGACTCGTGCTAAATATCCCTTGAACTCTACTTAGGAAAAGGCATGAACGAGGTTTATAAGTTTCCTAAAACTCATTGGCGACTCCTTACTAGTTTCTTACAAAAAAAGTGTAATGATAGGATCAATTCTAATTCAAGGTCTCCTAAACAGTCAGGAATTCAATTCCTAATACACCCTAAAAAATGAAAAGTCCTAGGCTTTTAAAGGGCCATCGGCATAGAGGAGAAGGGTCCCCTACGATGGGCACACCCTCCTTGCACTTCTATGTTCAGAGCTATGCCAGGATACAAATAATGGGATGCACAACTATTATCGAAACCCCTACCCCCACCTTATATAATGATGCCTTGGAGGCCAAGTAAAAAAAAGACGGTGTAAGAACCAGGGGAAGATTAGGATAACACTACTACAAAACTTGGAAAAAATACCCTAATAAAAGAGCCGTTATTTCACCAATAGATTTGTTTGATGTAAAAGATCCAATTTTAATTATAACGGTTCTCTTATGTGTATTAGGAAAAAAAAAGGAGAGATAAGTGACTTGTTATCAAAGCTAACGGGTCACTTCATTTTATTAGGTCCCACAACTCAGCCTAAAAATGAGGGATTCGTTTTCTAGTTTGATGGATCTCTTAACTTTGCTCGTTACTCGACTTACTCCTAGTTGCAAAGGTAAGTGCCTCGACCCTTTATATTTATCATTATATTTCCCTTCAAATCCATTCTCCTACGCTCTATCTCTCTCTCTCTCTTCAAAACCTCCGCCCAAGCCCAACCCCAAATTAAAACCCTCATCCTCTTTTTAGGAATCCGCCGTACTTCTTCTTCCCTTCTCCATTAAATCAAAACACTGCCCCTTCTCGCTACATTTACTCTAATAATGGTAAAAGGGGTCTCTTTCTCTCCCCTAAATATGCTTGCTCTTAATCCTCTCTTTTTTTTCTTAAGTTCGAGAAAATCCCTAAGGTCTAATTAGGGTTCAATAATAGATCTAGAAATTATGAAGAAATGTTGTTTAATTGATGATCGAACTTCCGATCAAAATTGAAATAATTTTCGGTTTAAAATGTATCAATATTTATGATTCGATTGTTATTGAACTTTTGAATTGTATTTTACATGAAGTTTCCTATTATGCATCTTAGAATTTTTCTCAAATTGAACAATTTATGAGTTGAATGTTATGAAAAGTATTGCAATTTTTTTATATGCTTTTATGACTTATATTTGTTGCGACTTAGTTTATGAAGTTGCGATTTCTTTCAATAATTTTTGGTATATTTAATTATGATTTTCTTTTTTTATTCAATGAGTTTTAAAATACGTTTTCTAGCTAGTAGAATTCTTAATTACAATTGGTTCCATGCATCTTTGTTTTGGTAGTAGTCCTATCTTTGGGTCTCGCCTTTGAGGTCATTTCTATGCATTGGCTGATAAATAAAGGTTTCACAGATATTAATGTTGTTGTATTTCATGGGAGTTTTTCATTTCGCCGAGATTGTTGTTGTTATTGAGCATATAATAGTTGTTGTTGTTCTTCTTGTTAGTCTTATTATGCTCAAGTGGGTAACTATGTTGTTTATAAGTGTTTTGGCTGCAGTATGTTATTTTCTTAATTAATTTATGTTACATAATTAATTAACTTTTTAATTTGTCTTATTTTTGTTGCATCACCAACAATAGTGCTAGAACTTCTATATTGTATCAATTTCATTAAGATTAATTTATCTTATGTCAGATTTGTGTGATTTCGTCCCACTAAATTCTCAAACAAAGGAGATAAAAAATGGATTATTGCAGTCTTGTTGGTGTAATTATAATTGTAAAATTTAGTAAATTCATTTTTTTTGTTCCGATTTTATGTTGGATGATTTTTTTTTTTTTTTTGTATCACATCAATTTTAATTGAATCCATTGTTGTTTTCCGTGGTCTTAAAGTGTAACTTACAATTTATGAATTGTCCGCCAATTTTTTTTTTTTTTTTTTTTTTTTTGACAATCCAAACCCCAACAAAAATATTAAGGAGAAAATCAAGTTACATCAAGGGCAACAGCACTACAAACGCAGGATGGGACTTCTTCAATCCAAACCCTCATTTCACTAAAAGATCTGCTAAGATTGGCAAGCTTGTGGGCTACAATATTGCCTTTCCTACCTACATGACTGAAAGCTCAACTCCTTTTGCATGCCCCCGGTTTACAATAATTTTATTGTACATCGAACATTTTTGCGAAAAGTGACCCTTTTTCTTTATAAAAGTGACCCTTTTTCTTTACAAAAGTGACCCTTTTTATTACAAAAGTGACCTCTATTTTCACAAAAGTGACCTTTTTTTTTTTTACAAAAATGATCTTTTTTTTTTACAAAAGTTACCCTTTTTTTACACAAAAGTGACCCTTTTTTTACACAAAAGTGACCCTTTTTTTTTCACAAAAACAGAGTATCAAAATAAAAAAAATAAACACAAAATGCAAAAGTTAACCCAATGACTCTACTTTCATCCCGTATCTTTATCTCTCCTCAAAACTAAACATTTCCACCATTAACAAACCTTCAAATTCTCTCTCCTCCATCAAAACCTCAACCCCCTTCTCCCTCTCCGTTACCAACTGCAAGTCCTCATATTTTTCCCTTCATAGTTGTCGTCATCGTCACCTCTGCCGCCATAGTCATCACCACCTTCGCCGCTGCCATGTTTGCCACCATCAAAGTAGATGAGGTGAAATGATAGATACCCACAATAAGGTATACTGTATATGCAATTGGGGTCGAGGCATTCGGAGTTGTTGTAATCCCGGACTTCAAACTCGACAAACCGGGGGATGGGAGGAGGTCAGAAGCGCTGGAATTGGGGTGGTCAGCAAGGTCTCGGAGGGGGACGCCGGATTCTTGGGAGAAGCTAAGGGAGTGGTGGTTTGGCGGTGAGTGTTTCAGCCTGATTTACACAAATTAGTGTAAACCGGATGTTTTTAAATATTTGTGCTGAAAGCTAAAGAGGAGCAGCGATTAGCAAGCTTGTGAATGTCTTCAATAATAGTACCAACAGCAGATGCGAACCTAGCACCCTTCACAAGCTTAAAGTAGAGGCTTTGACAGTCCACTTCCAAAATCAGGTGGCGAAGGCCAGCATCAAGAGCAATTGAAATAGCGTGCCTAGCAGCCATTGCTTCCGCAACTTCAACCTCGAAAGAACCTACCATTGAGCAGCACATAGCAACCATTACATCCCCCATCCAATCCCTCATTACAGCACAAAAACCAACCAAGTTATCCTCAAAGCAAGCAGCATCAGCATTTATTTTATAGACGCCCACATCAGGGGGGGACCAGGACTGATTACATGCCCCTGAAGTGCCCAACGAAATAGCAGCAGCATCATCGGCTTTAGCATATTCACCCACAAGACTAGCAGCAATCGTAAAGACCTTATCCACTGTTGTGATTTTTTGCTCAAACACAAAGGCGTTCCTTTTCAACCAAATCCCCCAAAGGCATCAACATCATCAATTACAGCAACAACTAATATTTCTGGTGTTTCAACTAGGGCAGCAAAGGCAAGACAGGAAACAACAACAAAAAGACAAAGAGAACCTCACCCTTGGCTACTCTAATTACAAACACTGATCTTGTGCACTCTTCACAAGCTTCAATAAATGATGTGACCTCATCCTAGAAGACAAGAAGATAATGAAAGGGTTTACTTTGTTTATGTATCTGTTTTTTTATTGAAATTGTGCTTTTGTTAATTGGAATTTAATTCTGTTGGGGGCGTTTAGTTTGTGGGATTTATGAATTTGATTGAGTTGCTATTGTTGTTTAATTCGATTGTGATTTGTGGGTTTGTGGGATATTGTTGTTGTTATTAATGATAAGATCTGATTCTCCTCTTTACCCACCCACCAAATAAATCTCAAATATAGTGGCTAGATGCTACAGTAACAAGCAAGTAAGATATGGAGTATGATAATTTTGTGGGTTGACTAGTGAGAATGCTTAAGAATTTTTTGTGGTGCGTTGTGTGGACAGAGCAGTAATGGGTGGTTGGGATGGTGGGCTGCCATGGAAGAGGAAGGAATGGGAAAGGGGAAGAAGAAGGAACTTTTTTTTTTCACAATATTTTTATAAAAAAACTAAACTAATAAAAACATTGACACATGCCAAGTTACCTATTTCAACAGGTTACCAGCCTTACAAAACCGGTCACGGCCTATTTTGAGAAGATAAGGGTAAAAGGTTGGATTATTTTGAGATTATTCAAAGGTAAAATTACTTTAAGATTATTAAAATGTTTTATTTTTTGTTTTATTTTAATTTTTGGGTTATGGTCGTGGGATTTGCGAAGAGGAGGAACTTGTGGTTGTTGGTGGTGGTGGGTTGGTTAGAGTTAGTGTTAGTTGAGATGAACTACTACGAGAGGGGGTGAATTGTAGTAAGTTTCTAGTGACTACTTTTCTCGGAACAATAATATTGAATAAAGTTGGAACTTACAATGCACACGGG
Organism: Chenopodium album; assembly: GCF_948465745.1. Classification (NCBI taxonomy): domain Eukaryota; kingdom Viridiplantae; phylum Streptophyta; class Magnoliopsida; order Caryophyllales; family Amaranthaceae; genus Chenopodium; species Chenopodium album. The sequence goes on along the minus strand of NC_137848.1, from coordinate 33,834,323 downwards.
ATTTTACGAGGAAACCTTCCAGGGCCAACTGGAAGTAAAACCTCGACCTTCTAAGGTTCCAAACAAACTAATCCACTATAATAGGGCAACACACATAGTTACAAGTTACAACCTATTACGCATAGACATTTACTCACAAGTTCCAGACTGAACTTGCTACACTGTAGAACCCTATTCTACCCTGATCTAAGTTAACTCGGAACTCCCAGAGTACTCGCAACTCTGCTTCACACTAGAAGCTTACAAACTGTATGAAAAGAATGAAACACTCACCCAAATCTCAAAATAATACAAACTCTTGACTCTAATATAAGATTGGAAAGCTACACATGAAACCCGAAACTGATATGACAAAGCTTTAAACTTGGCAAACTTACACTTAAGCACTCTTAGAGATTTTCACACATAAACTCAAAAGTTGTATCAATTATGATCACTCCTTTATATACAAGAAACACTTGTATGTAAAGTAGGGTTTTCAAAAGATAGAATATTATAAACTGTTGTTTTATAAAACACAACGTGAAATAAATCTTTTGAAGAAAATCTTTTGGAAAACTTAACAACGATATAATTTAGAAAAAAGATTATTATATAGTAAACCTGATTTTATCTTATAAGATAAAATCTGTCTAAGTTCTTTTCAATAAATCAAAACTTATCTTTTTAAGCCCTTCCATAATATTAAGCTTGCCAAGCTTTGTCACACTTCTAATAGACTTCATGCTTCATTAACCAACTTATATTTACAACAATCCTAATAAAAATAAAGTTAATAAAACCTAATTCAAAAGACTTTAAGTCTATTGCTGAATTTCCTCTTCAAGCTTCGCATTGTATGAATGCTTCGGCTCTACGCAGACTAGGACCAAGTTCCTGTTGTCTTCAACTCTCCGGCTCCTTGCCGAAACTCGCAGACCAAGTTTTGTGGAACTTGTTGTCTTCAACGCGGTCCATGCTAGTTCTTAGCTTGCTATTTAGCTCCTGTTAGGGAACTTCTCTTCGTGTTCCTGTTAGGGATCACTTCTAATTCCAATGAGTAACTCTTATTCTATTCTCTTTATCTTTCCTTCTTTTTCTCCTTGGATTTTCGTATATAGGTTACTCTTCGTGTTCCTGTTAGGGATCACTTCTTCTATTCTCTTTATCTTTCCTTTATTTCTTCTTGGATCTTCATAGATAGGTTACTCTTCCGCTCCCTGAGTCAACTTCACCTGTTCTAGTTCAACATTTGGAGAAATCGCATTAGTTGAAGCTTGCATATCCATCATCATAAAAATTATTTAAGGTTCAACAATTAACTAGGCTATGGGTGGGATTTGGGTGGTGGTGGTCTTTTTAATTTTGGGTTGGTTAAGGTTAGGCTATGGAAGGGATCTGGGTAGTGGGTGGTTAGGTTTAGGCTATGAGGTGGGACCTAGGTGGTTAGGGTTAGGTTGTGGGTGGGTGGTGGGTGGCGGGTGGTGTGTCGGTTAGGGTTATGGGTGGGTGGTGGTGGGTTTAGTTAGGGTCAATTAGGGTTAGGGTTAAGTAGCGGTGTGGCTTTGTGGTGAAGAGAAGAGTGAAAGATTAGGTTTAGGTGGGTGGTGGTGGGCGGAGTGGTTCTCGGGTTTTTTTTTAACAGATTTTTTCGATAGAATTTCCGCCAGAAATTTTCAGCGGAAAACAATTTATTTGAAATTTCTAACCGACTTTCCGAACTAGAGAATCCTTGTCCGACGACTGAAATTCCATCAAAAAAGGTTTATTTTCCTACAAATACGTTTCCATGACCATCCGTAAAAAACGGCCTATTTTCTAGTAGTGTCAATGACAATGATGTCTGTATTTAAAACAAATGCTACTTTTATTAGCATTAACTTTTATGTATGTTAATTAATGACATTGGAGCCTTTTAATTATGGATGTTACTTTTGGTCACTTGCCTAGTTATAATTGTAGACTTAGTATAGGGAAATTTGCAAACATAACAACATTTCATTAATAGTCCATTAACAAGTCAAACCATTACACACATAGCCAATTGAATGGCTCTAACTCCATTACAATGCATAATATGGTTAAAGAACAACTACACTAACTACAACAGAATCAACAATACATGAACCAACAACCACACCAATTTGCTCACTCTACGGCCTTATTATGAAATCATTTTGTTTCCACTTCTTCTACATGTTTTCAAGTTGTTGAGAAAGCCTTCTCTTCAAGTTCTCAATACATTCCAATTTAGCTTGAACCAATCTCAAATCAGCGGCAATCCTATGCTTCTCAGCAAGAAGCATATTAGTAACATCTACCAATCCAAGATGTCTTCATCAATCAATTGAAAGTAGTTACACTCTATGTACAGATAGGAATGATGTCCTTCGAACAAGTGTATTATTCCGATGGAGAGTTTAAAATTATTAGAAAACTAATCATTCAATGAGGTCAAGTGATCGGAATGCCAAGTTGGAGACCGTTTCCGATCAGTAATATTAATGTATAATTAATATTATAGCTTAATCTTGACTGAACCCTTCGGGTCACAACCAAGCAAACTAACGATCCGTCATGACGAATTAATCCGAAAGAAATTAATGAGTCGCTCGAGTATTATGAATATAGACGTTGGATATCGAGTTAGGAGCGTTGAGACCGAGCGTCGCAAGTCGAGTCGAATTAATAAAACGGTAAAAATCAATTAATCAACAAATTACCAAAATACCCCTAGCATCGGAATGCCCCGAGCAAACCGAGTGCTAGGGGCAAGTGGCCGGTGCTAGCATGGTATCTAGCATGCGCGCCACACCATGCCGAGGCTGCTAGCAGCGCTGGCTGGTGCGTGGCGCAGCAAGCTAGCACGCATATGTTAGCATAGCTAGCTGCTAGCAGCGCATGGCTAGCAAGCATGTTGGCGCAGCACAAGGCTAGCAAGCTAGCAGCGTGCTAGCACTACTAGCAATGGCGCGCAAGAGCCTCGTCCAGCAGCAACCCGCACCAAGCCAGCACACCCAAGGCAAGGCGCGCCAGCTAGCAGCAGCTGGTTGGGTCGAGAGAAAGGGTGAGGCGGTTTTGGGGAGCTTGGGGAGCAAGGCATTGGTCCCCCCCCACTTTTGTGTTCCTCGCCTACTCTCTCCCTCCTTGCTTGACACTTGTTGATAAATTATTGCATTGCTATTTCTTTTGATTTAAAAATAAAATGAAAAAAGGATTTTTACCAACTCTCCCACATAGATGGGAGAGAGGAATGTTTACGGGAATTTTCTATAAATAGCAAAGTATTGGGATTTGAGAAAACACTTGAGTTGAACTCAATAAGGCATCTCCAAAAGAGAAAACCTTTAAGTTCATAAAAACTCGAGTAGTCTTATTTTTTGTCTAGCTCGGCTAAACTTTGAGTAAGGGCCGAACAGGTCGTGTTGCGGGTGGATTTCCGTTGGAGGTCTACCCACTTGCGGGACTCGTAGCTTTCAAAGTAAGAGCTCGTAAAGGGAGCGAAGTGCGCAAGGGTAATATTGTCTTTCTCCTTATCTTGTTAATTATTCTTATTAGTTATATTAATTGTGAGCAGGTTTTGCTTTCGCGAAAAGTTGGACTTTCCGAAACCCAACATGTACCATGTCTCAAAGTTGTAGAATTTACATGCCTTGAACTTCCACCCTGAATTGTCATGAAACCATGAGGTCTTTATAGAAACTGGAATACCACAATAGCCCTTTTATCCCCTGGCCTCAAAATTACTGCTAAATTCATCCTAAAACATTTGTGGAAATAAATCAGTCTCGAATTTGTAACTTTAATTCCACTTTAAAACCCTAATTTACGAGAATTCGCAAACCCAACAAAATTAACAAGCAGTATCATTAAGTAAAACAAATTACTTGCCTCGAAATTATGTGAATTAAGTTTCATTGAAGCAATTCGAGCTATCTTACATAAAGAGAAATTGAAGTTTGGTTGGAAGAAAAAGGGAGAGAGAAAGTTCAATTAGAGGGAGTTTAATTGGTAGAAAAAGGGGAAAAAAATAAGAAGGGGGGGTTTTAATCGGAGCACGTGAGTCTCACATGACGAGTCAACACCGGTAAACCAAGTTAATGGCGTGAAACTGAGGTAAGGTGTGTTTCTGAAAAAAAAAATGGTTTTAGGTGTGTTTTAATTAATTTAAAATTTATAAGGTGGTTTTTCATAGCAAATGTGTTACTTAACAAATTTTTCTAAAATAAATGTGAGTGTAGTTTATTACGAAGTAAATTAGAAAATGAAAAATTTACACATTTATAACGTTAGTAAAGATAGATACATTAATAATTAATATTAATAAACAAATAAATTAAATAATTTGTGGACCCAAGTGGTACGTCACATAAGTCTTAATTGGTGTAAAAACTTAGTCTTTTAAAAAAATAGAAAAAATGAGAAAATTTGTGGAAGATAATAAATATTCCTTATGTTTTACGATGATCTTCTCGTTTAGAATCTTAATATTCATATGATGAGATAATCATTTAAATAACACTCAATATATAAAACATGACACTGTAATGTTAGTTCTTATTTGATTCGTCTCAATGAATAGGTTATTCATATTCAATTGAATTTTTTATTTTTTATTTTTTTTTTTTACTAATATGCAACTAAGGTCCTGTACTTTTGAGCTGCTCTACTCTGCATTGCTCTGCTCAAATCTACTCTACTCTGCTTAAAAATAATAATCAATAAAATAATAAAATTTAATTAAAATAAAAATAAAAATTATTAATATTTATAAATAATAAATAATATTTATTGATAACAATAATTAATATTTTATAATAATAATAATAATAATTAATATATAATATTAATCGATAATAATAACTAATATTTAATGATAATAATTAATATTTTATATTATTTAACAAATTTAAATAATAAATAATAAATAATAAATAATAAATAATAAATAATAAATAATAAATAATAAATAATAAATAATAAATAATAAATAATAAATAATAAATAATAAATAATAAATAATAAATAATAAATAATAAATAATAAATAATAAATAATAAATAATAAATAATAAATAATAAATAATAAATAATAAATAATAAATAATAAATAATAAATAATAAATAATAAATAATAAATAATAAATAATAAATAATAAATAATAAATAATAAATAATAAATAATAAATAATAAATAATAAATAATAAATAATAAATAATAAATAATAAATAATAAATAATAAATAATAAATAATAAATAATAAATAATAAATAATAAATAATAAATAATAAATAATAAATAATAAATAATAAATAATAAATAATAAATAATAAATAATAAATAATAAATAATAAATAATAAATAATAAATAATAAATAATAAATAATAAATAATAAATAATAAATAATAAATAATAAATAATAAATAATAAATAATAAATAATAAATAATAAATAATAAATAATAAATAATAAATAATAAATAATAAATAATAAATAATAAATAATAAATAATAAATAATAAATAATAAATAATAAATAATAAATAATAAATAATAAATAATAAATAATAAATAATAAATAATAAATAATAAATAATAAATAATAAATAATAAATAATAAATAATAAATAATAAATAATAAATAATAAATAATAAATAATAAATAATAAATAATAAATAATAAATAATAAATAATAAATAATAAATAATAAATAATAAATAATAAATAATAAATAATAAATAATAAATAATAAATAATAAATAATAAATAATAAATAATAAATAATAAATAATAAATAATAAATAATAAATAATAAATAATAAATAATAAATAATAAATAATAAATAATAAATAATAAATAATAAATAATAAATAATAAATAATAAATAATAAATAATAAATAATAAATAATAAATAATAAATAATAAATAATAACAATATTAAAAGTAGTGGTAGTAGTAGTAGTAGTAATAATAATTATAATGATGATGATGATGTCTGCTCTGCCCTGCTCTGATTTGCTCTGCTCTGCCCTGTCAGAAGCTGAAAAGAACAGGGCCTAAAGATATTTATGGTAAAACTAATGCATTTACAAACGTGTACAATAAAAGTGAGAAGATTATTGTGAAACCGAGGGACTAGAGATAGTAAAAAAAAATTTACTCCTTCAATGTCTAATTAATTATAGAAGTGGAGTGTCTACAAATTTTATACAACCTATTGAGAGAGGACTGTTGAAAGAATTCCAATCATAATACGGAATATAAAATATGGGGTAAATTTAATGGTTTGTGGGAGATTACAAAAAAGTAAAAGTAGTAAAGGTGGGATTAGTATGAGAAAGAAATAATAAAATAGTTTTGTGACCTGACCTTAGCTGGCCAAATAAGAAAGTGTTGCCCAACCTTGATTGAAAAAAAAATGTATTGCAATCAATTAAAAATTGGAGGGAGTAGTCAATAAAGTTTTGTGATGGAAAATATAATAGTCAAAATGATATATCAAAAACATATGAAAAGGAAGATATAGTAAATAAAATAAGAAGTAAGTTTTTTTTTTAACAAAATCAATTTATTAATAAAAAGCCGTCTAGCATCTACAAATGAAATTTAAATCAACAAATACATAAAACAGAATCAAATAAAGGATTCCTTCATCAAAGCTATGATCGTTGAAAAGATCTTGCACCATGGTACATCCCTTACACGCATTGATGAAAAATGCAGCCTTTTCGGAAAAACGGTTTAACGATAAGAAGTTACTTTTTTGTCATCAATAAAATTATTTTATTACAAATATTATTAATTTAAAGATTATATTCATTTTTAAATCATGGTAATGCCTAACATATTGAATAAAAATAATACAGGTGTACAGGAGAAATGCTAGAAAATATAAAAAGCCTAATTATCACCATTTCCTAAAACAAATAAAATTTTACAAGAAATAATTTTAGTTGAAAACATGGCAAGAAGACTAAATTAAAAATAAGACAAGACTAGAAAGTCTAACTATAATTATGTGGAAAAAAAAATTATGAAATCATAATCCTCTTTGTTTCTTGCAATTATGAGTTTTGCATTCTTAATTTAGAATGTTAATTGACCCCATTCATCAGGAGATTAATAAGAGTAATTTGAAGAATAAGCCTTGACCCACATGAGTTTTTTCATAACAAGTGGCTTAGCTACATCCTTTCGCGTAAAAAGGATTAAGATGTACAAGATACAACTATTATAAATCCTCACTATGAAAGTTCATTTCCACCAACATATAGTGTGCAACCATATATAGTAGTTACTTGGTTCTCTCTATTTGTTTTTTATTTATTTATTTATTTATTTCTATTTATTATAATATAGTGTGTGATTCCTACACACAAAAAAAAAAAAAAAAAAAAAAAAAAGAAAACAACATAGTCTATATAACCTTATAATACTGAGCACTTACAGATTAGTGTGGTAGTTGGTGATGTAGAATAGCAGGAGGCAGATTCGTGGATGGCGGTGGAACAGTGAGACAATATGATAATGGTGTTACTAAACATGGGCACGGGCCGTGCCCGTGCTGCCACGGGCCGTGCCTGGCCGTGCCGGGGTGGGGGCCGTGCCGTGCCGGCTCCGCGGCGTGCCGTGCCTGAAATTGGCACACCCCAGCCCACGGCCGGCACGGCCCACGTGCCTAGCGGGTCGTGCCGTGCCGGGCCGCCCGTGCCACCCTTCTTATTTTTTTTCTTTTTTTTAAAAAAATAAATGATAAAAAAAAACGAATTAAAAACAACAATGCATATAATAAAAAAAAATACGAGTGCGATAATCCGAAAACACAAAAAATTGAAGAATAACTTATTTTATTATATGACGGTAGCCGGTACGAATGTACGATCATTCAATAATACAAAATTACAAAATAAGTAATGATAATTAAAAATCGTACAATAGTGTATGAATATTGAATAACTTCATTTATTATACGGAATACGAAGTTCGATAATACAAAAAGAATACAATAGTGTATAATGTAAATATGTAATCATGTAATTATTATTGGTCGTCTTCGTCTTCGCCTTTGTCTTCATCTTCGTCTTCGTCTCCTAGAGGTTCAAGTTCATCCGCCAATTGAGTGGATTGAGAAGTATGAGAACTAAAAGAAGTCGACGTTCCTTCATCGTCGTCGTTTTGTGCATAAGTACGATCTTGAGAACGAGTTTCGGCATCCAACCAATCCTTGAAGCAAACACACATTTCAAGTGTTTCGGGTTTTAGTCTTGTTCTTCTATCGTCTAGAACTCTTCCCGACGCACTAAAAGCTCTTTCGGAAGCAACGGAGGAGACTTGGATAGCAAAAATATCACGAGCCATTGCCGACAAAATTGGATGTTTCACGGCTTGTGATTTCCACCAATCGAGGATGTCGAGGCCAAACTTCTCTTCATCGTCCATGCCTTTCATGAATTCGTAACTTAAGTACATTTGCAACTCCGAAACATCGCTTTGTGTTCTCCTAGATGATGATGATTCTGTACCTGAATACTTAGACATCAAGTTAGCAGCTTGTGCAAATAAACCTTTGGCCCGTTTACTTACATTTTTGGATGTTTGAGAAGGGGCAAATTGAGACACGGTTCCATATTTACTTTCAAAACTCTATATAAATTAAAAAACTCATCCGTCACCTTATTCTTAAAAGTTTCAACATCATCTTCAAAATTCATGTTACTATAATAAATATCAATTATTAAAAAGGTGTCATCATATTTTTGTCTAGGATCTAAAATAGAAGCAAAAATATAAATCATAGGAATATCGGTGTAATATTTACGCCATTTATCCTCCATGGATGGAAGATATCCACGATAAACATGTTGTGATCGGTGTTCCGCAAAAAGTTGTGCAAGTAAACATGCATTGCTAAGAAAAGAATGAGCACAAGGATTATATACAGAAGAAAAACAATGTGTCATACCATATAGTAATTGTAAAAACTGCATATATTTTTCACAATTAGCCCAATCATCTTCTAGTAAAGCATTTTGTGGAAATTTCATATTATAAAAAAGTGTTAAATGAACCTTGTACTCGATTGCCCGACTCAACATTTCAGAGGTGGAGTTCCACCTAGTTGGACAATCCGGTGCTATTTTTATGGTTTTTATCCGTTGTTGCCTGCAAAAACCTTTCCATTCTTGATATCTCATGTTAGATCTATTAATAGACATAATAGCATTCCTTATTTTGTGATAAAATGGACCAATTGCTTCTGTTCCATCCTTCACACACAAGTTAAGAACATGACAAATGCATCTAACATGAAGTGCATCTCCATCTAATATAACATCGTTCAATTGGGATTTGACCAAATTCGCACTATATGTCATAGAAGTTGCATTATCGAAAGTCATAGACATGATTTTATCCCTAAGACTATATGCATCAATGACTTCCATTAAATGATGTGAAATGTTAAGACCGGTATGAGGGTATTCAAGCATTTTGAAATGCATGATGCGTTTTTGTAACATCCACTCATTATCTAACCAATGACAAGTAACACATAAATAGTGAAGTCCGTACCCACCATCCCATGCATCGGCGGTTAAAGAAACTCTACTAGGAAGATTAGCTAATTCATTTACTAATTTCAATTTGTACTCTAGATAAGTCTTCATGGCAGCAGATCGAACGGTTTTTCGGGAGATTTTTTTGTGTTTTGGTTGTAGTGCTCGGTTAATATAGTTGTTGAAGGCATCATTTTCGGCGAAAAGAAAAGGTTGTTCTGCTTGTACAATCATTCTCCCAAGTTCATCCCCTATCTCTCTCGTAATTGTAAATGAAACCTTGTGGATGGAATTGAGAAATTTTAGGTTGGGTTGGATCACTAGATGGTCCACCACATTTTTTTGTATGTCTAGTAAGGTGTCCCGTCCCTCCCTTGGTATCGACTGAGAAAATTTTACCACAAGTCCGACACTTGCATTTTTTTCCATCTTTACTTAATTGATAATGTGCCCAACATTCACTCTTTCTTTTGGTTTGAGCAAAATCCTCTTCGGTACACCACTCTAATATGTTAGGATTTTGGGTGGATGGTTCACTCGACCCGGAGGCTTGTGTTTGGCTACCTTGGGAAGGAGGAGGAAAAGGAAATTCATATTGTTGAAATTGGGTTTGTTGAAATTGGGTCCAAGGAGCCATATCATCCATTTGTTCTTGCCCTCCCGTGTTTTGGGGATGAAAGAAAGGGGTGGAAGTGTTTGGAAAGGGCATGTTAGGAGAGGGAAAGGGCATGTTAGGGGGGGGGGCATAGACATTGAAGTGTTTGGGTTTGGTGATTCCCTACGTTTTAACTTGGCTTTTCTAGAGGAGGAGGAAACGTTCGGGTTTGATGCCATGATTAATTAATAATAATAACACAACTAACAATAACAAAGTAACAATTAACAACAATAATAATAACAATAACAATAAGAATTAATTAGTAAGTACTTTTTATATAAATTAAATTTTTAAAAATAATTATAATAATAGTAGATTACTTGGATCAATGAGATCCCAGGTAGGAGAGGTTAGGAGCGATGTTGTCCAGAGCCCAAATCCCGCCTTAGACAGATTTCAACAATCCAAATAACCCACAATTAAAATAGAAAGTAGTTTTTATATAATTAAGTAGTTCCAAGAATACAAAAATAATAATAATAATAATAATAATAATAATAATAATAATAATAATAATAATAATAATAATAATAATAATAATAATAATAACAATAATAATAACAATAACAATAACAATAACAAATTAAAATAAAGTTGAGTTAGATCTTACAATGACGCTTCAATGCTTTCCCAAATTTATAATTTCTTGAACTTATAATTTCCCGAATTTTAAATTTCCCGAATGTAAATATAACAATGTAAATATGATTTGATGAATTGTGATATTTTTGGAGGAAAATATGAGGTATTTATAGGGAATTTGGGTGGAAAAAGGGGGGGAAAACTAGCCGTTTTAGAGCTGTTGGAAAACGGCCATAAACGGCTAGTTTTCCAACGGTAAGGCACGGGCCGTGCCGTGCCGTGCCACGTGCCGTGCCGGCGGGTCGTGCCAGCGTGCCGGCCCACGTGCCGGCCACCGTGCCACCTGCCGTGCCCGTGCCAGAATCCGGATTTTTGTTCACGGCACGGCCCACGTCCCACAGGTGGGCCGCCGTGCCGTGCCGTGCCGCCACCCGTGCCCGTGCCGGGCCGTGCCGGAGTCGTTTCGGGCCCGTGCCGCCCGCGTGCCGGCACGGCCCGTGCCCATGTTTAGGTGTTACCCTCTTTAAGATATGTACTTGTATGGTTGGAGCCACTGGTGGTCTCATTTTTGGTTACGACATTGGCATTTCAGGTTATTTATTTTTATCTATATAAATTTTAACCTTTCTTTTGACCATCACAATAATATTAATTAACATAATGCTTTTATATTCACATTAAAGATTTTTGTAGGAGGAGTAACTTCAATAGACATATAGAAAAGAGTCAAAGGCAACAGGCCATGAGAGTGCGTATTGTAAATTTGACAGTCATCTTTTACAACTCTTTACATCATCTCTCTATCTTGCAGCCTTGATAGCCTCTTTCTTTGCTTCATGGATCACTAGGGCTTATGGAAGAAAAATGTCAATGTTTTTTGGAGGTTTAACTTTTCTCATAGGATCTCTTCTCAATGGATTTGCCCAAAATGTGGCAATGCTTATCATTGATCGTATGTTTCTTGGTGTAGGTGTTGGATTTTGTAATCAGGTAAATATTAGAAATCATTTTATATGATGACCTCTATGTTCACTAATATTTGTCATATCAAATACAGATATTTAACTTTAACATTATTTCAAAAAATAAACGATAAAAAACAAAATGAGAAAATGTAATTTTGAAATTTCTGTTATAATTTTTTATAATTATCTTTGATTTAATTTAGGAAACATTTAAAGTCAATTTCAACCAATAAGCATTTTAAGAAACCAATGAGTAAAGGTTTTTAAAAGTGTGTAATAAAATTCTTTTTTTTTTTTTTTTGAAGGAGTGTAATAAAATTCTACATTGAAGAGTATATTAATATATACATTTATGTATGTAGTATGTGAAGGAGTTATGTCTTCGATAAGTGCAATTACTAGATATATCAAGGATCACTATTATGAAGATAATAAGTTCGTTCTTTTAGGTCGTCATTACCTGTTGCTAGACTATGATCAATGATCTTTGGGCTAGTCAAATAGTCCAAAGCCCGCTAGAATGGATCCTATGAAGTCACACACAAGAGTATTGGGTCAAACAAGTTAGAAGCCCATTATTGGGTCTCATGAGTTTATGACATGCTACATTGATTGTTGGGCTAGAATAGTTAGAAGGGCTTAATATGTTTTGGGCTTGATGTGGATCTATTTAGAGATGTGATCTATAAATATAATCCATACCTAGGGTTGTATGACATAACAATTAACAGTTAATTGTGAATCAGGCAACCAAGACCAAAAACCCTAATCCTCTCTCTCTCTCTCTCTCTCTATTCGGCGCTCTCTCTCTCCTCCCTGTCCATACGGCCCACCTCTTTGGTTGGCGCGTGTGGTGGTGTCGTGGGTGGTTTGTGGTGTGCTCGTGACTCACTTCTCCGTCAAAGGTTGATTGAAGTGTTCGATCACGTCTAACTAGAATTAGTGGAGGTTTGATCCGTGCTCGTGGACAAATTAGAGGAATCACGCTTGGGATTCTTTATTTCCCTTTGTTCTTGCTTGATCACTTGTGGAATCACGCTTCAAAGGTATTAATTCTAATTCTTTATGTGTTATGCATGATCTTGGGATTTGGTGCTATATGAATATGATTCATGTTTTCCGCATTCGTACCTATAAACTCCTACAGTGGTATAAGTTAGCCCATGCATGTACATATATTGAATATTAATTCTTTGATAATCCACAATTTTAATTCAATTAGAAGGGAGAATAATTTAATTATTGGTCAATTATTATATTAAATGTGATTTAACAATATAGAATCATTAAAAGTTGCTTAAATTGCTCCGAATTAGCCTTAATTTGATTCGAATTTTGCCCCATATTAAATTATGAATTTTTCATGATCAAATTATTTAATTTAAGAGTTAAATTAAATTGGGGATTAATTTCATGAAGAACCCTAATTTCAAGATTGAATATGATTTAATTTTGAAATTAATTGGACCACATTAAGATTAATTTAATTTCACAAAAATCATTTTGTTTTTATTTAAATTAAAATAAAAAAGGGGTTTTTGGGTGCGGCAGCCGCGGCTGGGAGGTGCTGCCACGACGACTGCCGCACCGGTGGTGGTCCGGGAGGGAGGGCGGGCAGGGCAGAACCTGAACAGGAGCAGCACAGCAGTGCACCACCAGCTGCGTGTGCTGCTGCTGCTGTTCTTGCGTCGCTGCTGTGCAGCGTACACCGTAAGGTGTACGACCACGGTGGCTGGCTTCGGCTGGCCACACCACGGTGGCTGGCGCAGCTATTTTAAAAAAAAAAATTAAAAAAAATCAGATTTCAAAAAAAAAAAAAAAGGGATTAGTTTTGATTTTGAAAAGATAATTAACAAAATTAAAGTTGTTATTTTTGTTAAGTTTGGATAATTATGGAGCAAAAGATTCTATTTGGATAATGATTGATTTAATGAGATTATACCATAATTAATTTTGGATAATAATTGATTTAAAATATGTGATTGGCTAGCAATTATGATAGAATCTCCTAAATTAGTTAGGATAATCATGGAAAATAAATATGATTTATCTTTTATAATTAGAATATGATTTGATTCTATCTCTTACCTAAAATAAAATATATGATATTATATGATTGGTTAGAAATAATATATGATATTATCTAATTGCAGTAATTAATTAATTAAAAATATGAGATATTTTGTGCCATGTTTCCTTAATTATGATCATTCGATGTTGTAGTTTAGGAAAGCATGATGAGTGATTTATTATGTGGCACTTTATAATATATGATATTATTTATTGCTATATATAGACTAGTATGGCCCATAGATTCTAAATACGATCTGCGCATCGTTTCGTATTTTTGTAATCTAAATACGGTCTGCGTACCGTTAAGTATTTTTGTAATTTTATTTTATTTTATTTTATTTAAGTAGTAGATAGAATAGAATAATATTACAGGTTATAGTTGATCCAAGAAGCCAATGGAGTGGAGGCCCAAAGGAATAAGATGGATGAGATCCATGAAGATTCAAGTGGGAGCATTTTTTTGCTTTATTAGTTTTCTTAGGATTAAGGGGTCATACTATGTCATGTTTTACTTATGCATTAGTAGATTATGCATGTTATATTTATTTTATGTTGATTGATGATGCGTTAGAGTACTAAATAATCACAACATAATAAATCTAAGTCCCGGTAATATTGAGATTGCTTTTCCAATTAAAAACCTGATGAAACCTTCGATATTTATGATGGGTCATGCCAAAGCTGGGTGTCATATTATATCTTGGGAAAGTTGGGGTAAATCAAGTTTTACAATTTTAATTGGTTATACTCAACAAGGTTACCTAAAGAGTTTAGAACCTTGAAGCAAGGGTAATAATTAAACATGTGATGAGTAATTATTCAACCAAGAATTACAAGAGTTGTAATCAGTAAAGAGTTTACTCACGTTGAAAATGTAATGGTTGATGGTAGGGCCAAAGTCCGGTCAATTATTACACAAATAAAGGGTCTTGGAATCATTTAATTCAATAGGGATCATTTTAATATTGAATAAATGCTTTAAAGTTACCAATTTAAATCGTTTATAGTACTTTAAAATTATTAAACATAATTAATGAACTTTGCCTCGTTTTGTTTTTGTTTGTAGACGAATAACTATAATGACAACACTATTTTTGCAACGAAACTAAATTTAAGGCTGAATCTCAGAAACTTCAGGGAATGGGAGAACGAGTTGAGAAATGTTCTCATAAGCCATAAGCTTGAATCTCGTTTATACATACCTGTTGAGGGCAAGTATACTGAAGGTTATGATCCTGAAAGGCATGCGAAAATTGTTTCGGATGCAGAGAAAATCAGGAATCTCATTTTAGAATCTATTCCAAATTATTGGAAAGAAGGTTCAGGCAATATGAGTTAACCAACTTGTGTGAATGTCTTCGTGCCATCTGTCAAGGTGGCATTGGGGCATTAGGAAGTGGAGGAGGAAACTTTAACGACTACAATGTAAGAGAGGTCGTTAATTTGATCCCTCAGATTTACTATTCATGGACTGACATCATAAGGTTTGAGGCTTACAATGTTCATTGTAAGATAATGGCTAAGAAACTCATGCCTTGTCAGTCAGTAAGGACCCATGTCAATGAACTGATTAATTTATTCAATCAGATGGACGTCCTTGGGAAACCGTTTGATGATGACTCCGCACATGACATAATCTTGTTCTCACTCCACGATGGTTTTGATATAGTCAGGCTTACTCAAAATGATGAGGGCTCGACGGTGACATTAGTCAACCTTTTACTCAACCATGCTGAGGAGTACTTGAAAAGGAGACAAAGCAAATGCTTCTGTTGTGGTGATTGGCTTCGCCATACACCAGGGTGTCCCCATTATACACCAGTGAAAACAGAAGGTAAGGAGTTACTTGATGTTTTTGTTGTAGAAATTAATCTTACCTCTTCTTCAACTTGGGTATTCGATACCGGTTGTGGTTCTCACATTGTTAATAACATGTAGGGCCTAGAAGGGAGTAGGGCATTAGCAAAAGGGGAAGTTACACTCCGAGTAGGAAATGGAGCAACAGTTGCTGCACTTGCTATTGGAGATTATCATTTGAGACTTTCGTCTGGTTTAATTTTGGTTCTTAATAAATGTTATTATGTTCCAACTGTTACCAAAAACATTATTTCAGTTCCTATTTTAGATACTGAAGGATTTTCTTCTGAAATAAGAGACAAATGTTATTTTATTTCCAAAGAAAATATGTTATATGCTAAAGCGAAATTATTTAATGGCTTGTATGTTTTAGATTATACAACTCATATCTACAACATAGATCATAAAAAGAAAAGAACAGATGGATCAAACCCAACTTACCTATGGCATTGTAGGCTTGGACATATTAACTAAAAGCGCATCCAGAAATTACATAAGGATGGACTCCTTTCAACATTTGATTATGAATCATTTGAAAATTGTGAGTCATGCTTGCTTGGTAAAATGACTAAGTCACCCTTTACGGGTGTAGGTGAGAGAGCTAGTGACCTTTTGGGACTCATACATACGGATGTGTGTGGACCAATGAGTTCAAAAGCTAAGGGTCAATATAGATACTTCATTACTTTTACTGATGATTTAAGAAGATTTGGTTATGTTTACTTAATGAAGTAGAAGTTGGAAGCCTTCGAAAAGTTCAAAGAATTCCAAAATGAGGTACAAAACCAACTTGGGAGAACAATTAAAGCATTACGATCTGATCGTGGTAGTGAATATTTAACCTAGGAATTTGATGAACATCTGATTAACTGTGGAATACTTTCACAGTTAACCCCTCCAGGGACACCACAATTGAATGGTGTGTCAGAAAGGAGGAATAGGAACTTACTAGATATGGTTCGATCCATGATGAGCTTTACTGATCTTCACATATCATTCTAGGGATATGCATTAGGAGCAGCTGCGAACATACTAAACAGAAGCCCATCCAAAGCAGTTGAGAAGACACCATACGAATTATGGACTGGAAAAGTTCCAAAGTTGTCTTATCTCATGGTTTGGGGTTGTGAAGTCTATGTAAAACGTTTACAAATTGACAAACTCGGCCCTAAATCAGACAAATGTTTCTTTGTAGGTTATCCCAAAGAAACAAAAGGGTATTACTTCTACAATCGCGACGATGACAAAGTGTTTGTTGCTCGCGATGGTGTCTTTCTAGAAAATGAATTCCTCTCTAGAAAGCCAAGTGGGAGTAAAGTAGTTCTCGAAGAAATTCGAGACGAGCAACAAATGGATGTGGATAACACCACATCAGAGGCGAGCGCGCATAATCATGCGTCGGAGCAAGCTAATTCAACTAGCGAGACTCCTATCGTCCCACTTGAATCCAATTCTTGCGAAAATCTTCAAAGAGTTGAAGAGAACATTTCTATTGTTGCTCCTACCCCACGTAGGTCTGCCAGAATCAGAAACAAACAGTTTGTTGAAGTTATGTTAACTGAGGATTCTGAAATCTTCTTATTGGAGAATGAGGAACCTACAACCTACAAGCAAGCTTTGATGAGCCCCAACTCAAAAGAATGGCTTGAGGCCATGAAATCCGAAATGGAATCGATGTCTGAAAATGTCGTGTGGACCTTGGTGGACTTGCCTAATGGGGTAAAACCTATTGGTTGCAAGTGGGTTTATAAGATTAAAATAGACAAGGATGAAAATGCCTACATCTATAAAGCAAGACTGGTTGCGAAAGGGTACAGACAGATTCATGGTATTGACTATGATGAAACCTTTTCCCCAGTAGCAATGCTTAAGTCCATTCGGATTCTTCTAGCGATTGCTACATTTTTCGATTACGAAATTTGGCAGATGGATGTCAAAATCGCCTTCTTGAATGGGTTCTTGATGGAGGAAGTGTATATGACACAACCTGAGGGTTTTGAAGATCCAGAAAATCCTGGAAAGGTATGCAAGCTTCAGAAATCCATTTATGGATTGAAGCAAGCATCAAGGAGTTGGAACCTTCGTTTTGATGAAGCAATCAAACAGTTTGGTTTTGTCAAAAGCGAAGAGGAACCTTGTGTATACAAGAAGTCCAGTGGGAGCAGCATAGTTTTCTTAGTCTTGTATGTAGATGACATACTACTCATGGGAAACGACATACCAATGCTTGAGTTAGTCAAGGAGTGGTTGAAAAGTTGTTTCTCCATGAAAGACTTGGGTGACGCCGAGTACATCTTGGGAATCAAGATCCATCGAGACAGGTCTCGAAGGATGATTGGATTGAGTTAAGAGACTTATGTTGATAAGGTTCTTGACAGATTTTCGATGAAAGACTCTAAAAGAGGATTTCTCCCCATGTCTCATGGCATTACGCTCAGTAAATCTCAATGTCCAGTTACACCATATGAGATGAGACGTATGGCGATTATACCTTATGATTCGGCAGTAGGGTCGATAATGTATGCCATGATTTGTACAAGGTCGGATGTTTCATATGCTTTAAGCATGTGTAGCAGATTTCAGGCAAATCCAGGTGAAGCGCACTGGACAGCTGCCAAGAACATCCTTAAGTACTTGAGAAGGACTAAAGGAATGTTTCTAGTATATGGCGGCGAAGATAAGTTGGTTGTCAAGGGTTATACGGATGCGAGTTTCTAAACAGACATAGATGATTTTAAATCCCAGTCTGGATACATCTTCTGTCTGAATGGAGGTGCAGTGAGCCGAAAGAGTTTGAAGCAAAGCACTGTCGCAGACTCTACTACAGAATCAGAATATTTGGCTGCCGTTGAAACAACTAAGGAAGCAGTTTGGATTATGAAATTCCTTATTGAGATGGACATTGTACCAAGTGCTCAAAAAGGGATTGAGCTGTATTGTGACAACAATGGCACCATTACTCAGTCAAAGGAGCCCAGGTCACACTTCAAATCCAAACATGTTGAGAGGAAGTATCATCTCATTCAAGAAATCCTTGGCAGAGGAGATGTCAAGATGTGCAAAGTTCATACGGATGAGAATATCGCTGATCCCCTTACTAAACCCCTTCCATTGCCTAAGCATGAGAAACATGTTGATGCAACTAGATTGAGGCTAATGATGTAATTTAAGTTGTATTTGTTTTTAGAGAAAAACTTATTACATATGTAATACATTCATTGGCAGAATTATGTTTAATCAGAAGTTTATCATTTCTCTTATTTAATTGTGGTTTCAATATTAAATAAAATGTCCAAAATAATTATGGATTGATGGGTTCATCAGGTTAATTATTTAATGACCTGGTGAATGAAACCCCACAGGTGAAAAAAATCCATATATTATTCCAGTTCCTAGTTCGGAATCATTAAACTGGACATAAATGATTTCAATTAATGGACTAGCATGTAAGATTGATTGGATAGCTCTGTTTCATGGGCTATAGGAGCGTAGTGAAGCTCGGTCAATCACATGGATATGCATGAATGATGCATGATCGAACTATAGACCTACTTTGAAGCTCAAAGTATAGAGCTTCCGGATATATTAGTGGATTCCTTTGACATGAGTGGAACACTGATTTCGTTCAATGATTGATTTAACTGTGGTACACTCAAACATCTTCCCGTAACTAGAGATTATAAAGTGTGTTTCCCGGTTACTTCATGAGTTGAGTGGGAGCTTTGGTTGCTGCAAGATTGGATTGAGTCTACCTATTTAATTAGGAATGTGTCTTGGCCCCTTGAAAAGGGAGAATTCAGAAAATGCATGGCCGTGCTCAAATGGATTACATAGTAATCATTTGTTTTGTAATTCTAACTCAGTTTTTCAAGAAAATATTTGTAGATTAATATGATTACGACATGAGATGCAATCATATTATCAAATCGACACACATTGACTTAAGGAATTTGAATATTGCGCACTTGTCTCAGACAAGTGGGAGATTGAAGGAGTTATGTCTTCGATAAGTGCAATTACTAGATATATCAAGGATCACTATTATGGAGATAATAAGTCCATTCTTTTGGGTCGTCATTATTTGTTTCTAGAATATGATCAATGATCTTTGGGCTAGTAAAATAGTCCAAATCCCACTAGAATGGATCCTATGAGGTTACACACAAGAGTATTGGGTCAAACAAGTTAGAAGCCCATTATTGGGTCTCATGAGTTTATGACATGCTACATTGATTGTTGGGCTAGAATAGTTAGAAGGGCTTAATATGTTTTTGGCTTGATGTGGATTTATTTAGAGATGTGATCTATAAATATAATCCATACCTAGGGTTGTATGACATAACAATTAACAGTTAATTGTGAATCAAGCAACCAAGACCAAAAACCCTAATCCTCTCTCTCTCTATTCGACCCTCTCTCTCTCCTCCCTGTCCGTACGGCCCACCTCTTTGGGTGGCGCGTGTGGTGGTGTCATGGGTGGTTTGTGGTGTGCTCGTAACTCACATCTCCATCAAAGGTTGATTGAAGTGTTCGATCACGTCTAACTAGCATTAGTGAAGGTTTGATCCGTGCTCGTGGACCAAGTAGAGGAATCACGCTTGGGGTTCTTTATCTCCCTATGTTCTTTCTCGATCACTTGTGGAATCACGCTTCAAAGGTATTAGTTCTAATTCTTTATGTGTTATGCATGATCTTGGGATTAGGTGCTATATGAATATAATTCATGTTTTCCGCATTCATACCTATAAACTCCTACAGTCTGTACCCGTTTACCTCTCGGAAATGGCACCTGCAAATCTAAGAGGAGCTCTTAATATTGGCTTTCAAATGGAAACTACAATTGGAATCCTTACTGCAAACCTTATAAATTAAATATCAAAGGGCATCTAGGTTGGAGACTTTCATTAGGCCTAGCAGGAGTACCAGCAGCAATAGTAACCATAGAAGGCTTAATCCTTCCTGATTCCCCTAATTCTTTGATTGATAGAGGAAAGAGGCAAGAAGCAAGAAGAATGTTACAAAAAATTTGTGGCGTTGATAACGTCGATGAGGAATTCCAAGACCTTATTGAATCTAGTGAGGCATCTAAGGCCGTGGATAATCCATGGAAGAATATTTTACAACCAAAAAACCGCCCTCAACTTATCATGGTAATGCTTATTCGTTCCTTTCAACAACTAACTGGAATCAATATCATCATGTTCTATGCTCCCGTTCTCTTTAAAACCCTAGGATTTGGTAATGATGCAGACTTAATGTCATCAGTTATAACAGGTGGTGCTAATGTAATTGCCACTTTGGTTTCCATATTTTCGGTTGATAAAGTTGGAAGAATGGCTCTATTCATTGAAGGAGGCATCCAAATGTTTGTTTGCCAGGTAAGATAGATGTATAATTTCTATGTAATTAACATCCTAAAACTTATTCTTTTAAATTGAAAAAAAAAATAATAATTAGTTTATCATTCTTTACATGTTAACTTAAAATCACATTTTGTGAGAAAACTACTAAGAACTTTATAATAAATTTAATCAGATATCGATCTCAATAAATATTATGTTTTCATATGTAAATAGTTATCATATAAATATGAATTTATAAACTTATCGGGATGTAGATAAACATATAGTGTCCCATATTCCTTTTATTCATACACAGAAATATTAACAAGTTTTCTTTAAATTTGGTAGATATTAACTATGTTATTCATTGGCTACACATATGGAACCACTAGACAAAGGCAATTTTCAAAAACAAGTGCTAAATTTGTGGTGTTCCTAATTTGCACTTATGTTGCCACATTTGCATGGTCATGGGGTCCCTTGGGTTGGTTAGTATCAAGTGAGATATTCCCACTCGAGACTAGACCAGCTATGACTGCCATTAATGTGATCTTTAACATGACATTTACCTTCATAATTGCACAATGCTTCCTTACCATGCTTTCCTACATGAACTTTGGTCTTTTCCTCTTTTTTAGCGAGTTTGTCATCATGATGACCACATTCATATATTTCTTCTTGCCTGAAACAAAAAATGTGCCTATTGAATAAATGTATGTTGTGTGGACGGCACATTGGTTTTGGAGCAAGTATATTCCTGATGAAGTTTTGGGTAGTTATGAAAAAAATATTGAAATTTCTATAAAGAAAGAAGTAATTAGAATAGATTTACATTTTAGGTAGGCTAAGATAAAATTTAGAGTATTTGTAGTCATGATACTTGACATAGAATTCATATATTATATAGGAAATAGAAAAAACTATATTTGTCTTTGTTGCACATGATGGAAGGTTTGGAATTCATCTAATATATGAGAAATACTAAGAAGTAATATTTGTCCATATTGCATGATGGAAAGGCTATACTACTGCATGAGTGTAGAATATTTTTTCACCCATTCCTTTTTGTAGCTTTTTGGACAAATAAATTGTAAGAGTAACTTTGAAGGAAGATTGAATGTTCAACTTTGCCTTCTTCTTCTTAGTTGACAGACATCAATATGTTTATCACATGAATTTGTTAAGATAGTGCAGACATTCGTTGGGTTGAAGATATTGTTTACCAAGATACTAAGTGAACAATTTGAATCTTAACTTTTTTTCCTCTATCTCTCTCTTTTTGGTACTAAAGAATTTAAGAAATTTGAGAGGTCATATTGCCCATGCTTCTCTTTCCCTATATTTCATTAAGGCTTTTGTCAATCTCATCATAGTTTAATTTTGAGATGAAATACTAGCTACTTCTTTACCTTCTCTTTTTGTTTTCTTAATTCCAGCGGGACGAGAACAAAAAAATCAGCACTTAATCTTTTTGAAGCCGCCCCCACCCCCCCCCCCCCCCCCCCCCCTCGCTATCATAAGGAAAAGGTTGATTTGGAACTTGCCACTTTGGAAACTCTTGCATCACAATCCAATAATGCCTCAACTTGAATATCCAGCCCTTCATTTTGAATATACAACTAATAAGCAACATTCTCAACAATGTCGTCATTTGACCACTAAGCTTACTCCTCTTATTTGAAGAATACAACCTAACCCAAATGCTAACCAACTTATTGATATTCCTCCAAGGTGCTTTAAGAGATTTCATTGTCCTACTACGGATAATAGAGGGTTTTCTCTCATGTGTTTTTTCATAAATATTTTTTATCTATTTCCACAACATAGCCTTGGTTACATCAGTTCCTATTTCTAAATCTCCGCCACAATTCCAATACCCAGACACAAGCGCTTCATCTTCTTTTATACTCCATCTGTCTCTTTGAATTTTTGCTCCTAGCATTATTTGTGTTGCCTAAAGTGGATCACTGTCATCGTCATCTTCTTCAGCTTCATCATAGTTTTTGTCAACGTCTTCATGCCGGGAAGTAAATAAATCATGACCACTTCTGTTATAGCCTCCATATACACCTGGTGTTGTTGGATGTTGCTTAAATGTTCATACACAGGGAATGTTTGTGCAATTGCATAATTTTTTTTTGGTATGTTGGACGTGTAAGACTCCATATTTTTATAACCTTTTATATAAATTAATTATTTATTTTATTTATCAATCAAAATGATTCATTTCATTTTAAATGAATTAATTATTTAAATATAAAATAAGTGTGTATAAAATAGGGCTGGCAATAAGGTCAGGTTAGGTCGGGTTCAGTTCAACCTGTTTAAATAAACGACTCATCACCCCAAACCTAAACCCGGCTAGTTTACATAAACAGGTAAGAAATTCAAACCGGAACCCGACTTGTTTATAAACGGGTCGACCCGAACTTGATTTTTGACGTTATTTTTATGTTAAAAAAAAGCTGAAATGATGTTAAACCAACCATAATTAACGCTCATACCAGTTGAAAATACATCCTGTAAACATTATACTATTACAAATGATAAATTTTTAGTACATATTTCCATCATAATTTAGTACATTATATGCTAACATCGAAGCTTCTCCCTTTCACCAAAAATGTTTTTCTTGCTGTCTTTATTACATCAATTCCTTCTTCCATGGTTGATTTCAGGATTTTTTTTACAAACCAAAAACCATTCATGAAATCCCTCTTCATTTTCCAGAATATTAACCAACTTAGCAACATTACAATCAATATTATCAACACTTCTTAACATAATTAACTAAAATAATTGTAAAGTGAATGAAATTGATGAGTAATTACCTAATGAGTGAACTAAGGAAGAATAACAAGCTTGAATTTATCGTGAATCCACAATTTTGAATATTAACATATAAAACAAGAAAGAGGAGAAAGGAGAAAGGAGAAAGCGTGGATGAGTGAATCGATGCCTAAAACTCAAATTAAGAAAGAAATCAAAAGGGGGAATAGTTAGGGTTTTGTCTTTAATCCTTTTAGACATGTTGGACTTTGGCCCATATTTAAAACAATAGGCCAAGGACTCAAGGATCATTTAAAATAATTGGGTTATATGGGTTGGGTTCGGGTTGACTCGACCTGAAACCAACCCAATTAGTTAAACGAGTTAAGGTGGGTTGTCTTCGGGTCGGGAATTTCAACCTGAACCTAACCCGTTTATTTTCAGGTCAGCTCCGGGTTGACCCAATTACATAAACAGTTTGAAAATCTCTTTGGTAGCCCGTTTATTTTGGGTTGGGTTTGAAGGAATTATGTCTTCGATAAGTGAAATTACTAGATATATCAAGGATCACTATTATGGAGATAATTAGTTCATTATATAGAGTCGTCATTGTCTGGTGCTAGATATGGCAAATGATCTTTGGGCTAGTTAAATAGTACAAAGCCCAATAGAATGGAACCTATGAGGTCACAGAACAAGGGTATTGGGTGAAACAAGTACGAGGCCCATTAATGGGCCTTATGAGATCATGACATATCATATGGAGCGTTGGGCTAGAGTAGTTTGATTAGGACAAGGAGTTTGGGCTTGACATGGACTCTTATTTAGAGATATGATCTATAAATAAGATCCATGACTTAGATTGAAGTAACAATTCACAAGTTAGTTAATTGTAATTCAAGAAACCAAGTCCCGAACCCTAATATCTCTCTCACTCTCACGGCCCTCCCCTCTCTCTCCCTATCCGTACGGCCGGCCACCCCCTTGGTGGCGCGTGGTGTTCGTTGTGGTGGATCGTGGTTAGTTTGTGTGTCTTTTCTCCGTTGAAGGTTGATTGAAGTGTTCAATCCAACTAACTAGCATTAGTGGAGGTTTGATCTGTGCCTGTGGACTAAGTAGAGGAATCACATTTGGGGTTCTATATCTCCCGTTGTTCTTACTCGATTGCACGTGGATTCACGCTTCAAAGGTATTATTATGTGTTCTTTATGTGTTATGCAATGATCTTGGTGTTTAGATGCTTATGAATATGATTCATGCAATTCCGCTTATTAGTATCTAAAGTCCTACAGTGGTATTAGTTAGCCTTTGCATGTACACATATTGAATTTTAATTCTTTGAATGTCCACAATTTTAATTCAATTAGGAGGGAGAATAATTTAATTATAGTTCAATCTTTATATTTAATAGAGATTTAATTTTTGGAATTGTTTAAATGTGATTTAAATTGCTCAATTTTTCTACCAAAATCCGAATCAAGCCCTAGTTTGTCGGAAATTTTGATTGAAATCAAGCCCTAAAATTTTGATTTTTGTGCTTAATTTTGATAATTTTCAAATATTTATGCTTCATAACTTTAATTAGATTGATTTGATACATAAAATATGATTTTTGTATAATCAATAATTTTATTTAAGTATTAGATTAAATTTGAATTAATTTTGTGAAAAACCCTAAAATTGAAATTGAATTATGAATTTGATTTCAAAAATTGAATTAGGCATAAATGTTATGTTTTAGTTCAAAAGACCCAATTTAATCTAATTTTACAAAAGTTGTTTAATTGGATTAAATCTCAAAAAAAATAAAAAAAAAAGATTTATTTTTTTGGGAGGGGCAGCCGTGGCTTAGTGGACGAACCTTCGTCAGGTGGCCACGGCGGTTGCCCAGGTGGTCGAAGGAAAGGGCGGGGAGGGCGCAAGGGGTGGCGGGATAGGGGCGCAACTGTTGCGCCACTGTCACTGTAGCCCGGCGTTTCGCCACCAGCGAGGACGGCAACACATGTGGTTGGGCTTCGCCTGGCCACGGCGGCGCGACAACCTTCTGAGGTGAGGGCGATTTCGGAAGGTCGGCGGAGCAGGGATCCGTCTCTGTTCTGATTGTGTTCAAGCGTCTTGTTTGGTGGGTCTTTGGCTGCCGATCTTTAATTTACGGGTGGGCTGATATTACTTACCTGCGAAGTGCGAACTGCTACGTTGGCTGGGTTCCCCTAACTGACGTGGCAGTTCGTGTTTTATTAAAAAAAATGTTTTTATTAAAATTATTTTTATTTTTATATTTAATTTTGATAAAATATGATTTTATCTAAGATAATTTTAAATCTTAAAATTTGTTTTAATCTTTGAAAATTTTAAGGATTATTAAGTAAGATTCCAAAAAGATAAAGATTGATTTAAATAATGTGATAATCCCATAATTATTTTAGGATATAATTGATTTGAAATTTTGTGATTGGCTAGTAATTAGGATACAATCTCCTAAGTTAGTTAGGATAATCTTTGAGGATAAATATGATTTATCTTTTAACATTAAAATAAGATTTGATTCTATCTCATGCCTAATTTAAAATATATGATATTTTATTGATGGTCATGAATATTATAAGATATTATCTAATTGCAGTAATTTAATTAAATATAAGATATTAAGATGCCATGTTTCACTAGTACAAAAATGACCTAAGGTAACACCACATAGTATCACTTTGTTTTTTTTTTTTGACAATTGCAACATAGTATCACTTTAAAGGCTAGAAACTTAACTAATTTATAAGTAACACTATTGTAACACTTTAACATTAGGTAACACTTGATTGTAACACTTTGATATGAAGTAACACTTTGTTGTAACACTTTGGTATTAAGTAACACTTTGTTGTCACACTTTAATATTCAGTAACACTTTATTGTAACAGTTTAATATTAAGTAGCAATTGCTAATAAAAAGAATAATAATAAAAAAAAGGGTAAAAGGAAAAAGGCATTTACTACGTATTTCGATTCCTTATCTCCCTCGCATTTCATTATTTCTGCCCCCATGTTTACCCTGCAGCCTCTTATGCTCTCTCTATGCACTGCATTGTAACACCCCCAAATCTTCCTCTACGGAAATACTAGTATAATACTTATAATTATACCGTAGAGATAGACTGAGACATATTACCGCCGCGTGATTACACAAGGCTACTCAAACTAACTAAACAACAAATACTTTGCAGCGGAAAAACTTCAATACACTTCTTTTATTAATAATAGACTATAAATAGTAACCATTGTCATGAGTACTCAAAAATAAACATAAAAACCAACATTTCCTAATCAAGGTGAAACCATTCCCGGGACTCCATATGCTCAATTATTGACTCCACCTGAAATTAGTCAACACTGCTTACCATTAAGGTAAACAGGGCGAACAAAAACAAAATAAGAAATACGGATTAGCAAAATATGCTAAGCACGATAATTGCAAGATAATTAAACTCAATTTATTAGCAAACATGCTTTTGAAATCAATTCCATCCTTTCCAATAATTTAACCAATAATTCCAACTAAAAATTCCAAAACCAATTTCAATAATCATCATCAATAGTCAATTCAATAAAACCAATTCCTCTTTAAAATCCAATTCCTTTAAAATCAGTTCCTCAACCAAGTGTGCACACCCCCGAAGCTAGTCTCCTAATGTTACAAGGCTATTCTTGAGGAAAGACCCGGTCATACAAAGTCCAAGGCCTTATCAATAAACCAAATCCGCAGAGTGGGATTACCAACATGCTTGTAAAGCATTAATAATAATAATTCAATAAATCCTCTTTAAATCCAATAATTCCAACTTTTAATAATAATAATAATAATAATAATAATAATAATAATAATAATAATAATCCAAACTCCTTTTTATTTAATTTCACATGCTTTCAAAATCAAACCTTTTAAACATGAATAATAATTTTAATTATTTAAAACATGATATAAAATCAGTACTCCAATTTATTTATCAAAACCAATTTATTTAAACATGCTTTTATTTCATAAATCATAATTTCAATTTACTTTAATTCAATTATCATAAAGTCATTCAACATGCTTATTCAAACCAATCACTTTCAAGGTATCTAGTCACCTAACGTACCTTGATTCTTGCTTAGCAAAATCACACAAAAGGAACCTCAAGAATCTTGATCGAACACACCCTACAAATAAATATAACCTTAATCAATATAAGGTTAACAAATAATCACAATAATTAAATTAAAAACCCCCAACTATATATACATGAACCTTTTAAATTAATTTCTCATAAACATCATTAAAAATCTGATTTTATTTAATTAAAACTAGTTATAATAATTTTTATAAATCCCTCATAATAATTATAAATAATTAAATAAGAAAGAGAAGAAGAAAAGATAGAAAACCAAGGAAAAGAGAAGAATTGGATTTGCGTTGGAAAGAATAGGCAGAACTTGCAAAGGCTGTAAGTCCTTTGATATAACTCCGAATTGGGTGATTCTTGAGCCTAACCTCAAGGAGTTTTTGAGAGGAACAATTTTTTATGAAATAGCAAAACCCCAAAACTGAACAAAAGTGTCCGAAAATTGGATCCAAAGATGTACGGGCTGATTTTCTTTAGAAAAGAGGAGAAGAAGAGTAAGAGAAGAAGAGAATTGGTGTGAAGAATGTGAGAGGTATGAAGGGGTATTTATAGGCTAGCTCATGCAAGAATTATGTCAAGAGAATGTGGGAAGAATTATGATAAAAAGAATTAAGGAATTACTTGGAGAAGAGAATGAAAGAAATATGGAAATTTTTGATATTAAGGTGATTGTGCATAATAAAATATTGAAGGTATGTTTGTCATGAAAAATAATATGGCAATGAATATTACTTGGGGAATAATCAAGAGAAATAAAAGGTAGGAAAATATGATGATCAAATATTAAGAAGATGGAAAAATAGAATTAAGGAAAATAATAGATTTTGGGGAGATAATAAAAAATACAATTTACCAAAATATTTTCCCCCAAAATAATACAAGAGGGCCGAAAATCTTGAGCATCCCATACCTCAGATTTTCGGACTTCTCTAGTAGTATTTAGAAAGATTTTGCTCCGTTTTTAAGGAATAAAAATAATTGTGTAATTAATATAGAATAATTAATTAATTAATTAATTAAATTACCAATTATTCACCAATAAATAACCAAGAAAAATCAGATTTTCTATACTTAGAAAATCCGAAATCCCTAGCTAAATAATGGGAATTTTCGGCCATCTAATATAATTAATAAAATGTAATTTTGCTTTAATTAAAATATTCGAAATATATAAATAATCCGGTTTTTAAAATAAGATAAATGGATAATAAATCTTATCCAAAATAATAATTAGATTTCAAAATACTTTTGGCACCAAAATTCAAATATCATTTTGGCTCCAAATAATAAATTTACTAAAATACGCTTTTTATAAAATAATTCCTAATTAATTAATTAGAAAATACGTATGAAATGCGGGGTATTACAGTCTACCCCCCTTAAAATAAATTTCGACCCAAAACTTAGCAAAAAGAAACGAAAATCATTTTGAAATTATTGGTTCATGCACATCCTAACTTGATTCAAGACTCCAACCAAACTCAAGTAAGACTCGAAATCACTCAAAAATGACTCGAAAAGTAGACGCGCGAATCTCTATCGCCCTCTACCCCCCTTAAAAGGAGTTATGCCCCCGTAACTCGACCACTAACCTTAGGCAAACAACTCTGGGTAACGTTTCCTCATATTAGCCTCAGCTTCCCATGTAGCCTCCTCAGTTTTCTGATTCGACCATAACACTTTCACAATACTCACATCCTTGTTCCTGGTGCTCCTGACTTTAGAATCAAGAATCTTTACTGGTCTTTCCTCGTAAGTCAAATTCTCACCCATCTCAATGGTTTCTGAATGCAACACATGTGTCACATCCGGAATATGCTTTCGAATTTGGCTCACATGGAACACATTGTGAACCCTTTCTAGCTCGTTAGGCAAATCCAACTTATAAGCAACACTTTCCCACTCACTAGATGATCTCATAAGGCCCTATATACTTTGGGCTTAGCTTTCCCTTCTTCCCAAACCTCATCACACCCTTCATAGGTGAAATCTTCAACAAAACCTTCTCTCCAACTTCATGTTCTTCCCCCCTCCTTTTCAAATCAACATAGCTCTTCTGTCGATCTTGGGCTGCTTTAATCTTTTCTTGGATCAACTTGACCTGTTTCACCACATTTTCAATCATTTCTCGCTAAAGAACCATAGCCTCACTTATATCATTCCAACAAATGGGTTTCTACACTTCCGACCATACAATGCTTCAAACGGTGTCATTCCAATGCTTGTATGGTAACTGTTGTTGTAAGAGAACTCTATCAAAGCCAAGTGGTCTTCCCAAGATCTTTGATACTGAAATGAAAGGTGTCCTTCGAACAAGTGTATTATTCCGATAGAGGGTTCGGAATTATAGAAAGCTAATTATTCAGTGAGGTCAAGTGATCGGAATGCCTGGGTGGAGGCCGCTTCCGATCAGTAATATTAATGAATAATTAATATTACAGCTTAATCTTGACTGAACCCTTCAGGTCACACCCAAGCAACTGGCAAACCAAAGCAACGAATTAATTTGGAAGGAATTAATGAGTTGCCTGAATAAGTAATATTTAGATGTCGGAAATTCGAGCTTGGAGCGTCGAAACCGAATGTCGAAAGTCGAGTCGATAATAATAAAAAGATGAGACGAGAAAAACTAATAAATCAACAAATTCCCAAAATACCCACAGCATCGAAATGCCCCGTGCAAACCGAATGCTAGGGGCATATGGCCTAGCATGGTGGCTAGCATGCGCACCAAACGAGGCATTGGCTGGCTGGTGCATGCTAGCACACCCATGCTAGCATGGCTAGGCGAAGCCATGTGTGTGCATTGGCTAATAGCCACGCCGCAGCAACCAGCCGCAAGGGCCAGCACGCTAGGCGCGCCAACCCGCAGCAGCTAATCGCAGCATGGCTAGCCTTGTGTGCAGCTGGGCCCCCACCAAGCAGCCCGCACGCAAGTGCGAGGCCTGCTGGCCGAGTGTATGGAAGCAAGGGCATGGCAGCCCACTTGGGTGCATTAGTGCCCAAGTGGGGCTATCATGTGGCGCAAAAATAGAGGGGTATGAGGGAATTAGTTGGCCGGTTTTTAGAGAGGGAGTGAGGAGCAAGTTTGGTCCCCCCCCTCCAAATGGTCCTCACCTAACCTCTCATATGAGCTTGACACTTGTTGATTTATTAGTAGTTTACTTATTTATTTTATTTTAGATTTAAAATAAAATGAATAATATCAAAATCTCCCGCATGGAAAGATGATGGGAATTTTGAGAGCCTTTTCCTATAAATACCAACATAGGAAGTTGGGAATTCTTCACTTAAGTAAGTGTTGAAAAAGGCATCACAGTGTGAAAACCTTTGAACACTAATTACTCGGGTTTTGAGGTCGGGCCTTGCTAACTCCAAGGCAATAGACCGAGTTCGGTGCTTGTGTTGCGGTGGACATCGTTGGAGGTCCTCGTGTGAGCAGGGCTAAGAGATTTCGAAGTAAGAGCTCAATTAAGTGAGCGAAGCACGCTACAAAGGTAATAATCTCTTACTTAGTCTTATGTTTATATTAATTATGCTTATGGTTATAATTATTGTGTGTTTGGTTTTTGGGGTCGGGTTTCTTTCTGCGGTGGGTCGGACTCACCGAAACCCAACAGCGATATCGGAGCCTTGCTCATTTATTTTTATAATCATATTTTTCAAGGTGTTTTATTGGCTTAATTTTTCTGGTTTTAAGTTGCTAATTAGAGTAGTAGCTCGGTTTTATTAATTTTAATCCCGTATTAGAGCTGATTTCAGCCTAAACCCAGATTTTCGCCTAAAAATAGTGAATTTTGGGTGGAAAAGGCGTTCTGGAAATGGTTTGACCCTATCAGAACTGTGTTTTAGCCAAAAAAAACGACCAGAAATGCACTTTTCGAGGGATTTTTCGTTTTGACGAAAAATTTTAAGTTTTTTTGCATATTTATGGTGGTTAAGTATTTGGTTATTTCCTTAATTTATATACAATTTTAAACCTTTATAAGCATGATTACTTGGTAGTAATTAGTGCTTGAAAGTTTGGTTTTATTGCAAATTAATTGCATTAAGTGTGAAATGTTTGTTCTTTGTTGCTTCCAAGTACAAAAGTTTCAATCTTTGATTGTTTTAAGTGATTGAAACTTTGAGTTACTAAATTCCATGAATTTTTGTTGAACTTTTGATTTAATCATGTATTAAGTTGATTGGAATCATAAAGTTTGAAACTTGTGATAGAAATTTCATTTATCTTCATATTGGAAGATATAATTTTTCAAGGATTCACAAGTATTAAAGTTGGAAATTTTATTGAACTTCTGTTCACGTTTCCAACTCCCTTATAATTTGTCAAAATCTCATGATTAATTTAAATTAATTAAATTAATACTGAGTGATTGCCCTTATTATTTTATTGCACCAAGTTAAACCAATTTTATTAAAGAATGGTTCTTGGAAATAATTTTGGTTGTGTGCACTTTTTTATGAATTTTTAATTAAAGTTGGACTTATTTAATTTTTCATTTTTTCTCACTAAATTGGTTCTAAAAATTAATTTAGAATTAATTAATAAGTCACGCAAAAACTCGATTTTAAATCCCGAGAGTATGGCACGCAAACCAAGCAACACCCCTCGGCTAGCAGGGCTGCCATGCAGCCCGCATGTGGCTGCCGAGGTGGGGCTGACTGGTGCGCGCCACACACAAAGTCAACGTGGTTGTGTGCCTAGCCACAGCAGCCACAAATCAGCACAGGCCAAGCAGCAGCACGCTATGACTATGCGTGCGTGCGTGCGAGCTGCTTTGTTGCGTGGGTCATGGGCAGCATGTGCAAGCTTGGTGCTTGGTGTGAAGGGGCAAGCAGCCATGGGGCGTGTGCCTATCCCAGGTAACCCATGGGGTGGTGGAGGCACATGCACCAAGCCGCATAGTCCGGGGTTGCTAGACGACCTTGGCTTGCATATGGCACGCAAGTAGTGCGTGAGCCACTTGAGTGCGGTTGGCTTCGTGTTTTCTTATTTTGCCGTTTTAATTATTTTATTAATTTAATTTGGTTTGAATTATTTTAATAAATGTTGGAGGCTAGGCCTCGGGTTTTTTTTAGCGGCATTTGCAAAATTTAATTTTGGCAAATATTTGGGTTTATCGGCTTAATTAATTGGATTAATTAAGATGGATGCGGAATTTAGTGGGAGCTTCAATAATTAATTGCGTTAAATTACATAATCAATTAAACAACTTTGACTAGTTTTAATTAGGCATGTTAATTGGGTTAACGACCTAAATTAGTTACTAGTTTACGCGCGTTTTATGCATTGTTACTTGTTTTATCTTTGTAAAATGCATGGGCCCTTCACAAATAGTGAATGGATGAATGGAATGTATATTCTCTCACAGGTTTTATAAAATGGCAACTAGTGGGGCCCGATTAGGATAGAAAATACGGACTGCAATCCGTGATGTATTTTTGTAAATCTAAATACGGTATGTGAACCGTTGAGTATTTTTGTATCTTAATATTTAGATTAGTTCTAATCGTAGATACTAGTATTTGCATAATTATGGTCGTGTCTTGAAGACGGAGGTTCTTGGAAGATGAAGCCATAAAGTTGCAAAAGCCGTCCCTTGAAGACTTGAAGATACAAAGGGTCATGCTAGTTGCCAAATGCATCTTTATTTATGTTTTTGATATATATTTATGATCATTTAATTTATATATGAATTATACGTTAGATGCATGTTTAGGATTTCAAATGTTGTGATGATTAATTAAGTTCACTTAAATCGACTAACATAGAAATCCTAGGTCCCTAAAATATTGAGTGAAATTGCCATTCCAAAACAACACTTATCAACCTATTAAGAGTAGTGATGGGCTATGCCAAAGCGAGGCATCACTATTACTCCCTAGGATACGTAAGGCATACCAGGTATGCAAGTTGGTTTTGGTTATACTCAACGATATGAGTGATGGAGTCCTAACATGTCGTGGAAAAGTGGATAAATTGTTGAGAGAGCATTAGATGCGACGATTTATCCAACCAAGAGTGGCTTGGAGCCATTAGCAAAGCATTGCTTACCTTAGAAGATTGAGTGTTAAGACAAGCCAAAGCATGCTTAACCACTCTTTGTTTCTTTGGAACTTGGAACCAACTTATTCTCACCAAAACGGGGACAATTTTAATGTGTGAATAAGACGTTTAAATAAGTTTGATCAAAATGCATGATTTCAATCTTAAATAAGTATTATGAATGGTTTTTCATTTCAAATTCTTTCAATTGTAGAATCATGTCTTCAAATAACTCAAACAACCAATTCTCGTTGTGCTCAATTCTCGACAAGGAGAAGTTGAGTGGGCCAAACTTTCTTAATTGGCAAAGGAACTTGCGTATAGTTCTCATGCAAGAGCAAAAGGAATATGTCCTTGATGAGGAAATGCCCGAGACTCCCAATGAGGAGGTGACTCAGGCTGCCCTAAACCGATGGAAAAGTGCCAATCGGGATGTCAAATGTATCATGTTGGCCACAATGTCTCCCGAGCTTCAAAAGACTTTCTTTCAAAAGGAGACAACTTTTGAGATTATTTCTGAGCTGTAGAACATGTTCTAAGAGCAGGCCCGAACTGAAAGGTTTGAAACCCACATGCAGATCCTTGAGAGTAACCTCAAGAAAGGACAGCAAGTCAGCCCACATGTACTCAAAATGATAGGATTTTTTGAGAACATGGAAAGGCTTAATGCAGGGTATTCAACCGAGATGGCAATTGACATCATTCTCCGCTCGCTGCACAAAGGTTATGATCAGTTCAAGATGAACTATAACATGCACAACATGGAGAAAACCCTCACCGAGCTTCATGGTATGTTGAAGCAAGTCGAGCAAACGCTCAAGGATGAGGGGAAGCATGACATGATCATGATTAAAAGGGGCAAGCCCTTCAACTTCTCAAGCAAGAAGAAGAAAGGCTTTAAGGGGAAGGGTAAGAAAAAGACCTTTCTGCCTAAGTCTAAATCTACCAAGGACAACAAGGAGAAAAAGGTAGCATCTTCTAAATCTGATTCCGAATGCTTCTACTATAAGAAGAAAGGACATTGGAAGAGAGATTTCCTCAAGTTCAAGGAAGATAAGAAGAACGGAACCGTTGCTTCTGAATCAGGTAAATTCGTTATAAACTTAAATTTCACTAACTCAACATCATGGGTATTAGATACCGGATGTGGCTCACACCTTTGTTCCAATTCTCAGGGTCTAAGGAACATTAGGAAGCTAGCGAAGGGAGAGGTTGAACTTCGGGTCGGCAATGGAGCCAGAATTGCAGCTGTATCCGTAGGAACTCTCAGTTTGTCTTTGCCCTCTGGGCTTGTTTTGGAACTTGAAAACTATTTTTATGTTCCCAACATTACCAAAAACATTATTTCAATTTCGGCATTAGACGCCAAGGGTTTTGAATTTCGAGTAAAGAACAATGAATGTTCGTTTTATCTCGATAATGTTTTATATAGTATTGCACATTCTGAAAATGGTCTTTATGTGCTTTCTTTAGACAAACAAGTTTATAATGTGAATAATACTGCCAAAAGAGCTAAGACCATGGAGTCAAATAAGACTTACTTATGGCATTGTTGTCTTGGACACATTAACATCAAATGCATCAAGAAACTTCTACAGGAAGGTGTTCTTGACTCTTTCGATTTAGAATCGTTTGAGAATTACGAAGGATGCTTATTAGGCAAGATGATTAAGCAGCCATTCTCCAAGCTAGGAGAAAGGGCAGGAGACTTATTAGGTCTAATGCACACCGATGTGTGTGGACCAATGAGCTCCGCCACAAGAAACGGACATCGATATTTTATCACCTTCATAGACGACTATAGTAGATATGGCTATGTCTACCTCATGTCGCATAAATCTGAATCGTTTGAAAAGTTCAAAGAATTTCAGATTGTGAAGTTGAAAATCAGCTTGGCAAGAAAATCAAAGCCTTCGATCGGATCGAGGTGGTGAATACTTGAGCCAAGAATTCGATGACCATCTAAAAGAAAATGGTATACTTTTAGAATTGACACCTCTAGGAACTCCACAATGGAACGGAGTATCCGAAAGGATAAATCGAACCTTGTTAGACATGGTACGATCAACAATGGGTCTTAGTGATCTTCCTATCTCTTTCTGGGGACACGCACTTCTAACTGCGGCACTAACACTGAACCGTGCTCCATCAAAAGCTGTAGAAAAGACGTCATACGAGTTATGGACGATGAAACCTTCTAGGTTGTCTTTTCTAAAGATATGGGGATGCGAAGCATATGTCAAGAAATTGATTTCTGACAAACTTCATCCCAAATCTGACAAGGTTTACTTTGTGGGCTACCTAAAAGAAACCAAAGAGTATTACTTCTACAACAAATCGGAGAACAAAGTGTTTGTCGCTCGCGATGGTGTCTTTTTGGAGAAGGAGCGCCTTTCCAAAATGACAAATGGGAGGAAAATCGAACTCGACGAAGTTCGTGAGGATGAGCAACAAAATCAAAATGACAGTCAAAGTGCTCAAACAACATCTGTTGACGCAGGTCAAAATGATCAAAATGTGCAAAGTCAAACCGACAATGCAAATTCTCAGTCCATTACCCTACGTAGGTCTCAGAGACTGAGATCTCAACCTGATAGATATCTTGGTTTAGTATTAACCGAGAATCAGGACATCCTGATCATGGATGGAGATGAACCGGCAACCTACAAGCAAGCGATGGAAAGCACCGACTCTGCTAAATGGCAAGAGGCCATGAGATCTGAAATGGATTCCATGTTTGAAAATCAAGTCTGGGACTTGGTTGACTTACCCGAAGGTTACACACCTATCGGATGTAAGTGGATTTTCAAGTTAAAAATCAACAAAGATGGAAATTGTATTCATTTACAAAGCTAGATTGGTAGCAAAAGGTTACAGGCAAGTTCATGGTATTGACTACGATGAAACCTTTTCTCCAGTCGCAATGCTTAAATCCATTCGGATCCTCCTAGCGATTGTTGCAAATTAAAACTATGAAATATGGCAGAGGGACATCAAATCCGCCTTCCTCAATGGTATTTTGGAAGAAACTGTGTATATGACATAGCCTGGAGGTTTTGTCCACCAAAACAATGCTGGGAAAGTTTATAAGCTTAAGAAGTCCATGTATGGGCTAAAGCAAGCAAGCAAGAGTTGGAATCTGCAATTCGATGAAGCCGTCAGTAAGTTTAGTTTTATCAAGAATCTAGATGAATCTTGTGTTTACAAGAAGGTCAGTGGGAGTGACATCGCCTTCCTAGTCTTATATGTCGATGACATATTGCTCATTGGAAACAACATTCCGTTGTTAGAGTCTGTAAAGGCCTGGCTTGGAAAGTGTTTCTCAATGAAAGACTTGGGAGAGGCTCAGTACATACTAGGCATCAAGATCTATAGGGATAGATCAAAAAGGATGATTGGATTGAGCCAAAGTACTTATATTGATAAGGTACTAGCTCGATTTAGCATAGAGGAGGCCAAGAGAGGTCACATGCCTATGTCACATGGCATAACCCTAAGCAAGAAGCAGTGTCCACAGACACCTAATGAGCGGATAAGAATGAATCAGATCCCATATGCTTCGCTTATTGGATCGATCATGTATGCCATGATATGTACTAGGCCAGATGTATCGTATGCCTTGAATGCTACGAGCCTTCACCAATTAGACCCAGGAGAGGCCCATTGGACTGTGGCCAAGAATTTCCTAAAGTACCTGAAAAGGAATAAGGATAAATTCATGGTGTATGGTAGTTCAGAGAAATTAGTTGTTGAAGGTTATACCGACGTGAGCTTCCAGACAGACAGAGACGATTTCAAATTGCAATCTGGATATGTGTTCTGTCTAAATAGAGGAGCGTTTAGTTGGAAGAGTTCCAAGCAAAGCACAACTGCAGATTCTACAACTGAAGTCGAATACTTGGCAGCTGCTGAAGCGGCTAAGGAGGCTGTTTGGATTCGTAAGTTCGTTAGTGAACTTGATGATGTACCCTCAATCAAGGGTCCAATAGTTCTCTATTGTGACAACATGGAGCTATTGCTCAGGCCAGAGAGCCAAGGGAACATCAGAAGGTCAAACATGTCAAGCGACGATTTCACATGATTCGAGAATGGAAATCAGAAGGTGAAATCAGAATTTGCAAAGTTGGAACAGATGACAATGTAGCTGATCCACTTACTAAGCGTTTGCCTCAAGTAAAGCTCAACAAGCACGTTGAGGCAATGGGAATTAGGCACGTTGGAGACTAGCTTTGATTTCCCTGTTTAGTGTTTTAGTTAAATTTGAACATTTTAATGAAAGACACTAAGAAAAATTATTCAAGTTTTGGAGTAATATAAATCTCATGCAATATTTTATCACTCCATTTGCTATTTAATTGTGGTTTAGGATTAAATAATGAGTCCATTCGATTATGAGAATATTCAAAATAGGGTATCAAGACCAGTCTTGGTAAGGAAACACCTATTAAGTGAACATAGAATATTATAATCGAAAATTATCCCTAATCAAGGTCATTTAAACGATGGGCGATTAATGACCATTTGAGATTAGTGTGTAATTTGATTTATAGCACCGTTTCTTGTGCTACAAGGACATGATTGTCATAAATCATTTTCACAGGTATTGGTTTAGAACCATACTGGATCGACCTATGAGAATACTTTAAGAGATTAAAAATCGTCATAAGTATACTTCTTATTAAGACTATCAGAACGTATTTCCTCGACTATGAGTATTGTGAGATTTCTTGTTCGAGTACTAGTCCGCTTTGATGTTGTCAACCGTCTGCCGTAATAGGGGATTACAACGGCAACACTCGGGCGACTAGGTCCTCTCAGTAAGAGAAGCTACATTACAAGACTGGAATGTCCCCCTAATAAAATAGGGAAGATGTCTTTGTTGATTACAAGGCCTATCGAAGAGCGAGACTGTAAAATGCATGGCCGTGCTCGGATGGATTTTAGAAATCATCTGTTTATTGACAGTCGGACTCGGGATCGAGAAACACTTCTGGACATAATAAGGATTACGAATAAATCTTACCTTATAGTTCATGAAGAGACATTAAGTGACATAGGAAAAAGGCTATACACTAAATGCGCACTTGTCCGGAAGGACAAGTGGGAGATTAAAAGGAATGGTATCCTTCGAACAAGTGTATTATTCCGATACAGGGTACGGATTTATTAGAAAGCTAATTATTCAGTGAGATTAAGTGATCGGAATGCCTGGATGGAGGCCGCTTCCGATTAGTAATATTAATGAATAATTAATATTACAGCTTAATCTTGACTAAACCCTTCGGGTCACATCCAAGCAACTAGCGAACCGAAGCGAAGAATTAATTCGAAAGGAATTAATGAGTTGCCCGAGTAATTAATGTTTAAATGTCGGAAATTCGAGCTTGGAGCGTCGAAAGTCGAGTCGCTAATAATAAAAAGATGAGACGAGAAAAACTAATAAATCAACAAATTCCCAAAATACCCCTAGCATAGGAATGCCCCGTGAAAACCGAATGCTAGGGGCATATGGCCTAGCATGGTGGCTAGCATGCGCACTAAGCCGAGCCTTGGCTGGCTGGTGCATGCTAGCGCACCCATGCTCGCATAGCTGGGCGCAGCCATGTGCATGCACTGGCTAGCAGCCATGCCGCAGCAGCCAGCCGCAAGGACCAGCACGCTAGGCGCGCCAGCCCGCAGCAGCTAGCCCCAGCATGGCTGGCCTTGCGTGCCGCTGGGCCTCGGCCAAGCAGCCCGCACGCAAGTGCGAGGCCTGCTGGCCGAGTGTATGGCAGCAAGGGCATGGCAGCCCACTTGGGTGCAATGGCGCCCAAGTGGGGCTGCCATGTGGCGCAAAAATAGAGGGATATGAGGGAATGAGTTGGCCGATTTTTAGAGATGGAGTAGGGAGGAAGTTTGGTCCCCCCTCCTCCAAATGGTCCTGACCTAACCTCTCATGTGAGCTTGACACTTGTTGATTTATTAATAGCTTGTTTGGTTATTTTATTTTAGATTTAAAAAAAAATGAATAAAATCAAAATCTCCCACATGGAAAGATGATGGAAATTTTGAGAGCCTTTGCCTATAAATACCAACCTAGGAAGTTGGGATTTCTTCACTTGAGTAAGTGTTGAAAAAGGCATCACAGTGTGAAAACCTTTGAACACTAATTACCCGGGTTTTGAGGTCGGGCCTTGCTAACTCCAAGGCAATAGACCAAGTTCGGTGCTCGCGTTACGGGTGGACTTCGTTGGACGTCCTCATGTGAGCGGGGCTAAGAGCTTTCGAAGTAAGAGCTCAATTAAGTGAGCGAAGCACGCTACAAAGGTAATAATCTCTTACTTAGTCTTATGTTTATATTAATTATGCTTATGGTTATAATTATTGTGAGTTTGGTTTTGGGGGTCGGGTTTCTTTCCGCAGTGGGTCGGACTCACCGAAACCCAACAGATACTCCATCACACAAGCTCTCAACATGTCCTCCAATGTCTGAATCGTTCTTTCTGTTTGACCATCTATTGTTGGGTGAAATGTTGTGCTCATTAACAACTTCGTTCCCATTGCCTTTTGCAAACTTTTCCAAAAGTTAGACAAAAATCTTGAATCTCTATCCGAAATGATATCTGTGGGTTCCTGTAGGGAATATTTCAAGCATTATGATAACCCCAAACTTGAACCTTACTGTGATCATACACTAAAGTACGGTGGCGTTCCAAAGGGAAAGAAAAAGAGCTAAAAGAGTCGCCAACAAGTTTTAGGAACTTGTAAACCCAAAAGACAATCCAAAAGGACCATCAACTACTCCATAAGGTCTTGAACCAAACAGGGTCCGGGGATGAGGGTACGAATCCAATCTACAAAAGAAAGGACCCGCCCTATAAAATAGGCCTCTACTTTGTTCTGCTCGTATTCATGTGCGCTTTTCGAATAACATACAAACATTATATTAAACCTAACCTGTTTATCTATGTTGGTTGAATATTAATGCACAAATAAACTATTATTGGCGATCACTTGAGTTAAAATCACATTAGCCTAAACCAAATTAATAATTATCTTATTAAGCGTGATTTCAAGTACAAATTCCCTTTAACAATCATAAAAGGTGTAATCAAGCAATAACAATAAAATATATCAAGCAACATAATAATAAACAATAAATAATAATAATAATAATCATGATGATAATAACATGATAAGGCATAATAAAGCTTAAATACAATAGCAAGATCCTAGGCATGATACTAACAAGATTAATAACAAATCCTAGCATGTCACTAAACAATAAAGATCAAAGCTTTAAACCTAACATGGCACTAACATGATATTAGAAAGAGTAAAGGCATCCTAAACATGATTCTAGAAAGCATAAAAAACATCCTAACATGATACTAGGAATATTAAACATCCTAACATGATACTAGGAATCATAAAACAATAATAAGCATGC
The DNA here is from genome assembly GCF_948465745.1 of Chenopodium album. Taxonomy (NCBI): domain Eukaryota; kingdom Viridiplantae; phylum Streptophyta; class Magnoliopsida; order Caryophyllales; family Amaranthaceae; genus Chenopodium; species Chenopodium album. Next base: position 33,792,906 of record NC_137848.1, on the reverse strand, counting down.
AATCTACATTGTGAATAAAATAGGGAGTAAGCTAATCTACTTACTTTGAAGCCTTGTACCTCTTTCTAATAACAAAATACACAAGTTAGTAAACTTCAATGAAAATAATAAAGAATAATTAAAGAATTAAAGAATTAAATTGAAATCAAGTTAAATAAAGTTTTGACTAGTTTTGGACCAAACCCTCAGAAATTATCAACCTTGCACGTCTAGGGCGAAGGCAACTTCGAACTTGGCTAGATGATTCTAAATCTTGTGAATGCGGAATATTGTTTGTAAAAAGATAGTTTAGAAAGAGAGAGAAAGAATAAGAATTAAGTAATTCTTGATGAGAGAATAGAGATAATTGATTGGGAGAATAGATGAGAGTTGATAAAAGTTGATGAATAAAAACGGAGGTTTGAGACCCTATTTATAAGGAAAAAGTCCGGAAAATCATAGAATTTGATAAGGAATAAAACTCCACTCTGTCGCTAACAAACTGACCTTGTCGCCAGAAATTTATCTTGTCGCCAGGCGACAGAGTCTGTCGCGAGGCGACAAGCCTGTCGTTTGGCGACAGAGACAGTTTTTGCGGATTTTGTTTTTATCATATCTTTTGATCTAGAAGTCCAAATAAGTCATATAATATGTCGTTGGAAATATCTTGAAGTCTAATTTCTAATGCAATTGGAATCAGATTAAAATATTTTGTAGATAAAAAGATATGGCCGAAATAGTGAAAGGGTGTCAGTTTTGGATAGAGTTTCGTATATCTTTAATATCTTTTTCGTTATAGCTCGGATTTATTATTATAATATATCATTGGAAAGATAATTTCAAGATCTATCCAAACATATAAAATTTGGATTAAAAATATGAGGCACGAAAATAATATCTGACTGTCTTTGAACATCTTTAAATCCGAATAGAATTAGGAAAGTTTTAAAAAAGGAAAGTTTTATTTAAATTCAAACTCTATGATCTTATCTTTTCAAAAAAGGATAATTAAGATATTTTAGAAACTTATAGAAGATTCTAATCAATCCTAATTAGTTTAGGAATAGGATTAAACCTTTGGACCCTCCTCATCGTAGGTAAAATCCGGTTTGGGCCCAGTTTAGTATTTTGGCCATAACTTCCTCATTATTCATCGGAATTGGGCTTATAATATATCGTTGGAAAGGTCTTTTCAAGCCCCATCCAACTACACCATTATTGGACCCTTATCATGGACCAAAATAAACTGAATTGGACGTTTTCATAAAATAGAGTGGGTTTTCGAAAACAGAAAGAAGGATTTTAATAAAAACTAACCGCAACACTTGACTTTTCACACTTTCACCTAATTCGATTATGGTTCAACGTGAAAGGTATTCATCACTGTGTTGGTTTTGGGGAGACACAAATGGGTGTCTACAGTACCTCATGGTACTTCACCACAAACTTCAGATAAGTTCTGCTCGACTGATCCATAGTCCAAGTACTTCTCATAGGTATGAATGTTGCTGACTTCATCAACCTGTCCACTATTACCCAAATAGTGTCATTCCCTGCCTTGGTCTTTGGCAAAGCTCCCACAAAATCTATAGAAATCGACTCCCATTTCCACTTGGACACCTCCAAGGATTGGACCTTTCCTTAAGGCCTGCGATGCTCAATCTTCACCTTCTGACATGTCAAACGCTTAGCCATAAATTCAGCCACTTCTCTCTTTATATTGGGCCACCAAAGAGTCTTCTTCATGTCCTTATACAACTTATCCCCTCTAGGATGCATTGAATAAGGAGAATTATGGGCTTCTTCCATCAATCTTTGTTTCAGATCTCCACGATTCTGCGGTACACACCATCTTCCCTTAAAACAGATACTTCCTTCATCACCAATGGTGAAATCCAACACTTGTCCTTCATCAATCTTCTTCTTAATTGCCTTTAACTTCTCATCTACCAATTGAATTTCCCTTATCTCATCATAAATGGATGGTTGAATCACCAAGGCATTCAACATCCTAGTCACTTCACCATGCTCCATCACTTCTAGGTTCAACTTCTGAAATTCAACACACAACTGATCTGGTACTACCATCACATTCACCGTATGTTCTCACTTCCTTCTCAAAGCATCTGCCACCACATTAGCCTTTCCCTCATGATAACGAATATCCAATGTATAATCACTCTATATTCCAACCATCGTCTCTGCCTCCCATTCAAATGCTTTTGGGTGAAAATGTACTTCAAACTCTTATGATCCGTGAAAATCCTACAAGTCACCCCATACAAGTAATGCCTCCAAATTTTCAAGGCAAACACTATTGCAGCTAACTCTAGATCATGGGTTGGATAATTCCCCTCATGGGCCTCGATGCATACGCAATTACTCTTCGTCTTTGCATCAAAACACATCCCAGTCCAAACCTCGATGCATCACTATACACCTCATACAAATCACTTCCATCCGGCAGAGCCAGCACAGGTGTTGTGGTTAACCTTTCTTTCAAGATCTTGAACGCCTCCTCACACTCTGGATTCCATAAGAACTTATGCTCCTTTTTCATTAAACTGATCATGGGATTTGAAATCCTTGAAAAATCTTTCACAAACCTTCTGTAATAGCCTGCCAAACCCAAGAAACTCCTTACATCCGACAAATTCTTTGGGGTTTGCCAATCGCTCACAACTCGAATCTTGCTTGGATCCACTACAACTCCGTCCTTGGAAATCACATGGCCCAAAAATGCTACTTTCTCCAACCAAAACTCACACTTAACAACTTGGCATACAACTGATGCTCCCTTAAACATGATAACACTTGCCTTAAATGCTCCTTATGTTCTTCTTCATTCTTCGAATACACCAAGATATCATCGATAAACACCACCAGAAACTTGTCCAAGTATGGCCTCAAAATCCTATGCATCAAATACATGAACACTGCAGGTGCATTGGTCAAACCAAATTGCATAACTGTCAACTCATAGTGACCATAACGGGTCCTGAAAGCACTTTTTGCAATATCTTGCTCCGAAATTCTCAATTGGTGATACCCTGATCTCAAATCTATCTTTGAGAATACTCTTGCTCCTTTCAGTTGATCAAACAAATCATCGATCCTTGGCAATGGATACTTATTCTTCACTATCACCTTATTCAATTCCCGATAATCAATACACAACCTCATACTGCCATCCTTTTTCTTTATAAACAACACTGGAGCTTCCCAAAGCGAGGAACTAGGTCGAATGTAACCCTTCTCCAACGAATCATCAAACTGAGTGTTCAACTCCTTAATCTCAGCTGGAGCCATCCTATATGGAGCCTTAGAAATAGGTCCGGTACTAGGCACTAGGTCGATAGTGAACTCAACATCCCTTACTGGTGGCATACCCGGAATCTCGTTTGGAAACACATCTATAAACAATAGGAATACTCTCATCACCCTTCTTTTCCTCACTTTTAAGCTCTTGAACACTACACAAAAACAAAGGACAACCCTTCTTAACCAGTTTCTGTAGTTATATTGCAGACACGATTCTCAACCCTGAACTTTTCCGTTCCCTTTTATATACCACTTTGGTCTTACTTGGGCTAGTCAAAGTAACCTTTTCAGCCGCGCAATCAATCTTTGCTTCATACTTTCCTAACCAATCCATACCCAGAATCACATCGAAATCATTCAAATCGAACTCGATCAAATCTGCCAGAAATTTTACCCTAGAGATGGAAATAGGAACACTCAAAAACAATCTCAAACAACTCCTCACTTCCCTAGACGGAATAGATACATCTAGAAAACTGACTCAGCACTCTCTAACTCGAGACTCCCAACTACTTTCTTAGAAATAAAAGAATGCGACACCCCTGAATCAAACAAGACTTTCACAGGAGAAGAACTTATAAAGAAAACACCAATTACCACATCATTATCAGACTCAGCCTGACAGCTATTAATCACGAACACACGACCCTTTGGGGCACCTCCCGCACCGCTATTTGTTTCAGCCTTGGGTGTAGGTCCACTAGACTGAGGTGGTTTACTAGGTGCACTAGACTCTTTTACTTTCCCAAACTTAACATCAGCTTCCTTCTTGAAACACTCGTACTCACGGTGTCCCAACTTCTGACAGTAACGACAAGTTACCGGGTTCCCTTCACAGTCCTTCCCTGGGTGGTCTTTTTACACCTCTTGCAGAAATACTTCCTCTTAGGTCTCTCACCCCTTTGGTTACCATTCCCCTTCTGGTTGGACGACTGGCCTCCATTCCCTTTTCCAAAGTTTCCATTGTTGTCCCTCCTATCTCCAGAATTCCCTTGGTAGCTCCCATTGGGCTTATGCCTCTTTTCACCCCCGTGAAAAGAGTCCGGGTTCTTCCTTTTCTCTCCAACATGTTCTATTTCCCTCCCCTTAATTCCGTACAGATGGGCTGCACGGCCATACACTTCATCCAGGGTCTCAAAGGTCACTCCCCTTAGCTTCCCTTGAAGGGTCAAGGTTAGGCCTTGCTCAAATCTCTAAGCCTTAATGGTTTTAGTAGGGACTACTTCCGGGGCAAACCTCATCAACTCAATGAACTTGTTGTAATATTCACTGATTTACATGTTCCCCATCGTGAGGTTAGTGAACTCCATGCACTTCTACTTTCTCAGGTAGGAAGGGTAAAACTTTTCTCTCAAGGCTTCCTTAAACTCATCCCACCCAAAGTTTGGCTTTTTCAACAGCTCATCTTTTCTTTGTTCCCACCATAGATCAGCTTCCTCCCTCAAGTAGTAAACCCCATTTTTCACCCTCAGCTCACTTAGGCAATTGATAGCCCCTCCCCCCACTGCAACCGCCTCTATACCGGTGCTCCACCGTAGCCCTCCTCCACTGTAGACTCTCTCCTCCACGTACAGAGCAGCTCCTCCTCTCTCGTTCTTTCCCAATAAAGCGCACAGACGACTTCTGAAATCAATTAAGGCGACTTCTGAAAGTGAATTCTGATATCTAGTGAGGCGAATTCTCTCAGGTAACAAGTTATTTTTCTATGCAATCATTGAATCAATTTTACAATCTAGGGTTTATCCTTAATTTGATTGTCAGTATATTCAATTTAGGTTTCTTTTAAACTCGATTATCATATTAAATTATTGCTTATAATTAAGTTTCTATTGAATTATTCGTTGTTAAATTGACTTTTACTTCCCTAGGTGTTCGAAACATGCATGTAATGTAGGTTATTGTTGTTATAGATTTTAGACTCCAAGAAGAAAAGTTTTTTGATTTTGATTAGTCAACTTGTGTTTCCATGTGGTTTGCAATTAGATTGTTGATCTGAAATAGGTGATTAAATATTTACTAATTTGCAGTTTCAATTGCTCTACTTTATATATATATATATATATATATATATATATATATAGGGGAGGGATCCGGTAAGAACCCCTCCTTACATAAAAACTCTTGTCATATAAGAACCAATCTCAATCGTAGGATTAGATTGAAATAGACGCTCTAGATTAAAAGAAAGCAAGTAATGGAATTATAGTAAATACGAAAACTGACCACCTACATATATATACCCCAAATTTTCTCTCTCCTCAAACATAACCCTCTCTTCCTAGAGTTCCTACCACACTCTCTCTCCTAAAACCCCCAAATTTACTTCGAAAATCACCAAAATTGCTTCTATTTAAAGGAAATTCCAAAGATTTCTTATTTTAATTTTCACTCAATTTCAACGAAAATTATTGTTCATAGCATAAACTTTCATTAAACAAGTTTAATTGAGCAATTGATTTGCCAATTTTGTAATTTCGAACCCTAATTTGATGCAAGAAAAAATTGAGTTGAAGGAGAAGATCATCAAAAACGTATACAGAAATTAATTGCTCAAAGGTAATTAATAATTTGACCATTTTGAAGAATTTATGTATTTATTTGTATTTTTTGGTTGATTTGTGCTAATTTCATCACAACTTAATTAAATCTGCAGAGAACTTGCAAGGTTAGAATGAAGAAAATCCAGAAATTTCTGGAACAAATTCATCTTTGTACATGTGTAATGTAAGAAATTTTCTAATATTATTGTTTATGTTTGTGTTCTAATAACCTATATCTATGCTCCAAAAGTTTGGAATTTATGTCTAATAATGTGTTCTAAAATTATAGCCTAAAGTATGATTAACATGTTTAACGACTCTAATAATTTTTTTTCAAAAAAAAAAAAATTATGTTCTAAAGATTGACCATTATGTTCTAAAATTAGTAATATTATGTTCTAAAGTATGTGTTCTAAAATTAGTAATATTATGTTCTATAGTATATGTTCAAATACATTGATAATGTTTATAATCAATAATTAGTTTTGACCTTGGAACTATAGAGTATCATGAGGCTCTACACCCTAAATCTCTAATGATAGAGTGTTAGTTAATGTTGGGAGTGAATGTGACTCAGCTCGTTTAATTAAATGTTGAAGGTGTAATATGCATTATGTAAAAGATATGCAAACTCTTTTAAAAGGTTGGTTTAGAAGCTGTAGGAATCTGCCCCAAATGTTGTTTACAGCTTGAAAATCTATGGTAGTGGAGTAGGTTGTCTTTGCTAGTCGATTGCAAAGATTTCCTTGTATCTTCTTAACATTTGTCTCTTGTCTCAACATTTAAAAGAAAGAATCAAAATCTTGCTAGGTACATTTATATGATCTTTTGCATTGTTGATTAATCAAGTTGGTTGCCTTATGAAGCTTATGTGCTTTTGTTGACATAGTTGCAATTATAGTCTTTCAATTTCACTCTTATAGTCCTTAAATTTCACTCTTATAGTCCTTGAGAAGCACATATAGGAATTCCATTAGGGAACCAATGCGAGGGCTTTTCTTAGAACATAGGTACATGAAAAAAAAAATTTAGAACATAGGAATAAAAAATTAGAAGTTTAGAACATAGGTAGAAGAAAAAAATTTAGAACATTGTAATAAAAAATTAGAACGCAAGTAGAAAAAAAAAATTGAACATAGGAATAAATTTAGAACATATAGAAAAATTTAGAACATATTATAGAAAAAATTTAGAATATAAGAGTTTAGAACATAGGAATTTAGAACATATAAAAAAATTTAGAACATATTAAAAAATTTAGAACATACTAAAAATTTAGAACATAGGCAGAAATATTTAGAACATAGGAAAACTAATCTAGAACAGAACATATATAGGAAAAAAAATATTAGAACATAGGCAGAATAAATTTAGAACATAGGCAGAATAGTTTAGAACATAGGCCAAAAATATTTAAAACATAGAAAAAAAATTAGAACATAGAGAGAAAATTTTAGAACATATGTAAAAAAAATTTAGAACATAGCTAGAAGAATTTAGAACATATATAGACAAAAGAAATTAATATAAATTTAGAACATCGGAAAATAAATTAGAACATAAGATTTTATTATGGTTTAATTTTAGGTTGGATTGCACTATTTAATTTCAAGTCTTTGCCCTCATTGGCATTCCAAGCCTCTAATAGAAACAGTTATATTCGATTCTATTCCATGTAGTAAAAGTAAAACATTAAAATCAACATGCAACCCTTGGAACATAGGGAAAAAATTTAGAACATATAGGTTTAGAACATAAGACTAAAACTTTAGAACATATGAAAAAAAAAAAATTAGAACATAGATTAAATATTATCACGTAAGCTTAAAACCATACAGAGTAGGAAAAAGAGTTAGAACATTGGTAGAAAAAAGTTAGAACATATTTAGACAACTTAGACTAATTTAGAACATAGGGATAAAATATTAGAACATAGAGTTATTGTAATTATTGTACCATTTTTTAATTGTTGGTTTGCTAAAACCTATTAGCTCAAATGGTAGAGCACTATGCAAATGCATAGGGATGTAGGTTCGATTCCTACATAGGTTATCTCTAAATGGAAACTATATTACAATTAAACTCTTATACAAAAATTTCATTTTCACATTATACAAATGAACCTATGTGGGATTCGAACCCACATCTTTTGTCCATTTGCACAATGCTCTACCCATTGAGCTAGTAGGTTAATTGCGCTATACATATTGTCATTAGTTGTCCTTTACTGCATATTTGGGAAGGCAAATACTATCCCATATTAAGACTAGTGCTAATCAGGCAAGCATTGACAAAAACATAACTAATTAACAATAAAGGTAGTACTAATATCAAAAATTATACTCATGATATTCATATCGTGTGGGCACTGTAGGCACACAAGTCATAAAACTATCCATAAATTCCTTTAAGCAGTACCATGTTCTAGAATGGTTGCAATTATAAGGATATGTCTAGCCTAATTCTTGAGCCTTTCTATTGGTATCGATGCTAAGACCATTATGTTTCTTCATGTACTATCTCAAGTCCCAGAGGTGAAGAGCTCAAAATGTTGATAAATTTAGAACTTAATACAGAGTAGTTAGAACATATGCACAAATCTTTAGAACATGATCAATAATAGTCCAAAAAAAATATGAAAAGAAGTTTCATACATTAAACCATTGAAATTAATTACAGGAAATTAACATGGGGAAGATGACTATTAAGATAAACTTAAGGATCAAAAATGAAAAATTATAAACCTGACATTGATAATAAACACATGCAATCAATAAATAAATGCAGCAAAATCAGACGAAAAATAATGACATAAACAAAATTAAGAAAATACATCGGATAAAAACACAAATTTCAGAAAATTTGATGATGTAGTTGAATAAATCAAACACAAATTGATAAAACTTAAGCCGAAAATATCAAACACCAACCTATGAACTTAAGCCGAAAAAATCGAACACTATGGAACAAATTAAGCCGAAATAATCGAACATAAATTAAGAAAATTAAGTCGACCAAAAATCGCATAAATCGGTAAAATGATGTGCTAAAAAATTCGCTCGGCAAATAGCATAAATTCGCTCAATAGTCAGATTTCGCTTTAATTAAACGCTCAAAAAAATTGTGAAAGTCGCAGCCAGAAATCGCTAAAAAAATTGAGAAAATCGCATAAAAAATGCTCCAAAATCGCATAAAAATGCTGTAAAATCGCAACAAAAATTATGAAAATCGAAAAGAATGAATAGAAAGAATTGAATGATAAGAATTTAACAATAAACCTTAATTTTTTGAAGTAAACCCTAATTTCTTAAAGGAATTTGCATCCAAAATCATGAGAGAAGAGAGAGAGAGAGAGAGTTGTAATTGTATGATGTTTCACGGCAAGAGAGAAAGGGGAAAGAAACGTGAATGAGGAGAAGGGGAAAGTATGTTGCGAAAATTACCCAAGCGCCATTACTAATCCATTCATTTTGAGCTGTTAGATCAATTATAATTCACGATCCAGATGGGTTCTTATATAAGATTGGTTCTTATATAGAGGAGGGTTCTTACATGTGCTACATATATATATATATATATATATATATATATATATATATATATATATATATATATAACCTTTGGCTATTATTGTTTAGATCTAATCTTTAAAATTATGACTTAAAAATGTTGATTATATTAATCTGTCCTTCCCTGAATAAAATTGTTCTTATTATTAGTTAAATCAGTTCAATTGGTAATTAATTTATAGTTTGTAAGAGCTTGGTCCAAGCCTGCTATATACACATCACCTATGCTAGAAGGAAATCCAAACAGCAGCAATTTGATTCAACTTGTTAGTTGATGTGGAATTCTGTTACCAAAGTTGTTAGAGGACAGGTTATTAAGTAATCTAGAAGGAGTTTGTTATTTTTCTTGTATGAATCATTCAGAAAAGTTGTGTAATAGATTGAAAGACAGCAATGTAATCTCAGGGTAATAAGCAATAAAGATGGAAGCTTTCGGTTGTTTGATTTCTAATAAGGATAATGGTAGTGGCTTTAGGCCACAACTCTCAAGGAACTTTAGGTTGCTAGTCTCTTAATTAATCATAATAATTCACATGAACTACTACTGAATGAGCTAGCCTCTTATATATTAAGGCACTACTACAAAATTACCTAGTTTCCAATTTAGAGATTTGTCTTGTATTGATGGAATGTCAGAACATCAAAAATTAAGGTACCATCCTCCTTAGTGGAATATTAATTTTGTTTGTTTTCTTCTTCTGCCAAGTCATTTATGCCTACCATGTCATTGTTGTCGTTAGTTGCTTTGCTTGCTTTCCTCCTTGTGTAAACTTTGAGTGGAGGTTGTAGATGGTTCATCATTGTTGGCCTTCTTGTGTAAATCTTACCAATGTTGTAGCCACAGGTCCTTCTCAATGGTATGGCAAACCTGTTTGGAAACAAAATACATTTTAAAAAAATAATTAAAAGGAAAAAGAGAAGTCAATTCAATGGTACATGTATATTTGTGAAACATCTTGTACATGGTTAGTTTCATATTTTGCTTCTTTAGTGCTACCTATTGACAAAATGGTTAGTTTCGTATTTTGCTTCAGAAAATGCGGCACACAACTTTGGTGTAAGAAGGCAAGATAGGACCAAGCAGCGGTGAGTTACATGACGTTTCAGATGTGATATACTTAGATGCTTTCACAGAGTTAAATAATGATTTCTTTGAGCTTGTACTTGATAGGTGAAGTCTCACCAGAAGGCTGCTAAGTCTCACCAGAAGGCTGCTGCTGGTAGATTTAAAGATGAAATAATACATGTACACACAAAGGTTTGTCAATTCATGCTCTTAATAGCTTCTCATGATTTAAAAATGAAAGATTACTGCTACCGTGATGCTTTGTGTCTCATGAGAAGGCTATATATTACTGTTAGTGTGTATGATGGTATCATGGTATCTGGCTGAATGCAAGTATCGCAAATCTAGCTTGTATTCAAGAAGACTGGTACAACTACTGGTATAAGGCATTTCAGAGATGAATTTAAGTTCTCGTACTTGTGTAGCACTTTCCTCTCTTACCTTTTTTTTTTTTTCCATTTCCTCTCTTGTAGGAAATTCTAGCCAGATGACAGATGGCTGATGGTGCTAGAGATGTTATTTTAATGAAAAGAAGTCGTACTATGCATACTAAATGAACAACAATGGCAACAGACTATTCGGCGAATGCGGATGCAGCTGTGGTGATGAGGACGAAGGAGGATATAGAAGAGAAACTTAAGAGCACGTAACAAGATGGCATGATCAAGAGAAGAGTAGGGGTTTGGTGTTTTGGGTATTAGGAAGAGGGATTGTTGGTACTGCATTTAAAGCAATAATTGATAATCTTTTTGTTTGGATAATTAGATTGTTTAGCCAAACAAAAAAAGAGAAAAAAAATGGAGTTTATGGATTTTTTTTTTTTTTTAGAAAACACGAAATTATATCAATTTAATTTATTGTCTATATTATATGTTAATTTCACATTTGTGGTTGTACATGTTAATATTATTGTTATATATAAAATTTTTTTTTTTTAAAAAAAGGGTTGCATATTTTAAACAATTATAGTAGTAATAAATGTTACCTATTAATTAACAAGGTATTACGTTAGTTTGCAAAAAGTGATACATATTGTCAAATATAGTGACACTATATGTCAAAAGATGATTGAAAAATGTTACCTAATAACCAATAAGGTGTTTGAGAAAGTGATATGTAATGCCTAATAGAGTGTTACTATAAGATTGATAAATGTTACTAAAGATAAATAAGTGTTACATAAGAAATAAAAAGTAGCACTTCAAAAATGATACTAGTAATATAAAAAAAGTGTTACATAAGAGGGTTTTTAGTAACACATTTTAAAGTGATACCATAGATTACCCAAAATGTTACATAAGACCTTAGCTAACATGGGCGGATGTATCACCCACTAAAGTGTTACCTATCTTCTATGATAATATTTTTACCACCATATGTAATACTTTTTGGGTGTTACTTAAGGTTAATTATTTACTAGTGTTTCCTTAATTATGAACATTCGATGTTGTAGTTTAGGAAAGCATGATGAGTGATTTATTATATGGCACTTTATAATATATGATGTTATTTATTGTTATATATAGACTAGTATGGCCCATAGATTTTAAATACGATCTGCATATCGTGTCGTATTTTTGTAATCTAAATACGGTCTGCGTACCGTTAAGTATTTTTGTAATTTATTTTATTTTATTTAAGTAGTAGATAGAATAGAATAATATTACAGGTTGCAGTTGATCCAAGAAGCCAATTGAGTGAAGGCCCAAAGGAGCTAGATGGATGAGATCCATGAAGGTTCAAGTGGGAGTTTTGCTTTATTAGTTTTCATAGGATTAAGGGGTCATACTATGTTATGTTTATTTATGCATTAGTAGATTATGCATGTTAGATTTTATTGATGCTTGTGATGATGCGCTAGAGTTCACTTAATTAACCACAAACATAATGAATCTAAGTCCCGGTAATATTGAGGTTGCTTTTCCAATAAAAAAAAACCCAATAAACCTTTGATATTTATGATAGGTCATGCTAAAGCTGGGTGTCATTTTATATCTTGGGAGAGTTGGGGTACATCAAGTTTTATAATTTTAATTGGTTATATTCAACAAGGTTAACTAAAGAGTTTAGAACCTTGAAGCAAAGGGTAATAATTAAACATGTGATGGTTAATTATTCAACCAAGAGTTACAAGAGTTGTAATCAGTAAAGAGTTTACTCACCTTGAAAATGTAATGGTTGATGGTAGGGCCAAAGTTCGGTCAATTATTGCACAAATAAAGGATCTTGGAATCACTTAATTCAAATAAGGATCATTTAAATTGAATGAAGTGTTTTAAAGTTACCAAATTTAATTTTTTATGGTACTTTAAATTTTATTAAACATAATTGAATTTTGCATTTATTTATAAGTAATATTTCCTTCTAATTTTATTTTAATATATAATCTCCTCGATTGAAAATAAAGTTGAGAAACGTTTTCAAAAGGCTAAAAGATAATCCATAAACCTATATTCCAATTTTGCTAAGATGGTTCTAAAAGGCAAGTGTTAGAAATCCATGTCATGTGTCCAAGGTTGGTTTTATTCAAAATGTTTGAGTAAAATACCAACACATCTTCATTTTGAAATATGTTTCAAGGGATATAATGAGATGAGAGGTAAAAACCCTCCAAAAGACAAGTATATAAGTCCAATAAAATCTCTTATCTTCAATATGATTGAATATAAGAAAGTGATTGGAAGTCGCTATGATCAAAAGTTGATTAAAAGACATTATTCTTCATCCATTTCATATAGAGTTAAATAGTTTATTAAACTCTAATATGAATAATGATTGAATAGACTTAGCAAAATCATGAAATGTGCTTAAATTAGTTGAGCAAAGCATCATTTTGAACCTAAGAGAAATGTTCTAAGTGGCTCAAAGGGAAAGGTTTAAGAATATAAGAGGATTGCATTAAGAAGTTATAGGCCAAGAAATGCAAGCAAGTTGCTACTTCTAAAACCTAAAACTACTTATATGCTAAAAGTTGTTATGAACAACAAATGTTACAAATTAAATGGACCAAATCCATTTGATTAGAAACTACCTCATACAGCTGGAAGGTAAAAGAATGGAAATGTTCCAATTTAAGAAGTATATTATAGAAATTGGCATATTACTACTTCTTGGACATGAGATGTCATGTGTATTTCTCTTTCATTGACAATGTGGTTGAACTAAATGAAGAAGTTTGGCTAAGGGAGAAATAAATCTACAAGTTTAGAAACAAATGTTGCTACTTTACAAGTAGAATCTAGAAGTCTGGAAGCAAAAGTTGCAACTTTACAAGTAGAACCTTTTTTTTTCACCTAACCTAGTAATTGACTAGAATTAAATAAATGTTATTTATTCTTGTCATTATCAAAACATACTCATTCAATGTTAGAAATGACTAAGCATTGAAGATTAAAAAACGTGGAGTAAATGTTATTCTATACTTTATTGAGTCACGATGTGCTTTGAAGAGCTAAATAGGTTTAAAAGTTCTATATGGTAGATATAGATAAACCGGTTCTATATATATAAATTGTCTCAAAAAAATGTCAATTTATTCGAATGAAAATGAGCATTGTATGCGAAAGATCCAAAGGGATGGACTTTCAATATGAATCCACTTATATATGTAAATGTCATTCTAATTTGAAAATTTTGACAAAGTCACCATTTAGAGAAATGATGATGTGAACTCAAGGTCGAATACATATCGATGTAAGAAAACCAAAGGTTTAAAGGCTAGAGACGGACAGTGAAACTTCATTTGTGATATGATCACTTGTGCTTAGTTGAAACAAAAGTGTGAAAATTTTGAAAAGTTCAAAAGTCTAGTATGAAGTTCAGAATCAACTTGACAAGATAATAAATACATTACAATATGATTTTAATGGTGAAAGTTTGAGTCAAGACACTTGGCAATTTATATTCAAAATATTGCGATATGATTGTAATAATGAGAATTTAAGCCAAGACCTTTATAAACATCCAAGAGTTGTGAAATCGTTTTACAACAAACTCCGAAATAAAACCTTGTGAAATGTCTATAAAAGGAGCTATTAATCTATATGAAATATATTTTGATAATGGATGAAAATAACCTATCTTCCAACCATTATTCAGAGGATATACTTTTAAGATAAGCTACAAAACTAAACAAAACTACATATGTCAAATCAACATGTAGCAAAGGCTTCATATGTGATATGGATAAGAAAAGTTCTTATAAAGTCTTTCTACAAAGCAAGGAATAAAAAGCGTATTAAATTGTTTTATACACGTTCGATTCCTATATAGAGCACGGGGTACTACTACACAAATCATACATAGCATAAAATGTTTGTTGCTCGAGTAAATGCCCTTCTTGAAATTGTCATTTCCAAAAGGTCAAGTAGGAGTAGTGTAAATCTCGAAAGAGTTCGAGAAAAGAAACAAACAACCATGGTTCAAACCATGGTTGGTTCACCCTATGCTAAATATGCCTCTTCAAATGGCAAGTGGGAGTATAAAAATCTTGAAAGAGTTCGAGATCCTTGAAAGAGTTCAAGAAAAGTTAATTCGAAAATCTTGAAGAAATTCGAGAAGTAATCGAATAAAAGTAACAATATGAGCATGATTCACCTCATATTATAAATGACAACGCGTGGTCTCATTAAACTACTACAAAATTTGTTTTTTCCCAACGCATTTTGAGCCTATTTTCGACGTAAAAAAGCATCGAAAAAATTTTTCTCGACGCTTTTGAAAAAACGTGAGTCGAAAATTTTACTCGACACTTTTACATGTCTAAAAATTTATACAAAGCGTCGAAATATTGTTTAGACAACGCGCCATCAGCAAACTTGTTGACGCTTTTAAGTGTATATTCTCCAAAATTGGCGACGCTTTTATGTGTCATAATTTTATTTTTCCCAAATTTTGTAGTTTTGTCCTTTTGTTCCATATCTTCTATATAAGCCTAGAATTTTATAATTAATACTTTCCCATGGATTAAAGAAATCAATAATAAAAATTCAGTATAATGAAATAAAACAAACATTATTAAATTAAACAGAAATAATATTTTTATTGCATATTAATAACTAGTACAAATGTACAATATCTAATTTCAACTAATGAATTTTACATTACTGTATTTCAAACTATCTGATTTTTCTTTATAATTGATAATATTCTAATTTTTACATCACTAGTTGAATTCAAGATTTGCCTGCCTTGATAGTTGAGTTAGAGATTGAGTACAACTTGATCCGGTAAACAACGTCACAAATTAGCATAAAGAAACACAGCTCGGGAACGTGGTGATTTTGCTGCAATAAGAAAACATAACAAATTAGCACAAACAGTTTAGAAAAAAAAAAAAAAAAACATGCATAGGGTTCGTTTATCACACTAAATGGAGTAAAATCACTTACTCATCCCAAAGAGAGACGTTCAGAATATCTTCTAAGCATATGTTATTGTAAAAACAGGAGATACAATTTTCTTTTCTATTTATAAACCCTGTGCTATACAAAGACCCCCGAAAGCCACGAGTCTATCAAAAACCAAGGAACCGACACATAAAATGGCCAAATACTATAAATGCTAAGTTATTCCTCCAAAATCATACCATAGACTAGCACCGAAAGTGAGGCACAATTAGATAACAACACTAATATTACTAGTGTAGAAGAGCAAACCTTTGTTAGAACAAAATTAATCAACTAAGTAATAATAAGTTCATTTATTCTTCTAAATTTATGCTCCCAGTCCTCAGTGGACAACTTGTTAATCCTAGGCTGATATTAGATGGGACCATCCCTGTGATATCCAGAGAGCTAACTTTGTTCAAAAGGGAAAAAAATAGTTAAATGTGATCCACATGCGTCAATAAAAAGGTTTACCTTGCCTAAGCAAAAATCTAATGCAAGTCTCTGCAATTCTCCACCAGAAATATTCATAGCTTCTTGATCCATTAACAACTCAATCAAAAAAAAGCTTTATAATATTTTAAATAAATTAGAGATGAGTATATATTAGTCTTCCTACAAATATAGCCAAATTCATTCCTTACTTCACCCAAATTGTAAATGAATCTAGATGAAAAAAGAATACGGTCAATTTTTTTGCTACGGAACTACACATCCACTTCAATAAGCACTATTAGCTTGTCAAATTGCTTTTTTTTTTTTTTTTTTTTTTTTTTTGAATTCATCCCTTATAACTTTCTTTTAAACTACATTATATTATTTCAATACTTATAAGTGTATCTTCAAAAAAAAAAATACTTATAAGTGTAGATACTACTATTACATACTGTTAAAGTAAAATTTGAGTTTTCTTATCCATCCAACAATTGAACGCATTCACTA
Organism: Chenopodium album; assembly: GCF_948465745.1. NCBI lineage: Eukaryota > Viridiplantae > Streptophyta > Magnoliopsida > Caryophyllales > Amaranthaceae > Chenopodium > Chenopodium album. The sequence continues at coordinate 33,776,102 of NC_137848.1, read as the reverse complement.
TAACTTTCCCATGTACCCACTCCCAAAGCTAAGTCTCAATACAATACCTTCACCCAAAACTTTACTGTACCCACCCACCCCCCAAAACCCGACACACAAAATCAATATTCTTATAATTTATACACTACAACTCTACCCGGGAAAAAATAAAAAGAAAAAAAAAAGTATATATACATACCTCAAAGTCAGATACAACAGCAAGAACACTAATACATTCAAACATTAATACATTCATAGCCCGCTAAAACTATTATATGCTCAGCTACAACCGAACCCAAGTATTTTTGACACAGTGGGTTCAATCTTTTACAACAATACATGTTAAGTAGGGAATTTTTGTGTCAAACTTTTTGTTCACTATAAGATACAAAAGGATGATAATTATGATAAACTAGCTAAGACATACTACGCAAATCTTACTACTGTAAGTATCATCCTGAAATTAAAAACATTCCCACAAATAATTTGATAAGAAATATCACTTGTTCAAAGATCTATTAATTTCAAGTGCAAACTCATAAAAATGAAAATCATAGACCTACTAAAAGAAAAACCAGTACACATTTATTTTATTTTTTTTTAAAAAAAAAAAAACAAAAATATGCAAATACCAATTAACGTATGAACTAGAAAGAAATGTACATACCTTGTCATGAAATCCCCAAAATTCTTAAAAAGAATGAATATAAATATGAAACATATCAACAAATACATATTTGAAATGAAATTAAACAAAGAGAAACCCTTAATTACCAATCGGAACATGTAATAGATGGAAAAAAAGCCCCTAAAGATCGATACTCTAAAGGGAGAGAAAAATATACATACCTGAATTAGGCTGTCAAAAAAATTAAGATAGATTATTGAAATAATCATCAATTTTGTTTCCTCAATTTGTGGTAGATCTGGAAGTTCATGCAAAAGATACATAATGGAGGCCAAAATCAATGAGAATTAATATCACAGTGAGAAAATTAGAGAACAATTGATTTGACAGAGGAATTCGAATAATATATTAGCCAAAAAAAAAAAAAAAACAAACAAATTTATCAAGAAGATTACTAGAAAATTGACGACCAAAGTAAGGAAATTTACACAATTTAAAGCCCATTTCACTGAATCAAGAAAAAAATATCAGAAAAAGAAAAAAATAAAAACAAAAACCCTTAAAATTAAAATCTTAAGAGAAAGGAGAGAATACCGAAAACAATTAGAATGCATACCAAATATGATGAAATCAAAGAGCATTTTCCAGTTTAATTTGTTGCTGGGTTTGTAATATTGGAAAGAGATGAATTGATGAGAGAATTTTAGTAAAGGCTAGGGTTTAGTTATTGGAGAATAGAGAGGAACAATGTTGAGTTTTCCGGCTTTTCCCCCAATTTTTTCTTTTCACAAGCAATAGAACATGTGTTTATCACGTGATTAACATTCAGGACGCTTATTTGGGTCAACAATAAGTGAGGACGCTGAAAAGCGTCGAGGAAACACGGGAATCCTATTTTCCACTAATGCCCTATTGACAGCGTCGAAGGCATAATGTCGAAAATCAATGGGTTGTAATGCGAATAATAACCAAGTGTCGAAGGTAGTACATTCCAAGTGCACATCCTCTATTATCGCTTCTCATTGAAAACTAAACAAAGTTATTGTATAAGTTTCAATTGTTGCATAAAAACCCACAATGATTACTAGCATATGTAAAACTTAGCCAAAGAAATATGAATTCATAATGACTTAAAGTTCTAAAATATTTATTTTGGAACATGATGATTATGCAAGTAATAAAGATGATTTGACAAGTTATAACTCCAAGTAGTTTAACAACCATAAAATCTGAAATAGATTCTAAGTCTGTAAGCAAGTGTATAACACTTGGTTAATTTGCCTAATTGGGTGAGACCCATTATAAGCAAAACAGACAAGAAAGAAAAATGTTTTTTAACTAAAGCAAAGAGTTTTTAAAGGATTCAACTAATTCATAGTATAATTATGACTACGATGAATCCTTTACATTAGTCATATTGCAAAGATCTATTAAAGATATTTTAGTGATTACTACCTTATGAGATTTGATAGATGGATATCAAAACATTTTCTTGAAATTATTCATGAAAGAAGATTTGCATATGATACAATCAAAAGTTTTGAAAATCCAATAATCTTAAGGATGCATAAAAGATCCTTTAATGAATTGAAGTAAGCATCATGGAGTTAGTGTTCTTAATTTTGTGAGTTAATCAAATCATTTGATGTTCTCGTAAAATAAAGAAAAGGTCTTGTGTATACAAAATGTTTAGTGGGAGCTATACAGTCTTCTTGGTCTAGTATAAAGAGCAATTATTCATTGCTTGAAGAGTCAAGTAATAGCTAATGCATTTTGTATGAAAAACCTTGAAGAGGAAAATGAGTACAGTGGGGATTCAAGATCTATAGAGATAGGTTTTGAAGTATGTTTGAGCTTAGTTAAGAAGCTTATATTGATAACATTCTTATAAAGTTTGACATTATATTGAAAGAAGTTTCAATCCCATGTTACGTGGCACATTGCTTAAAGATTCAATGCTTTGAGAAAGGTTGATGAAATTAAGGTTTTGAGTGATACTCCTTATGCAGTTTGCAAAGGATGTATCATGCATGTCATGGACGATACTCGTCTATTTGATTCACGAGTTTTATAAACAAGTGATGATAGAGTTCAATCGAAATCCAATGTAACCTTGGAATACAAATTAGAAATTCCCAAGTTCCTTGCAAAAGGACGAAATAAGATTCTTAGTATATGGAGATGAATGTAATTATAAAATTTAGAAGTTGCAAAATTCATATTTTTGAGAATGTCTCATGACTTGTACTTACTAAACCCCTTCCGTGACCAAAGTATGAGAGTCATACAAAGGTTCTTAGATTGTAGCAAGTTATGTAATTTAAGTTGTATATGTTTTGAGAAAACGTATCATATAAGTAATATTTTAACTTACAGAATTATGTTTATAAATTGAAACAAAGTTTCAATATTATTTAATTATGGTTTTAATGTTAAGTAAAATGTCTAAAATAATTATGGACTGATGGGCTCATCAAGTTGATGACCTGGTGAATGAAACCCCACAGGTGAATAAAATCCATTTATTATTTAAGTTCCTAGTTCGGAATCATTAAAGTGGACATAAATGATTTCATTAAATGGACTAGCATGTAAGATTGATTGAATAGCACAGTTTCATACGCTATAAGGGCATAGTGATGATGCTCGGTCAATCACATGAATATGCATGATCGAACTATAGACCTACTTTGAAGTTCAAGTATAGACACTAGTAGAAAAATGCTATTTGTAACGCCCTAGCCTATTAGTAGCTAGCCTAAATTATGTTAGTTATTATAAGAGTATTAGTAACTAAGATAGCTATTGTTGGTTACAAATAAATTATCACTAGTAACTGGCATAACCAAGGTAAGTTACAAAAAGCAAGTTAAAAATGGGCTGACCAACTATTAGTAACAGACATAAAAAAGGCCAGTTACAAATAACAGGTTAAACTTTATTGACTTTATTAATTGTAACGAGGTTAATCAATATCAGTTACTAATGCTAGCACATGAGCTTCCGGATATATTAGTGGATTCCTTTGACATGAGTGGAACATTGACTCCATTCAATGATTTTCTTAATTGTGGTACATTCAAATGTCATGCCGTAAAAGGGGGGTATAAAGGATGTTTCCCGATTACTTCAAGAATTGAGTGGGAGCTTTGGTTTCACAAGATTTGATTGAGTCTACCTATTTAATTAGAAGTATGTCTTGGCCCCTTGAAGAGGGAGAATTCAGAAAATGCATGGCCGTGCTCAAATGGATTACACAGTAATAATTTGTTTTGTAATTCTACCTCAGATTTCAAGAAAAGATTTGTAGATTAATATGATCACGACATGAGATGCAATCATATTATCAAATCGACGCACATTGACTTAAAAAATTTGAATATTGTGAATTGAAGGAATTATGTCTTCGATAAGTGCAATTACTAGATACATCAAGGATCACTATTATGGAGATAATTAGTTCATTCTGTAGGGTCGTCATTGTCTGGTGTTAGATATGGCAAATGATCTTTGGGCTAGTTAAATAGTCCAAAGCCTAATAGAATGGATCCTATGAGGTCACACAACAAGGGTATTGGGTCAACAAGTAAGAGGCCCATTAATGGAACAAAACTAGATGTTGGAATGAGAATACCACGTGTCACATGTAGTAAGTTATATTATGATAATTTGCAGGGTGCTCCAATATTAAAGTGTTCCCAAAAGTTTTTGTTTTGGGCAACATACCACAATGGTAGGCAGTCCATAAAGAGGAGAGAGGAGAATATTAGGAGAGGGTGGTGTCTCGGCATTGAGGATGCTTTAAGAAAGCATGAATTTAATAAGCAAGACTTTATTTATTAAGGGGAGCTAAAGTTAATATATTGAACATGATTCAAGATTGTATTTACCAAATATCTTGTAGTATATGGTGTTGAGTCAAGAAAGTAAGATTATTTATTACTCTCTCATTTAGAAAAAAAAACGGGTATATTGGGTAATTATAGTGTAAACAGAGATATTTGCTTTCCTAAAATGGATATGGTGTAATGTTTGTGATATTTCCTTAAAAAGCAAGTGGTCCAACATTTAAAAAAAAACAGAATAAGTAATTTACTTTAGTGGGAGGGATGTATATAATTTTAGTGAGTGTATGAATTTTGAGGCATATAATTTGGTAGTACCACAAGGATGATACAAATTACAAATGATCATAGGGAATTTAAACATGTGATCTATTATACAGGATTTACACAAATCCTTAGTCTTAACCAAAATGAAGTAGGAGAATAGCCCAATACATACCCTTATTAGTAGTAAGTTTTTTTTTGTTGTTGGTTCAATAAGGTCCAATAATAAAACAACGATTATTACTTCCTTTATTCTTTTTAATTTTCCTACTTTTCTTTTTGATATTTTTTTGTCTTTCTACATTTGCTTTGTTCTCTTTAAGGTAAAAAATTACTCACTTTTATACCTTTTTACCACACCAACTGATACACATTTTTACTATATAATTATACCAAAACAAGTCAAAAGTGGACACGTTTTCACTAATTCTCATTATTTTATGTTCATCCAAATTACTATAGTAATTGAGAAGATGAAAAATAAAGAGAGAGAAGTCTATTTTCTTTTACCATCCATCACATCTTCATGCAACATATCAAGATCTCATTGCACAATAGAATTATAATATTTTTAGGATAACACACTAAAATTTATTTAAGCTAAGTTTGATATACACTCCACTCGATCGAAAACTTATGTTTGCTTAATTATTTCTCAGTCAATAAAACTCAAAAATAGTGTACAATATAAAATTTCAACATTAATTTGGAACTTTAAACCATGTTTTTCATAATCTAACATCAATTTTATTCAAGGAATTGAATAACACACTTCACTAATAATCCCTAGACATTAAACCATAATTTAAACAACCTAGGGCTTGTAATTTTGCTTGGGGCTTTTTATCTAGACAAAAATCTAAAAAACTACTATATAGTTATATATAATATATGCATATAAATGACTTCATCAACATAATAATTTTAATTTAAAAATATAAAATTAAATTAAATTAAAGTGTGAAGTAATTTTTTTTATGTTACCCACAAAAAAACCACAAAGGAGGGAGGAAGAGGAGACGATGCTGGGCTGCTAGCAATTGCCAACATTTGCTGGAGACTCGTTGGCGGTCCAACGAGTTGGGAGATGGTCAGGCATAAAGGAGGGAGCCGAGAGGCTGGAGAGAGAGGGAACTAGGATTTTTGGTGTACTACTTTTATAAGCAATTGCAATTTAGTTTTTGTGTGTACAAAATAAAAGCTCTTAGGTTATAAATTGGGGTATTCATAGGCTTTATAAAATTAGTTTTATTGGTATTTATAACATTTCCATTAATGATAAAATTCCTCTCTTGCCTTTATTTGAAAAAGATTAGGAAACTTTTTCATTAAGGAGTTTCCTGTTTAAATTTCTTTCCAAAACTAACTTAATTTAAGTAAAACTTTAAAATCAAATAGGTTTTTTTTCCCCTTTTTAATTAAACCTAGATAAAAGCTTGTGGTTTCATCGGTTGATGTTATCTCAAAAAAAAGATAATTTTCTTACTTAAACCATATAATATTTTAATAAAAGTAATTTATAATGTGACCTTATTGGTTGATGTTAGTTAAGTGGTGTAGACATCTACTTTTGGCCTCCTGTCCCGACCGAAAGTGCTATGACAATAAATAAAACCATCTTTGTGTTGGATCAACGTGAAGAATTCTTATGGACAACTAATTAAGTCACGAGAATGAAAAATGAGTAGCCTAACCCAAAACAAAATGGATTAAGGTCCAAATTAACTAAGCCCGATCATAATTAGGCTTAAACCTGAGTTTAAAACCTAATTTTGACGGATTTAGAGACTCCTAGGTTAAAAATTAAAGCTGCTGCAGAAAAATCCGCGGGCATCTCAATGAGTCGTGCTGGTCTGGCGCGTGCAACTCACAAGGTTGCACGTGACACCCAGCGCAACCATTAGTGATGCGCTCGCGGAAGATTCAGAATTTCATAAAAATATAAAATCGAATCTTACAATAATACCGCGCGCAAGATATTTAGTTGTGCTGCCCTTATCAACGCATCCAAATCACTTGCTGTGGCAGAACACTCGAAACCCTAAATGCATCCATTCCCTATAAATAATGGCTTAATATGAGGCTTAAACACACAAAAAATAACCTGAAATTCTGGCAGAAACTTTGTAAACTTGTGTACTCTCAACCCTCTTATTCTAAACACTCACCCCCTTTATTACTTGTTACTACGGTGGAGGTTCCCGAACAAGAAGGAGTCCATAAGTGTTCTAAATGAAGATCTAGCAAGGAAACGTGGTAATAAATTCCCGAGCACATAGATCAATCACCTTTTCTTTTCTTGTTTAAACAAACTTTAATTGATTAATTAGTGTTGTTTGATCACTTTAAACAAACTTTTAATTAATTTGATTTCACATAGTATCTTGCGTTAAATAAAGAATAGAATTGAATAATTAATTGTTGTTTGATCACTTAAGACAAGGCAAATATTGTTTATTTCTTATTCATTTCACGAATTTGAATTAAATAAGAATAACGACTTTTGTAATGTAATTCCTACATGATTGACGCGTGTAAATAAAATCAACTAACTTAGTTTTTAGTTATCACGTTGCATATATTATTTGGTGATGAAATTGTAAAAAAATAAGAGCTAGTAGAGGCCGCACTAGGGCTAGAATAATGATTCTCCCCTAAAGGGAACGTTATTTTAGTACCCTCACTCCCGAAGTCATTTATGGTATAAGTAGGCCAATTTGGGCATGGGTAAACTTACGATTCGTGCTAAATATCCCTTGAACTCTACTTGGGAGAAAGACATGAACGAGGTTTATGAGTTTTCCTAAAACTCATTGGCGACTCCTTACTAGTTTCTTACAAAAAAGCATAATGATAGGATCAACTCTAATTCAAGGTCCCCCAAACAGTCAGGAATTCAAATCCTAATACACCCTAACAAATGTAAAGTCCTAGGCTTTAAAAGGGCAATGGGCATATAAGGAGAAGGATCCTCTACGATGGGCACACGCTCCGATCCTTACAGTGGCGACTCCACTGAGGACTTAAAGGTTACAAGATTAGTTCTTAGTTATGGTTCAAGGTTTCCAACACTAGGTTACCTATGGGTTGTAACGAGAACTAACCCGGATAATTTCTAGTAAGAGAGCGAGACTTGAACGCATAATATCTTCCTTTTTCACAAAAGTAAAAGCCAAACAAGCAACATTACATCATGCATAATCATAGCACACTTTAACCATTGAGGATTGGCTAATTGACTAGGGGTTGCCAACACTAGGCTTTTATCCCGAAATCAATAACAATCATCCCACCCATATCGCCAACAAAATGTTGAGAGGACTATGTCATGGGTCAACACGTTGAGTGATGATTCGTGCATCGTCTCTTAAGATATGGTACCTTTGGACACCCAAACCTTGACCTTAGAATAGCATTGTATGCTTTGACAGTTCCTTTTATGTGCTTATGTGACTGCATGAATATGTGCTTATTATGTGCTTCGTGTCTAATCTAATTAATTCCAAATTGTTACCTAGAGATATTAAAAAATAATTCGCAAAAAATGTGGTTCGACAAAAAAAAAAAAAAAAAAGTCGGGCCTACCATGTGGCACGCGCAACTGTCAATGTTGCAGCGCGCCCTCCAACCGCAAGTCCAAGAGTTGCGGGTGGCCCTTCCGCGCAACACCATGTCTTGCACGCGTCCACTGTTCAACGTTGACTTTGACTCGTTACGAGCAATGTTATACAAAGAAAATGATACTACCATTTCAACGTTAATCGTTAAGTAGGTGCTAATAATATCTCTTTGGCTCACAATGTTGCCTAACTTAGTTGTTTTTTTTTAATTGTTCTTCTTTTCGTTTTTTTTTTAAAAAAATCTCTTTAATCATTCTTTGTTTAAAAAAAAATCAAAAAACATGTCTTTTAATCGTCCTTTTCATTTCCCAAAAAAAAAGTCTTTTATCGTTATTTATGCGTTTTTTTCGTAAAAAAAAAAAAAAAAAAATCGCGTGTGCCACCAGGTGCTACTCTCGAAGTTGCACTTTCCACCTTAGCGCAAGTGAAAATAAAATAGTACACCCACCCGGAAGGTGGAAAGAACATACTTATGTTTGACAACAACATACCCATATATGTTTGATAATATGTTCTTTTATACTTATGTTCTTTAAAATATATTGATTAAACATGTTTTTTGGGTTTCAATAATATAAAGTATGTTCTTTGAATTTCGCTCGTATATTCTTTGAGGTAATGAGTGCCGCACAATTATGTTTTTTATTATCATATGGAGTATCATTTTTTTATTATCATATGTTCTTTAAGTTTGATCACCGTGTTTTTCGGATATGAATTACTACCTCCGTTTCTTATTACGTGCAAAAAAAAAATATTTTATGTTCTCATAAATAATACCCCTTTGTTTCACATAATAAGAAACGGTGGTAGTATATGTTCTTCACATTATAACTTATGTTCTAAAACCTATGTTATTTTGAAATTTGAAATTTAATTTGAAAATGAAATCTTAAATTTTTTTCATTGAAAATATTTTAGAGAGAAAACTAAAATTATTATGGAAATTTGAATTTTTGGAGAGAGAACCATTTTTGGAGAAATGATATATTTGGTAAAGATTTTTTCCATTAATGTGTAATTTTTCATAAAATTTTAATAAAGTTTTTATTACTTTTTTTTGTAATGTCTTTATGTTCTTTAATAATGCATGTTCATTGTTAAACAAAAACAAGTTCTTTTTCAAAAACCTGCATGTTCTTTCCGCCTTCTTTTTTATTTAACCGGGTGCACCATGAGCGCATGGTGCACCCGGTTTTACAGATCATGTATTATAGCGCAAGACGGTAAATTGCGCGCGATACAGTTTTCGATTATGATGATTCATTTACGTACTTTATAATCGAACTAATGACATTACTTCTCATAAGGTTCGTCATTAGAAATTCGCATCTCTTGATAGGGCGTCATCAATATTCCCATTCTTAAATGTGCCTATTTTCATGGTCGTCATCTTTTAGTTGTAATTAGTCAACCTTGACTTAAGATCATAATTTATTTACTTCTTCTATGGTTTAAAAAGAAAATCCCAAGAACCTTATTTGGGATGATTGCCTCACAAAAAAAAAAAAAAAAAAAAAAAAAAAAGCAAAAAAATGGAACGAAGAAAAAAATCAAGAAATTGTTCTTAAAAAAAAGAGTATGATACAAAAAGATTATTATCCTAAAAAAAAGAGAGAAGATAATGAATGATAGAACCGAGAAAATGATTTAATTATTTTTTGGATTTTACATTTAGAGGCCATTATTCTTTTTAAGCAAATAGTAATATACTATCCTTAAAAGATGAGCAATATGAGAATCATAATAATAAAAAAAAAAAACGATAAAGATCTCTATTGTAATCTAAATGATCAACAAATACCATATTTCTAGTATATTGATCATAAGGAGTATACTAAGGTTGACTAATATTTCTAAAAATTTGATGAGCATGTCAATCCAACTTTCCCTTTCTTTCTTTTCTCCCTTTTTCGAAAATAATTCACTTCAAGTAAAATCCTTAGATGATTAACTTGTTGAAGTCAACACAAATCATGACATTCCATTAATGATTGTTTGTGAATTTTTTGACATTTTTATCAATAAACTTACTTATAGTGAATTCGTATTACAAGGACTAAAAAAAACAATCATTTCGACTTTTGATCGTTGTTGGAATGCTTGACAGAAAGGGTTTAAGTGAACGCGCTCAATTTCTCGTGATACACATTACTAGATCATCTTCCACATTCGCATACTAGTCCAATTATGGGTGACAAAGAAGCATTGGAGAAACATAGAGAGGAACTCCAAAACCTAAAGGCCCTACGAGAACAAGAAGCCCAAATGAAGGCTCATAAAAAAGAAAAAAAAGGCTAAAATAAAAGCAGAGAAAGAAAAAGAAAACATTTTGCAAGAAAAAGCAAGAGCCGAAAGAGTAGAGGCCTTGGAGAAACTTGTCCTTCGAGCTAGCTCAGGGAATAAGTACTTCAATTATGAGCTTGCACCATAGCCTAGTGGAAAGACTCTCCTAGAAAAGTTCTTGACTACGGATTTACCAACCTTCAAGATTACAAACAATCCTAGGACTCACTTAATGAGCTTTATTAGAATTATGCCATTGAAAGGGGTTGAGCATAGTTTATATGCATGTAGTTTTCCTCTTTCATTGGACCCAACTGCTAGATCATGGTTTTATAACCTCGATGCAAAACAAACTTCCACTTGGAGTGACGTTGTAAAAACGTTTTTAGCCCAATATGGAGACAACATCAAGCTCACAACTACCTTGCGCGATCTTGAATTGCTTAAGAAAGAGGAAGAAGAAGGATTTATTGACTTTTTTTTCCAGGTGGAGATCAAAGGTTGCTATTCTTTCAAATAGACCTCTAGATCATGAACTTGTCTCAAAGTTCATAGACAATATGTCTCCACCATACAAGTGTCATTTACAATACCTTGGTTTAGACACATTTTAAAAAGTCTATACTGTGGGAACATTAATTGAAAGGGACTTGATAAATGAAACCATGAATCATATAGATGGACTAGATTTTTAGAGAGGATTTCACCTACGTTGGAAACGGACAAAGCTCGAAGACACAATCTCAAGAAGTCGTCAACAATTCAAGATGTAACACCCTAGGTCTTGTTTTGTTTCTTTTTCTTTTATTTCTTTATGATAGACTAAGAGATTCATGCTGTCGAATCTACTTATTATGTACTCTCATTAATTAATGAATAAAAATTATATTTTCAAGTATGTCTATCTTGTTCTCTTTTCAATCTCTTTGTTGTTATTAGCTTGAATTAAATGAAATACACCTATAAAAAGGCAATATCAAAAAAGGCATACATACTCAACACTTTAAGAATCTTAATTAGCTCTAGCTTACAAGATTTACCGAATGAAAAGAGGCCTCTCTTTTGGCCCACTAAGAAAAGATATGATGATTACACCAACACAGGAGGAAACTTGAAACTCCACGTAGATAATTCCATGTTAATAACCTTAGAACAATCCATCTTTTGTTAGCCCTTTTGAGTTTCGTCAATTGAGCCTTACTTATTCAACCTACATTATTCCAAACCTTGGGATGGGAATGGTGCAAAGAGATACAAATGGAAAAATTAGGGGAACGAAACATAAGAGGGGGACAAAAAGTTAGTTTAAACCAAAAAAAGGAAAGATTTAATGCAAAATCCTTCTAAACCCAAAATCAAACTTGTCAAAAAGGAGGGGAAAAAAAAGAAAGAGAGGGGAGACAAGAAAAAAGGTACCTAATGCTGGAGTTTTCACACAAAATAGAAAGGTTTTAATTTGAGAAGCACCAAAAGTAAGGGATTAAGTGATATGAAACATCCAAGAAAACCAAGAAAAAGGGGAAAAATCAACTAACAACAACTTCAAATCAACAAAACAAGATAAACCTATCTCAACAATCACCAAGATATATGAAATAGGGTTCTTAATCAAAGCTAACACAAAGTAAAGCTAGGATTAAGGTTTAACCACAAAGATTACAAGTAGAAATCACAAAGAAAGCAAATAATCACAAAGATTATGGGTAGAGAGATCTCATTGATTTCAAAATTAAGCAAAGTTGCTCCCCAAAAGAAAGTTTAGCCCTATTTAAAGGCTTTACAAATAACCTTAAAGTTCTTAAATTACACCCCTTGGATTAAAAATGAAAGGTCAAGATTAAAAGATAGTAAATAGAAGCACAAAAGAAAGGAAGTTGTTCGCTCGAAACAGGGCATCGGGAGCGGGCGCTCCTCAAACCTGGAATTTCAAAAGACATCCAACAAAGGAGTGCGCGCTCCTCCTGGGGGAGCAGGTGCTCCTTATAAGGGGATCGGCCGCTCCTCGCGACTGCCTGGACAGCTCAACTTCAAACGTTCATAACTTTTTCGTTTCTTGCTCAAATTTGGCATGTGACCTGTCGTTGGAAAGCTCTTGAACTCTAATTCCACCTCAAACTTTAATCACCTAAAAACTCTTTGTAACGAAGGAGATATGGCTGAATGAAATAGATGCATCATACATTGATAAATTTCTTTCTTGGCTAACACACGGAAACCTTAGAGCTTTATTCTAAGAAAACAAAACTTACTCAAGTTTGATGATAGTCAACCCTGAGAGGTGACCACCAAGGAGTTTAGTTCGACTACGTGTCACAACACGTGGCACGTCTTCAACTTCCTCCACTAAGTTCCATGCACCCGTTTCAAATCCCTCCTCTTCAAAAGGAATTTCCCTTAATTCCGGATCATTATCACCAACATCTTCTTCAAAAAGAAAAGGAGCAAGATTACCAACGTAAAGGTAGCATGAACTCCAAAGTCTCCCGAAAGTTTGAGCTTGTAAGCATTAGATCCAACCCTCTCCACAATTTCAAAGGGGCCTTCGGATCTTGGCATGAGCTTGTTCTTTCTCTTAGCCAGAAATCTTTCCTTGGCTTCTTGAATTTGTTTGCTTTTGCCTTATAACTCTTATTTGCTTTCTCAATCCTCTTCTTGACATCTTCATGAAGCTTTTTAATCGTTTCAACTCTATCTTTTGCCTCAAAACTCAACTCCTCTTGAGGAATACTAGGCAACAAGTCAAGTGGTAAGCGGGGATTGAAACCATATACTACTTCAAATGGTGTTTTCTTGGTAGCTATGCAATGAGAGCGGTTGTAAGCAAATTCAACTTGAGGAAGTTTAAGATCCCAATCTTTCATGTGTTTGCTAATGATAGCTCGGAGAACAGTGGACATGGTATGATTTGTCACCTCCGTTTGCCCATCGGTTTGAGGGTGACTAGAAGTACTAAATAAGAGCTTGGTTCCTACTAACTTCCACAAGGTCTTCCAAAAGTATCTCAAGAACTTAGGATCTCGATCTGACACAATGCTTTTTGGAATGCCATGAAGCTTCACCACTTCTCTAAAGAACAAGGTACCCACATGAGAAACTTTGTCGGTCTTGTGATAAGGAATGAAATGAGCCATCTTGCTAAAACGATTAACCACAATAACACGGAATCATTTTGCCTTGAAGTGCGAGGGAGAGCAACCACAAAATCCATACTAAGGTCATCCCATGGGTGACTAGGAACTAGAAGAGGAGAGTAGAGTCCTTCATGGAATTGACTCTTAGCCTTATGACAAGCCCCACAACGAGCTATTACGTCTTGCACATCAGCAAATATTCTAGCCAATAAAAATGTTCTCGAAGGATGTCATACGTTTTTGCAACCCCAAAGTGTCCGACTAGGCCTCCTTGATGAGCTTCTTTAACAAGTAACTTTCAATGAGAACATTTCGGAACACAAAGCTTGTTTCCCTTGAAAATGAAACCTTCTTGCATCATGAAAGAGCCATTGATCCCCTTCTCACACTTCTTCATTAACTCACCAAAATCCTCATCATCACCATACAACTCTTTGAGCAACTCAAACCCCAAAAACTTTGCATCGAAAATAGTGATCACAATGCCTCCTAGAAAGAGCATCGGCCATAACATTGCTCTTCCCTTCTTTGTACTTAGAAGAGAAAGTAAAAGATTGGAGAAATTCAACCCATTTGGCATGTCTTGCATTGAGTTTATGAGAACTATTGATGTACTTGAGAGATTCATGATCTGAATGTAGTACAAATGGTCTAGGCCTCAAGTAATGTGACTAATGATCAAGAGCCCTCACAATGGCATTGAACTCCTTGTCATAAGTACTATATCTCATTCTTGCCCCACCAAGCTTCTCACTAAAATAAGCAACCGGCCTCCCTCCTTGAACAAGTACCGCCCAACTCCAACCCCACTAGCATCACATTCAACCTCAAAGGGTTGATCAAAATTTGGAAGAGCTAAGATTGGAGCCTCACACAACTTCTTCTAGAGAGTCTCAAAAGCCCGTTGTGCCGATGGTGTCCACTCAAAAGTACCTTTCTTCATGCATTCGATTACCGGAGCCAAAATAGTGCTAAAATTTTTCAGAAATCTTCGATAGAAAGAATCTAGACCATGGAAACTCCTAACTTGGGTGAGAGTGGTAGGAGTAGGCCAAGATTGAATGGCTTCCACCTTACTAGGGTCTATTGAGATCCCTACATTAGAAATCACATAGCCAAGAAAAATAACACTGTCCACCATAAAAGTACATTTTTCTAACTTGGCAAAAAGCCTCCTACATCTTAATGTTTCAAATATTTGCTTTAAATGTTCAACATGATCAAGTTCACATTTGCTATAAACAAGTATATCGTCAAAATAAACAACAACAAATCTACCAATGAAGGGGCGAAGTACCTCATTCATGAGTCTCATGAAAGTGCTAGGAGCATTTGAGAGCCCAAATGGCATTACAAGCCACTCATACAAGTCTTGCTTTGTCTTAAAAGTGGTTTTCCATTTATCTCCTTCACGCATGCGAATTTGGTGGTACCCCATCCTCAAGTCAATCTTTGAAAACATCTTGGAACCATTCAATTCATCAAGCATATCATCAAGTCGAGGAATAGGAAATCGATATTTGATGGTAATATTATTGATGGCCCTACTATCCACACACATCCTCCATGTGCCATCTTTTTTTGGAACCGGAACCGAATAAGGGCTAAGGGATTCCCTCACAAATTCTCTTTCCATTAACTCAGCAACTTGTCTTTGAAGTTCTCTTGCTTTATCGGGAGTACATCTATAAGCCGGTCTATTAGGGAGTTGTGATCTGGGAATAAGATCAATTTGATGCTTAATTCCCCTAATAGGTGGCAAACCGGGTGGGAGATCATCGGGGAAAACATCATGGTACTCAACCAACACTTCCTTGACAAGGGGGTAGATTGGGTTCTCTCGCTCACTCTCTTGTGTTTCCCTAAGAAGACAAATAAAAACAATTTGTCCTTGATTTATCTCATTTCCTATCTCATTTTCCCCAATGCTAAGGTTCTCTTTGATTGTGTTTCCCGTACCCAAGGGTTCTTTGTGTTTAATTGTCGGGGACAAGGGGTTGAGTACAATCTTTTTCTTATCCATTAGGAATGAATAAGTGTTTTTTCTTCCATCATGCAATACATTTATATCAAATTTCCAAGACCTTCCAAGTAAAACATGACAAGCATCCATAGGCAACACATCACAAAGCACCTCATCCTTATATAATTTGCCAATTGAAAAAGAAAGAAGAGTTTGTTTTGTTACCTTCACCTCATTGTGATTATTAAGCCATTGAAGCGTATATGGAGTAGGATGATCGGTAGTGTCAAGATTGATCTTGCTCACTAATGTTGTTGAAGCCAAATTAGTGCAAGAGCCACTATCAATGATAAGGTTGCAAACTCGATCTTTGATGGTGCAACGAGTTTGGAAAATGTTCTCCCTTTGCTCTTCCGCCAAGGGAGTGGAAATGGAGTGAAGTGCCCTTCTAACAACAAGGATTTGACCCTCATCGGCTTCTACAAAAACCTCATCCTCCTCATCATATATAGGGTCCCCAAAATCCTTCTTCTCATCTTCATACTCATCATCATCCATTTCACGAATCATCATACCTCTACTATTGGGACACTCATTAGCAAAATGTCCATAGCCTCTACACTTGTAGCAAGCCTTCCTATTTCTCATCTTGTTATGATCATCTTTGCTAGAAGAATGCATAGGAGCCTTGCCTTTGTCATCCTTGGCAATGGGCTTGCTTGTCTCACCCTTTGGAGTAAAAGGATTCTTGAAAGTAGGTTTAGAATACCCACTAGCACTACTTATCTTGTCATACTTCTCAAACTTCAAAGCCTTTTGCACAACTTGATCAAAACTTCCATGGGCATGTACATCAACCTTTTGCCCAAGCTTTCTCTCAAGACCACCAATGTACCTAGCAATCTTATGCTCCGGTGCTTCTTCAATTCCACTCAAAATAGAGAGTTTTTCAAACTCCCTAGTATACTTTTCTATCGACATAGCCCCTTGCTTAAGAGAATTCAATTTAAGATAGGCATCTTGCAAATAATCTCTAGGCACAAAAGCTCTATTCATATGTTTCTTCAATTTCTCCCAAGAAGTGATTTTTGATTTTCCATCTTTCCTCCTACGATTCTTTAAGTTCTCATACCACAAAGAAGCATGTTGTTTAAGTTTAAGGATGGCCAATTTACAACGTTTTTCATTATTATAACCCTTATATTCAAACATATTCTCCATACTTCTAACCCAATCAAGAAATTCATTAGGATCAAGATTACCTTCAAACTCCGGAAATTCCAACTTGATGTCTCAGTCATGGTTGTCCTCATGGTGTCGTTGGTGGTGTTCCCTTCTCCAGTGAGGGGAGTGAAAACCATCTTCTCCACTTGGGCTTCTCCTTCTTCTAGGACTTCTTATATTCTCCAAGACCTCAAGAAGTCTATCAAACTTCCTTTCTAGAGAATCCAATTTAGAGTGCTCATTGTAACTTTCATCATGTTCATAATAGTACCTATCATCCATGTTTCTAGTTAAAAGCTTGTATCTTTGAGAGAAAATTTCAAATTTTGCGGGAAAAAGATGAGATCTTTTGAGAGGGGGAAAGAGAAATTCAAAAGGTAGGATCTTTCTAGACTAATAACCTAGGCTCTTGATACCAAATTGATATGAAATATCCAAGAAAACCAAGAAAAAGGGGGGAAAATCAACTAACAACTTCAAATTAACAAAACAAGATAAACCTATCTCAACAATCACCAAGATATATGAAATAGGGTTCTTAATAAAATCTAACACAAAGTAAAGCTAGGATTAAGGTGTAACCACAAAGATTACAAGTAGCAATCACAAAAAAAGCAAATAATCACAAAGATTATGGGTAGAGAGAGAAAATCTCATTGAATTCAAAATTAAGCAAAGTTCCTCCCCAAAAGAAAGTTTAGCCCTATTTAAAGTCTTTACAAATAACCCTAAAGTTCTTAAATTACACCCCTTAGATTACAAATGAAAGGCTAAGATTAAAAGATAGTAAAAAGAAGCACAAAATAAAGGAAGTCGTTCGCTCGAAACAGGGCATCGGGAGCGGCTGCTCTAAAGGGAAGGAGCGGGCGCTCCTCAAACCTGGAATTTCAAAAGACACCCATATGAGTGGGCGCTCCTTTGTGAGGAGCGCTCGCTCCTCCTGGGGGAGCGGGCGCTCCTTATAAGGGGAGCGCCTGCTCCTCGCGACTGCCTGGACAGCTCAACTTCAAACATTCATAACTTCTTTGTTTCTTGCTCAAATTTGGCATGTGACCTGTTGTTGGAAAGATCTTGAACTCTATTTTCACCTCCAACTTGAATCACCTAAAAACTCTTTGTAACGAAGGAGATATGGCTGAATGAAGTAGATACATCATACATTGATAAATTTATTTCTTGGCTAACACACGAAATCCTTGGAGCTTTATTCTAAGAAAACAAAACTTACTCAAGTTTGATGATATTCAACACCAAGAGGTGACCACCAAGGAGTTGAGCTCGACTACGTGTCACAACACGTGGCACGTCTTC
Source organism: Chenopodium album (assembly GCF_948465745.1). Taxonomy (NCBI): domain Eukaryota; kingdom Viridiplantae; phylum Streptophyta; class Magnoliopsida; order Caryophyllales; family Amaranthaceae; genus Chenopodium; species Chenopodium album. Next base: position 33,757,851 of record NC_137848.1, on the reverse strand, counting down.
AACTTCCTCCACCAAGTTCCATACACCCGCATCATTAAGGGAGTATACTTAAGCCTGTCCATTTTTCATAGCCTTGAGCCTAGCCACGTTACAACCCTAGAAAGGCCCTCCTTGAGGTAGACCATAACCATATACCAAAATCATCATTCTACGAAAATATAGCCCACCTTAGGCCTTTGCACATATGGACCTACTATTGAGTAGTTATGCCCATACATAAAATGCATAAAATGTTGAGTAGGTGTTTTCTCTGATGTGAGAGAATGTAGGGTAGTCTAATAAATGATTGTATTTGTTCCCAAAATGGGGAAAATCTCCCTATTTATAGGGTCATGGGAATACGTGCTCATTAGGTCATTCTGACCTAATGGGCTGTGCCACATTGCGACTTTCTTGGGAATTAGGCCTTGAAGGCCGCAATTCCAACTGATATCTGAGGTTGACACGTGTCATCTGGTGAGTGGCCCACGTGGGGCCTGTCCAGGCTTAACACGTGTCCCTCTCTAATTGGGCCACGTGTCTAGGTTATTTTTACCCAAACATTTGCCCCTCATAGGGGTGACGTGGCAGGCCACTTTACGCCTGTGACACGTGTCTCCCTGTGAATGGTGAACAGTAAAAATGACCATTACCTTCTGGGGAGTGACGGGGATGCCCTCGTTTACCCCTCTATAAATAAATTTTACCCCCTATCTCTCCCTCATCTTTGACCCTTTTTCAAAAGTCTAGAGAGAGAAAGAGAGAAATTTTCTAGAGAAAGAGGCTCTGACTCCGTCTGTAGCAAGTTTTGAAGCTTCCGTCTGCATTCTAGGCGAACATAACCGGTCACCGACTGAGGCTGTTTTCAGAACAAAGTTAAAGGTAACCGCCTCTACCCCCTTCAAGCTTTTTACACTTTTTCCGTTTGTTTTCATAGATTTCCAAATAAAAATGGACTCTCCATCAACACACACGGTACTGCCTAGGTCATTCAGCCAGTCTCCAAGTACGGCTGATTCTAGAACCGGGGGTGCCTGTTCTAGACTTTTGGACCTGCTTTGCTCATCCCCGAATCCCTCCGTCTCCGCGTCTATGTAGGAGACGATGGCTAAAGTTAAACAGACGGCTACTAAGCCAAGGAGACGGCGCACTCAGGAAGTGCCCGCCGAAGAGGTTACTTCAGATGAGGAGTACGAGGGATCGGAGGAGCGAGCAGGTTCTTCTCCAAGCGGCGTCCCATCCACTCCCAATTTTGGGATTCTAAGAGAGTCAGGCGGTGAGGAAGCCGTCTCTTCTCATGACTCAGAGGAAGAGTCAGGCGGCGAAGAGGTCGCTAAACGATCTAGGTCAGAGGCATCAAGCTCTGACCAAGAAGATATTACGGCTGATTATCAGCAACCGTCTAGGGCGCCTTCTTCTTCAGAACCTACATAAATGGGCATGTCCCCTAAGGACATTTCTACCTTGGAAAGTAGCTTCCAATCTTTTAAGAACACCCACCCTATAGGAGACGGCTGGCATATTGAGGTGCCGCCTATCGAGGCAACTGTTACCTGGGTGGACAACATAGAGAATGCCAATAATTACTTTGGCTGCTATGAGGCGGTTATCAGAGCCTGTCTCCACTTCCCTCTCTATAAGGAGATAAAAAAGATATTAAAGGGGTACGAGTTAGGCGTCTGGCAACTCACCCCTAACTCATGGATTAATATCCTATGTTACATTGCCGCTTGTGAGTTCTGAAACCTTGAGCCAAGCTTCGAGGCTTTTTCTCACATGCATTACATGAGCCGGGCCCCAGGAGGATTTGGGGGCATGGTACACTTTGATGACGCATCTGCAGTATATGATGTCGTTGGATAAGCCGTCGAAGTGGCCCAGGCTTGGGAACAAATAATAGAGCCGAGATTTTTTGAGACCACTACTAAGTCATTGGATGATGGAACCCACATAATTGTACCCAAGAACTGGGTACCCCATCCGGACTTCCTGAAGGACGAGGCATTTCTTTCTGCTTGCGGCCTTAGCCCTATGTTTCCAAAGGGTAGATTCACCTACACATCCGGCAGCTTGCCGTCTCTATAGATGCGTTGTTTTTTTTGTTATTCTTGCTGAACTGTTTTTTTTTTTTTAACAGAGGAAGTACTGAAAATGGTAGACGCAAACAAAAAGCCTGCCAAGCCGGCTGCCTAGTTGAGGAAGGAGCAGTTGTTGTAGAAGAAGGCAGCCTTGGATGCCAAGGAGACCAAGAAGGATGGGGTAAAGACCGCCTGCCATACTTTCTGGATTTTTATCCTTAACCTTAATATTTGCCGGCTGTAACCCTTCTGTCTCACTTGTAGAGTGGTAATAGAGTCATCCCCCGCTCTATCACAAAAATGATCAAGCAAAAGCGGCCGGGGGATGATCTGGCTAAGAACCCGACCAAGACTTTGAAAAAGAATCCTTTTGTTTCCTCCTCCCTATAAAACCAAGGACATCCTACAACCAGGGGTAAGAGCCCAGCTGTGATGAATGCTCTAAGCGAAAGCTCGAAGCACGTTGGAAAACTGTCGGATGCCTCAACGTCATCGAAGAGTGGTGTGCCACTCAATGCTGCAGACGACCTGCAACGACTGGGGAAGAGGAGACCTCCCAGCCTCAGGCCCAAGGTAAGGCTGGTATTACAGTCCCTTGGCCACTTGACTATATGCGAGTCAAGACTCAGGTCAGCCCCTTTGGAGGTTCAATAAGTAGTCGGCATAAATTGGATACCGCTTATGCTGCTTTCTCACCAAGTACTTCTTATGGTGTAGATTCTACCTCAGAGCCACCTGATGTCCAGGCATTTGCCAAGAGGATGGTAAGGTCTCTAACAAGATTAGAGAAAAGCTCAGTGCCTGATCTGCAGGTAGTAGACTTTGACCAGATCCAAGGCTTGTTGGCTGAGGTAACTCAAAGTTCAATTTGTACTTTATTCTTTTCTTTTCTTACTCAAGTGCTTAACTTGCCGTCTGTATCCCTTTAGGCAATGCTAAGGGTAGACGGGCTTAGGGCCCCCTTCAGGCGGAAGCAAGATGAGGTAAACGATGCTAAACAAAGGGCCTCTAAAGCTCTCAACTCTGTTGGATATAGTAAAATAATGTGTGATGTAGAAATTAAAGCAGTGGAGTTGAAACAGGAGGAGCTGATAAAGAGTCTGACGGCTGCCGCTGACGCCGCCAACGCCAAAGCCTCTAACCTTGAGTTGGAGTTAAAGAACGCCAAATCTGACCTTGCGGCATTGGGGGAGGCGAATAAGGAGAATGCTTAGCTGAGAGAAGATGCCAGCCGGCTTAGGCTGGAGATTATTCAAATGAGGAACAATCACCAAGAAGAGCTCTCCAAGGAGCAAAGCCAGCTGGTGGCAGAGAATGAGCGGGACACTGAGGCCCACTTGAAGCTTGCTTGGAAACTTCTCCACCCGACAGTAGACTTCGAGTATTTCAAACTGAAGTATGATTACGCCACAGCGATGTATGATGCCGAAGTTTTGAAGGAGTAGGCCCCACCTCCATTTAAAGAATGAGCCTGGGATAAAGGCTTTGAGGTTTCTGATGGAGAGGAGGAGAAGAGAAAGGACCAGGCTGACCCAATCAAAACTAAAGTCCTCCTTGAGAAAAATGAAGCGGACCTCCCTACCGGCCAAGACCAGCAGGAGCAGACTTAGGAGCCTTAAGATTTTCTGCAGTAGTATGCCAATCATGTTTTCACCGACCTGTGAGCCGTGTATTTCTATATCTACCGACTGAGGGGTCGGTTAACAATTTAAATTTTTTTCTTTTCTCCGGATGTTAATCCGGATAACAATATCTCCCAGCCTTTTGGCTGGTTTTGAATTTATGAAGTTTGCCGACTGAGTCGGTTTGTTCAATTTGTTTTAATTTTTGCATTTAAATTTTTGCAATTTTTGCCTAACTCTTTAATTGCATGCGGATTCGATAAACCGGCTGCACTTGCCCCTAGGCAGATGTGTGATTTGTTTTAATACTTCTCTAATTGATTGACTTGGGAACTTTTGATACTTTAAAGAGTATGAGATGTTCCTAAGTCGATCAATCAAAATAGTGATTTCCCCAAACCAAGTGCACAGCCATCCAATTGTACTCTGTCCGTTTGTCCCATTGGGTGCACTTGTACAATATCGAAAAAATAATCTAAGTTAGAACTTTGGTCAATCACCGGCTGATGTCCTTACACATCTGGCTTTCGTAGACTTGGTCGTTCTTTAGATTATCCTAGTCAGACAGCTATGATTTGACAATTACGTCGTTCAATCTTTGCCGTCTGTATGAGTTGGTAGAGCATTTTGTTACTTGGATGGGAGATACTCTCTACGACGATTCCACCCGGACGGGCGTCGCCAGACGCCTTACTCATGTTGGAGCAGACGAATTTATAAAATATGTATCATCCGGCCATTGGCCTCGTTTTTTGAACACTAATTTAGCCACTAAGTTATTAACTTAGTTTAATTCTAACCATTGTCAGCCGACCGTCTGTGCATTGAACAGGCGGTATTCTAACACTGTGCATGTATATATAAGAATTAAATAACAGGTTTGGAAACAAAAAGCAACTTTATCATTGATAGCTTTTCATTTACAAAAGTTTACAAATCTCAAAAGTAGTACTTTTTCTAGTTATCTACATTCCAAGTTCTAGGCAGCCGCCTGCCGTCTGGAGTTTCCAGGCGGTAGGTGCCGTCCCTTACTTCTTCATAGATCCGGTAGGGGCCTTCCCAATTAGGAGTTAGCTTTTCATGCTCATTGGCCCTATCGGTTGCCTCCATTTTCCGTAACACAAAGTCCCCAACTTTCAAGGGCCATTTGTATACTCGTTTATTATAGGCACGGGTCATTCTCAGACGGTAAATCTCATGATGCAAGGCGGCATTGCCCCTGCGTTTCGGGAGTGAATCCAATTATCCAATTTAAGTCGCATGGCCTCCCAGTTTGCCTCTTCATCGTATAGTATAGAGTCGGCTCATAATGCTCGATGGGCAAGATGGCTTCAGCACCGTAAACCGCGAGAAATGGGGTCTCACCAGTTTCCCCTTTTTCAGTTATTCGAATGGCCCATAGGACATGAATTAATTCTTCAGCCCATAAACCACCGGCTCTCTCAATTTTCTTTTTAATGCCGTCTGAGATGAGTTTGTTGAAGGCTTCAACTTGGCCGTTTGCTTGGGGTCGGTCGACTAATGCAAAACAATGTGAGATCCCTTGATCTCCCAACCAAATCTTGAGCTGAGGCGTTTCAAACTGAAGGCCATCATCAAACACCATAGACATAGGTACCCCATACCGGGTGATGATGTTCTTCCAAATGAAAGAGTTGACATCCTTTGTCTTGATGCTCTTGATCGCCTCTGCCTCCACCCACTTAGTGAAATAATCCACAGCCACCAGAATATAGTGCTTCCCGCTTGGTGCAGGCATATAAGGACCTAAAATGTCCATGCCCCATTTAGCAAACGAGACTGGGCTGTGGATTGTCGCCAGGTCAGTAACCGGATGATGGATTAGCTTGCCAAATTTTTGACACTTGTCAAATTTTTTTACCATCCTCATGGCGTCTGCCCCAAGGGTAGGCCAAAAGTAACCCTGCTGCCTGGCTCTGACGGCCAAAGATTTTCCACCTATAGGGGAGGCGCAGTTCCCGGCATGCAATTCTTCAAGAACTTCTTTCCCATTTTCTAGGGTAACACACTTCAGCAGGGGTTTCAGAAAACCTGCTTTGAAGAGTTCTCCATTTCTCATCTTAAAGTTTGTAGCACGTTTCTTTAATACGGCTGCCTCCTGGGGTGAATCAGGAAGTGTACCGTCTGTCAAATACGCTCAGATGCCATCCACCCACGTAGAGCTTCGTTCAAGTAATCCAATGGGCTCTTCTTTAGATATACTTCGTTTTTCCATAACCTCCCAGAAGACTGACCGAGGGGTATCACAGGAGGCGGAGGATGCCAATTTTGACAGAGCATACGCCTGATTGTTTTCAGACCTGGGCACTTTACTTAGATGGAATTCTTCAAGTGTCCCAGCCTCAGCTTTGACCGCCTGAGGGTATTTGATCATTGCCGGATGGGTGGCTTCATATTCACCATGGTATTGGCTAACGACCAACTAAGAGTCGGAGTAGGCATCAATTTTTGTTGCCCCTGCCGCCTTGCACATGCGGATGCCGGCTAGTAGGGCTTCATATTCTGCCTCATTGTTTGAGGCATGGAACTTAAACCGTAGTGCATATTCATACGTGTCCCCCTCAGGAGACTGACAGATTACGCCTGCACCACAGCCGTTCAAGGTAGAGCTCCCATCTACATACACTTTCCAAACCTGATCAAGATTGTCCGGAGCAACTGGCCTTGTCATTTCAACAATGAAGTCGGCGAATGCCTGACCCTTCATTGCCTTTCATGATTCGTAGGTGATTTCAAGACTTTACATTCAATAACCCATTTGAGCATTCTACCAGATGGCTCCAAGGTTGTCATTGGCCGCATGATATGTTGGTCTGTGTATATCACAACCGGATGTGCCAATAAGTAAGGTTTCAACTTCTTGACAGCCATGTAAAGGGCAAGGCCAAATTTTTCAACCATGAGGTACCATAGTTCAGCATTTCTAAGAACATGGCTAATGAAATAAACCGGGAGCTGAATGTCGTCTCTCTCAGCAAGGAGAACGACACTGAGGGCATGATCTGAGACGGCTAAATACATGTAAAGCATCTCCTTGGGTAGAGGGCTAACAAGCCTTGGCAAAGAGTGTAAATGTTCTTTCAATTGTTGAAAGGCCGCCTCAGCATCATCCCCCCATTCAAATCTAGTCTTCTTCCTGATTGCTTAGAAGAAGTAAAGGAATTTGTCACCTGACCCGCTGAGGAATCTCCCCAACGCCGCCAGGAAACCGGTGAGCTTCTAAACTTCCTTGACAGTGCGGGGTGACTTCATGTCAATTACCGCTTGTATCTTCTCAAGGTTAGCCTCTTTCCCCCTTTGATCAATCAGGAATCCGAGAAACTTTCCAAACTCAACACCAAAAACATACTTTTTGGGATTTAACATGACCTTATGCCGCCTGAGTGTGGTGAAGGTTTCTCGGAGATCAGCAAGGTGATCCGTTTGTAGCTTGGATTTGACTATCATGTCATCAATGTACGCCTCTACATTCCTCCCAATCTGATTAATGAAGACTGTATTAATCATCCATTGGAAATTAGCCGGCGCATTATTCAAGCCAGACAACATCACCGTATAACAGAATAACCCCTGATCAGTGACAAAGGTCGTCTTCTCTTGATCTTTTTTCCACAGAGGTATCTGGTGGAAGCCTGAGTAGGCATCCATAAAACTCATCAAGGCATGCTGGCTGTAGAGTCGACCAAGCTGTCGATCTTTGGAAGCGGGTTACTGTCCTTTGGACATGCCTTGTTCAAGTCAATGTAATCTACACACATGCGCCAGGTACCATTTGGCTTCTTCACAAGCACCACATTCGTAACCCAATCAGGGAAGTTACATGGCCGAATGAACCCAGCGTCTAACAGTTTTTTGATCTCGGTAGCTGCTGCCTTACTTCTCTCCTCGTCGTGATTTCTTTTCTTTTGCCGGATGGGCTTCTTTTTAGGATCCACGGCGAGTTTGTGGACAGCAAGATCCGAGCTGATGGCTGGCATCTCTTCCACTTTAAAGGCAAAAATGTCTTTGAATTCTTTCAGCAGGAGGTGTAAGTCTGCACCCAACCTTTCAAAGGCAGCCGTCCCCACCTTAACAGTTCACGCCTGTCGTCTGGAGGAATTTCAATGTGTTCACCAGCCGGCTGGGGACGGAGCTCATCTGACCGTTCCCCGGTCAGTGATTGATATTTCTTCTCTTTCTTCACTTCCACCAGCTAATCAGCCTTTCTTTTCTTTTTGGCTACTGGTGGGGCTGGGTTAGAGTCCTTGACATCGTCAAGGTCTATTGGCTCCTTCACCTGACCAGCTGCAATAGCCGTTGGTTTGACGTCTGAGAGGTAACACTCCCTTGTCATCTTCTGATCTCCGTTGAGGGATCCAATAGAGCCATCATCCTTTTCATACTTGAGCAGCATGAGAGCTAGGATGATGACAGCCTTGCACTCGTTCAGAGTAGGTCGGCCCAAAATGATGTTGTAGGCGGTCAGCTCTTCAACCACCAAAAATCGGAAGATCATATGCCACCCTTTCCCCTTCTGCCCCAGCCGGATGGGTAGATCAATTTGTCCGACTGGGTGCACAACCCCTCCCCCAAAGCTAACAAGGGGATGGGAGACGTCGCGCAGGCTGTCCAGCTTATAATTTAGATCAAAGGAGCTACCAGCGTATATAAGGATTCGTCCAACCAGCTGGTTGGCGACCTTGTATTCAATGACGATCGGGTCATCATGCGGTCGGCAGACTTTGTCCCGATCCTTCTCAGTGATGAGGATGTCTGGGAATGTACTACTGGTGGACGCTTGTCCATCATCAACTGAGTGGATCATCTTCTTCAAATGATCCTTGGTACCCCGAATGGTCGGGCCATCGCTGGCGAACCCACCTGCTATGGTATAGACCAGATCCTTGTCGGTGTCCGAACTACTAGTAGGCTGGGGGTCTTTTTGGACGATTGCCCCTTGTTCGCCTTCGGGGTGGCCTTGGACTTGAGGATGTATGACTTCAACTCCCCTTGATCAGCCAGACGGTCCAACAACCGCTGGAGGCTGAAGCAATCATTGGTATCATGGCCAATGTCTTCATGGAACTTACAGTATTTTTTCTTATTTCGATTCTTAGCAGAACCTTTCATGGCCGCGGGCTTCTCAATAGTCACCCGGTCCCGTATCTCCATGAGGATGGAGTAACAATCTTTATTAAACTCGTACCTTGGGGCGTATAGTTTGAATTTCTTCTTTTTCTTCTGGGACGGATGATCAGAATCTTCAACTGCCCAGACTTTTTTTTCTCTTTTTGCTCTGATCAGCCTTGGGAGCTGGCTGAGCAGACCGGCTCTCCTTTTGTTTGTCAGACTTCTTGGAGTCTGACTGATTGCTGGACGTGCAGAGGTCGGTTGCTTGTATGAAGCTCTCTGCCTCTATCAATGCCTCTAGAAGGGTGAAAACCCTCTTTCTGACAAGGTCAAACTTAAAATTTGACCCGTCCTTCAGACCCCTAAAGAAGTCCGTATAGGCAACTTCGTCAAACAGTCCTTGAATCTGGATTCTTACTAAATTGAACCACCTGAAGTAGGAGCGGAGTCCTTCTCTGTCCCCCTGTCGAATAGTGCTCAAGTCAAGACTTGTTTTCTTGGCAAGGATGTTCATCGAGAAGTTTGAAGCAAATAAGAAGGTAAGCCTCCTGAAGCTATCTATACATCCGGCTTGCAGGTTGCCAAACCATTGTTAGGCTATGCCCTTTAAGGTAGCCGGGAAGCATCTGCACCACATAGCATCCTCCAACCCCTGCATATGCATAAGGTTGGAGTAGGCCATGAGGTGGTCCTTAGGGTTGGAGGTGCCATCGTAAGCACCAACCAACACATTCTTAACCTTGGTCGGCTGTGCCGCCTCGGTTATCTCCTTGGTGAACGCAGAAGTTTGTTTACCAAGTTTAAGAAGACAGAGCTGCCAGTCCAAGGGTTGGACATTATATGCCGCCTGTCCCCCAAAGAGGGATGGCTGCATGAAGTGAGGGGTGTATGGCCCGTATGCCATCTGAGGCACTTACGGGGCATTCCCAATCATCTGAGGGCCAGAATGGACGGACTTGCCGCCTGTATGGCTCTCATGCAAGGACTGAGTATTCCTTGCAAATGTATTCTTGAAGCTGTCTGGAAAGCTCGACGTAGAAGCTGATTCAGACAGCTGCTGATTTCGATTTTGCTCGATGACATGTCGAGCATCAGTGAAGGTTTTCTTGCTGCCATCCGGCTGAACAGCTCGAATGACCTTCCTTGTGCCCGTCTAGGGCAGAAGGATCTTAGTCTAGTAATGGCAGGCGTAGTCTTTTCCTTTGGATGTGGAGTAGGCTGCCTGTCTCTGACTGATTTCCTCCTCGCAGCTTGAGGAGATTTTTTGGCCGACTAACCCTTGCTAGAGCCAGATGTCCTTTTTTCGATAGGTCCTTGATCTCACCCTTGAAACTTGTCATGAATTTCATGAGTTCATCTCGAGTTACTAGAGCCTGACCTCTTGTCTCCTAGGTATTACCAGGCGGTGGTCCAGCAGACTTGCTGGGACCGGCTTCATTGTTTACTCGTTTTAGATTGTCACTAGAACGGATGTGTTTAGCAATGAGTGACCCATCTATGGCCACATAAGTTTTGACTTTATCGTGGTCGTCTTCATGGTCTGTAAAGACCTCCCCATCGACCAGAGGACGGCTAAGGTTTGGCGGTGGTATAGACTCTTGAACCATCTTTGAGGTACTCTCCCCACAAACGGCGCCAATTATTTTGGGTGTTTTTATCCCTCAAGAGAGTTACAACTCGAAGACTGGTCTGGTGACGCTTGTACCTGTAAAATAACGGAGACTCCAGGTGGTTGGAGCTCCGCCTCCGACGGTCAAGTTAGAACATGTTGGAGAAATATTCACAAAAAGGCTCATCATCATGTTGAGAAAAAGATAAACATGCCATTTTTACAAGGAAGACAAAAACAAAATAAAAGAAAAGTATACACAAAGATCTAGACTCAAGCAATTAAAAACACTTAAACATAGACACCGTTCCCCGGCAACGGCGCCATTTTGACGTGGGAAAATTAGGTCGTTGGACTAATCCTCCTAAGCCAAACAAAATTTATAAACACTCAACAAACCTAAATACAAGTATAGAGGTAAGTCAAGGGTCGAACCCAAAGGAACGGTAATGTCTAAGTGCTTTCAATTATGTGCCTAAGCTAGGTCGAAGACTAAGGGTAAAAGAGGACACTAACAACTACTAAGACAAAGAAACCAAACAAATAAAATGCTAGGGATTAGGATTCACTTATAATAGCAATGAACAATGCAAATTTGGTTTAGGAAGTTGACTAAGTCAAGCAATGTGAGGGGAGATCAATTATGCAACCAAAAGAGCATATCAAGCTATTCTCCTAGAGGTCTAACTAGCGTCAACTACGATAAACTCTAGCTAGGAAACATCACAAGACACCTCAATCGTGTAAATGCAAGCCACAAATCAATGGTCCGTATCAATGTGAACTTACAATGCAATCTAGTGTGAATAACTAGGGTGATCAAGCCTAAATCAAACACACACATGCACATAATCAATTAACCAATTTAATCACATCATCAACTCCATCAAAATCCCCAATCTACATCAATTCATTACATTATACAAGCTTCACCAAATCCCTAACCAAACAACTACTCTAGTAACATCATCAATTTAACAAACAACTAAGAAATCAACAATCTACAATCAAAGAATCAACAATCAAAGAAGAACAATAACTCTAATCAAACATCAAACATCAAATCATCAAAATCTAATCAAAATCAAACAATCCAAACATGAATACTAAACAAAACAATAAATGAGATAGAGTTTAGAAATGCTCATTGATAATATAGTAGATCTCCAATACAATTGTCACCATTGGATCTTCAATCTCTCAATCACCATTGAAATTCTTCACTTTCTCTCTCTAAAATCTACTCCTAAAACTAACCCCTAAATCTAGAGAGAGAACCTCTCAACTAAGCTAAGAATATGATCTAATTCTATTATTAAAACTTCTTACAAAAATTGGGTTCAAATAGGTATAAGAAGAGAGAGAAAATCGTCAAAATCCGATCGGAAAAGACCCACGATGGTGCGGCCACACAACAGGGGATGTGCGCCCGCACAACCATGATGTGCGCCCGCACAACAATGGTGTGCGGCCGCACATCCCTCGTGTGCGCCCGCACATTCTGCGCGTGCGGCCGCACTCAGCTGGGTTTCTTCGAATCTTCAACTCTTCAAGCTCAAGGGGGTGCACACATGATTTATGATGGTGATGGAGGACAAGGTAGGCAGTAGCTAAGGCTTAATATTGAGAGCACACACTTCCTTTAAAGGGAGCACAAGAGAAGAGCCAAGACTTGGAACTTCCACTTCCTTGCATCTTGAGCTTCCCAAACTCCATGAACTTGATCCTAAAGCTTCTTTCACCATAGTGGATCACCAAAATCACGACCCGAACCTCTTCCAATACCTACAACCACGAAAATAGAGCAAATAAAGAAGAAAAGGCTAGAAAACCAACGAAAAGCACAAAAGCTACAAAATAAGAGAAGAAAGGTAAAACTAAGCAACAAAGCATAAAACTAAGCACTTATTAAGCATGAAAGCTATGAAAAGAGAATAGAAAGGACCTAAATGCTCGTCAAATGTGTGCCATTTATGACACACATCAAATACCCCCAAGCTTACCTTTTGCTCGTCCTCGAGCAAAACAAAACCAAGGGAGTGGAAATGACGAGCTTTTTAAAACAAACTAAAGAAGAGACGAGATGAGAATATACACTAACTCACTTTCGTAGGAATCACGGTCAATTTTAGCAACTAATGACAAGCCATTTAAACCCCTAGATCGCCCTAGAGGACGAGTGATGCTCTCGTAAGGGTATCCTAAGAGTTTACCCATAACTCTCATAATAATACAAACAAGGCAAAGCATGAAAAAGAAAACAAAATACAAGAAAAGCAAACAAATGTTCATGAAAGGACTTTTGCAAATGTACAAGCACAAGTGGATGCAAATCTTTCTAAACAAGTAAGGGAGTGCACGCTCCAAGATACCCAAGGTTGATTGAAACATAAATATGCTAAGCATAGGAACTAGCTTTCACAATCCACTTTCATCCCAAACAATCTTACCGCGTTCTTCCTAATAGCTTCAAATCGACCTCAAGTGAGCATCCCAATGATTCCACGAAGGAACCGAAAAAAGAGAATTTTTAGGCTACTCGACATCTTGACTTTTGCATTCCCTCTCCCTATTCCTAAAACTCACATTCCTCTCCACCGATGAGTGACTCAACCATTTAGGTCAAAAGGTCTTTCCCCAAGGTTGTAACGTTAAGGCAAAAGGGTGAAGGTAGACTAAACTACAAAATTTGGTGGTTTTCCTAATAGTGAAGCAAAGAACGGCCAATTCTTAGAATCACAATCAAGTAGTCACCAAACAAAAACAAACTAACACCCCCAAGCTTATTCAAAGCTATAAATCACAAACATATACACAAAAAGCGTGAGAACGCTTCCCCCCAAGCTTAAATGGAGCATTGTCCTCAATGCTCAAAAAGGGAGAAAGCTCACATCAAAATATTTTTGAATTTTTTCATTTTTCACTTTTTTTTTTCTTCATTTTAATAGTGCTTTGTCCTCGCCTCTTTTAACTTTGGACGGCTTTTTCGATTTTTGCACTTATTTGTCCATGCCTTTTATAATATAGGACGGCTTTTACTCATACTCATTTGCCATTATTCACAAGGAAGAAATCACACAATCTTGCTATCATAAGAACCAAACATTCCAACTTCTCCACCACAAACTCCATCAAGAATGATCAATCGCTTCACAAAAACCAAGAAAAGAAAGAAAATGAAACAAAAGGCCAAAGATCTAAACATGTGGCTTGAAAAGAAGGTATAAGGCTCAAATGGTCGCAAGATGGCAAATGTGAACCCAAAAATAAAGAATGAAACAAACTATCCTAAAAATAGAAATATACCACCCCGAAAAAGGTGCCTTTGTCCTTCCTAAATGGTTCGGTCTCGGATTCAAGATCTATGAGTCAAGTTTCAAGATTAGGTTTGCAAGAAGTCAAGGATCCATGCCGCTCATACAAGTAAGGTAGAAGGCTTGAAACATAGAACTTACATGGTTGTAGCAAAAACTCACTATTGGTGTCAAATCGACTATAGGAAGCAACTACCAAACGGGCCACAAACAAGTAGAATCCGGCTTCATGTTCCCACTAGTTCTAACCAACTACCTTAGCATGCTTTATCCTAGAATCAACCAAGCGTACTCTCAAACCGTGCACACCACTATCATTTAGGAAGAAAAGCATTCAATTATACAAGTCCAAATGTTATTATGTCCAAAGCAAGAACAAAACAAAACACATTGCAAATTTGCCTTGATAGAAAGGAAAATCTTTTTGGAGTTTTCAAAATATCAGAAACATGGAAAAGCATATACAAAGGTGCATAACACATAAGAATCAACATTCCACCAAACATGATAGAATACCCTCCCCCAAGCTTGAATGAGACAATACACTCAAACATAAATCATATAAACCATGGGAGGGGAAAACAAGGAGATCAATCCAACAAACCAACATATGTCCAACAAGTCATCATCTACTAGAGAAAGAGCAAAGAAAGATATTACCGGATTTGAGGTGGGTGTAAATACCCGCAAATGACCCAATTAAACCTTTCATAGCTAATTTCTCAAGAATTGAACCTTGTTTCCATATGCTCGCAAAGATAGGAGTCAACCTTCCTTGATTCTTGATCCAAATTGAAGCACCAAAGTATATCAAGTCATGTACCTAGCAAAAGGCACACAAAAATTTCCATGAGAGAAAAATCTATTCTAAAAAGAAAAGGAAAATCTAATCTAAAACACGAGTTACTTCCCGAGAAAGGCTTGCTTAAGGTCCAAGCTTAACCGCTCTAGTAAAATAATATTGCAACGATCGCAAGAGCTTGTCAAATGCACTACTACACATTTCATAAGAAAGTAAGTGTGCACATGACAAAAATAAGGCATGCAACAAGCAAAGTGCACACCTATGAGGAGAGAGATGCCAAGGGAAGGAAGATGAATCAAAAGAAAACTCAACAAAATAAGAAGAAAAAGAAAAATAAGAAGAAAAGGAAAAAGAAGGCAAACTCTCCTCAAAATATTTTTGGGTGGCAACATCACCCTTTTCCCAAATTGGAGACAAATGAGCCACATTCAAATCTTCATAGACATAAGGATCCCCAATAGGCTTACCAACAAAGGAAGGGAGAAAAATAGGGCAATAGGAGATGTGGTTAAACTTTTGAGAGAAAGGGGTATGAGAAAAAGGCAAAGGGTTAGCTACTCCCTCAACATAAGGTCTCACATCACCAATGAGGGCATGAAAATCAATCATAGAATCCTCAAAAGAAGAACGCTCATGATCACCATCTCCCTCAAACATCCAACTCCCAAGAGGAACCACATAATCTCCTCCATTACCTTCATGAACAATAGCTCCCTCAACTTCCTTAAAGCCTAGAGTCTCAAAACCATGCATGAATGGAGGCAAATTAATTTCAAAATCATCTCTCTCCCATGAAGCATCATCAATGAACTTGCTTAAAAGGCTTTGCCTATTCCCTATGCACTCAACAAACACATTTGTCATAACCTCAAACGAGTCCAAATACTCATGGATAGAAGAGTCACATTCATACACTTGAAACTCATCACAATCAACAAAGGTAGAGATGTCTAGACTTAAAATTTCATCAAACTCATTATCACTGTCGACTCTCTCTCCTTCACTCTTGTGCTCAACAATAGGATCCTCACACATTCTTGGTTGCTCGAATTTACCATCATCACCCTCAACACACACATTAGATTTGTAACTTTCACACATAAGCATCAAGGATGACAATTGGCTTCCTAGCTCTTCATTTCTCCTTCTTCCCTCCTCAAGACGCTCCTCACTCTTTTTCATCATCTCCAATTGACTTCTTAAACAATTAAGAGTCGACTCTTTATTAGGCCCAAGATCATCACGAAGCTCAACATGCCTAATTTGAGTTTCCAAGGTAGCAATAAGAGATTCAAAAGGGGTAAGAGATTGAGGCTCAACAAGAGAAGAAGAAGTACAACCAAAAGTGGGATCATCATCATTACAAACATGAGCATTTTCATCAAATAGGGGGTTGGGAGCATTTTCAAATGTATGAGATTTGTTAGCTTGAACATGCAACACATTATCATGAACAAAAGAGGAAATAGAATTGGAAGCATTTGTTCTAGGTTCAACTATGGGGTCATGTGACATATCATGGTAAATCATGCTAGCATTGAAAGAATTAACACATTGCACATCAAAAATGGAAGCACGTTTACCCTTGTTATAGACTTCCCAAGTAAACCAAACATAAAATTTCCAAGCATCTTCAATAGAAAATGCTCTAAAATCACCATTATGCATTCCTTCAACTATATCCCTAGTTTGCTCATTCAAACCATGATAACAAATCTCACAAGCTTCCCAAAGACTACAACAATTATAGTCAAGAAATTCCTTAAGTCTATTGAAATATTCACAAAAAGGCTCATCATCATGTTGAGAAAAAGATAAACATGCCATTTTTACAAGGAAGACAAAAACAAAATAAAAGAAAAGTATACACAAAGATCTAGACTCAAGCAATTAAAAACACTTAAACATAGACACCGTTCCCCGGCAACGGCGCCATTTTGACGTGGGAAAATTAGGTCGTTGGACTAATCCTCCTAAGCCAAACAAAATTTATAAACACTCAACAAACCTAAATACAAGTATAGAGGTAAGTCAAGGGTCGAACCCAAAGGAACGGTAATGTCTAAGTGCTTTCAATTATGTGCCTAAGCTAGGTCGAAGACTAAGGGTAAAAGAGGACACTAACAACTACTAAGACAAAGAAACCAAACAAATAAAATGCTAGGGATTAGGATTCACTTATAATAGCAATGAACAATGCAAATTTGGTTTAGGAAGTTGACTAAGTCAAGCAATGTGAGGGGAGATCAATTATGCAACCAAAAGAGCATATCAAGCTATTCTCCTAGAGGTCTAACTAGCGTCAACTACGATAAACTCTAGCTAGGAAACATCACAAGACACCTCAATCGTGTAAATGCAAGCCACAAATCAATGGTCCGTATCAATGTGAACTTACAATGCAATCTAGTGTGAATAACTAGGGTGATCAAGCCTAAATCAAACACACACATGCACATAATCAATTAACCAATTTAATCACATCATCAACTCCATCAAAATCCCCAATCTACATCAATTCATTACATTATACAAGCTTCACCAAATCCCTAACCAAACAACTACTCTAGTAACATCATCAATTTAACAAACAACTAAGAAATCAACAATCTACAATCAAAGAATCAACAATCAAAGAAGAACAATAACTCTAATCAAACATCAAACATCAAATCATCAAAATCTAATCAAAATCAAACAATCCAAACATGAATACTAAACAAAACAATAAATGAGATAGAGTTTAGAAATGCTCATTGATAATATAGTAGATCTCCAATACAATTGTCACCATTGGATCTTCAATCTCTCAATCACCATTGAAATTCTTCACTTTCTCTCTCTAAAATCTACTCCTAAAACTAACCCCTAAATCTAGAGAGAGAACCTCTCAACTAAGCTAAGAATATGATCTAATTCTATTATTAAAACTTCTTACAAAAATTGGGTTCAAATAGGTATAAGAAGAGAGAGAAAATCGTCAAAATCCGATCGGAAAAGACCCACGATGGTGCGGCCACACAACAGGGGATGTGCGCCCGCACAACCATGATGTGCGCCCGCACAACAATGGTGTGCGGCCGCACATCCCTCGTGTGCGCCCGCACATTCTGCGCGTGCGGCCGCACTCAGCTGGGTTTCTTCGAATCTTCAACTCTTCAAGCTCAAGGGGGTGCACACATGATTTATGATGGTGATGGAGGACAAGGTAGGCAGTAGCTAAGGCTTAATATTGAGAGCACACACTTCCTTTAAAGGGAGCACAAGAGAAGAGCCAAGACTTGGAACTTCCACTTCCTTGCATCTTGAGCTTCCCAAACTCCATGAACTTGATCCTAAAGCTTCTTTCACCATAGTGGATCACCAAAATCACGACCCGAACCTCTTCCAATACCTACAACCACGAAAATAGAGCAAATAAAGAAGAAAAGGCTAGAAAACCAACGAAAAGCACAAAAGCTACAAAATAAGAGAAGAAAGGTAAAACTAAGCAACAAAGCATAAAACTAAGCACTTATTAAGCATGAAAGCTATGAAAAGAGAATAGAAAGGACCTAAATGCTCGTCAAATGTGTGCCATTTATGACACACATCAGTCTAATAAATGATTGTAGTTGTTCCCAAAATGCGGAAAATCTCCCTATTTATAGGGTAATGGGAATACATGCTCATTAGGTCATTCTGACTTAATGGGCCGTGCCGCATTGCGGCTTTCTCAAGAATTGGGCCTTGAAGGCCGCAATTCCAACTGATATCTGAGGCTGACAAATGTTAGCTAGTGAGTGGCCCACGTGGGACCTGTTCAGGCTTGACACGTGTCCCTCTCTAATTGGGCCACGTGTCTAGGGTATTTTTACCCTAAACAAATACCATTTCCTATTATTTAACCAAGATAATTAATTATGTTACTTGATCAAGCAGTTCGTGATAAACATATGAAATATTCCACAAATTGAAAATACAAATCTTGGGACTCCAAATAAACAAGAGAAACATCCCCTAGCATATGTATACATGAATTCCAAAAGCCACCTAAATCTACACTTGGGGGCTACAAAAATATAGGTCTCACCTTAACTTTCGTTTTGAAATAAGACCATATTTTGGAAAGTGATTCGAATGATTTTATAAATTATTCTAACACTCAATCAAACCTTAGTTTGATAAATATTCATTCTCAAAGTACGGTGCTTATTTAATTGGAAGAACTTCACTTTCAATTAGAAAAATATGACAATGATGACAAACACTAAAAAGAAAAAAACATAAACAAAATTAGATATACAATAGTTTGCTCAAATTTTCATAGCTTTGAAATAAGTTGCAAATTACAACTTACCTTCATCAATCTTGGACGGAAAAGGCACACTCAATTACGAGCTAGACTTTTCTTTCCATTTTGGGTCCAGTTTTGAAAATAACATGATTATGTATTTTGCGTACTAGAAAAAGTTTCTTCATTTTATTCTTAAAACAAACTTTCGTTAAATTTATTGGACCTTCTCCGGATTTTGAATTCTAGTTCGAAATAACATGTTTCTTACTCTTTAAATAAAAAAATAGTCTTCAAAATTTCATTTCTGAATTTTTATTTCATTTTCTCAAATAAATAAATAATTTTCAAATTCTCAATAACCGTTTGGATAATACATACATAAATATTTCCAAAAGGAATGAACAAAGATTTGACTTATTCTTCACTCGAACTTGCTCTCGCCTAGTTATCGTGCGAACATGGGCTTAGGGATGGTAAACGAACCACCTACAAGACCAAAATCAAAGATTGATAAGAACAATGAAATCATTCGATGTTTTAAATCGACTTTGAAGAATAATATTACCTCAATGATCTCTACGAATGTTTTGACATTAAGTAAAGAATACTAAACCTTAACTATAATTATTTTGGGTTTATAAACAAGTAAAGAACTAACTTGCTTCCTTGAACATGACTTTAACTAAAATGCGTAAGCCATGTCATTATCCTAAAATGTTCTGAAAACACAAAACATGGGATACATAGGCTCATTCCCATATCATCATTATATGAATGACCTAAACAATATCAAGTCAGTAGAACTACCCCAAATTGGAGGCTCCAAGACTTGTTAAATAGCAAGAATGCGCATAACCCGACTCATGGGGGCTCCAATATCAAATAAACAAAATGAGATATTCATGCCATTTGAGCTACTTTCGAGAATTTCCTAAACTATAAATGGTTACATAGATCTCGAGCCTTACAATATTTTTCAATTGGATCACAATGATTTGACAAAAATTTTGTTCCTTTGAAAATTATGTTTGCAATTGAACTTGGCCATAGAACAAGCTACATATTCGAGCCATTTTCAAATTCGAAAACTAATCTTAGTGAATAATTGATGTTTCAATACTTCAATTTACCTCAAGGATTAGAAAGTACGACTAGTATAGAGAAAAAGAAATAAAATCACGAGTTTCAAAATAGAATTCAAACGCATACAACATACTTGCTCATACGAAAGTTTAGTACTCAAACATTCATCATGAAATTTGTATCAAGACACTTCATTAACATAATACAAACAATTTTATGAGTTAGAATAAAAGACTCCTAAATTCTAAATTAAAAGATCTTCATTTTAAATTCTCTATTGTTGCATGAATAAAAAAATTTAAAAACATTGAAATTTCACGAAGAGGATAATATCTACTTTCTCGAGCTTCAATCAGTAACAAAAATTTGAACTCAAGAGAAAGAATTCGAGAGTAGCGAGAATAGAGGAAAAAATTGAGCAACATTTCATTTTTCCTCTTACTTGTTCCAACAAATGACCAATATTACTAGACTTAGCAAATTTCATTTGTTAAAAGTATGAATGGTCGAAAACAATTTAAACAATTTAATTATTTCCAAGATCCTAGTTGTTATCATAATAAGACGACACACAGGACTTCTAGACCCATTTCAAGCAACATGAAAGGGTTTAATTATTAAAAACAAGCAAGTCATCGAAGTCACCCAACACTAGGGGCTACAACATTCGAAAATATAAAATGGGGGCTTAAAAGTTCGAGATATAGCCAAATTACACCAGTTCGATGATGTCTTCAAGAATTTCCTAAATTTACTAGTTTATGCAAATCTTGAAATTGCAATTTTATAAGTGAATAATAATAACTATCAGTTATTTTTATCATTGTTAAAACCAATTTTGAAACTTAGGCATGACAAAGATAAACATGAGTCGCAAGAACAATTTCATGCCATTATCAAAGTTCAAAATTTCCATCATAATTTTAGCGCATAATTGTCATTCTAATAACACTTTAATTTACATTAAAATTCACAAGTATAGTCCATGTGAGCAAAAAAGAAAAAAAGTTCAAGCACAAATTAAAAAAAAAAAACATGTATATGCTTGTATATGCTCATACATGATCAATACTTTACCGTTTCACATGAAATTTGTTGTAGTGTATGCCTTAAACATGTCAGAACAACATAGAACAAACAAATTCATGAAAACAAGTCAAATTGAAAGCCCCTAACTTCTAAAAGTTAGGGTTCTTCATTTGGCTTTCTCCATTTTATTGACCAAGTTCAAAGTTTGGTACAATAAAAAGAGCAATATTTACTTTCCTTAGCTTCAAACGACAACAAAAAAAGGGGAAGAGATCGAAAATGGTGAAAGAGGAGAAGAAGAGAGTAAGCTGCAGATCGCGCTTCTCCACCTCTTTTTATTGATTCAAATGTCGCGCGCAACTCATCAAGTTACGTGTGGCATCCCAGCGCAACCCAGCGTCTTGCGTGCGCCTGGCCAGTGCGATCCTCAGAGTTGCGCGCGGATACTGGTCACTTAAAAGACCGATTCTCAGATTTTGATCCGTTTCAAAAAAATTTCAACGGTTTTGTGTATTGTTAGACGTAATAACGCGCAAATCATTGAAATCTTTTAATTTTCTTTGCATCTTGTAGTTTATTTTCTTCTTTGATAATTTTTTGCATCATCATGCATGCACACCGTGCTTTGTGCCTGACCCAAGCATACGTTTTGGACGTTTTTCGTGAGCGTGTCTTAAAACGTTCCATAGTGGTGCGTTGCGTAAAAGCTCCCATAGACAAGTTTGTTATTTTACTGTACTGACTTTTGAAATGTCACGTTCTTTACGTTTTTTGCGTCCATAGCAAAAAGAATCGCGTATCGTGCAGCGTAAAATTGCATGGCGTATCGTACAACGTAAAATTGTATGGCGTAGGTGCTGCGTAAAATTGCATCCTCTTCCCCAGCAACATGATCTACCTCCTATAACGAAAACGGTAGAACTTCTTTACAAACTTTAAGCATTAGCTTTACGAGTCAACAGGCATGTTGAGCCATCAAGAACAGACACTTCTCGATTGGAAGCAAATACGGTAGTTAGTGAGCTTACTAGCTTACTGGACAGTTAAGTGTCTGTCTACCCCCTGTATAAAGAGCGACATGCCGAAGTTGCTCCTATTTAGACACGTGCCCCCAGTCTTGAGACGCGTGTTTTCATCTTGTGGACAAAACTGCTGAGAGAGTTGCCGATTTTCTTCTCTCTCACTGGATTAAGATATATGCCTCCAGTCCTAAGACATGTATTTCTATCTTGTGAACCCCGAATACTGCATTTTGGAAAGGGAGTCTCAAAACCTCTATTCACATGTTACACCTCTTCTTTTATCATCTATTAACCTGTTAAAATCATGGACTAAAGTTTAAATGACATATCGAGGGACTTTAGATCAACAATGCCATATTTGAGAGGATATCATCCTCTTTACTCTTTTTTAAACCGATATCTTCTCATGATGTGACATCACTTAGGACAGCCTTTACTTGTAAAAGCGTTCTACACTTGAAAAGGATCAACCTAGATTCTTTAGCGCGTTTAAACTAGAAAAATACTTTTTCTATCCTTAATAGCTACTTGTCTCAAACACTTAGCGAATCAAGGATCGTTTTGACATCCTTAACACTACTGAAAGATTCTCTATTCTTAGGGAACTTTGCAAAATGAGTCTCGGATTTACTTCCTTGACTATTTTGATCCTCGTCTATTCAAGACTCGATCAAAGTGGGGGCTAACTGTAGACATATACTTTTGGCCTCCTATCCCGACTGGAAGTGCTATGACGATAAATAAAACCATCTTGTGTTGGATCAACGTGAAGAATGCTTATAGACAATTGATTAAGTCACGAGAATGCAAAATGACTAGCCTAACCAAAAACAAAATGGATTAAGGTCCAAATTAACTAAGCCCGATCATAATTAGGCTTAAACCCGAGGTTAAAACCTAATTTTGATGGATTTGGAGGCGCCTAGGTTAAAAATTAAAGCCGCCGCAGAAAAATCCGCGCGCATCTCAATGAGTCGCGCTGGTCTGGCGCGCGCAACTCACAAGGTTGCGCGTGACACCCAGTGCAACCCCTAGTGATGCGCTCGCGGAAGATTCAAAATTTCATAAAAATATAAAATCGAATCTTACCATAATACCGCACGCAAGACATTTAGTTGCGCTGCCCTTAGCAGCGCATCCAAATTACTTGCGCTCAGCAGGCGCGCACAACCTATTCAGATGCACGTGAAACCTGTTGCGGCAGAACACTCGAAACCCTAAACGCATCCATTCCCTATAAATAGAGGCTTAATACGAGGCTTAAACACACAGAAAATAACCCGAAACTCTGGCAGAAACTTTGTGAACTTGTGTACTCTCAACCCTCTTGTCCTAAACACTCACCCCCTTTATTACTTGTTACTACGGTGGAGGTTTCTGAACAAGGAGGAGTCCATAAGTGTTCTAAACGAAGATCTAGCAAGGAAAAGTGGTAAATTCCCGAGCACTTAGATCAATCACCTTTTCTTTTCTTGTTTAAACAAACTTTAATTGATTAATTAGTGTTGTTTGATCACTTTAAACAAACTTTTAATTAATTTAATTTCACATAGTATCTTGCGTTAAATAAAGAATAGAATTGAATAATTAATTGTTGTTTGATCACTTAAGACAAGGCGAATACTGTTTATTTCTTGTTCTTTTCACGAATTTGAATTAAATAAGAATAACAACTTTTGCAATGTAATTCCTACATGATTGACGCGTGTAAATAAAATCAACTAACTTAGTTTTTAGGTATCACGTTGCACATATTGTTTGGTGATGAAATTGTGAAAAAGGAAGAGCTAGTAGAGGCCGCACTAGGGCTAGAATAACGATTCCCCCCTAAAGGGAACGTTATTTTAGTACCCTTACTCCCGAACTCATTTTTGGTATAAGTAGACCAATTTGGGCATGGGTAAACTTACGATTCGTGCTAAATATCCCTTGAACTCTACTTGGGAGAAAGGCATGAACGAGATTTATGAGTTTTCCTAAAACTCATTGGCGACTCCTTACTAGTTTCTTACAAAAAGTCATAATGATAGGATCAACTCTAATTCAAGGTCCCCCAAATAGTTAGGAATTCAAATCCTAATACACCCTATCAAGTGTAAAGTCCTAGGATTTTAAAGGGCTATGGGCATATAAGGAGAAGGATCCCCTACAATGGGCACACCCTCCTTACAAGTGGCAATTGACGTTATTGGATCTTATAATACTAAAATAAAATAGATTGAATCGCTGATGTTCAACTTCTGAAATACACTTCTTTGCCTGTAAATATATATATTTGGCACTTAGAATTCTCATAAAATTGTATGTTTATTTGTGTGGCTCTATGAGATTAACAATAGATTGGTTACATAGGATTAAAAAAAAATACTAAATTTAAAGTGGTGATAAATTTTCATCATTGAAAATAATAAATTTTGTTAATATAGTATTTAATTTTTTAATAGAATAAATGAGAAGCAGATATTTTTTTTATTTAATTTTTTAATAGAATAAATTTTGCTAATGACCTCACTCCAATTCAGAACCCTATTCCTTTTGCCCAGTAGGGAATAGACATCTTAGGGCTATTCACTACTAGCACAGGGGGTAGGAAGTTTCTGATCGTAGCTTTGGATTATTTTACAAAGTGGATAGAAGTAGAGCCTACAAAGTACATTAAAGCTTCACATATCAGATTGTTCATATGGAAGACTCTTATCACCAGATTCGGTATCCCACAATGTATAGTGTTCGACCGTGACTGCCAATTTGATTGTGATACCATCAGAGATTACCTCGAAGAAATGGGAATGAAGTATGCTAGCTCTTCTATCTGTCACCCGTAGAGTAAAGGGCAGGCAGAGGCAGCCAATAAACAGATACTGTATGCCCTACAGAAGAAATTGGAAGAGCATAAGGGATTGTGGGCTGATTTAGTCCCAGAAGTGTTATGGGCCAACAGAACCACCGAGAAAGAAGCAACAGGGAAGAGTCCTTTCTCTCTAGAATACGGGGCTGATGAGGCAGTAGTCCCCATCGAGGTACAACTCCCAAGCTTAAGGGTGCAACATTATGACAGTCAGCAAAATGAAGAAAGGTTAAAGGAAGAGTTGGACCTCCTGCCAATAGTCAGGCTGAGTGTAATACTCCGTATTTTTATTATATTTCTATATATAAAAATTAATTATTTTATTTATTCTATTTATTAAAATGATTTATTTCATTTTAAGAAGAAATTATTTTTTTAAATAAATTGTAAGTGTGTATAAGTTAAATGGATCATGAATTGAGGCAACAAAAGTATTTTTAATTGGGTCAATCCTATTTAAATGAGTGGACCAACTTATTGGGAATTTGGAGGTCCAATAAGTTGGCCCAAGTGAAAATATGAGCGAGAGTAGGAGTTAGTAATGACAAAGTTGTAAATATGAGTTTTATTTTTAAAAGGGGAGTATGAATACCTTAAAAGCTCAAGATTTTTTCACACAAGTTTCATAATTATCATATTACACAAAAGTTCAAAAGTTTTCTCTTTATTTTCTCTCTCCTTTTTCTCCTTATTTTTCTTTTCTTTTTCTTCTTCTTTTTCCCCTATTTTCCCACGCACTCTCCTCTCTCCTCCTTCCTCCTTCACGCTGGCCAACACTACCGGCACCACCACCACCAACAGCGGCAGCAGCAACATCGGCAGCCCAGCCGACGTTCGCCCGTCTTTCTCCTCCTCTCTCCTGTTTTACAGTTTGTGTGTAAAAAAAAATAAACTCTTTTATTCCTAAAATTATTTATATTGCTTTATTGTTTTAAAGACATGATTTTTACTATGTTTTGGTATTGATTTTGGGATTTTGATGTTGTTAATTTATTAATATAAATTTTAGATTTTTATTTAATCGATCAAAAACCCCAAATTATAAACCCTAGAAATTGGGGATTTTGTATAATTGGTTAGGGATTGGTGCTAGGTTGTTGTTATTGATTAATTCATGGTTTAAACATGTTTTTGATGAGTTTAAAGCCCTCAATTTAATGCTGTAATTTAACTATACACACTATACTTTAATTATTGAGTTAGAGTTTGATTACCCATAAAAGGAAAAGGTTTTAATGATTTATATATGATTTTCTAGTCTACAAGTGATGTTTTATATTAAATAAGTATGCTGGAATTTTATTTAAGTCATGAAAACTAAGTCTTTTTGAAAGGATTTAAAGTACCCACTTAAAGAAAAGGTTTTATGGCTTTTATGTCATTAAAAGGGGTTGATTAGCATGGTTTAAATAGTATTATAGTTGTTGGAAATTTGTGAGAATAGTAGATTAGCTATAGTTATGTATTTTTAAATTGTAGGAAGGTTTGAGATAAGTGATTTCTAACGAGTGCGGCCGATTAAGGCAATATTAAAGGTACGTATGTGCACAAAAATATTTGTGTATGCGTAATCCATGTTACGATTGTGAATTATGGTTGAAGTGATGAATTAGTAGCATGTTTAGTTGAACATGAATTATTATTATAAGCAAGTAAACATTATCGCCCTTCATTCATGTTTTATTAATTCCAAGGACATAATCAACTAAAGGCAATATGTCTTACTAAACATCACTAAATATTATCGCCCTTCATTCATGTTTTATTTTCAAGTATCAAGGGAGTATGAAATTAATAAGCAAGGCTTATGTATGTTTAAAAGAGCTATAATTAGAATTCTTGAGCATGATTCATGAATTTTATTCTCACCCATTTATTATTGGTGTAGACATCCAAATGTGTCTCCCCAAAACCAAACCCAGTGATGAATACCTTTCACGTCATTTGATTATCGAACGAAGTGAAAGCGTGAAAAGTCTAGTGATGCGGTTGTTTTTATTAAAATATCTCTCTTTCTGTTTTTGAAAATATTTCTTTATATACTCTATTTATGAAAATAGCCAGTCCAGTTTAGTTTGGTCCATGATAAGGGTCCAATAATAGTGTAGTTAGATCAAGCTCGAAAAGAGCTTTCCAACGATATATTATAAGCCCAATTCCGATGAATAATGAGGAAGTTGTGGTCAAAATACTAAATTGGGCTCGAAATGAATTTTATATGGGCCTGATGATCTAGAGGAGGGTCTATTAATTATTATTACTAAAGTTATTAGGATTGATTTTAATCTTCTAGAATATCTAGAATATCTAGAGGAGGATTGATAATAATTATTTTAAAGAGTGTTATTTGGAATAAAATAAGTGTTTTATGATAAATCTGATCTTAAAACTGTTTAACGCGGATTCTAATTACTTAATTATATTAGGAAAAAGATTCCGTACAAATCGCGTTTTATCTTTTAATTGTCGCCAGACGACAGAACCAATTTTATTCCGATTCGAATTCTTACTCTTTCGATCGGTTTTCGGACGATTTTCTTATAAATAAGGTCCTAGACCTCCATTTTCAAATCACCCAGAATTCTCTAATTCTCTCTCTTCTCTCTCTTAAGCAATAGCTTATTCTTTCTCTCTCTAGCTTTCTAAACTAGCTTTTTCACAAACACCATACCGCATACATTAGTTCTAGACACACCTAGCCAAGTTCGAAGTTGCCTTCGCCCTAGACGTGAAAGGTTGATAATTTCTGAGGGTTTGGTCCCAAATCCCTATTTCAATTATTTAATTTAATTGTTTGTTTAATATTTTCCTTGAAGTTACTAACGCGTATATTTTGTTATTAGAAAGAGATACGAGGCATCCAAGTAAGTAATTTAATTGTTATTATTTTGATATAGAAATCATGCTTTGATTGTTTTGATTCCTAGTATCATGTTAGGATGTCTTTATGATTCCTAGTATCATGTTTAGGGTAATAACTAATATTTCTAATATCATGCATGTTTCTAGGTTACTTCCTATTCTTTCTAATATCATGTTAGTATCATGTTAGGGCAAAAGATTTGGTCTTTATTGTTTAGTGACATGCTAGGATTTGTTATTAATCTTGTTAGTATCATGCCTAGGATCTTGCTAATATTATTATGCTTTATTGAGATTATTAAGATGATGATTATTTTATGTTGCTTAATATTATTATTGTTATTGCTTGATCACGCCCTCTCTTGCAGGTTTAAAGGGAATTTGTACTTGTAATCACGCTTAATAAGATAATTAATAATCTTGTTTAGGCTAATATGATTATAATTCAAGTGATTGCCAATAATAGATTTGTTTGTGCATTGATATTTTACCAATATAGATTAAACAGGTTTAGGATTAATCTATTGATTGTATGTTAGTCAAAAAGCGCACATGAATATGAGAAAAATAAAGTAGAGGCCTATTTAGGGCAGGTTCAATCTGTTCTAGGTTGGATTTGTACCTTCATCCCCAAATATCCAGTCATGGTTCCAGACCACTATGGAGTTAGCGATCTCATGGATCGTGAAGGGGTGTAACCTTTACCCTGTGAACGGTTTACAAGTTCCTAAAACTTTTTGGCGACTCTTTTACTCTAGCTTCCTTCCCTTTGGACGCCACTATGCTTAAGTGTATGATCTCAGTGGGGCTCAAGTGTGGATGCTTGAAATATTCCCTACAGTTGGTGTTGAGTCAAGGAAGTTAGTTTATTTATTTACTCACTCAAGTAAGTTGAGATCGAATCAAGGAAGTTTATTAGTGCATTCTATGCACCAAGGTAGTAATCGTGCAATTTTGTGCACAAAACTAGGTAAGGAACCTTAATTAAAATATATAGTATGTGCTCACTAATGAATTCAAGAATGAATTGGAAGTATGTGTTGATTGTTATTATGTTTATTCTTGATTGATTGGTTGGAGTCATCACATGTTAAATTGATAAATCACATAAACTGTAAGAGGATACGCACCAAAAATCTTGGAACGTATATACCTTGAGTATGAACATATGTGGGGAGTTATGTGACTTTATATTTAAGCATAGCTTCTACAAGGGTACTTTAAGTTTTTATTATTTATGCGCTGGAATTCCGTCACCAAGTGTGATATAGTAGGTGCCAATTAGGGTAGCTCCATGATTGGAAGCTCCATTTTTAGTGGGCTATTTTTAAGGAAAAAAACTCGTTCGATGCGTAATCTAAAGTTATTATTTAATTACTAATATTGCTAGTTATGAGTCAAAGGTAAGTTGAATGTTGATTGTATGGCGAGCATGTTTTATTATTATTCTTGTTGATAGAATACTCATGTTAGAGTGGTGCATATGTACTCAGCTTTTGCTGATTCGTACTTTTGTGTTTGTGTTTAGATTTTCTTTGGTTGGCCCTACTATGACCCATTTATATGGTGAGTAGAAGGTTGAAATAAAGGGGAAGTGATAGGTACTTGAAGCATGAAGAGCATGATGGGAATAATGATTGCCTAGAGTTATTTGTTATGCTTTCCTAGTTTTATGATTTGATTTATTGATTATGGACTAACTTAGTTGTGTTTAATTTTAAGTTGGATTTTAAAAAGGGCCATGTTTGGATTGGTTCTAACTTGTGGATTATTTATTTCTATTTTGTTTTGAGGTTGTGAACTCAAGTTTTATTTTGAAAGTTGGTTTTTATTTTAGACTTTCGCTGTGTGACTTTGAAAAATAACCTTAGCTGTTATCACGGTTGCGGTAATATTTTGGATATTTCCTTAAAAGAGTTTTAATTTGAGTAAAAAGAGTTTTATTTTTATTTTAGATATTTTGGATATTTCCGGGGTATTACACTGAGAGCTGCCCTGAAGTTAGCTGCTCAGAAGAGTAGAATGGCTAAGGTCTACAACAAAAGAGTGAAGCACAGAGAGCTCGATGAAGGGGATTTAGTCCTAAGGAGAACAACCGCCGTGGGCAAAGGAAAGTTGCATGGGAAGCTAAGTGCAAACTTGGAAGGACCCTTCATAATACACAAACAGGTAGGGCTAGGGGCATACCTGCTCTCTGACCAAGATGGATGCATCCTAAGAAACAGCTTTAATGCTAACGTCTTAAAGAGGTTCTTCATGTAATTCAATGTTTTTAGCTGTTCATTTAATTCTAAGTAAAGAAAAATCTGAGTCCTTATTGTAGCTAAGTTGTAATTTCAAATAAGTGGAACATTAACCTCTACGTGAGGCCTTTCATATTTTTCAATGGAATATTTAACCTCTACGTGAGGCCTTTCCTTGAACTTAATAATATTTCATTGCATTGCTTACATGTTTATTTGCAAGATATCATACTATAATGTCAATACAAACAAGAGGAAGGCAAAGACTACTATAACAAAGCAGAGCCCAACATAAGCTGCAAAAAGCGAAACATAACGATTTCGTCTCACTATAGCCCCGCTATAATAAAGCAGAGGTAGAAACCCTGTTCATAGAAACAGAGGCATAATGACTAAAATCGTACTAAAATGAAGTAACGGTATGAAAACCTAAAAACCTTGCCCAAGAGGCAGAGGATGGGCATAAAAGCACAAGTGCCACAATCCTGCGCTTAGACATTGGCATGGGCCAGGTACAAAAATGGCACGGCACGACATGAGCACGCCAGCGACACAGCACGGCACGCTGACCGAGGAGTGGGTTGTGAGCCGTGCTGTGAACACGATTTTGAAAATTCAGCACGGGCACGGCACGAACCCGTGGGTGGCACGGTACTTTAGCTAGCAAGCACAACACATGGCACGGCCAAGCACGGAATGCGGCACGCCAAGCATGGCAAGACCCGTGCAAAACGACTACTCATTCGCTGCTTCAAATAAATTAATAATAAAAATAACATAAATAATAAAGAACTATAATAATAAAAAGAACAATGATAATATAATAATTAAATAATATACACATAAATTAATTAAATTATTTAAATAGTATATCCATTTTAAAAGTTGTTCAAAAAAAATATATCGATTTTTTTTAAATAAAAAAAAACATGGGCGGCACTGTGACCGGCCCGGCATGGCGCGCTAGGCACGAGGGCCGTGTTGTGCCGTGAGCTAGGGTGTGCGAAATGGTGGCCTGGCACGGCATGGCTCACCAAAATGCAGGCACAGCACGGCACGAGCCACCACTAGGCACGACCCGCGGTGGCCCAGCACGGCACGATGCCCACCTCTACGGCTGTGCTGAAAGTGACTTCAGCCTTAGAGGAAATTGTTATAATAGGGACGCCTGAAATAACAACTTACCTAAGTAAACCAATGCCAAATTTATTATTAGGCAAAGGTAGCCAGCAGCTAAGTCAAGGGTGCGACGGTATCAGCCAAAGAAAGGGGAGAACTCTAAAATGGCAAAATTAAGAGTGCCCTTTTATGTTATTTTTATTATTAATTTATGCAATGAAGGAAGCAGAATTCAAAGAAGAGTAAAACGCTGAAAGATAAAGCGAAGTCACATACAAGCAAAATAAATTGCAAAGTCTGCGCCAGACAACCCCTGGCACTAGGTAAAAACCAAAAGTGCAGTTTAGGAAATATAAAGACATTGTTCTAACAAACGGAGGAGAAGTAAGCAGTTCTGGCAGAAAGCCAAGACAATCACAAATCTCAAAAAACAACACAACCATTGACGACCAAACACCCCAATGTTAGAAGGAAGAAAAAGTTGATAAACACTAGTTTATTATAGAGCAGGGAGAAGGATATTTAGACAAGCCACTGAAGGAAGAGGGAGCTGGCCGCCAAAGCCTTTATTGGTTAGTAGGAAGAGCATCTACCCCAATAGCAGCAGTAAGGTCAGGAGACTCAACGGGAACCTTATTAAGAATCGCATGATCAGGGATGCCACATGCAGCAATGCGAGGGTGGCCAACGGGATACACATAAACGTCTTGGTCCCCAGCCTGATCCTCTTTGGTGCCAAACACATGATTAGCACACTTGCGTGCAGCCTCCCAACCTCCATCATGCTTATCTGTGAGAAAATTCGCAATGGACTGAGAAGAGGCAAACTTCACTAAGGCATCCCGGCAAGCTGCGTCAAGCTCTGCGGCATAGTCTCGCTCCAAGCAAGCGATGGTTGCCTCCATATTCTTCACTTAGACCTGAACTATTTTCAGCATCATCGCGCTTAGCCAACTTTTGTGCAGTCGGAAGGTACTCGGCTAGCTGAAGTTGGGCAGTACGCAAAGCGTCGTCTTTCTCCTCCAACCCACGATCCAACTCTGTTTTCTCATTATGAACTCGCTCAAGGTCCACTATCTTTTCATTCAAGCTTGAGCTCTGCGATTGGTATCCCTTCTCAATAGTGAGTAGAGCATTGGCCAAATCGCCAATAGAGCAAATCAGTTGAGCGGAAAACAAAGTTCAAACAAAATAAAGGATTAAGAAAAAAGAGAGAGATAAAACAGAGAACGAAAAACAATTAAAAACATAACAACAACAATACCTTTTGTAAGTCATGGTAGGCAACATCATGAGGCACGCTAACGTACTCATTCCCAAGATCGGTGGGAAGTCGAACACCCTGAGTCAGCCTGTACCATAGAGTACCTCCTTGAAGAGAATCGTCTAGGAAGATAGACTCATTAACCCTGACATTTAAAGCAGGGAGAAGGGCTCATCAGCAACATCAGAAGGACATGGTGCAGGCCTTAGAGCTGCGTCAATATGAACTTCAGAGAACTCCAAAGGGCCAGCTAGCCTGAAAATCCTACTTGCGGATTTAGAAGAAAGATAGAAGGGATGAGTGTAAGTCTCCCCAAAATATTGTTTCACATAACGGTTAAGTTCGCTAGAGGCAGGAGTAGTCCCACCTTGAGAGTTCAGCATCATGACTGGCTCCGATTGGCTAGAGGCTGAGGCAAGCAACTCGTCAACAGTTGGGACTCTAGCCCTTTTGGGAGAGGGCTCCCGTGGAGGAGAAGTGGGCTCCAAATCAATAACATGAGTAGGGTCGTCCTCTTCTTGAGGTGTTGGCTATGAACCCACCACGACGACGGCTGCGCAAACGATCATGATATGGTCGTAATTGAGGAACAGAGCTGTGAGTCACCATGGAGCCAGAAAATACAGAGGAGGGAAGTTCAACAGTTAGTCCTGCGGTGGCAGAAGTTTCGAGTAGAAGATGCCCGACAGAAACAGAGGATGGAAGAGGTTGGCTCTCAGAAAGAGGAAGCAAATCCTCATTAGTGGAGGGCAGAACATGCCCAATAAAAATAGATCCCTGCAGCTCCTACCCAAATGCTGCATCAACCTGCATGGGGCTCAGGGGCTTCACCAGCAGCTGGAGCGTCAAAGGGGGAAGCATTAAACAAAGAGTCCTAAAACTCATCATTACTATGACCTGTGAGGTCGGAAGTTTCATTAACATCAAGAATTTCACGGACAAGGGCTTTATCCTTATCGTCATCAATTGTCTGGGCTGTCGACCGACCAGAGGCCGCAACCAAAGCATTCGGCACCACCAACTACCCAGACTTTTAGGGGGAGTCAACATCCACTTTAACATGTTCACTGCCAGCAGTAGAAGCTTCGAGCTCAGCCTCTGCTCGAACAGTAGGAGTAGAACGAGCAGAGGTGCCAGCGGTAGTAAACCCATGTCTAAACTTCACAGGGAGGGGATGAGTCTCACCCAAGCGAGCAACAACATAAACCTCCAACACTTCAAGGAGAAAAAGAGAATACTCTAGAGTCTTGGCAAGGGGTTTCTAGGAATCATCCACACCCAACAATGCCTTGCCCAACTTATCATAACCTGCGAATGAAAGGGACACAAGTCAGCCACGGTGCTACAAATGCAAAGAAGGAAACTGAACAAGGGTAAGGATAAGACGAGAAAGAAAATTTTACCTAATTCGTGTTGGACACAGGTGCATGGCAGAGAGTTGAGTGTTTCCTATAATATATATCCCGTTAGGAAGCCACGTCTTGGGGGCGTAAGATTCACTCTCAAAGTGATCGAAGGCCTGAGCTTCTCAAGCAGCATTAACTGCCTTTACAGTAACACCCCCGGTATTTGATCGAACACAACAAAAAGACTGGGGACAACCAAAGTTAGCAAGGACACGCAGCCAAAAGAATTTACCCTGCAAATCCTTAAAACGACCCAGCTTGAGGTAGGATAATACTTTCTTAGGCTTGGAAACAAGATAAAACCAGCCATAGTCAGCACCAGAGGCACTCCGTTTGAAGCTAAATAGTTGGTGAAATAAAGAGAGGCCGGGACTTTAGAAAACGTTTAAAACACACTGTCCAAAGCAGACATATCAAAGTATGTAAAGATGTAGGAAGAATAAAAGAAAGAGGGCTATTGAAGGCACGCAACAACTTGTCCAAAGTTGGGTCTAAAGGAAACCTCAGTCCAACATCCAGCTGGGAATCAAAAACAGCAATGTGACCCTCTTGAGGATTGGCAAGGCTGAACCCGGCTTTGAGTAGTACCAGCTCATAACCTTCTCCCAGCCCGTAGAATGTTTTACCACACTTAGCCAACTTTAAACGGGCAGCCAGTTTCTGCCAGTCGAATCTTAGGGTGCAAAGACGAGGACCATCAGCTTTGTCATCCAAATAAAAGGTGGAATAACCTAGAGGGACCACCTCATTAATATACCAAGGCTGGCAAGAATTTAGAACAACATCGCCAGGAGAAAAAGGGTGAGGGGCAGCCATTGGAATATCAGCAGGAGAGGAACTGTGCTCTGTATAATGCTCAAAACAATGTACATTAGATATATCATCCAGCCAAGCAAACTCATGCAAGGGAAACACATCAGGAAAAGGGCTTTTAGGGGCATCGATAGGAGGGTTAGCTCTTACCTCCACTGCCAGTCGCGCATGGCGGGCAGCCCGCAGCCACAGACGCAGCAGGTGAGGTAACACAGCCCCCTGGTCATCAAGACCCTCTCGTAATAAGGATCAAAGGTATCGTTGCACGTCTCACCAAGAAGATTATAACGTTTGCCGCTCGGCTCAGCAATAGAAGCAGAAGCACCAGCAGCAGACTCAGTCCTCGATGAAAAATTACAGGGAGAAGGAAAGATAACTTGAAGAGGAGAATAGGAAGGGGGAGAAGAAAAAGGGTCAGATGGCCGGCTCACCTGAGCGAGTCGACTCGGAAGAAGAAGTAAACTCGGACTCGCCCTCGTCACCGTAAGAACGGGCGGAATCATTCTGACTATCAGAAGCGTCTGACATGGCCAAAAAAAGATCCGAGCTAGGAAAACACAAAAAAAAGACAAG
Organism: Chenopodium album; assembly: GCF_948465745.1. Classification (NCBI taxonomy): domain Eukaryota; kingdom Viridiplantae; phylum Streptophyta; class Magnoliopsida; order Caryophyllales; family Amaranthaceae; genus Chenopodium; species Chenopodium album. The sequence continues at coordinate 33,722,776 of NC_137848.1, read as the reverse complement.
AATTTCCAATAAGGAAGCGAAACAAGAAGAAAGGAAAAAAGAAAAGGAGTGGCGAAAAAACAAGTTAAAAGAATGAATAGTACAAGTATGCGCGACGGCAAAGAAATTACAACAACAATAAAACAAGAATCGGTCTTTGAGCAAAAATGGAAGTGTACAAGAACCATGAAAGAAGAAGGAAGAGCACAAGATATAGGCTTAAGAAGACCGCGTGAAGGAAATGCTTTAACCAACGACAGGCTGTAAGGAAGAGGATCGAAGGACTTGAAGGTAAAGGCAGCAAGGTTAAGCGAAGCCATCGACCTTCGCGACTTATTTAGATTTAGGGGCTGGATTGAGCCATTTAATAGCTCCATTTCGAACTATATCTGATAGTTCGTATCCCCCTTCAACCGGCTTCAAAACTAGCTATTCTGCTGACGATTTTAGCCTTTATATATCACCCCGAATGGAGTACTCAAATTGAACCGGGTGGAAATCTCCTTTGGAAGGGTCTGTTTGAGAACTTCACAACTTCACTCTAGGGCGATTCCAACCTCGAAAAGCGGGTTTCCTCTATTTATTCAATAGAACAGTGGCCAATCTAGCGAAATCATCAATAGGTCTTCGACCTACCCCTTAAGAGAAGTTCTATATATCAAAGATCTGAAAATCCCTCTACAACGGGAAAGTAGGGAAAGCCTCTACGCCCTAAAACCAGTATAGACTAAACAACCCTAGCGGGGACTTCAAGAATGGAAAAGTCCACTTTTTGAAACATGAACATTTGTACTATAACATTTGGAGAACTATGATATTCCAATTCTTTGACTCTACACCCCTAAAACCAATATCGTCTAACTGGAAAAGTAGCTACTTTGAAAGAGTTTCCCCACCTAGTGATTCATCATATGAGGCAAAAAAGTCCATTTTGAAATAAGGTAATTGCCAGCGGGAAATGCTAGAGTAGGGGTAAAAAGAAAGGAACAACCAGATGCGTTGCTTACTCCTGATAAGCAGATATGGATGGTATGATGGGAACTACCTAGGCCTGTTCAAAGCCGATTGAAGCCCAAGATGAATCTCCCTTTTCCCCTTAGGCCTTGAGAAGAAGAGCTTCCTTAGCCTTTTTAAGCTAAGCTATCTTTCTTCTTTCCTGGAGTCTTTTTAAAGGGATACGCAGGAGTCCAAATGTTTGAATTGCCTACGAGCATGTTCTATCTAGGAGGGGAAGAAATTCCTTCTTAATCAGAGTTGGGAATGTGCCATCTATCTTGCTATGAAAGAAAGAAGTCCTATGCGCAAGAAGAGAGACCAGAACTCTCTGCCTTTCACTCTTAGAGGGAACGTAGCGAGCGGCAGTTCTTCCTGGTGTCTTTTTACCTCCGAGGGTTTATGGGACTTCCTGGCAAAGGGTGATCTACAATAGCCAATACATGAATTTCTCATTTCTTATCATACGCGAATTGGATGATCGAAGCATACCAGCAATTTCAAATCCACCAGTCGGGTATGAAGACAGGGGAGAAGGCCGAAGTTAAATCCCGAAGAATGCCGGATGTAAGAAAGTGGAGAGTGAAGTAGGTCATCACTATCAGTAGTCATGCAAAAAGAAGCAACGACGCCTTTTGACGAAGGGTCTTCCAAGCCCTGAGATCGCGGAGTGTTGCGCGCTTCATTAATAGGAGTTATATACTTACTAGAGCAGCGAGGAGCTACAAAAGAAAAGAGCTCGCCAGAGGGAGCAATCCACCTAGTCTAAACGAATCGTTCGACTATGACCTGGTGACTCAATTCTATTCCTGCCATCATTTCAATGTACGACCTCCTACGTCTTTCTCCTGAAACCAGAAAGGCAGTAGTCAAAGCCCTCTTGCAAGCCCAGAAGACACTTACGTAAATCGGGTTGAAGCTATAGGGAAGAAGCTTAAAGAGTGTGAGGAATGGAAGTTTACTTGATAGAGTCAAACTCTTGCTTGCATTAAGGTATTTAGTTGCTTAAGGATGGTCCCTGACTCTGGGTTGAAGGGGATTTTTTCCGTTGAAAGACCCAACTATCTCAATACGCCTTCAATTCTTTGGCTGGGGAGGAACCCATGCCTGAGATGATGCGGTCCTTGAATCTTTCGTGGCTGAGAGTTAGCAAGCAAACTTTGCCTCTTGGCAGGAGGATAACAAAAGCTACCCATCCTACTTACAGAACCTAAAGGCTTAGCCCGGTCTAAAGAAAGAAAGAAAGGAGAGCTCAGATAGAGCTACAGTTCCAGGTTCTAAGGGTCAAAAAGCCAAAACGCTTCTACTACTTCGTTGAGACTACTCTTAGTATCCAATTTCCTCAATGCTTCCGGTTCATCAACCAATTGCTGCCCAGAAAAGAGACTTGTCGTAGATAAGCTCTACTTTTGAGTCAAAGACTAAGTCCAAAATTATGAGTAAGAAGGTTCCACTCGTAAAGGCCTTAGAGTCTAAACTAATACTATCACTTCAATTACTTAATCGAATTGGCACAGCTCCTCCATCCAGTCTCAGATCCCATTCCTTTCGATCAGTCGCTCCTTGATAGACTTGTAAAGTGCTTTATCTCATGAAATCAATAATAGGAATTTCTTAAAGGTAGTTTACTTGCTTACTCAAGAAAGTAAGGTAGTTTTTACTTACTTACGAGTTAGAGTAAAGGGAATCCACTCATAAGTGGAAGACTAGATTTGCAAGCACTCTTTTTTTTACTATGTATACTCCCCGGATCAGTCGGTAGATCTTAGACCTTCTCAAAAAAGGAAAGGTGTGAAAGCGGTTAAGAATTCTTTCTATTCTAATAGAGAAAATCAGTCCTTAAGCTTTAATAAGTGACTTCATACCTTTTAGCAGGTCGGTCAGTCTCAGTAGTAGAGGAAGAAGAGTCCACTGATCATCAGTTACATCACGATAGTGGTCCTCTTGCCTTTGCCTGGCGGAGTCAGCCCTTAATGGGAAATTCAGACATCACATTACACACCGTAGTTGAACCGTGCTTTAGACCACCGGGCATAGCAAAATGAGGAGGCTCGACCTGCAAGCTCTAGCATACTCTAGTAGACAGCGTAAACAATCCAGCTAAGTTATTAAACCTGAAATTCAAGACTAAAAAAAGTCCTTTCTCTTTAGGGATAGACCTAGAGCAAGAATGGTAAAAATACCCCATAAACATTTTAGTCAAATGGAATCTCTTTCCTTATGCTTCGCATAATCAACTACATACCTTAAGCTTCGCATAAGCATAACCATATGATGAGTTGAGTTGAAGGCGAGCGTCCTTCTTTCTTTTCTATGGAAGCGCGCATCACTTTGGACGTGCTTTACCGACAAATGCATGAGTCGGAACATAATAGCTAGGCATGTTGTGAGAAGAGAATAAGCAAAATCTATTACATAATCAAATTAAGAGTCAACATCTCGCTAATAAAAATCGTTATCACGAGCAGTTTCTGAAACTTCTATTCGATCTACCGAATCAACTTCTACCTACCCTACCCGGTCAAGGCTCGTCAAGAGTGTTTTTTCTTCAACGGGAGGCCAGCCTATTATCCTACCCACGTCTATCCATAAGTAGTGAGAGCGAGCTTGGTTCTCTAGCACCTGGCTATTTATTTCCCCCTTCTAGTCCCTCCAGTTGGGACAAGCTAATGAGATTCGGGCTCAGCCCTTTTGTAGTAAAGGCAGCTTAAACACTATCATTATTCCAAAACATTTCTTTAAAAATGAAACAAAACCCATAGTAGTTATTCTTACCCTCCTAAGGAAGGGCACTTGATTGATCAGAAGAAAGGTTTACTTCTTCCCCCTTATGCAATGGAGGTCGTTAGCGCTACCAGTCTATTTCTTCTTCTGCTTGTCCGCTATCTTTAAAAATGCCTTCTGTCAGTATGAGTGAGCGTCTTTTCCCAGCTCCCAGTCTTTATGATTTCCTTGCCTTACTACCGAGATAACATGCCTAAGTAGCATAACAATAAATATAGATCCTATCCCCTTTCCTTTAGTCGAGAATAGGTTTCATAAGAGGTAGGGCCTTCCCATCAGAGCAACTTGATCACTGGATTATTCTATTTTCATTCTTATCCCTAAAGAGAGACAAGACAAAAGTGGTGGTGTACTTTTCTTAATAGAGTTTTTGAGCACTCCTAGCCTATCATACGGGTTTCTGCCTCTCAATATTGCTTTTCTTTTATTAAGGCTTTCGTTCCAGTCCCTCTATCTTCCATTACGTTAGTAGTTCGATAGGTGAACATGATAGGTTGCTTGCTAAGGAGTCAACCAAGCCAGTTCTTTTCAAGCCTTACAGCTAGTGAGATAAATCAAAGAGATCAAGAGCATGAGGTATGTAGTCCCTTATTAGAATCTTAAGGAAAGAGCAAATAAAACGAATGGGAAAGGTAAGATAACAGAAAAGATCTTCTCGGCCAAGCTAGCAAACCAGATTTTCTCTCTTGAATGGAAGAACAGCAAGAGACAGGGCTAAGAGTGATGTCCTACTTTCCGTAATCCTAACTTTAGTTAGCAGACGATTTGCTGCTCTTCTAGTTAGAGAAGGACTTAGACCTACCAGTAACCGGCTTCGCGGGCCTATTTTTGTCCACACATAGCTAAGCTCTTGGTGCGGTGGCGTATCGTCAACTAACGAACTAGGTATGAAGTAGCTTATGCTGCTTCACTGCTTAAGGGGCGTAGCGAGTCGCTAAAGCAAAGTTTTTGGACAGAAATTCTTTTTTTTATATATGATATATATACTATTTCGTTAAAATAGAGAGAAAGTAGTTGACCAATGATCTGGATATGCATGGGAGTCCTTGGGCATTGCTTGGGCCTCTTGATAGGGTTGAGAAAAAGATTTTGTTATGGCACAGTCAGGCATGTTTTTACCATTTTGCTCACGAGCAGAATCTTTTACATTTTTCTTCATTTCTTCACCGGGCTTGGACCATGTCTCCCGAACAATCTCAGTACATATGGCGCAAAACGATTCCACATATCGAGGTCAGAATGGGATCGGGTGTTTTCACGTCTCACCGTAGTGCCCGGTTTGTCTTGATTTCCGATTGATGAACAAGAAGGAAAATGAAACTTTTGGATTTTTTTACTTACCTCTGGCTATGTGTCCAAAGGCCACCCCTCGCCCGCCCGCCACCAACTGGCACGCTAGCCTCCCATCGATTAGGGCCAAGACAAGCAGAGGAGCGAGGTACGAGCTTCTTCTTATTTCTTTTCTTATACCTTTTCCTTCTCTTCCTCTATTCTTTCCCTTGCTACTAAGCCTGAAGAGACCTCGTCTAACTTTTCTCCTAATGCTGAGTCTAGCTCATTAGCACTTTAGAAAGATTGCAGGGCGTTTACTAACTAATAGAAAAAAAGGGCTTTTTCCTAACCTATTAGTCAATAGATTTTAAGCCAGCTGAAAAGGCAGTTTACTTACTTAGTTAAAGCAAAGCATTAAGGGTTGTAATAGCTAAAGCTATGCTTTTGGAAAGGGAGAGGACAAGATCGAATCTTTCTTCTAGCGCGGCTCACTTCGCTTTTGTTGCGGAGCTTGCTGCTTTTCATTTTGTTAGGAGTAGGTGCTTGCCCTTAGTTGATTGGGGGAAGAGGGCATTTCCATCGCGAAGGATTCAATCCAGCCACAGTTTCCCCTATGGCTACCTTATTACGACTTCACCCCAGTCGAAGACCCCACCGTGGTATGCGCCAATAAGACCACCAAAAGCCTTTGTGGCACTAGTGGTACATAGAAGTCATGGGTGATCATTGGTCCGATGCTTCGGGCGAAACCAATTCCCACGGTGTAACGGGCGGTGTGTACAGGGCCCGGGCCGCGGCATGCTGATCTGCAATTACTAGCGATTCCAACTTTATGTTCTCGAGTTGCAGAGAACAATCCGAACTGAGGCAATCTTTCTAGATTTGCTCCGCCTTACAGCCTTGCTTCCCATTGTAATTGCCATTGTAACACGTGTGTGGCCCAGCCTATAAGGGCCATGCGGACTTAACGTCATCCCCACCTTCCTCCAGTATATCACTGGCAGTCCCTCCTGAGTGCGGCACGCACCTTTTTGTTTGTTTCGAAGTCGTTTTGGCAGAGCGTACTAAACCCACTACGTACCACACCACAGGGCGGCTCGCCTGAATGCCGAGTCTTTTTCGCCGCTAACTCGACGTCGTCGCCACCTGCAAGATAAGGCCAAAAACTTGACTTTACTAAACAAGCGAGAAAAGCCCTTTCTATCTTAATAGCCTAAAGTCCTTATTGAAAACTAAAGCGCACACTAGAAAGTACTTCGAAAGGCGTCGGCTCCCTTCTTACTAACAGCACAGCTACGTGCTGGCAAAAAATTATGAGTGCCGGCACGTCACTCGGCTCCTTAGCTCACTTCGGTTGTAAAGACTTTCTCCTTAAGCGCATGTCTCAGCAACACAAAACGAGGGTTTCGCTCGTTATAGGACTTGACCGGACATTTCACGACACGAGCTGACGACAGCCATGCAGCACCTGTATGAAAGTAAGTACCATCCCGTTAAGGACAAGTTTTCTTGTTCATATGTCAAGGGCTGGTAAGGTTTTGCGCGTTATATCGAATTAAACCACATGCTCCACCGCTTGTGCAAGCCCCCGTCAATTCCTTTGAGTTTCAGTCTTGCGACCGTACTCCCCAGGTGGAGTGTTTCACGCGTTAGCTAGGCCCCTGATCCGTGTAGACCAAGGGCGAACACTCATCGTTTACGGCATGGACTTCCAGGGTATCTAATCCTGTTCGCTCCCCATGCTTTCGCACCCCAGCATCAGTAGGGACCCAGAGAGCTGCCTTCGCTTTTGGCCTTCCTTCGTAGATTTGCGGATTTCACCCCTACACACGAAATTCCACTCTCCTCTGTCTCACCCAAGTGAATTGGTTTCGAGAGCATTCCGCCAGTTTTTGGCGACTTTCACTTTCAACCCGATTCACCGCCTATGTGCCCTTTACGCCCAGTCATTCCGAAGAACACTTGCCACCCCCTCCCCCCCACCCCGTCTTACCGTGGCTGCTAGCACGGAGTTAGCCGAGGCTTCTTCCTCGAGTCCTGTCATGATCGTGCACTCAACGAAAGAGCTTTACAAGCGGCATTACCCTTCTTCACTCACGCGATATTGCTGGATCGAGCTTTCGCCCATTGTCCAAGATTCCCCACTGCTGCCCCCCGTGGGAGTCCGAGTCGTGTCTCAGTCCCAATGTGGCTGATCATCCGAAAAGATCAGCTAAGCATCATTGGCTTGGTCCGCCTTTACCTGACCAACTACCTAATACTACGCAGGCTCATCAAACAGCGCTTTTTAGCTTTATTCAGGATTTGGCCCGAACTATTCGGCAGATTCCAACGCGTTATGCACCCGTTCGCCACTTTGTTCTCAACTCTTCTCACCTCATGGGCGAGATAAACTACCTTAAGCTAGGAGCCTCTTTTCTTTCTACCTAGCTCCCTGAAAATAACGTTCGACTTACATGTGTTAAGCATATAGCTAGCGTTCCTTCTGAGCCAGGATCAAACTCTTCTTTTGACTATGATTGGGTCCTACAGTGGTAGTACCTCGTGAACCGGGCGTACAACTTCCCAACCTTCTGTGGACCTTTCTTCTCTTATGATTTTTGCAACTTTCTTGAGTTTAGTGATTGATATGAAAGAGAGTGTCAGTCTAGTCACTCAACTAATCTACTAGTATAGTGCTAGTAGTCTAGTAGTAGCGTGCGTGGTAGTTAAGACTTCGCTCCTTCTTCTCCGCTATGGAACCCCACTTGAAATGCAAAGCATTCTTTTCGACCATGTATAAAGCTAAGGAATCATAACCGGGCCGGAACTCTTAATCTATCAATAAGAAGGTTCGAACTCAATCAGCAGGGACTGATAGTCATCATCGAGGGTATGACCAATGAACTACTGCTGAGAGCGATAGAATGTCTGACTGAGAGAACAAAACCACATTGGATGAGTTCTCGTCACACCGGATCTTCTTTCTATACAATTGGGCGATCTGGTTTTGTCAAAGCGAGGGATAGGGGAATACACAAGATCTTGATTTGTCTCAGCCGCTCTCCCCAGGGCAGAATCCGTTTGATATCCACCTGCTGCCACTAGATTAGATACTTAAGTTAGCTTTCGTTTAGTAGCTTCATGCCACTCAAGCACACTCAAGTCTTCTGAATAAAAAGATTCATCCGGTTGGAAATTTCCACAACAGTATCTTTATATCACTAACAAAACCCGAGGCTGATACCTGAGAGGTTGAGTTCATGCCTAAAAGGCCCTATCTATGCTACTAAAGCCGGTAAAGGAAATGAATGAAATCAGCTTCTTCAATTCGCATTTGGTAAGCCAAACCCTTTTATCTTTTTTTTTAAGCTGCTTTTAGTTCTTCCTTTATTAAGTTAAGGCAAATTCCCGAGGAATATGACATGGCCTTTCAGCCCTTCTTACTATGCTTTTCGTGGTAGCTAGGCTAAGTCCTGGTGTTTTAGTTAGTTAGTAAAGGCTTTAGGAAAAGGCATAACTGTTCTTGTCGGAAGGGTTGGGCTATAGATAAGATTTTGTTTTTTATTCCCCTATAATATGTAATAGTAGTTCTAATCCATCTAGATTTAAAGCAGTTTTTTATTTCTCAAGCCTGTTTGAAAGCATGTGATAAAGCCTAAGCCATTTTAAGCTTCTTCTCCATTATCTGAGAAGGCTAATAATAAGGGGTAGATTTCTTTCCTTAATGCTTTGCAAGCACTAATAAAGTCAATTGCATATCCTTTTTTTATGGTGTTTACACTTGTAAGAAAGGAAAGCAAGAAAAAAGTCTTTATGGCTAGCAATTGGAGGGAGACAACACGGGGCAAAGCAAAGGGCAGAGCTTCGACAGCCCTAACAAGTCACTGGAAGCTCCTATGGCACGCCCTAGCCGAGCGGTCCTCGCCTACACAAGAAAGCAGATTAGCTACCTCATTCTCTTATTGTGCAGGCGGGCCTGGGCGAGCGAGGTGTAGGGTTAGATTAGAGGGAGAGGGAGCCTCGGGCTTCGTCCCATGAAGCGCCAGGGAACCATGCATTCCTCCCGGGTTGGGCTCTCGCTTGTCCAAAGTCCGATCAAATTAACTAGCGACCGATTTACGGAACAAGGAGTTAAGCAAGGGCCAGGATATTTTTGGAAGAACCTGGGCGAAGTTAGTGTTGTGTTCAACTCCGTGGGTTGGCTGGTTGGAAGGATTGCATTCTGCCATCTGTCTTTCCTTTCTCTCTCTTCTCTTAGCAAAGAAAGTAGAAAAAAGTAAAACTTTCGGCTTGCTACAAGCTGGGCTCGAGTTTCTTGCTTGGAAAAAGCTTCCCCTTTAGTCGTTGCTAGCTCGTTCTTGACAGATCCGATCGGGTGTTCATAATCTGGAGTAAAAGGATTCGAACCTTTGCATGCCGATACTAAAAACCGATGCCTTACGACTTGGCTATACTCCATATACGGCCTGTTTTGGACGATAGAACGGGGGGAGGAGGAGGGGAAAGGGATTTCGAAAAGAAATTCGAGCCGTGCAAGGACGCGGGGATATAGCAAGTAAGTAGCAAGATTCTCCCTTTAGGACCGACCATAACAAGCTCGTGACTCTAATAGAAACAAACAGTAAGCTCTCTGCTCTCTTTTTGCTTGCAATGTTATGTCTATCAAAGTTGGCGAACGCTTCTTGTTCTCATCCACCCCTTAATGCTTTGCTTTAACTAAGTAAGTAAACTACCTTTCTTTTTTTTTTCATAACCTAGACTACAGAAGAAGCTCCTAAATCAGCACAGGGCCAAATCAGCAGCAAGAGAATTGTCCTAACCTGCCACCGGTGACTTTATCAGAGCTCCGCAGGAGAAGAAAGAAAGTCTGAGCCCAATTTCTATAATTGCATTGCCTTACTCCCTATTCTCTTTTAAAACTTTTTAAAGCTCGGTGAGAAAGAGTTGGCTAAGAACTATTGACTGTAACCCATAGCAGTTACAGTCAAGAGATGCTCGCCTTTGGAATTAAGATGGATGAAGAGGCACTTGAGCCTGGAAGTGATGAAATTTGGGGAAAACATGAAAACGGTCACTATACTAGAGGAAGGCAAGACATGACCGCGACTTAAGATTCAAGTACCGTTAAAAAGACTAAAAGAACGAGATAGCGATAGCTGTAATAAAGCACAGGCTAATACGAGCCGACCAGAAGAAGCAAAGCTTAGATTACCAGATCGTGGACACAATCCTCCTAGAGATGGAGAGCCCCTTACCTTTTCTAGCCTCTCCTTCTTGCTTGCTTACTTAGCTCTTGTCTTAGTTACTTTTTTTCTATGGTTTTTTTTTAGTGTTAAAACGGCAGATTTCTCATTTGCCAATGAATTGGATCCGCTCCGATTCGAGAAAAAATTGGGATTTTTGGCTAGAGAAAGGTTCTACGACATGGATGCTCAGCCCAACTCGGTCAATTGGTTAGCCCACCTAACAGATGATGAGATTCTCAATCGATTAGATCGAATTTGGAAAAGTCTTTTTCACTATTCAGAACAGTGGGGCTTTTGATCAAGATGTTCTCGCGTCCCCCGTTCGGGCTCTCGCTCAAATCGGAACCTTTATGCCTTGGTAGGCTTTCGACTCAATCTAATAGCCTATCGAGCGAAAAAAAAAGAAAAAGTTTTCACATGGGCTCATCATTTGATGCAGAACCGATGCGAGAAGGATAATAAATATGGGGGAAGAGGAAATTTTGAGCTTTCAAAAACCAGTAGAGAGGGGCGTAGCGAGCCGCTAAAGCAAAGCTTTGGAAAGAATGTGGGGAACAACTCTTTCCAAAGACAGTAATTAGTTTGAGTTAGCATAAACGATTTGATTGAATGAATGCCATCCTTGGTTCTTTTCAAACAAATCCAATGTTGAGCCAAGCCTTTCCAGCCGGTAGTAGCCGAAGGCGAAGGCAATGAAATTGACTGACTCTTTAGAGTAAGGTAATGCCAATTCACTTACTTGGAACAAGTCAGGAAAAAAAGACTTTTTTAGAAGAAAGGCAAGAAGGAAGAGAAGAAGGATTAGTAGTTTCCTAGCCGAGGAACTTGAGGCTGACATACAGGATGCGGTCCTAGAGTTCAAGACGCTGTCTAAAACTCGTGTCGATCATAGAAAAGCATTTCTTTAAAAATGAAACAAACCTCATTCTCTTGTTCCCTCCCGAAAAACTGCAGATTTAGATGCGAGATGATCCCGAACCTATTTCATAACCACCATCCATCACCAATCACATTCCACATCCCACTTTAATTTCATTGCCTCTCTCTAACTCTAAAACTTATGCACTCTACTCGCCGCCTACTCTACTCCTTACAACTAAACGACGAAGCCAGGAGCGGAAGGAGGGACTTGAACCCTCAACCTTAGCCTTGGCAAGGCTATGCTCTACCATTAAGCTATTTCCGCCAGCTATGGTAGTGGCAAAGCACTACTGAGCAATTCACGTATCACTTGATATGGACGACTTCTATTTTTCCGCTGGACCACACTCTTGACCTCCGATTAAGCTACGAGCACGAGTAGGTAGGTGGCTAGGGGGGCCGGGAAGGGGGACCTTTCTTTTTGCTTCGCGCTAGATAAGATGATGATTAGTAGGTCAGGTCCCGTGTGTGTGCTCTTTATCACAATCCTAAAGAGGCGAGCTGGCTTTTCAATCAATCTCCGGCCGCTCAGTGCCGCTATTAGTGCGAGTTGTAAGGGGGTATTGGTCTCGAGTCGAGAAAAAGCTTCATCTCATTCTTGTAACGGGAGTAAGTGCACCGCAAGACCAGACAAGTTGCTCTCTCGCCTTGCAATGGCGGAATCCGTCTTTTAAGTTAAGTCATTTCCTAAGACGGCTCTTCTTATTCTACGATAATCAAATTCACAACACACATGAAAAAAGGGACATTCTTTGAGAAAGAATAAACTCAATTTAGCAAAATAAGTATGAAAATGACGAACAAATGGATAAAAGACGATACTTTTTTATGAACGAGAGTAAAATCATGGCAAACTTGCAGCAAATGGCACCCGAGCGAGATTGCAAAGATGAGAGTGAGAAAAACGAAGGGAGGAGAAGTTAGAAGTGAAACAGAAGAGAAATAACTGTGAAGTGACAAGAGAGTAAATGAGAGAAGAAAGAGAAAGGAGAATTTCAAAATAAAAATGAGAAATGCGGATACGAAGGGAAAGGAAGGAAATTGAATAACGGGCAATAAATGGAAGTTACCAACCCAACTAAGGGAGATAACCACCCACAACTTTAAAAAAAGGAGAAACTTTATGACAAAATCAAAGCGCCTCGCTTAGCCTCAGCTCGTCACTTTGAAATAACTTCGGCGGGAGTAATCAAAGCTCCTCGCTCAGCCTCAGCTCGTCGTTTTAAAATAACTTCACCAGGAGTAATCAAAGCTCCTCATTTAGCCTCAGCTCGTTGCTTTGAAATAACTTCAGCGGGAGTAATCAAAGCTCCTCGCTTAACCTTAGCTCGTCGATTTGAAATAACTTCAACGGGAGTAATCAAAGCTCCTAGCTCAGCCTCAGCTCGTCGCTTTGAGATAACTTCAACGGGAGTAGTAAAAGCTCTTCGCCTAGACAACACAGCACAACGAATCTCGCTAGCAGAACTCTCTGAGCCTCAAATTAGCTGAGCGTAGATGTGAGACACAGGAGGGCTAGTTGTATGAGGTAATCTTAGTTAGGAATTCTAGCCAAGTAATAACCTAGCAGGAGTTAGACAATTGGAAGAGTTGGCATGGGAATCTCATACCATCACATGAGGGGCTAGTTGTATGGGATAGCTCCGGTAGAGCTTTTTCCATGGTATTAACCCTATAGAGGGAAGAACGTCTCCAGTTAATAAGAGTTGGTCTGAATGCCTCAGACCACCTCTTGAGGGGCTAGTTGCATAGGGTAGCTTTCGCTGAGCTGCCCCGTGCTCCCATCACCACTCAAGAGGTAAGAATTCATGCTAGTCTGATCCAAAGCCAGGGGCTCAACTCTATGGTTGACCCTAGAAGGCTCCGCCTTAGAGTCAGGGATAATCTCCCAGGGGATTAGCATGGCTCAGCTTGCAGCATCAAGAGTAGAGTAACTATAAATAGAAGCCCAAGGACAATGAAAAAGAGGTTAGCCACATACATTTCATCACTTATCTATCATTATACCAAAAAAAGACCATACTAACTTAACCATCGGAGAGGTGTTCCTCGAAACCACCCCCGAGGGCATAATAACCTTTATTGTGCAGGTACTTTCCGACCAACGACTAGGCCAGACCCCGGCCAAGCTTCAGAACTACACCCGGAACACGTATCTTATATCATCTTTGATTATTCCCCAAGCAAAGCCCTTTTGCCATATTATTTTTCATGACAACATATTTTCCATAAATTAATTATTCTTAGCCACCTTAATATTAAACTTTCCATAATTCTTTAGCTTTCTTCTATAATTAATTCCTTAATTCTTTTTACCAGAATTCTTCCTACATTCTTCTACCATAATTCTTGCAAGAGCTAGCCTATAAATACCCCTTGATTCATAGCTAAACACTCACAGCAGATTCTCTAATTTTCTCTCTTAATTAATCTCTCTAATTCTCTCATCTCTTTCTCTTGCTTTTACACGGCCAACACCACAAATCACCACCTCCACTGCCGGCTGCCACCTACCGCCGACGCCAACCACCGCCGCCACCACAGCAGCCACCTGCCGGATGGCTGCCGCCCCCTCGTCTTCCTCTTTTTCCTTGGTTTTCTACCTCTTCTTCTTCTCTTCTCTTAATTAATTAATTATTATCATTATGATGGGGGATTTATAAAAATTATTATGAGTGGTTTTAATTTAATAAAATCATATTTTTATTCAAGTTTATGAAAAATAATTTATAAGGTTCATGTACATATAGCTGGGGGGTTTTTTATTTAATTGTTGTGATTATTTGTTAACCTTATATTGATTAAGGTTATATTTATTTGTAGGGTGTGTTTTACAAGAGTGATTGAAGTTCCTTTTTGTGTTGCTAGCAAGGATCAAAGGTACGTTTAGGTGGCAGAATACCTTTGAAATTGGTTGGAATGAATAAGCATGTTTTATATGATTTTTATGATGATTGAATTGAATTATTATTTATGAAATAAAAGTATGTTTAATTGGTTTTAGTAAATAAATTAAAGGACTGATTTTTTTATCATGTTTTGAATGGTTAAAAGTATTTATCATGTTTAAAAGGTTTGATTTTGAAAGCATGTTGAATTTAAATAGAAAGGAGTTTGACTTATTTATTAGAATTATTGAATTAAAGAGGTTTATTGATTTATTTATTAAAAATATTTACAAGCATGATTATTATATTAATCCCACTATGCAGATTCATTGAAGACTATGGACTTTGTATAAAGATACTAGCTTGGGGGATTTGCACACTTAGAGAGGAAATTGGGTTTTGAAAAGAATTGATTTTATTAATCACTATTATTGAATTATTGAGTTATTGGAATTATATTTGAGAATTGGTTTTGAATCATGAGTTTTAGAATTATTGGATTAATTATTAGAATTAGTTTTAAAAGCATGTTTGCAAATAAATTCAGTTTACTTATTTTGCACTTATCGTACTTAGCATATTTTGCTAATCCGTATTTTCTATTTGTTTTCGTTCGCCCTGTTTACCTTAATGGTAAGCAGTGTTGATTATTTTTAGGTGGAGTCAATAATCGAGCATATGGGAGTCCCGAGATGTTCTTCACCTAGATTAAGGAATGTTGGTCTTTGATTTTATTATGAGTACTCATGACAATGGTTTCTATTATAGTTATTATTAATAAAGAACGAGTTTGAGTTTCCACTGTTGGTTAGTAGTTTTGAGTAGCCTTGCGTTATCACACAACGATAATACGCCTAAGTGTATCTCTACGGTAGAGGAAGATTTGGGGGTGTACAAAGCTAGTCGATCATGAAATCCATGAGACCATCGGAAAACCACCAAACCTAAGCTACTATTATTAAGCTGGGATCTCGTGGAGAATACGGGATCCCATGTGTAGCGAAATTAAGCGCAATGCTCAGATCTATTTTCCTTGAATTTGTAAGCTTCTCTAGATAAGCTGAATTTGGATATTTGGGACGTTGACGCATATTGTTTGTCGATGATAGTTATTGCTGATTTAAATACTAAAATTGTTATTTTTTATTTTGTTATTGTTGATTTGTATACTGTTATTGTGGATTTGTATAGAATAGTTGGATATTCGATATGAGTTTGTATGCTTTCTATTTCTGGAACTTTTCATGGGTTTGCTTTAGATGTAATCATTGTAAAAAAATTATTTTTAGTTTATAATTATACAGTTATTTTTTATAAATATATTGTTATTGTTAATTTTCTATATAGTTATTGTTGATTTATATATATATATATATATATATATATATATATATATATATATATATATATATGAGATATTTTTTTTAACAACGTAATAATTACAATTTAAACTTTTGCATGAAAATACATTTTTATATTGTCGCTTCTAGGTAACGGGCTATGGCCCTGTTCATTTGAGCTTTTGTGCAGAGAAGAGTAGAGTAGGGCAGGGGTTAGTAGAGCAGAGCAGATTTCAGCAAAGTAGAGTAGATTTCAGGATTATTATTATTATTATTATTATTATATCTCAAAAACAGACAAAGTCATAAAACCTACAAAAAATTAGTGGGAAGCCGAGAAACAATCTGGGACCCCACTCCTCTATCTATAGGAAATCCTATCCTAGTGAAGATATGAGTAGCAACACGTGCCCCAATGTCTTGCGTTGTTGAAAACTTCTGAACCTGCTTCAGCAATGCAACAACCTCCTTCTCTAATTCTCCAAGTGAAGAAAAGGAGAGAGGAATGAAACCATATCCAATCGCCTGACAACGAGCTTCATACTTGACTCGCTTCTGATGAGCCGCATCAGCCACAACCCATCTAAGAATAAAGTTAGATAGCCCTGAATGTGTCAAAGGAGAAGTCCTTGTCAAATCAACACAGACATCGCGACCATGATCCCAGGAATAAAGTAACACATCTGTAGGTCTGAGGGCCTTGTCGTTCCCTCCAGATAACCCAATGTCAATCTCTTTCCTTGCTAAAATCCCAGAACGATAGCAAACATCAACAATGGTATCTTGAACAACATTATGCCAATGTTTAATACCCACTATACCAGCACACAACACCGCGTGATCACCGAAAATATCCCCAGTAAAAACCCTTGAACAAGCAGAGCACGACGTCGAGACAAAGAAGAATAGAACCCCCAACCGATAGGTTATCACACATCGGTAAGTCTTCGCGTTCATCGTTTGACCCAAACTTGAAATAGGGACTGCTCGAAGCCAAGCAAACGTGTGATCTCCCTACTGAGATTTCCACAATGTTGATTGTCGAGGAGAAAAAGAAAAGGTGGATTCTGCAGAAATGGTAACCGTCGTGAAATATATATCTGCCAATTTCTTCATGAGTTTCGGGGCAGCGACCTCACTAAGATTACTCAAAAAGTTAGAATCCACCGTGCGATTAAAAAAACTCAATGCATCTTCAAAAGCTCGACCAAGACCAACAATGCCAGCATGTCGTAGAAGCTTTGTCTGCAACCCAACAGACTATAACCGAGGAGATTGTAACCGAGAAGCAAGAAAAGCATAATGACGAACATCACCTGCAGAATAAACATTAAGCCCTCCAAAACGCAAATGGTAAGGTGGCAAGCCGCCACTGCCAATTGTCAAACCCATGCCCTGAAGTAGTAACAATACGCTCCAAGGAAGATTGAAGAGCCCCGTCGAATGAGTGTTGAGCTTCCTCAAAAGTACTTGGAGGACAAGTACGCAATGTAAAGTAGTGTTTAGAAACTCCGGTACATACCCTAAGTAACAATAGCTCACACTGAGGATCATCAAGCGTAGAAACCTTATCCATAAGCGCAATGGTCTTTGTAACCCTCTACATCACAAGCTCGCTACTAAAACCATAATTGGAACTAGCGGGACCATCAAGCAACTTAACACCACGCAAAGGACGAGCAATGTTAGGTGGAAAGACACCCACAAGACTACTACGAGGGTCTTCTGTAGGCCACAAAACTTCATTTTTTTCCACGTTAAGATGTAACCCAAAATGAGGCCCTTCCTCCATAATCAAATGCAGAACCTTCCCCACCACCAACGTGTCACCAATAACAGTGTCGTCATCCAAATACCAAACCTGTAGACATACATCAAAAGTGTCAATGATTTTACATACCATGGGTTGTAAGACCAAAACAAAAGGCAGAGGACTAAGGGGATCACCCTGCTGCACCCCCTGAGACGACCATAAGGTTTGGTCCCCATAATACAATCTGGCTGGATTAGAATAGCATAATTCAACCAATCGTGAAATGCCCAAACAACAGCGACGAACTTCACGTAACATGACCAAATGATCAACTAGATTGAAGGCATTTTGAAAATCACCAACAACATAGAAAGACCAACATCAAAACCACGGTCCTCAATCAACTGATTCACTGCATTAAGAATTGCCTCACCACCTGAAAAAACCCCAACACCAAATTGAAGACCATCAAAGTAACTTCTTTAAGACTGGCCAACCATAACAACACCCACCATCGAAACCAAATGCCGCAAAATAGTACCCACAGCTATAGGACAAATACCACCACCGGGCTTGACAAGCGGTGTAAGAGGAGCACTAGTAATATACTCTCCCAGTTCCCTAGGACATCTTCCAGCTAGAAAGAGATTAACCACCCCAAAAATAGAGTCAACTAACTCATCTGATATAGCCATAATAGCACTACTTAAACAATCCATAAGGTGCTGAGCACATAAACCGTCCCTACCACATGATGTGCCACGTGGAAAACTCTAAATTCGATCCAAAACAATAGCAGAAGTAGTAACGAGATGTAGGTGATCAACAGGTATATCAGGCAAGGGTGGAGCTGGAGAAGTAGGGTGTTTAGACCATAAATCGGCGAGAGTGGCCTCATTATAAGGAGCAACGCTTGAAGAAGAAAGAACCCAGACTACAGTGGTGTATGGCCATCACAAATCTTCCTACGACACTGCTTCATATTGCGCTCCTCCAAATCAAGGTCCTCATCATCAACCACTGATAAAGTAGGAGAATCCTCTTCCAAAGTGTCCCTCGCAAGCTGCAAATTACCACCTGTTGCACTCCAAGAACAAATAGCACGGGAAATACTCTCTTCTTGATGCCGACATTTTACCGAAGACCTAGACTCAGAGCTACTTGATATTATTATTATTATTGTTATTGTTATTATTATTATTAAATCTTTATTATTATTATTATCAATATAATTATTACGACATTATTATTATTAAATATTAATTATTATTAATATTATTACTATTATTATTACCGCATCATCGTCGTCGTCATCATCATTATTATTATTTTACTATCACTATTATTATTACTGCATTATTATTGTTATTATTATTATTAGTATTATTATTAAATATTAATTATTAAATATTTATAATTATATTATTAAATATTAATTACTATTAAATATTATTTTTATTATTGAATGTTAATTATTATTATTATTATTAAATATTAATTATTATTACATATTATTATTATCTTTAAATACTCCCTATGTTCCTGAAAGTTCGACTCATTTTGCATTTGCACGGTCTCCAATGAACATCTTTGACCATGAATATATATCTTCGGCTATGTATAAGTGAAAGTTATAAAAAGTTGATATTTGAAAATTTTATAACAAGGAGAATCTAATAATAAGATCCCTCATACTAATTTAAATCTATTTTATAAATCATAACATGTGGTCAAAGTTATTTCATTTTGACCACATGAATAGTAAGTGAGTCAAACTTTCAGAAACGAAGGTAGTATTAGTTATTATTATTAAATACTATTTATTATTATTATTATTATTAAATATAATAATAATAGTTATTATTATTAGCTTTTACTTTTTTTTTAAACAACCCACTAAGAGCACACTCACTCATTAATCAAAGAAACATCGCCAGAACATAAGAAGGGAAATTATCAAATCATAAAGTTCTACGAACTACCCAAGGTGGGATATGAGCAAGCTCATGCACAACTCAGTTTCCAGTTCGACGCACCCAAGACCATGTATCTTAAACAAAGAAGTTAGTAGCATGCTTAATATCTTCAAGCAATAGGTGAAAAGAACTCCTTCCCTAGTCAGTGCGAGTAAGAGATTTAGGCTCACAATCATTCTCAATCACAATACACTAACAACCATTCTCTCTAGCAAGGTTCAGACCCACCAAGATAGCTTTTGCCTCAGCACATTTCGGATCCCGCTCCCCAGTAAACTTCACACTGGCACACCATAGTAGGGTCCCCGACGAGACTCTAGCAGCCACACTAGTCCCAAACCCAGCAGCCCCTAGCATACTAACATCGACATTGATCTTCACCTCGTTCAAAGAAGGGGCCAGCCACCGACCTGAAGTATCAGTAGCCACACTCTACACCTGCCTACATTCCTCAGTTTCCATCTCACCCAGCTGCTTCTTTACATAGCTCACCACTATCCCCGGTTCACTTTAATCACCCTCAAAATCAACCCCGATTTCGAACACCCCAAATGGCCCAGCAGAAGACCATTATCCGTTTGCGCTTCTCCTTCTCAAAATTAATGAAGGCATTAATTATTCAATCAAGGAAGGAGCACCACCTACCTGAAACATCATCCTCCAAGCCACAAGCTTCTCAATTATTATTATTGTCTTTAAATATTAGTTATTATTATTAAATATTAATTATTATTTTTTAAATATTATCATTATAATTAATTATTATTACAACGAGCCTGTTCTGATTGACTGAAATGAGCTGAAGTGAAGTGAACTGAACTTATTGGAGTTGAACTGAACTGAACTGAATATTTTATGAGAGAAGGAAATTAAGAATTGAATTGAACTGAATTCATTGGAGCTGAACTGAATTGAACTGAACTGAACTGAAAATAAGCTGAAGAGAATAGGCCCCACCTCCGATTACTTTTATATGTAACTTTGAAATATTTTATATCTCTTAAATAATAATCCAAAGTTGCATATAAAAGTAATTGAAGATAGTATCAAATATTAATTATTATTCCTGTTTGTTATTATTTGTAAGCAGAGTTGATTTCAACAAAGCACGGCTGGAATTAACAGAACATAACAGCTAAAAAAAAGAAAAAGGAAAACAAAATACCGTGGTGACTCTACCACAGCAGTACAACACTACGCCATAATCACCCCCTTTTTTTTTCCCTGCGCGATAAACCCCAACCCATCATCATTCATCTCATCCTTAAAAAATATACCCTATCTCCTCCTTCCTTCTTTTCTCTCTCTTAATTTTTTTTTAATAAAAAATCAAATAAAAAAAATCTGTTTGCTTATCCCAATTTTATCCCCATTTTTTTCTCCCGCAGATCTTTCAAATCAAATTAAAAATCAAATTTTAAATTAATTTTAAATTAAAAATCACCTTCTCTCTCTCTCCTCTTCTTCGTCTTCTAACTCCCTTACTCTTCTTCTCTTTGCTCTCTCTGAATTTTTTTTCCAGATCTAGGGTTTCGCTCTGAAACCCTAGATTTTTCAATTTTGAATTTTTCCCTGTTTTCTTGCGTATCAATGGCGACTCCTTACATGACTGCTGCTCAGGTATTTAAATTTCATTTTTTTAATCCTAATTTCATTATTTCTACTTTATTTTATTCATTTTTTTTTAATTATTTTTTTGATTTTTTATAGGTGGGCAGCTACTTTGTTACGCAGTATTACTCAATGCTTCAGCAAAGACCGGAGTTTGTGCACCAGCTTTACTCTGACGCAAGTACGATGATTCGTATTGATGGTCATACTCGCGAGACTGCTACTGCAATGCTGGTCATATACACTTTTCTCTCTCCTCTTTTTGTATTGCTTGCTTTGTTTTAGTTGCTGCTACTTAATTTTGTGCAATATTTGGTTGTGGGAATTGTAGGAATTGTGGGGTTTTGTTGAAACTTGAAATGAATTGTTTTTTGGTTAGTGAAATTTGGATTCTTTTGTGAAATGGGTATTTTCGCCTTTGCTCGGTGAGAAATGAGTGTTTCGGGTGAAAGAGGGAGGTATGGGGATTAAGTTGGAAATGGGGTGGTGGATAAAGGATTAATTGATTGTGGTTGCGTTGAGTGATGTTAAGGTGATGGTGGAAATTGATTAATTGTTCTATATACTAAATGACGGCGAAGTGTGTTTTGCTTATTGGAATTTGATGGGAATATTTGTGTAGTTTATGCGGGTGGAAATGAATGATTGGGAAAGCTGTGAATTCATGCCCTTAAGTCCCTGTGAATGAGCCTTTAATTATTCTGCACTTCAATTGCCAGCAGCGTAAATGTTGGTTCTTCATGCGCCTGGATAATGATATGTGTACTGGTCTGGATTGTCAGTTTAGTTATATATCACTTAATGATAAAGGAGTGTTTTTTTTGTTTTGGGACGAAGGTCAAGGTTGTATTTTGATTTTTGATGTAGGAGAAATCAAAAGTTGACAATGTAATACTAGGAGTGTCAACTTAGGTGTCACTGGCCACGAGCTACTTAAAATTTGATGTTTACTATGAATAAATAAATCGTTGAATGGAATGAATAGTACCTATCTTTTTTGGTTCCATTTCGCTTGTTCTACACTCTCTCTTTTCAAGTCAATATAAACAGTAAAAATGAAGAACAAAATAATTGTAGCACTAGAGTATTCTTACCTAAGGACGATTAACCTGGATTGAGGATGCCAAATTATAGTGATAAGAACTCTATGGAGATGAAGCTATTCCATCTGTCCAGCTTTGTTTGAAGTGGCAGACTTGAACCTTCCATCCTACAAGCCTGTATTCAGACATTTTACCATCCTGTTTGAGCTCTTCTCTTCATTAGTATTATATTCTTGAAATGTGGACTTAGAGGATTGTATTAATTAAGGTCCACTAATTTTGCTTCTTCTCTTACATTCTCCCCTAGTTATGAAAATTCTAAGTTTCCCTATTCACTTTCTGTCAGTAGTATATGGTTTATAATACATATAATCCATCTTATGGGGAATTTTTGGTTGTATGCTTTCTTTTGTTTATTTTCCGTGAATGCTGTTCTTCCCACTCTTTCTTCATGCAACTGACGCACTTAACATATTTACCCTGGCAGCAAATCCATGCACTTGTTATGTCAATGCGTTTTACATCAATTGAGATTAAGACGGCTCATTCCCTTGAATCATGGAATGGAGGAGTAATTGTGATGGTCACAGGGTCTGTACAGATAAGGGATTTCAGCGGGAAAAAGAAATTTGCTCAGACATTTTTTTTGGCTCCCCAAGAGAAAGGATTTTTTGTTCTCAATGATGTTTTTCACTTTATTGAAGAAGATCAAGTTCATCCTTATCCTGCACCGCTGATGGGGCAAGCCAATCTTAATGTGAAGTTGAATGCTTCTTCACCCATACCTGAGGCAGGTATGTAACTTTAGCTGTGATTATGGAGTCCCAGCCTTTTCTTAATAGACGAGGTCACTTGGGTGTGGTTAAGGTTTAAAGTAGAGTATTCCCTTTATTTAAAACTAAGATGTTGTGCCAAATTTTTCAGGCAAAGCAATGCTTTGTCATTGTTATATTGATGATTAAATTCACCTGTTATAGATACACTTGCTTGGACCTTATTATTGAAGGTTGAATTTGTTGCTTTAAATGCCTTCTGAAGTTTAGTCATGAAAAATTGTTATTGCATACTTAGTGATGTACCTTAATATACGACTTTGGTGATGTAAGATGATTGGCTATTTTACAGTATCAAACTTCATGATTAGTGGAGGAATGCAGGCCAGAGACTACATGCCTCCTGCGGATATCAAAGAAAATGGCGCAGTTGATAATTATTCAATGCCCGAACAGAGGCTTCAGCAAGCCCCTGAAGTCGAAAATATACTTGATGTCAATTCTAGGGAGCAGGCAAATGGTTTTCTTGAGAGCCCAATAAACCCCATACAGGAAATTCCACCATCACACATAGAGGAATCTGCTGAGGAGCCTCAAAAGCATACCTACGCTTCTGTGGTATGTGCCCGCTTGGCTTTAGTTGCCTTTGAATTAGTCTCTGTTAATGTTATGTTGTCATTTGTATTTTTGTATATCAGAGCATAGGTTTTATTTCATACAAAACTGATTGAAAATTCTATGTGCTTTACTGAAGTTACGTGCTGCCAAAGTACAGTCAACACTATCTGTGGCACCTCCATCTTCTTCTAACAAGGCTGTGACACCTGCTTCAGAGTGGCAGCAAGCCCCACAGCAAGCCCAGCAATCTGCTGCCCAACAACCCCAGCAGCTGACGAATTCAATGCAAGTTGCAAGTGAGAATTTTACAACAGACATGAGTGAGGAGGTTTTGGGTACAGATGATAGAGGTCTGCCAAGTTCCTTGTCTTTTTTTTTGTCTCAAGCCTTTGATTTGGATTTTTTCAAACAGTTTTCAAGTGATAACTTATCATCTGGGCTGATCTTAAACTTTTCAGATTCACAGTCTCTCCTTGCATGCATCATATCTCTTTAGATCTGTTACCTGCTTGATTTTTCCAGAATTTCATCTTCTGCACCATCTAGTATGATCTATTATTAAAATAATTTTGTTTGCTGTTATTGTAGGTGAAATAAAGTCAGTCTATGTGAGAAACTTGTTACCGAATGTATCTGCCTCTGAGTTAGAGGAAGAGTTTAAGAAATTTGGCCAACTTACTGGTGAAGGTGTAGCCATCAGGAGACTGAAGGTTTAAATGTGCATTATTTAATTTTTTATTGGAAGTCTTGGAATAATTTCTACCATCAGTTTTCAAAATATTGGTGTGCTTATATGTTGTCTGATGTGAACTATATTCAGGACACTGATGTTTGCTATGCATTTGTCGAATTCGAAGATATTGAATCTGTCCAAAGTGCAATCAAGGTTTGTATCTTAGTATTGTTTGTGGTGCTATCATGCTCCTAATACATTTTTCCTCATCTTAGATGTTCTATGTGCTTCCGCTGGCTGTGTTTGTGGTGACTGTCTGGAATTTAATTTAACTGCAAGCTTCAATTTATTTAATTAATTAATTAATTTTGTTATGGTCACTGTGCTTATGTTTTGTTTTACCATTATTTAGGCTGGCTCAGTTCAGGTTGCCGGACGACAAGTATACATAGAAGAGAGGAGAGCAAACAGCAGCTTTGCACGTGGAAGTATGCATACCTGCTCTGTATCTGTTTAAATGTCTTCATAATCTCTATTTCTGTTTCTCAATTAATTAATTTTGATCTAGTTGCTGATGTGTTAAGAAATGTCAATATAAGCTCTCTTGAGTTTCCATCTCTGTTTTTTTTGCCTGGACAAATGTCTAGTTGTCTTGCCTCTTTCAGTTTCCGTTGCCCCCTCCTGGCTCTCGCACTAATATTTTCTAGTATGTATCACAAAAATAAAACAGAACAGACATCCTTTTGTCACTTGTCAATATGGAAGAAATAGTCCTCTTTGTACAGCTGAAGATTTTACTTGAAATCTTCTAGTTATTGTTGCATCATAATTAGTGATATAAACTGACATTGAACCCCTGGTCATATATAACACTCATTAAGACTTAAGCTGGCTGACATTAACTATTGCATTACAAATTTAAACGTGTGCTGAAGCTGCTGTGTGCCTTGTTAACTTTGCATGGAATGATCTGAGCAGGGAGAGGGAGCGAAAGAGCTACATATCAGCCTGATTCTTCGAGGGGTCGGTTTGGAGGTCGTAGTTATAGCAGGGGCGGTGGTCAAGTTGGAGGAGAGCGCGAGTTCAACAGGCCACGAGGGAACGGCTATTACAGGCAAACTAGCCGACAAGATAAAGGGTATTCCACGAACCAAGCTTCAAGAAACGGACATACCATATCAGAGTGAACATTGTAGGTTGATGATGAAGAAATAGAGAAATTTTAGCATTACTTTCAGTTTAGTTTCCGAAAGTCAAACATAAATTATACTTAATATTTTTGCAGTTCTTTTGGCATTTGAAGAAATGCATTCTTTGGGGAGTAGCTTTCAATATCAAGGCTCTATTATTCATTTTTAACATCATAAATTAATTAAAGAAAAATGTTTGTCTTTAGTCAAAGATTTCATTGGCATAAAACTTTTGTTAATATGTTTTTTTTTTTATTACTTTGTCCTATTTTGACTTTACACGGCCTTAAAGACATATTTTAACACGTATGTATCTTTAACTTTATATATTCAAAATTTTTTAAAAATTTGATACTTGAAAGGAGTAAATGGATGAAGTTTGGATTAAGAGAAATTACGCCTTAGCCATTTGGTAGAAAAACCTATTTCGAGAAATTGTAGGTTGCAAGAGATTGCCGATGGTGGTGGTGGAGGTGGTGGCACCTGACTTGTGTGTTCAATGCTTCTACTTCTCTTCGTTGGTGCCATGGGTGTAAATTTCAAGCTATTTCTCACTAGAAATTGAAACCCCTTGGTTGGAAGTATGTATTTTGAGAAAGAAAAATATGGGAGAGAAGTAGAGAATGGAGTAGCAAGTAAGAAGGAAAAAGAAACTTGGTGAATTTTGGTGAAGAATTGGGGTGTTAATGGAGATTTGAGACGACTGGTGAGAAGTTATTTGACTTTTTAAGAGAGAGAGAGAGAGAGAGTAGAAGGAGAAATAAGGAAGAAGAAGGAATTGTATGAAATACTAATATGAAACTGAGGTAGTAGAAGATTATTTCGAATCTCACTTGACAGGGCAGGCTCGCCCTAGGGGTCGGGGCGAAATTTTGCTACAGCTGCTGTTCTTGATGATTAAATTTCGCTTGATGATTAAATTTTTTTATATATATTTAATCACTACAAGAAAGCAGATATTTACCGACTAAAATTACCCAAAAAGATGACAGCTGATATATGCCAACCAATTTACTGCCTACAAGTTTACCAGAAACGGAGTTTGGATTTCACGGATGAAAAACCTACTAGGTCCAGGCATGAAATTATGCATTCTTTGCTAGGATTACATTCGGGTAGCAAGCCATGACATAAGAAGCTATAATTACAAATTAGTGTTGGAAATATTTTTATCTCTGGTATAATATTTAACGGCCTTAACTTCTCACAGATGAAAATTTTACGGGCGCTTATCAACATATAAACCTTCCAACAAGAAGAGAGGCAAAATCACATTCTGTATAAAAACAGAATTTCAACTATTGAACATCACAATTTAATTATCATGCTGTTCATCTAAATGTACAACCTGAAGTTCACTATGAAAAAGAAGTGGGTTATTATTCATCATCAATGGTCCATATAAAACGAGCATAAGCTGCGAGAGTGTTGCTGCAGGAAACAAGCATAAGAAAATAAGTTAATTTCAGATTAGAAATTCTGAAAATTGTGTGGAAAAGTAGGCGTACTTTGAAGTTTAAAATCCTGGAAGATTTGGGAAAGATCAATACCTATCTCCAGGGGCAGCTTCAATAGCTCGTTCCATGTAATATAAAGTTTTTTCCTGGTCATGATGAATTTCCCATAGTAAAGTTGCATACTGCAACAACATCTCCCCATCTTGTGGGTAAGCCAATATGGCACGCGAGTAATATTCTTCAGCACTCTGAAGATCACCCTTTGTCTGTCATTAGAACACATCATCAACCAAATAAGTCATATTCCGGACATAGTTAAAAGGGGCTTACACAGTCCAAAGTTCACATATACAAGAAATTTCAACCAAAGGAGCTAACACGGTCCAAAAGTTCACATATACAAGAAAATTCTACCAAAGGAGCTAACACGGTCCAAAAGTTCAGATATACAAGAAAACTCTACCAAAGGAATTAACACGGTCTAAAAGTTCACACTTACAAGAAATTTAGATCAAAGGGACGTCACAATAATGTCCTCATGGAACTCATTCATAATTTTAAAGGAATTGATACCTGATGCTCCAAATTCTAGTGGGTGCTTGGAATTAATTGGAAAGTTGGGGTATGTTGCAACAGTTTTAGGCCCGGGGAGTAGTAGGGAGGGGATCTTAAGGAAGCAATACATTAAACAAATATGAATAAATCAGTTCAAATTATAATCTCCTGTCACTATGAATCTATGATTTTGTCTCAGAATCAAATATCTTCAAATGGTCAATGCAATGGTTTACAAATTACAAATACAATACTCTATCCATGTTTATTAATTGTTCCGACTTTTTCACTATTCACATTATTTACTTTGACCAATTTTCTTATACTGACATTTAAAATAAAATGTTATTTACGTAAAATGTTTCATCTATATACCTATCTCTGGAGACAGCTTCAATTTAAGACAATTTTCAGTTCAACCATTTGAGATTGAAGAATATATGGTAGCTTGCAGGAAGAAGCATAGGAATTGCCAATCGTATGGCATGCAATATGCTGAAGCAGTAAATTATCACATTTGGCTACGGAGAAATCAAAGAGTTTGCAATGGCAACATTTTCGACTGTAAAGCTACTTTTAAGTCAATCATCATTTTCATTGCTGGATACTGCTGCTAGCTTATGATTCTGTCTTCAACTCTTCCTATAAGGTGGGAAGAGAGGATGAGCATGAAGCTGTGTTGCACTAAAGTTTTTGGAGGTTGTAATCAGATGTTAGGATTTCTTTGTTGCTTTAGCTGTAAAACGCTCTTGGTAAATATTATATTCTATCCCCTAATGTCCATTCTATCTTAATGGTCAAACTATAAAACTAGTGAACAAAGAATATAAAGTTTTTATAAAGTTTGTTAATACTTGATTAAAGATAGATGGTGAAAGGTATACTTGGAAAACCGTGGAAATGGCACTATACTATGGAATAGAGGGACATTATTTGCTTTACCAGTAATAGAGTAAATGCTCTAAAAATACAGTTGGAGGTTCACCTGATACAAGAACTGAGCATACTTCTTCAGAAACAGGGGATCCGATGGATCTTTCTCAATCATCCTCTTATAGTAATCTTCTACATCAGCACTGTTTATAGGGACTCCTTTAAAATTTGGACTGTCAATGCCACCATCAACGCCAACTACAATCTCATCTGCAGGATGCAAGTGAATAGATTTTTGTAGGTCTTCCTGGAAGCCAACCTCAGTTAGGTTCCCAAGATTTAACGATCAAACATTCACTTTAATAGGACTTTCATACCTGTCTGAGATCAGGTTGAATAGAGCCCTCATGTTCAGCATCACCTGCTTCCCAAAGGAACTTAGCATATGCTGCCAGAACATTGCTGAAGCATGAGGTACGATGTCAGCATTTCAGCAAATTTGCCAATTTACACTTTAGAGCTTCTTATATATACCGCGACAGCAATGCATGTACTAACATAGAAATTCCTAATACTCACACATCACAACAGATTACACTGATGCTAGCTTAAAGCCACAACTAAGGGTTTATATTTTCCTTTGCAGTTACAGGGGAAAAGGATTGCCTACGTAACATACGAGGCCTATGTCAAAAAAATTTGTTGTCTAAGATGCTGCTCATATATGTGTGCAATTCGGCTGATATATGTACTTCAGATACTATTGTTACAACTTACAAGTGTACATAAATCAAAGTTATAGACACCTACATTTGTCCTCCCCAATAACCAATGATGAAATCAAAACCGAGATTTACTGAAGACTGGAACTTTACATGAGCATAACCATAATCTGGCTCAATTATGAAATAATTAAACCCCAATCCTTTTGATTACTATAATCAAAGATAAGTTCTGCAGAAAAACATGTCCGAAAGCCCAGTTACTTTACACTTATAATATGAGTTTAAGTTAAAATGAATTCATATAAGTCCATATAAGTTGAGTTCAGGGATAAAAAGTTCTAATAATCAAGTTAAATTCATATTTACATTTTTATAAGAGATGATTGATTAATCATTGTCTCCCTTTAATTTTCCTATGTTCAGGGAAAATAATCATGATACTTAAAACTTAACAAGATAAAGAAATTGTGCAAGCTGACTGCACATGTAGTAAAAGGTAAACTATGTCAAGCTAACATTTAGGAGTATGGTATCAAAATTACACACCTATCCTTGGGAGAAGTTTGAGCAGCAAGCTCAAAGTATCCCGAGGCTCTTTCCTGATCACGATGGAGCTCCCACACCAATTGAGCATAATGTGAAAGATTTTCCCCATCACTAGGATCAGCTACTGTGGCGCGAAAATAATACTCTTCTGCTCCTTGAAGGTCTCCTTTTCTCTGTTTCAAAACAAATTATTCATCAAGTTTATCCAAAGTTAATACAAAATAGAAACTGTTTAAATAAGTGTTTATTTTCCTATATTGATGCAGAATGTAGCTTAGTTAACACAGTTAAAAAATATTGCTACAAAAGAACCTTTTGTATTGGTTTCAAGATTTATTTTAGCAGAAGTCTAAACAATACTGTATAATGTATATTGGTTTCGAAATAACATATCTACATTGACATGGAAAGGGGTAAAAATAACAAAAGCTAAGACAGGAGAAGTTCGCAGGGCCAAGGATAATTCCATTATGTATGCAGATGAGAATTTGAGAAAAAGACAGGAGGTATTAATTAAGTGGGAGTTCCCTAGAGTAGGGTGGGTGCGGCTCAACACCGATGGAGCATCCAAAGGAAACCCTGGACCAGCCGGAGCAGGTGGGTTGATTAGAGGATCAGACGGAGAGCTTCATACTCTTTTTGCTACTAAGTGCGGCAGCTGATCTAATACTAAAGCAGAGTTAATGGGCGTACTTCGTGGGCTGGCTTTTGCTTGGAACGGAGGTCATAGACAAGTCCAATTATCTGTGGACTCAGGAAATTGTTGTGCGTTTACTAGTTGAAGATTGCCCTTCAACCTCTCCTTATATTCACATTATCCGGAAATGCAAGTCGATCATGTCTCGTGATGAATGGAAGGTGACTATTAGTCACTGCTATAGAGAGACTAATCGGAAGGGCTGACTGGTTAGCCAACTATGTTGTCCATGCTGAATTTGGTCGTGTTTGAAGCGGTCCCGAAAGATCTTCGTGCTGTTTTATTGGAGGATTTGTGTGGAGTGGCTAGGGCTTGTCTGATTCTGGTGCACAAGGACTAGTTTTATTTTTTGTTTGTTTGTTTTTGGTTTTGTTTTTGCTTTGTTTCCTGTTGTTCTTTTGTCATGGGGCTTGCCTCTCTCTTTTACCAAAAAAAAAAAAAAAGAAAAAAAAAACAAAAGTTAAGGGCTTGTTTGACATCATTTTTTGTTTTCACTTCCCTATTTTTTTTGAAAACCAAAAACCAAAAACAGGAAACAAGAAAAAGGTGTTTTCACTTTTCTATTGTCAGTTTTCAAAATTATCGTGATTTTAATAAGTTTATATAATTTTTGATTCATTATGGGACATATATCATATACTTTTAAAAAACAAAAAACCAAAAAACAGAAAACCATAGCAATGGCAAACGAATCCTAAGATTGCAAAATCTAACCGTGGGTCCAAAATGAGTTATGGAAGTTGCAAAATAATTGCAAAATAACTTTATTTTTTCAAAGATTTTCTTTATCTCTTTCCTCATCTCACGAGTTTACTTTTTTTCCTCTCTTTAATTTTCCAAACTACACACCTCATTTTGCAATTAAAAGAGAATGGATGAAGTACATATCAGCATAATAAATTGACAAAGACGAGTTTACGATCATTCATTAAAAGAACATATTAGGGGTTTACTTCTATTATTTTAAGGCAAATATAAGTCCTTATTTCCATATCTTGGATATAAACTCAGGACTCTCTCTTGATACCCCACTTCAAATACAATACCCCACTTCAAATTTAAACTTCATAACAAACAGAATCATATAGAATATAAATACAATATACAGTATCATACAAAACTCATAACAGTTTCTCACAAAAATTATATTTATTTTCTTCAGAAACAACACATTTACAGCAAAGCATATTATAAAAAAGGCATCATAAAATCTGACCTGTAGAAACTGAGCATACTTTTTCAGAAACAAAGGATGATTAGGAAATTCATCAATCAACTCTTTATAATACTCTTCATCATTTTCTCTTTCCTCCCTAAAACTATTAAAATGATCCTTAATCCCAGGCCCAGAAGCAAGGTACATAGGTGGACTAGGTGATGTTTCATCATTTTCAACATCTAATTTCTTCTCAAACCCACCAACAGTTTCACCCAAATCATCACCTTCTTCTTTGATTAAATCCATGTTTGGTTTCATAAAACTAAAATCACCATTACCCTGAAATTCCCCATCAATCTTTTCATCTTGTTCTTCAACACCATGATTATTGGTGTATATCGATAAAGACAGGGCCGTTTCTAACATTATAGAGGTTTTTTTTCTTATTGATTTTGAGATTGAAGATGGTATTATTCTATGTTATTAGGAAATTAATAGAACTGGGATCGTGATTTTGCCTTTGCTTGAGAGTGAAAATTTCCTGCAATTAGGACCTCTAATTTTTTTTTATATTTTTTTTTTTTATTTTTGCTTAAAGATTTGAAACGCAACACGTGTAGAGCATACGTAGGAGGGTAGTGTGTCGCTGACGAATTATGGTTACAGGTGTCAATTTAGGTGTATGAGTCGGGTAATCGGGTTTGATGAAGTCGAATTGAATCTAATTTTGAATTTGGATAATGTCAAATTATCTCGACAATTGGTTACTAATATTAGTTACTAATATTATCCCAACGATTACACATATCATCCAAACAACGAATTATAATCTCAAATCAGTGTAAATAGACCCTTAGCATAGAGCCCCGAAATTTCAGCTTGCAGCATGCAAAGTGATTTCTTTGTCCTTATTTTTTTGTTCAATTTGTCTGTGCACGGTATCCTAAACGTGTATAAATGCTATATCTTTTATTTCCATACACGTTAAAATTATAAAAACGTAATATTAATAAAATATACAACGAGACGTATCTAACAAAATCACTCATCACTAAATTATCTTTTATATATTAACAGTAATTTATGGTCAAAATTTTCAAAATTTGACTTCAAAAATGACAATGGGGCAAAAATAAAAGGACAGCGGTATAATACGTTTACAAATTAATTCTCCATAATTACCTCTGTCAATCTGCAATCCCCATAAACAAACTTTCCATCTTAATAACTCTCCTTTATTAATCAGCCATTAATTCTCACACTATTACCAAAAAAAAAAAAAGGTTTCCTATAAGGATCTTGCTAACGAGCGCCCCGGGGCGTTAGTTAAGGAATAATTTTATTGGTTGAAAGAATATTAAGTTAAGAATGCATGACAAAATCACGCGTCGTTCGGTGTAATTAATGTTAGTTTTACTCTAATATTTTCACTTTTTATTCTCTTATCTAACGCCCCGAGGATGCTCATTAACTTTTGCCTTCCTATAATATTCCCATGGTCCAACTTCCTCTTTTAATGCTTAGCTATGAATATGGAGTAGTATTTCTTAATCATTGAATTGTTTCTAATAGAAAAATATCAAAATTCATTCAATAAATCAGTCATATTACTCATATACTTGTATAAGGTATGTATTAATTTACTCCGTTTTTCTTCTCTAATACTTTGAGTTGCATACATTGAGCTTATTTTTACATTTTTTTAAGTGGAAAGTAAAAGAAATTGGTAACCTGTAATTGTGATAAGCGGCAATGGGGTTTTCAATATTTGAAATTTGAATTAATAGGTTGTTTCTATCAATTTTTTTTTACAAGTTGTTTCTATCATATTTTTACCTTCATTTATTAGTTTAATTAATAATTACACACCTTTGTAATTTGGTATTAATTTTAAATTAAATAATTTTTCATACATGAGTTAAAAAAATTGCATTTTTTAGGGCCCTATTTTTAGGATTAGAACAGGACCCCGAAAATATTTGAGACGGCCTTGTATATCATATCACTTCACTAATATATAAAGTAGGTCTCGCAGACAGGCCACGAGACATCGACACTTGACATTCCAGTTTTTCGCCAAGTGTCGAGCCATGCGACAAACAGTGTTATAATGAGACATATGATGCTAAGCAAGCGAATTTTGGATAGATTTTTTTAAGATAAAAATGTTGTATAGTGTTTTATTATCGATATACTTCTAATATTTCATATATACAAATGAATTATAACTTTCAACAAATATGTTAAAATCATCACTAATTCCATTATAAATTTTTTTTTTAAAATGTTCTTTAAAATGAAATCCATTTTTAATATATTTTAATAAAAAAAATCAATTAAAATAAGTTCTAATAAAAAAAAATTAGTTTGGTAAAAATACTTTCAGATCATTAGAAATAATATAAGTGCAACAAAAAATATCGAGATCATTAGAAATAATATAAGTGCAACAAAAAATATCAATTTAATATAACATAGATTTCTATTTACAAATAAAACTACAAAAAAAAAGTACATTATTATTTAAATAAGCGATATGATATCGTATATCTAAATATTTTACAATATGAAAAGGGGTTATATTATCATATTAACATTCAAGTAAAAGTTTAGGATAATCCGGGCATCGCCTGGGTACAAAACTAGTATATATATATATATATATATATATATATATATATATATATATATATATATATATATATATATATATATATATATATATATATATATATGAGGGATTTGGTAAGAACCCCTCCTTATATAAGACCACTAGTTTATATAAGAATCAATCTAATCCGTAGGAGTAGAATGAAATAGATGGTTAAGATCAATAAAGAGTTAGTAATGGCGTTGTTGTAAATATCACAACATTTCACTGGCATACATAGCCACTTTTTAATTTTCTCTCTCCTCAAACCCAGCCCAAACTTCTCTGCACTTTCTCTCTCTTTAAACTCATCATATTCTCTCTTCTCCAAACAACAAAATTGCTCAAAATTGAACCAAAAAACAACAATTGTCTTCAAATTTTCACATAATTTCATGAATTTTCTCATAAGACTTACACAAAACAAGCTAGATCGAATAATTTTAGTAGAAATTTTGCAAAGATGAAACCCTAGCTTAGATTTCGCAAAAGTTGATTCAAAGTGAAATATGAGTGAAAATTAGCGAAGAACAACATAATCCTCTAATATAAGTTCCGAGATGCAAAGGTAAGTAAAAACCTATTAATTTCAACGAATTTAGGTACTCCCTCCGTTTTTTTTAAATGCATCAGTTTAATTTTTGCACTATTCACATACCATGGTTGACTTGATTTTTTCACCTCTATAAAATAAATAAGCTTGTTAGTATATGCGTTTGATAACTTCTCTGTTATTTCGTTTATTGCTTACCTTGCTGCCAGTATGCTTGTTTAGACACGCTGCTGAGCCATGGTGTAGTGGTACCTAAACCTTAACTTAGCATCCCCTTTGTTGTATTAGGTGAAGCCTCGTAGGTTGGGCTTTCCTGTTACTTTTATTCTGACCGCTTCTCTGACTTTGCTCCCTGACTTGGCTGTATAGGGCCTTCTTATTTCTTGGCTTTCTATTGCACTTGGTGGGAACTTGTTAAATTTTATGCCATTCATCTTGTTTATGATGAAGGCTTATGCGTTATGTCATCTACTTAGTTTTTGTAGAGACTTACTTGCATGCCATTTAGCTTGCTTGCCTGTAACTTGTTTGTGCGTCGTTCAGCCTGTTTTGCTGTGACTTATTTATGTCGTTCAACTTTTTTGGCAACGACTTGTTTGTATGTTGTTGAGCTTGTTTTGCTGCGACTTATTTATGTCATTCAGCTTGTTCTGCTGCGACTTATCATTTTCTGCATCTTACTTATCTTTTGTAAGAGCTTATTGTTGGTCTATCTCCTCTCCCCCCACAAAAGAGGTGAGCTGGGTGGGAACAAGAGAACCTTGGTGATGCCCGCTCAGCCTGCTCCTTTGTTTCTCGTTCACCTTTCCCTGCTCAAGTTGAACGTGTTAGGCCTCCCCCTCAGGCGTCCCCGAGGTGGTACCTTGTTTTACTTTGATCAGGTAAGTTAGACTTAGGGAAGTGTGATCTCCTTTGCCTGATGTCATGTTGTTGCATCTTATTGTGATGCTTTTTGCCTTTAATGTTTGTATGGCATTTTCTACATGTTAGTGTGCAATGCTAAAGCATAACTCAACATATAAACCTGCTTAGACAAGCTCATATGGTATACTCCTCACGTAGAGGCTCGTATTTCATTGAATTCAAATGGCTTAAATTGCCTTAATTAACATAACATAATCTTAAACAAATTTCTTGCGTAATTTAAACAAAGTTTTTCGATTTCTACTTAGCCATTTGCCTTTTTAAACAAAATATTTCTTTAACACATCTGCATTGAAACTATTCCTTAAGACCTGACCTTCTTGATCTGCGAGGAGGAAAGCGCCTGGCCCTACTTGCTCATGGATGATGAAAGGGCCTTCCCAGTTGGCTGACAGCTTTCCATGCTGGTTTCCCCTCCCTAATGTTGCTGTGTCTTATGAGAACTAAGTCTCCAGGCAGCAGTTCTCGATGCTTAACTCTTTTGTTGAAAGCCTTCGAGATTCTGCTTTTTTGGGCTGCTAGCTTAAGAGTTGCTTTTAGCCGCATCTCTGGCAGGAAGTCCAACTCCTCCAGCAGGCGCTTCTCCTTTCCTTGCTGCTCATAGTGCTGGATTCTTAGGCTGGGGATTTGTACTTCCACCAGAACTACTGCGTCTGCCCCATAAGCCAGGGTGAAAGGACTTTTGCCAGTAGACTCCTTCTCTGTTGTTCTGTTTGCCCATAATACCTCTGAGAATAGATCATCCCAAAAGCCTTTATGTTCTTCCAATTTCCTTTACAAGGCTGTTAGGATCAGCTTGTTTGTTGCTTCTGCTTGGCCGTTGCTCTGCGGGTGGCAGAGTGAGGCACTTGTATACTTTGTTCCCATCTCTTCCAAGTAGTCCTTGATGGTGTCACACTCAAATTGGCACCCATGGTCAAAGACTATGCATTGTGGCACCCCAAATCTTGTTATGATGTTCTTCCATATGAACGTTCTTACTTGGACTGCCTTTATGTACTTGGTGGGCTCAGCTTCGATCCACTTGGTGAAATAATCCACTACCACTATGAGATATTTTCTGCCTGCTGACCCAGTGGTGAAAGGTCCTAATATGTCCATTCCCCACTGAGCAAATGGGATCGGGCTGAGAATTGGGGTCAGATCATTTGCTGGTTGATTTATAACTGGAGCGTACTTTTGGTACTTTTCACACCTTCTGACATAAGCTAAGGCATTCTGCGTCTGGGTTGGCCAGTATGCTTCTCTTCTTAACACTTCAACTCCCAGGGCTTTTCCGCCAATGTGGTTGGCACAAATTCCTGAGTGTGCTTCTTCCATGATTTTTTCCTATTTCCACTCTGGAATACACCTGGCTTGGAGAAGCCCTTTTTGTTGAGCTCCCCGTTCATCACCACGTACCAGTTGGCGTCATTTTTGACTTTCTTGGTTTGTGCCTCGTCATCCGGCAATGAACCATGTACCTTATAGGTCAGTATGTCTGTGAACCATGCTCGCTGCTGCTTGGTGCAATTCACCTGCTTGCTTTTTGTGATGCTGCTTTCTTCTAGGACTTCCACCATGACTGTCCTTGTAAGGCTTTGTAGAGTGGAGCTAGCTAGCTTTGATAGTGCATCGGCTTGGGAATTTTCCGCTTTGGGGACCAAATCTATCTGAAAATGCATTAGCTAAGCCACCAGCTCTTTCACCTTGGTTGTGTACTTTATCATTGTAGGCTCTCTAGCCTCATACTCCCCCTTCAGCTAGCTGGCTACCAGATGGGAATCAGTCTGCAGGTGCACTTTTCTGGCTCTTTCTGCAATACTTATTCCTTTGGTTGCAACTATTGTTTGTCCTTTGTAATGTTTGAATTGATTGAGTGATCCATTAATTAGCATAATCATTGAGTTTGTATGTGGAACCTATATCCCTAGTGTTTAGTATATTGAATTTCTCGATTTATCTAGCCTTCTCGATACCTTAGTTACCAACCATATCTTTCTACAATCTTCGAAGTAGCTTGACCTAGGCTATAGCTTGCACCTACTCATTCCTTTGGGTTCGACCCTTGACTTACCATATACTCATATTAGGTTGGTCGAGTGTTTATAAATTTTGTTTGGCTCTAGGAAAGGGTAGAAAACGACCTACATTTTCCATGCGTTAAAAATGGCTTCTCTCTCTACTATTTCTGGAAAATAAGTGTTAAGTACAAAATAAGTCATCCCCCCGAAAAAGGAAAAGTCTAAGAGTATAAATAGAAAATCGAACGAAGGGGAACGGGGCGCCTAGTGCGTGCGCACCACCAGGCTGCGCGCGCGCACAGGTGGGTTTGCGCGCACGCACCACCTATGCTGCGCGCGTGCACCCCTGCTTGGTGCTCGTGGCCTTGCCTCGTTCGTCCCTCGATCGATCTCCGCGCTCCAGAGCATCCCTATCATTGGTACACTCGAGGAAATGCTCGTGAGAAGGGCAACTCCTTTATCTTCCAAGCATTTGAACACTTCGAGCCAAAGCATTGCTTTTAAGGTTCTCGTGCTTGCGGAGCTAGCTTGAATTGCATGTTTGGATTCCCGAACTTAGCTCCATCAACTTCCTTGAATGCGCTTGAGCTTCCTTCTTAATAATTATACCTCGGGAAACTCAACACACCTACAAAACAAGTCAAAGAAACGAAGAAGCGAGAAAAGATAACCGAGAAATGAATAAAATAGAAAGAAAACCATCAAAATCACACATTTCTCTAAACTTATGACTCTAAACTTATGCACAATCATGCAAAACAAGCATTATTATGCAAAACCACGACATAAAAGATTAAAAACAAGCATAAAAATACAAAGAAAACCTAGCCTAAGAGTGCCATAAATGACACTCATCATCAGGCTTGCCAGAGTTGCTTCATACTGTGCTTCGTTGTTCGATACCTTGAACTTGAACTTAATGGCATACTCAAATACATTGCCTTCTGGCGATGTTATTATTATTCCTGCTCTGCTTCCTGTTTGGGCTGAAGATCCATCCACTGCCACCTTCCAAACTCAAACTTCATCCTCTTTTTCTTCGTAAGAGGCTTCCACTATGAAGTCTGCTAAGGCTTTAGCTTTGATAGCTGCCCTAGGCTTGAGCTCGAACTCATATTCAGAGAGCTCTATCGCCCACTTCAGGAGCCTGCCTAAGGCGTCCATTTTCTGCAGGGCCTTCTCCAGTGGATGATTTGTAAGGATTTGAATTGTGTGCGCGTCGAAATAAGGTTTCAACTTCCTTGCTATTGTCATCGTTGCGAAGGCCAGCTTTTCTACCAATGGATATCTTTGCTCAGCCTTTGTTAGCATGTGGCTTACAAAGTACACTAGTTTCTACTGTTTCTGTCTTTCAACCAAGAGAACTGACACGATTGTCTGTATTGAGGTGGAGATGTACAGCTGTAGCTTTTCACTCAGCTCCGGGCTGATCATAGTTGGGAGATTGGTTAGATGCTCCTTGATCCCCTCAAAAGTTACTTTTTCTGCTTCACCCCACTTAAATTCTCTGTTTCCTTTCAACAGCTGGTAGAATGGTAGGGCTTTGTCAGCTGACTTGCTGATGAACCGAGTCAGCGCCGCCATTCTTCTTGTCAGCTGCATAATATCTTTAGTGCACTTGGGTTTTAGGAGGCTTAGGACTACCTCCACTTTCTCTGGGTTAACATCGATTCCCCTCTCACTAACCAGGAAACCTAGGAACATCCCAGAGTTCACCCCGAAACGCATTTCTTTTGGTTGAGCTTGATATTGTACTTGTTCAACGTGGCAAATGTTTCTTCTAGGTCCATGATATGCCCTGCTTGCGTGACGCTCTTAACAATTGAGTCGTCAAAGTACACTTCAACATTTCTTCCCTTTTGGTGCATGAATACTCTATCCATTGTCTTCTGAAAAGTAGCCCCCACGTTCTTCAGCCCGAAGGGCATAGCTATGTAATTGTACACCCCCCTTCAGTGATACACGCGATCTTCTATCTGTCTTGCTTGTGCAGGCTGATCTGGTGATACCCTAAGAAGGCATCCATGAAGCTTAGCAAGGTGTAACCGCTGGTTGAGTCTACCAGCTGATCGATCCGTGGCAGCGGGTAACAGTCTTTTGGACATGCTTTGTTCATATATGTGAAATCAACGCACATCCTCCACTGTCCATTTGCTTTCTTTACCATGACCACGTTAGCTAACCACTATGGATAATCACAAGGTTCTATAAATCCAGCTTCTAGGAGCTTGTCCACCTCTTCCTGGATTGCCTGATTCTTCTCCGTGGAGAAACTTCGCTTTTTCTGCCTAACTGGTTCGATGTCTTCTTTCACATTCAGCCTGTGAACCATAACTGCATGGTCAATTACTAGCGTCTCGTCTGCTGAAAATGCAAAAATATCCTTGTAGACACCCAAATGTGTCTCCCCAAAACCAAACCCAGTGATGAATACCTTTCGCTTCATTTGATTATCGAACGAGGTGGAGGTGTGGAAAGTCTAATGATGAGGATGTTATTATTAAAATATTTCTCTTTTTGTTTTCTAAAAATATTTCTTTTCTTACTCCTATTTTATGAAAAATAGCAAGTTCAATTTGGTTTGGTCCATAATAAAGGTCCAATAATGGTGTAATTGGATTGGGCTTGAAAAGAGCTTTCCAATGATATATTATAGGCCCAATTCCGATGATTTATGAGGAAGTTATGGATTAAATTAGATTAGGCCCAATGATTTTCAAAGGTGGCCCGATGATCTAGAGGAGGGCCTATTAACTATTAACTAAAAAAAGGATGTTTTATTTAGAATAAAATATATTAAATCTGATTTCGAAAACTGCTCGGACGCTTAATGACCTGCAACCGGTGTTGAAGGTAATTACGCGTGGAAAAGCGCGTTGACTTTTGGACCAGCGCGAGACGACGGCGTCGTCGCTAGGCGCTGACCTTCGTCGCCTGGCGATGGAGCTCGACGTTTGGCGCTGGCTCCTGTCATTTGCGACAGGAGGAGTTTTATTCCGAATATGATTTTCTTTGATCCCGTGCTATTTTTCTTATAAATAGGGGTTGTATCTCCCCGCTTTTCAACATTCATCAACAATCATCTCTCTCTAAAAGCTAGAAGCTTTCTCTCTCTATTCTTTTTCTAAACCTTCCCTCTCACAAAATTCCACATGCATTAGATCTAGACACACTTAGCCAAGTTCGAAGTTGCCTTCGCCCTACACGTGAAAGGTTATAATTTCTGAGGGTTTGGTCCTAAATTCCTATTTCAGTTATTTAATTGTTTGATTAATTATTTTCCTTGAAGTTACTAACGTGTATATTTTGTTATTAGAAAGAGATTCGAGGCATCGAAGTAAGTACTTTAATTGCTTTATTACTGTAGGGAATATTTCAAGCAATCCCACACTTGAGCCCCACTATGATCATACACTTAAGCATGGTGGTGTCCAAAGGGAAGGAAGCTAGAGCAAAAGAGTCGCCAACAAGTTTTAGGAACTTGTAAACCGTTCACAGGGTGAAGGTTACACCCCTTAACGATTCATGAGATCGTCAACTCCAATAGGTCTGGAACCAAGACTAGTGTTCGGGGATGAAGGTACAAACACTACTAAAATTCGGTCAAATTACGATCGTTTTTTTACGACCGTCATTAAAACGGTCACAAAATATAATATTTGCGACCGTTTTTAAGGCGGTCGCAGATTTGCGACCGTTTTTAGGCTATTTAACGGTCGCAAAAGTATTTAAAAATTTCTTTAAAATAATATACACGTTAAAAATAATTCTAAATTTAAACAATTTTATTGCGATTGTAAAAAACGGTCGCAAATTGAGACATTTACGACCGTTACGGAAACGGTCGCAATTTGCGACCATTTGCGACCGCCAAAACCAGTTGCAAATTTCAACCATTACGACCGTTGAAACGGTCGCAATTTGCGACCAATTGCGACCGCTAAGAGCGGTCGTAATAAAATAATGATTTTTTTTAATAAAATGGAGTATAAAAGTGCTGCCAACCCACCCTAACCCTAATTTTTGTTGAAGCAGCCGTTTCTTCTCATCATTTTCTCTCTCCTCATTTTCTCCATCTTCTCCTTCCTTCTCCCTTCTCACGCCCTCCTTTCTCTTCATCTCCTCTTTCTCTTCTCCTCTTTCTTTCTTTCTCACTCCTCTTTCTTTCTTTCTCTTCATCTCATTTCTTCATTAAATCACATCAGATCAAGCCCCACAGTCACAAGCAAGCAACGAATGAACGAGACGCGCCGTCACCATCCTTTTCAAGAATTTCGGTTTTCATGGTCAAATTCGACCATGAAAACTCCGGATCTGGTCTGGAGTTTTCATGGTCGAATTTGACCATATAAACCCCATGAGGAAGAAATATTAGGAAAGGTATGTTGATTTTTTGATTTTTTTAAAATAATTTTGTTTTATTTTCGATTTTTGTTGTATTATTTCAGTTTTTGTTCGAATTTTTGTTTGAATGTTGGTTCGAAGTTTTTTTCAAATTTTGTTGATTTGTTTTTCAAGTTTTGTTCGTAATTTTTTGTGATTTTTGTTCGTTGTGGGTTTCAATTTTGCTGGGTTTATTTTTTTTTAATTTTTGTTCAAATTTTAATTAGTTTTTGTGGGTTATATTTTGTTCGAATTTTGATTTAATTTTTGTTACATTTTCGGTTTGATTTGTGTAATTTTGTTCGAAATTTTGTGGGTTTTTTTTTTGAGGTTGAATTTTTTTGATAAATTTATACAATTTTTGGGTTGAATATGGGTGGTGGTTAAAGGTGGTTGAGGCTGGGCGGTGGTGTTTTAGGGTGGCCAGTGGTGGTGGGTAAAGAGGGTTTGGGTGGGAAGTGGTGGTGGGGTAGGCTGCGAAGTTCAGGAGGTGGCTGCGTTTTTTTTTCTTTTTTTTTTTTTGTTTTTTTAATTTTTTTTGCGACCGCCTAGGACCGTCGCTAAATCCATATTTGCGACTGCTTTTGTAACCGGTCGCAATTTGTAAAAAATTTGCGACCGTTGTCTAACCGGTCGTTGAAATTAATAAAAACGGTCGCAAAAAATCTGCGACCGCCAAACGGTCGCAATAATGATTTTTTGCGACCACGTGAATAACGACCACCACCTTAATACCGTTGACGGTCGCAATTACTAATTGCGACCGTTTTTACTATAATCTGCGACCGTCAGAGACGGTCGCAATTTGGCCGAATTTTAGTAGTGAAATCCAACATAA
Organism: Chenopodium album; assembly: GCF_948465745.1. Lineage (NCBI taxonomy): Eukaryota > Viridiplantae > Streptophyta > Magnoliopsida > Caryophyllales > Amaranthaceae > Chenopodium > Chenopodium album. Next base: position 33,680,371 of record NC_137848.1, on the reverse strand, counting down.
AAGAGATTAAACCTGCCCTAAAAAGGCCTCTACTTTATTCTTCTCGTATTCATGTGCGCTTTTTGACTAACATGCAATCAATAGGTTGACCCTAAACCTGTTTAATCTATGTTGGTTGAATTTAATGCACATGTAAAACTATTATTGGCGATCACTTGAATTATAATCATATTAGCCTAAACAAGATTATTAATTTTCTTTATTAAGCGTGATTACAAGTACAAATTCCCTTTAAACATGCATAAAAGGCGTGATCAAGCAATAACAATAATATATAACATCAAGCAACATAATAATTATCATCATAATCATAACAATTATAATCATGTTAATAATGAAGCTTAAATATAATAGCAAGATCCTAGGCATGATACCAACAAGATTAATAACAAACCCTAGCATGTCACTAAGCATTAAAGATCAAAGCTTTAAACCTAACATGGTACTAACATGATATTAGAAAAGAGTAAAAGGCACCTTAAACATGATACTAGAAAGCAATAGAAACACCCTAACATGATACTAGGAATAAACAAATTTAAACATGCTTTCTACAAGAATAGAGCAATAAGATTACATACTTTGATGCCTCGTACCTCTTTCTTTCACATCTAGGGCGAAGGCAACTTCGAACTTGGTTAGGTGTTTCTAGATCTCGTGTATGCGGAATTGTGTTTGTGAAAAGCTAGAGAGATAAGAGCTTATAGAGAATTTAGAGAATAGATTAATTGTTGATTGTAGATTGTAGATGAATAAAAACGGAGGTTCAGGACCCTATTTATAAGAAAACAGTCCGGAAATAGGTAGAATTTGATAAGGAATAAAACTCCATGCTGTCGCCGCAAAACCAACTTGTTGCTTGGCGACAAGCTCTGTCGCGTGGCGACAGGCCTGTCGTTTGGCGACAGCCTGGATTCCTACGCGCTTTCAAGCACGGAGTCCACTTATCAATCAAAATTGACTTGTAAAGTCCGTATGAAAACTGAAATCGTATTTTTCATAAAATAATATTTTATTCCAAGTAAAACTTATCAAAATATAATTATTGATTCTAATTTTATTAGGACTTAAGAGAACCTTCTAGAAAATTCTAGAAGACTATAATTAATTCTAATAACTTTAGGAATAATAATTAACATTGGGCCCTCCCCTAGATCATCGGGCCGCATGTAAAGATCAAACCGGGCCCAGTTTAGTATTTTGGCCATAACTTCCTCATTATTCATCGGAATTGGGATTATAATATATCGTTGGAAACCTCTTTGCAAGCCCCATCCAACTACACTATTATTGGCCCTTGTCGTGGACCAAACTAAACTGGATTGACTATTTTCATAAAATAGAGTTGTTTTTCGAAAACAAAAAGAAAGAATTTTTAATAAAAACTAACCGCAACACATGACCTTTCACACTTTCACTTTATTCGATTATCATCCAATACAAAAGGTATTCATCACTGGGTTTTGTTTTGGGGAGACACAAATGGATCCGTGTACTCTATCGCCGCTCATGCGTTAGCCGGAACTGCTTGTCGCCAAGCGACAGGCTTTGTCGCCACGCGTCAAACTTGTCGTTTGGCGACAGGGTCGGGTTTTTTAAAATACCCTCCCTTTCTTCTTCATTTTCCGCTGCTGCTGTTCTGTTTTTTTTTCATTTGCTCAAAACTTTAACCTTCTCGTTCTCGCTCAATTCTCAACCGAATTCGCTTAAACTTGTTGCAAACCAAAGCTTATTTCATCTATTTTCCCGATCTATGTAATTTTTACTCAAACTCAACTCGGTTTTTGCTGAATTATGCATTCTTTGTTCGCGACTTTTTCGAAAATTTGAACATGTTCTTGCTTAATTATGCTTTGTTTGTTGAATTTTATGCCTTGAACTTGCTTGATTATGCTTATACATTGCCTTGGGAGTGTTTATAGACTTGTTTGACTCAATTTGGTGAAGAAATGAGCGATTCACCATTGTTGGACCTCTTGAGGCCGTGAAGAACAATGTGATTCGTTCTTTGTGTTTTTACTAGTTCTTCTTGTACAATTTCTCACAATATTTATCATAGTATTGTAAGAAATTGTTTGGTTGCTTGAAAATGCTAATTATGCTTAAATTGAATTTGTGTTCTGTTTTAGTACTATGTACTCTATTTTTTTTTGCGAACATAGTATCATGAGGCTAGGCGAACCTTAGATACTAAAGAACCTTAATTTTTATTATTTGCATAATATAGCATGGTTAGGCAACGCGGCTCTGGTTCTCAGTCGAGGGACACACGCTGGGAGGACGAGCCTGTCGGCGAGGGTGAGGACCCCTCTACTAGACTTGGACCTCTCCCAGTGTGGGATGAGCACACTCTTTTCTTTTCTCCTGAGCACCATATTTCTGAGCGGGTGCGATGTGGGCTCATCAGCGGGAGGACTCGCAGTCATGGTTCTGGCAACAACGTCATCGGTACGCTATACAACACGTACTTCAACAGAGACGAGGCGCTGTGACAGCTCTGGGAGTCCTGTGGGTTGACTCCCCTCTTTCGGGCTACTCAGGCCATGTACTCCTATGATGGGGGTAACCTCGTCGTTCGAGCTTTGGTGGAGTTCTTTTGGGACACCACCAACACCTTTCACTTTCCCTGGGGTGAGATGACGGTCACTCCTGCCGACTTTAGTCTCATCATGGGTTTGGAGTTTCGTTCTTCTCCACTGCCATTTAACGGTGATATTACTGTCTACTCATCGATGGTTTTGGAGTTATTGGGTCCGATTGCTATTCGGGCCCGTGTTGAGGCTCAGCCGGGACAACTTAGTTCCCGGTACATCCGCTGTTCCACATTAGTAGCGGCTATTGAGGATGATGCAACTACTCGCGCGCAGCGGGTGCACATCTTTGTTCTTATTTTGCTGTCAGGGACCTTTTCTCCTGACAAGGGTAGTCGAGTGCTCCTCTACTACCTGAGACCTGTTCGCGACCTTCACCTGGTCGGGACGTATGACTGGGCCAGCTTGGCCTATGCTGACTTTCTTCTAGGCCTGCGACGTTCCTGCCGTCACAGGGACTTGTTTGGAGAGATCGCACTTTCAAGTTTCTAGAGGGTCGTAGAAGTATATTTCTATCCTTTTGAAATTAGCCCTAGACTTGTGCAAGCATTTGCTGACTTTCTCTTATCTATGTAGATTTGATTCTACGAGTACTTCCCCTCGCTTGCGCTGGTGAGACCTTCTCTTCGCGAGCTCCCCGTTGGCACCAGTTGGGGAGGTCGTACCGGCCAGGTTGAGATTGCATGTATCCGAGATCTGATCCTCTCGGTAGATTCCCGTAAACACTTGTTTTTTTTATATTACTCTTTTGAGGGCATTTATCTTACATAGCTGTTTTGTAGGAGCTTGGCGTGGTATACCGAGCATGGGCTGATTTGGCTACACTTGTGCCGGCCGCGCGGTATACTATCGAGCATCATTATTTTAAGGGGACGTATGACGCTACAGTGTATCTTGGAGAGAGAGTAGCTATTCAGCACTCCTCGGATGTTTTCGTCGTCCCCACTTGCCCGCCACAACATATGTTTCATGAGGCGTTGATGCGTGACTCCGCGAGTCGGTCGTCTCCTGGTACTCCTTGGCGGTCTCATTTCCATTTGGGGCAGAGTTACTAGGATGACTTGCTGCCTTTGCTAGTGCCGGCTCCTGTTTTGTCTGAGGAGGCAGCGGTATGCTTTACCTTTTATTTTTCATTGGGTAGCCCCCAAGTGAATTCTATTCATTTGAATTTTATTTTGTCAGGCTGGGCCTAGGGAGTTCGTCCCTCCGAGGATGACTATCCGTTACCAGGGTATGTTCGGACCAATCGAGGAAATGATTCCTCTAGCCCTCGAGGATCAATGTTTTGTGGAGCGCTCCATTCCTCATCACCAGACTCGGGTGAGCTTATCTATTTTCTTGCTTTTGTATTTATTCTGTATTATTACTGACTTTATTTCTTTGACAGTTTTCTCGCGAGGTGGTGACAGCTATGGCGAGGTGTATAGACGCTTTTCGCAGCCAGCTCGTGAGATTACGAAACCGAGCTACCTGTTGGGGGAACGACGTTGAGGAAGTATCTCTCTTGTCTTTCTTTTGTGTCACCTTTTATTATATTCTTTACTTGGTATCTGACTTGATTTACCTTTGTAGGGACAGCCTATTCCTTCACCTCGCACTCGGTTGAGACTCGAGACTAGGAGAGAGCCGGCTAGATCTGGCTCAAGGCGTCGCCGCAATTCTGCTGGCGGCCGAGGTGGCCAGTCTGAGGGTGCTCCAACCAAGGACTTGGTTTCTTCGCCTGAGGATGTCTTTGCTGGGCCGACGGGCCAAGGAGGCGTGACATCGTCTCCGTCGATGGGTGGTGGGACGTACGAGGTTGGCTTGTCGTGGTAGCAGCCCTTGTAGCCTCAGCCGTTGTCGATTGATTATCGGGGTGAGCCTGGGTGGACTGGCCCTGAGTTGAGGTTTCCGCCGACTAGCGGGTTAGGAGATGGTGAGGGGCATACAACCCGGACTACAACGTTCTTTGATATGATGGGCGTACCTCATCATCTACGGCCTCCAGCACCATATTTTGTACCTGTGCTTATTTATTTATTTGACTTCATAGGACTTTGTCCGTTGTATTATGACTCACATATTAGACATATTGTATATACAACTTTGCATTTTATTTTTCATTTCATGTGCATGTGAGTGTGTGCAAATTGTGACTTAATTGTTGCGCAAAAATATCCGTCATTTTTATTATCAATGGAGGGTATCTGACTTTCTCCCCCAAAAGAAAAATGAAAAATAAAATGATTTCGACTAAAAATAAGCCTAAGCTCAATTTAATCAAAAGAAAAAAAGCAACATGGATTGGATTTGTATATTGGGGTATTGAATAACGGGGTGTAATGTGCAAAATCAAAGTCGAATCGAAGTCATAAAAACACAGTTTGTAGAACGCGTAATTGTCGCTGGCTTAGACGCGTTGTCGCCACGTGGCAGACGTTGTCTCCACGCGACAAACTTGTCGTTTGGCGACAGACTTATTTTTCTAAATCCTTTCAGAATTCGAAATCTGCCAAAAAAATTGTTTATAAATAGCCCCCAAATCTGACGATTTCTGTATAATTCGAACAGATTAACAATTAATTGGATTCAAAAATTAATCATGGCTTTAATTAAGAAGAGCTTTTGTGATTTCACTCGTGAGTGGTGTCGTTCTTTAACTGCTAAGGAGAGAAAAGAACTTGACTTTTTGCATATGGGGGGTATTTATGGCATAAAGGGGGTAGATCTTGATATAGACTTTATTCATACCGCCTTAGAATATTGGGATCTTAATACTCATTGCTTTAGATTAGGCTATGATAAAATTTTCCCTTTACCGGAAGAGTTTGGTGCCATTCTAGGCTTTCCTTCATTAAATCTTGCGGTAATGCCTACGGTGAGTGAGTATTATTACAAGGATTATGAGCGTTTCCTTGACCTTAGGGGTAAAGATCTAAAAAACATAGTGCATGGTAGTAATGTTGATTTAAAAGAATTTGCACGTTTTTATTTTGATAGACCACGCTCTGAATCTTTTCATGTTTATAGGAGAAGAGCTTTCCTCTATTTCATGCTTAGCCAATATCTTCTTACTAGTGGTAAAAATAATGATGGTCAAGCAATTATAATATCTGTGATAGAACAAATTGAATCTGGGAGAAATCCAATGCCATTAATCGTTGGAGAGACTATGCTTAGTCTTGATGAATTGAAAAAGAATCCAGAAGCACCTCTTCGAGGCTCTCCAATTTTATTACAGGTAGAAAAATAATATTCTTAATTACAGAAATTAAAAACATATTTTTGTATAGCAATACTAATTATGTGCATTGATTTTTACAGATGTGGCTCATGGAGAGACTAGAATTAATTAGTCCTCCTGATAATATTGACAAATATACCCCCAATTGCTTTGTTCGGCGAAAGAAACGTTTCTCCTTGAAGATGGGTCGTTGTGAGTGGGGCAAAGTTTTTGCTTGTTGTGACTTCCCCATTAAATGGGTCGTTCCCTGGTGGAAGCTTGAAAAGATGATTGGTTGTAATACCCAACCCTTTTGTCGTCTTCCTAGTTTGTAAAAATTGACCTTTTATTATCCCTGTAGAGTAGAGAGGCAATATGGGATTGCGCAAACCATTCCTACGGGAGATCTTCGTCACCCTTATGAATTCCCCGTTTCACAAGAAGTTGAAAGATTTGACAAGTATTGGTGTGCTAGACCTTTATGGGAAGTGATTACCCAAAAGGTTCCACCTTCTTTGTCCAATGATGTGAAGCAATGGCTGATTGGTAGATCTCAAAAGGACCAAACCAAAGTAGAGAAGACGAACGTGAAGACTCTCCTTGGTGACAAGAAAATTCCTGCTAAGGCCTAGGTGGAAGAGTTGGGTTTAAGACTCCTGTGATGCCTAAGAAAAAGAGTGCTAATAAAGAAAAAGGGAAAAGAAAGGTGGACTCTACAGAAAAGAAGTTTTGGGTAGAGAAAAAGCATGGAGTTTTAGCTGAGGGAGAAACTATCCATGCTAAAATCGAATGTAGATCCTCTAATGGATGTCTCTTAGCAAAAGTGATGGATGAAGAGGAAGATTCTGACAAGAATTGGAAAAGGATTAAGAAAGAAAAGAAAGATTAGAGCATTGCTTTTCCTTCAATTTATTAGACAATTTAAATTTTTTTTTTTAAAGTTAATTTTATTTAAATTCCATCAATAATGTAATTCTTTATTTATTAATGCAATTTCAGCTTTTTAATTAAATTAACTTTACATTTGATTATTTAAAGCAATGAAAACAACTTAAAATATTTTTTCCGAATTTTTTTTTTCAAGTACGGAAGTCGAAAAAATTTCCAGAATGCACCAAAGTTGTCCAGATGTCCGCAGAAAATTGACGCTACTCATACGAGTCTGTCGCCAGACTTTTCCACTTGTCGTCTGGCGACACACTTGTCGTTTGGCGACAAGGTCTCTCTCTTTTTTTTTTTTTTTTTTTTTAAGTTTATGCTTTTGTCGATGCTGGGACGCGAAATTCTTAATAATTAAAGTGGCCGCACCCTTTAAAGGGTTGCCTACGTATCCTTTCTTAAGGAATCAGGCCAAATGTAGCTCTCTTGAGTGTCCTACTCAAGTAATTATGGGTAGTACTTCTTAAGTTGGTCAAGATTGGTCATGTTTGAGAATTCATTGCCGTCCATGTCAGTTAATTGAGCTGCACCTCCTGACAAGATTGTTTTGACAATGTATGGTCCGGACCAATTGGGCCTGAATTTGCCTCTTGGATCCAAAACATTTTTCCTTAGTGCTTTTAGTACCAAGTCTCCAACCTTGATGTTTCTTGTCTTGACCTTCTTGTTGAAGTGTCTAGCCATACGAGTTTGGTAGCATTGGGTATGATGTAGAGCTTCTAGTCGTTTTTCGTCAAGTAGAATTAACTCTTCATACCGTGCTCTAGTCCATTCAACTTCATCGAGTTTACTTTCTAACGCAATGCGTAGAGAAGGTATTTCTAGTTCTACAGGGTGTACAACATCCATTCCATAGACTAGGGCGAATGGTGTGTTTCCTGTTGACGTTCGAATTGACGCGCGATAACCCCAAAGTGCAAAATGTAGTTTGTCAGGCCAATCCTTGTAATTTTCTGTCATTTTCTTGATGATAGTCTTTAAATTTTTATTAGCTGCCTCAACTGCTCCATTTGCTTGAGGTCTATAAGGGTAAGAATGGTGATGTTGAATACCATACTTTTGTAACAATTCTTCACATTCGGCTTGAAAGTGAGTTCCATTGTCCCTTATCATCTCATGTGGGACTCCGTATCGACAAATTATGTTCCTTTCGATAAAGAGTGCTACATGTTTTGCAGTGAGTTTAGCATATGATTGTGCTTCAACCCACTTTGTGAAGTAATCGATTGCTACCAAGATGTACTCATGACCTCCTGTTCTAGGAGGTATGATTTTTCCGATTATATCGATTCCCCATGTTGAGAATGGCCATGGTGAGGTGTAGGTGTAGAGAAGAGATGGAGGAATAGTGTTGCAAATTTGCATAAATTTGGCACTTAGGGCATCTTTTTACATATTGATGACAATCCCTATTCATGGTAGTCCAATAATATCCTTCTCGCATTATCTTTTGGACTAGCATTTTGCCATTAACATGCGTTCCACATACTCCTTCGTGGACTGTTCTCATAGTTCTTTGAGCGTCCGTCTTGCCTACACATAATAGGGCTCGACCTTTAGGTACCCTTTTGTGTAACTCATCATTTATGAGTACGTATTGGGAAGCCAAAAGTCTTAAAGCTCGTTTTGCTCTTTTGTCAGCATGAGGAGGGTACTCTCCTTTGGTGACATAATTGAGTATATCAGTATACCATGGTTCTTCTTCGTCTTCTCACTACAACAATTCACTACTTGTGCCACGAATTATGCCACGGGAATTCTAAATTCGTGGCATAATTTGATCTAGCCACGGGAAAAATAAAGTCAACAAAAAACTTGGTACGACAATAAAATATTATGCCACGGGAAAAACAATTTCGTGGCTAATTGAAACTTGTGCCACGACTAAACTTCTCTTTCGTGGTAAATACACACTTATGACACGGGTAATTATGTTCCCGTGGCAAATTGACACTTGTGCCACAACTAATATTATTCTTGTGGCAAACAAAGACTTGTGTGACGAGTATTTTTCCACCGTGGCATTTAGTTTAACACTTGTGTCACATTAAAATTTAATTCCGTGGAAAACATATATTAATACAAACCGATCACATTGCTTTAAGGAAAATAAAATCAAACTAACTCCATGAATCTTACTGCATAAATAGTAGTTTTATGTTATGGTTAAATATACAATTAATTTTAACCATGAATAAAAATTTTCTTTACAAAGTCCATAATTTTTTTTTTTTTTGGTACTAGGATTCCTACCTCAATTTAGCCAATTACATACATAAGGTCCAATATGAAATTTTTACAAAATTTTTGCCATAGTTTCTTTAATATTCCTAGCAACCCATAGATCCATAATGGTAATATTTTATAAACCTGTAAATTAAAGATGATAATATATATACACCAAATAGCTTCATCCACCACCAATATATATTAGTATAAAACTAACCTCAATCAACATCAAAATAATCCAAATAATGCACTAAAATGGCATCAGCTAGGTTTCTAAAATAAAAATCCCAAATAAATTACACCATAAAAAAGTTCAAAGCTAGGACTTAGCAGCGTTGGGCCAACAGCAATGAACATCATTGTCTAAGGAAGCGGCCTTTTCTTGCACCTCTATTTCTTTAGGTGCATAAGACGGTATTACTGGAATTGGAGCTGAATAAACTACAGCCTTCAAGGACATATTCTGCGACATTGCTCTAGGATCTGAAACAAATGATGTATTCTTTTTCTGCGAAGGAGGCTATTTAGTAGATCTTGGAGGCCTCTAGTGGGTTTGGTCGAGGTTATAAACATTGAGTTCATAAGTCTTTTCTCTTTTTGCAACTTTTGTGGCTTCCTTAATTGTTGTTTTTGCTTGGAGGTTGATCCATATTTGATGGCTACATGCATTGGCTCTGATTTTCGCTTCAAATCTAGTTTGTCCTGTGAAATTAGCCAAGAAATTTTGTCAGAATGTAGTTTTAGTTTGTCTTGTGATAAAACTACAAAATCTAAAATTACAAATCAGCAAAAGGGTAGCTAACCTGAGTTATATCATCTGAATTCTTTAAAATAGCCTCAACTACTTGGAGCATTGGAGTGACACTAGTCCCACTAGCAATCTGTTGCCAATTGGGAGTACACGAAACATCAACCAACTGAAAACTTTTAAGCAAAGAGCATAGTTTACAACATTGTGAGACCGGAGGTAAGTACTTCTGCTAATGCCACATTCAGATGTGCATCCAGAGTATTTTTGCAAACTATATTTCCGTCATGAGAAACCAACACTTCCCCTCCCGAGCTTCCAAACAAAAGAAAAAGCAACACAAACTTAGGATCATAAGCAAGGCAACACAAGATATGTAGTTATGACTTATGTAGTACGTTATAATCGACAACATATATCTTGTAAGAAAGAAAATAGAGGTAAGATAACATGAAGGACCATGTTCTTGTTACGTAGAGGGAGATAGAGGGAGAGAGACATCATCAATGGTAATCGTAGGTGCTTGTACTTTAGCCTTTTCAGCATATTTCCTATTAGAATCCTTGAGAACATAATCAACCGCTTACTTATCCATCTCCCTGCAGCATAGAAGTATAGAAGGTTCGTACAAACACAGTAAGCCTTGAAAAGAGAGGATAAGTGTCATACACATATAACAATAAAAAGAATACTAGAGTGACTTAAAAGCTAAGCATGCAGTTACAAGACAAAAGGAGGATCCATACAAAAACCAACAAGCTTAATTACAGTCCAAAAAAAAAGGACATGAACAACCAAGGCTTGGAGAAGCTTGTTGTTGTTGTTGTAGGGACCTGAACACCAGTCACTTAGAAGCATTGCATTCTTGTCAACAAAAATAGCCAATGTTGAAGAGCTTAGATCTGAGCTTTCTCATTTTGAGGCAAGCCTTTTCCCACCTAGATAAAATTTGCATAACAACGAAAATTTAGCATTACAGAAGAACTAATTAACATAACACAACCACACAGTATTCATGCATATGAATTGTTACTGATATAGCTATATATTAAGCTGCACACAATTATGCAAACCAATCTATATCAAAACAAACACATAAGAGACATGGATGACATATTATTATAAACTAACAGTAATCTGTCTTCTAAGAGTTAAACTCAATTCAAATTTTAAAAGAACTCGATAATCAATTCACCCAGCAATTAAATCTTATAAAACTTGCACTACCTATTCATTTGATAAACTTCTGAAGCAATCCCTTGAGAGTCACTCAAGGCAGAAGACAATAGGTCAACAAATAATGTAAAAGCATTTGCATCAGCTTCAAACCTCTTGCTTACCATTATATCCTCTGATAATTGTATTATAGGTAATACCATTGGGATAATTCCTTGACCATTTTGACTCAACCAGTTGTTGTGGTTGTGCTGACAGAAACACTTTGAGTTTGATTGCATTCTCTGTTGACTGGAGTTGGCTCATTAATGTATTGATAATCATTGTTTGACACCTCACCTTTGTGTACATTTCCTAGGACTTCCTGGAAAATTAAGATACTTAAAGTTCTTATATCAGACTTTTTATGAATATACTGCCTACTTAGTTCAAACATATTGAGGATCAACCTATGATTATTGTGGATAAGATGTTTATTGTAGCAGTCAGACTCGAATACTAACAATAAATTCAGTTGATGACATCCCAACCAATCGGACACAATAAATTGCTAGCATAAACAATATATAGCCCCAGAAAAAAAATCGAATACTTCAATTCTCAAGGAAATAAAATCAAATACTAGTATTATTCAAAAACTAACCCAATTCAGTGAAAACATTGTAAGAAATTCTGGAAAAACAATATAACCCAAAAAGATCAAATATATATTAGAAACTCAATTCAGATCCGACCTCAAATCACCCATATAATGAAAAAAAATCAAGAAGAACTACATCAAATAACAACTGTCACTAAATAGAGCAGCCTTTACCATTGTCCATAGTCATTATTAAGTAAGCTAATTGGCAGATGGTGATGGATTAAAAACAAATTTCACAACCCAAGGAAACCCCAAATTGATATCACTAATATATAAAAATAAATAAAAAAAAAAATCAAAATAAACCAACAGAAACCGCAAATTGATTTGAAGAAACGTAACTTTAGAGAAGTATAATATTTCAGATTTGGAGAGAAGGAAATTACCTATGAATTTGATATTTCTCACTTGAGTAGAGAAGAGAGTAGGGTAGATGGACAAACACTTGAAATTAGTAGAAAATAGAGTTAAGAGTGAATGCCTGAAGAAAGAAAATCCATTACTTGGAAGGAGTAAAAATGAAGGAAAATTAGAATCATAGGAAAATCAAAAGGTTAGTTTTAGGAAAATCGAAGTAATGAGCATTGTAATTTACAATGAGCATGTAATTTATTGCTTTTGTTAGGCATTCACTCCATTTCAATTTTTTTAATAAATTACTTGTACTTGGAGTCTTGGAGGGAGTTTTCCCGCCAATATTGCTTATAGACACAGTCAAGATAAATGCTTTATTGATTATGGAGGTAACTTTCCCTCCTAAATTTTCAATTATATTCTTTAAAAATTGAATTTTGTTAATATATTTTTTTTTGGTTAATAACTTTATTTGTAAAATTATAATTCTATATCCAAGTTTCATGCTAAATAAATACTCCCTCCACCCCCTTATGGGATATTTTCACGGGAATTAATGTGACTATCATTTTGGGACTTAAAATTGGCAATAGGGGACTATCAATAAGGGAAGGAGAGAGTATAATTTAAGATAGTGTACAACAACTACATAGCACTTGGTCACTAGACGTGATTAAATGTTAATTTATTATTTTATAAATGTTAATTTATTATAATATAAGTAAGTAGTAGATATGAGCATAATTGCAAAATCGCATTGCAGTGATAAAACAAGCATATGAAGTAGAAAAATTTGATGTAAGTAATATAAATTTATTACATTAGTTTAGTTGTGTAGTCGTTTAAAATATAAATGATATAATCGAGTAGTGAATATGAGCATATAGTTGAAAAACTGTATATAAAGTACGCTAGACCAAAGACTAAACTACTACGTATTACATTGTATGACTAGGTTTACTCTAATAGTATCAAATTTTAATTTGTGGTGGTTTACCTTTAATTGGAAACCCTGTTTTAACAATAAAATAATATTACTCTGCTAATATTGTTACTCATCTTTTATTGGCTTATTAAGATAGTTTTTGGATGAAGGAACTCAATTTTTTAAGTTACTCTTTGACTCGTACTTAGTCTAACACCGTAACTTAAACCTTGGGTAACACAGGTAAATGGATATACTGATGTAATAACCTCATCAAATATTCAAATCCTAGTTGCAAGAAAAAATGATAATATTGTTAATTACTTGATTTTATAGCAATATTTTGTGTTGTTTTCAACGCTTATGTTTAAGTGTTTGATTATGAAAGTTCACAAGCAGTGTAGTTCAATTCCAATTCAAGTTAACTATCCAAGACCTAACATGTTACCATCACACCCTAAATGCAAATTGCCATGTTATTGACTCAACCAAACCAGATAGGATATATGACTCGACCTGAACCTGATTTGCATATGCAAAACTATATATTAGCTCGAATTGACCCGACCCGAGGTTAACCTAACCCACATTGACCCGATCCTAACTCTTCTCGAATATCCAAATTGTCAGCTCTATTACATGATAATGTGGTAATTTTTTGTTTCATTCATTTTTAGTTTTTGACCCATTAATCAATAATAATTATATGTACTACTTATAGGAAAAACTATAGTATTGTGTGTACTTGTCAGAAATCAACACTATGAATCTTTTTATTAATAATCAATTGTTAAAATTGGAAGTAATTGATAGTTACTCTACTTTTCTTACAAATGATTGAGGTTTTAAGGATTTGTTCTATTCAACTTTTTTCCAGATACTTATTATTATTTCTTAATAAATTCGGTTCAGATCATATCATAACTTTTAATTATCACTTTTTGCTAAATTTCATTAATAGTATATTTATAAAAATTATGAAAATTTCATATTTGAAATTTTAGAATGAGACAAATCTAACAAGATCTATTTGGATATTGTTTTACTGATGAAGGGAGTATAATATATAATTAGTTACATATAACATAGAGGGATACCCAGTCAATTCCCCAGATAAACAAAATGGGGTATAATTGTCTTTTCAAGTAGCAGAGGAGGGGTATATGCGTCTTTTCATGTACTAGTTGAGGGGTACATGTGTAATTTCCTCACCAAATAGTAACAGCAAAAAGCAAACAGTAATTAAACAGCACTTAATAAATAACCCTGCTTTTTTAATATATTTATAAAATTACCATCAGATTAACAAAAATTCGTTTATCTGGCAGATTAACTTGTATTTTCCCTATAATATATAATTATTTACATTATCCTTTGACATATATGTCTGATTAAAAAATTAAATTGACCAATCTGAAATAAAATGAAATAACAAATACAAATCAAAATAAAACACACAAATCCCTTTATCTAAAAAAATACCTACAAATCCCACAATTGATAGAATAGGCGGTTTATACTTTATCCTCACTTTTGTCCCCATAATTAATTAGGCGCTTTATAGAATTCATTATCCGCCAAATTTAGTAAAAAATAAAAACAAAAAAACCTCTCAAAGAGACACCCTTATTGTTTGTGAATCACCGCCGTTCGTGAGCCAAATTTAAGATTCAATACGCAATTCCACGCTTCTCAATCATCATATCAATTCCTTGTAAAATTTCCAAGGTAAGATGGGTTAATTGTTCATTTTTCTTATTGTTTCGTATTTTTAATGAATTAAATCAATGGCAATGACTACTTATTTGTTATTTCAATCTGTATACGTTAACAGTTGAATTTAGTTCTAATTTAAGTTTAATTGTAATTGCATGCTCGAATGGAATTATATATATACTCTGATTGTAATTTTGTTTTTGCAATTTTCCGCTTCAATTTTGCTGTGTTTTTCTATTGATGAGTTTTTATCGTATGGCATATTAATTGATTAGATTAATAAATTCAGTTTATTTAAGTACTTAAAAATATTTTCTTGGATACCTTTTCAATTTTCTGTTCAATTTGCGTGCACAACGTTGTTTGAATGCAATTTATTATTCTATTTACTGCATCTCTTTTTTTTTCAGTATGTTCTTTTGTTGAATAAATCGTAGTTCATGTTTATTATGCCATTGTTTAATAAGTAATACATATAGCTTAGCTCTATCTTTAGCACTGTTATTATAAGCTCGAAGGCTCTTTTTGTTGTTGCTCTAGGTGTCAACAGATGGGCTGTTTAACTGTTCAAAATATGGTGGGGGATATAGGATGGTAGCAGGTTCGATGGTTACAGGGGCAGTAGGTGGAGATGTTCTAGTGGGCCGTGGTATGGGAGGGTAGAAGGTTTGATGGTTGTAGGGGTAGTAGGTAAAGATGTCCTTGTGGGGGGCGGTGTGGGAGGGTAGCAGCCAGGTTAGATGGTTGTAGGGGGCAGTAGGTGGAGATGTTCTGGTTCGGGGGTAGAGTGGGAGGGTAGCAGGTTTGGTGGTTGTCTTAGTAAGGTGTCTCTATTCTACAAGAAAGAACACGAAGCAATTCCCATGGACATCTTAGTAAAAGGTGTCTCTAATCTACTTGATTCTTAAATGTGGTTGTTTATGATGTCATCAATATTGTTAGGGCTACAAGTTTATCTAGAATTTCTTAAAGATGCCTGAAAGTATCCTGTGAAAATTTTCATCATGGTTATGGGAATATGTTTTAAAGTATAATATATAATGTGTGACATGTGAAGCAAACAAAGGATGGTGGCACTTGTATTATATAAATATAGGTGTTGATCGTCTGGCAAGAATCAAAAAATAGCCTTTTTACAGTGTTTTGGACTAAAATCTAAGTTTGGAAAACGTTACTATACTTATTTTAGTGAGAGACTTCGGAGCATTATTGGTTCAATATAAGAGTTACTCGAGTTTGGGAGTTGGAGTTGTATAAATTGGTGGCTTTGGAATGTGAAAAATTTATTTTTGACATAGTTAAGTATTGATCAAATGAAACTATGGACATTCTCTGAAACTTTTGAATTGTTGCTCACCATACATGTGGTTCTGGTGCTATATTTATTCATTGATGCTGACTAAAAAGAGGTAGTATTGTTATGAATGTCAATTCTATGCCTACTAAGCTTATGCATGATCTAAGTACAGTTGGGAAAAAAAAGAGGGAGAATTTATTGCAGGAAGCTTACCCCTATTATCTGCTGGTGAAAAATTAAATGTGGAGTTCGATGATGATGATGTTGACTTTTGTGACAATGCCTCATTGTTTTCTTTCTTCTTGGGTCAACAAGTTCGTAATAAATCTGTTTGTCCGCCAATATAAGTCAAAGGTTGGAATGAGTATACATTTGAAATATTAGACTATTCGTGGGCTTGCATCCAAGTAATATCGTTTGTCCAATATAAGTCAAAGAAGCGGAAGCCGTTAGGAATGATGTGGACAAAAAAATTGCAGAGAACAATGCAGTTTGGGAGAGGAGATTTAGTCAACTTCTGGATTTTCTTGGAGTAGGAGGTTCTTCGAATAATGATGATTCAGGAAGTGAAGGTTCATCAAAAGTGAAGTAAGTACAACTCGATCTTACTAGATTACCATATCTCTCCCTGAATTCACATTCAATCAACTGTAGTTATTTCCTATTTATTTTACTTTGATTTGAGAGTTTTCTTGCTTTAATATACTTAGACAATAATCTGTTGTGTAACCTTGACAAAATCATGATCAATGTATTTCTAATGATCTGACTTTTCAATAACTTTATATCATACCCTTCTTCATCTGATGAACACTAGCAAACATCTCCTAGGACTGATTTTGTATCCTAAATCTTTTGGGTAAAAATCTGATTGGTTTACTGTCAAAAGATTTTCTTAGTTCAACCTCTAGCAGTAGTAGTATTAGTAAACTACAGGTTCATGACCTGTCTGCTAGCAGAATGTCAAGTTCGCTTCCGTTTTTCGAGGCCATTTATGCTAATTCATGAACTAATCTTCAAGTCTTGAGGGGGTGTTAGAGAAAGAAAATGTGATGTTAGAGGTGGATAATTTGAAGTTGTACCAGCATTTAAGCAAAGGCAGGAAGGAAAAATCAAACTTTGGAATCTTAATAGCTGACATTCTGCACTTGTCTTCTCTTTGTTCTTCTATATCTCTCTCATATTGGCATATTTGATAATGTGGTAGCTCATCACAAAATGGCTCATGTTTGTAAGAATTTTAATGACATGAGGGTTTGGTTTGAAGAAACCCCCCCCCCTTGTGTCACGTGTTATATTGTTTATAATTTATAGTTTATTTTGGCTTTTATAATAATTTTTGTAACTAATTCTTTTTGTTTTTCATTCTTGTAGGTAAAAAGGAGAATGCAAATCACAAGATATAGTAATATTTATTTTTATCAAATTACATATAATGTAATATTTTTATTTCCTTTAGTAGGAGCATTAAAAGGCATGACTCTTTGGTTTTTTATTCATGTTTCCTTGTGTATGTGAATAGTGATGAATCATACTAATTTTAAACATCTTTGTTTTTATGAATATTAAACATCAATTAGAAAATATATATATCCAAATTTATTATGTGTTACGAAATTTATTTATTAGTCTCAAAAAACTACCAAATGTGACTTATTTGATTGAAAAATATCATTTAAAATTTTTAGTCACGTGTTGATCATGCCACGAGCCCACGACAAAGATCATCAATAGTAAATTTGGTAGCCACGGTAAAAATTCGTAACAAACTACTTGTTTAGCCACGATATTATTTGTGGCAATGGATATTATTTGCCACGAAAGTATTTGTGGCAAATAAGCATACTAGCAACGGTAATATTTGAGGCTACGAAGTTTATTAGCCACAATAGAATTTGTGGAAAATTAGTTGCTAGCCTCGTTAGTATTCGTGGCAAAAGAATTTGTATGCCACATGAATACCCGTGGCATAAAATCCAATATTTGCCTCGACATCCTTTTTCCCGTGGCAAATTTCTTGCCACGGCTTCTTGTGCCTCGGGAGGAAATTTCAGAATTCCCGTGGCTAAAGTGCATAGCCACGAGAATTTTAAACTTGTGCCACGATTTTTCCCGTGGCACAAAGGTCAATTTGTTGTAGTGTCTTCTTCTTCTTGGATTGTTTCATCATCCTCTATAGCTTGAATGTATGCTGGTTTGTGTCTTTTCTCTATAGTTAGAGGCATTTTCTCAATTTCCTTAGGAATCTTAACCATTGAGGCTAGTCTTGCCAAGGCATCGGCAAATTGGTTTTCTTCTCTAGATAAATATGTGTATTCTACCTTTTCCAGTTGATCGGTGAGAGTTTCCAGATAGGCTTGGTAAGGGGCTAAGCTTTCGCTCTTTACTTTCCATCTTTTGGAGATTTGGTTGATGATCAAGGAAGAATCTCCGAATATTCGAAGTTTCTTTACACCCAATGCTAAAGCTGTTTCGAGGCCTACCACGCATGCTTCATATTCTACAACGTTGTTGGTAACGTCGAAATCTAACGTTATTGAAATTGGAATATGCTCCTCTTTAGGTGATACTAATAGGACTCCTACACCACATCCCTTTTGGTTTGAGGCTCCATCGAAGTATAAAGTCCAAGTATCATCTTCTGTGACCATCAAGTCTTCATCTGGAAATTCATTGCCATGTATTGGTGTCGAATCTTCTATTGGAAAGTCCGCTAAGAAGTCTGAGACTACAGATCCTTTAATAGCCTTTTGAGGCATGAATCTTACATCAAACTAGCCTAGGTTGACTATCCACCTTGAGATGCGTCCGTTAAGCGTGGATTTCTCGAATAAGTACTTGAGAGGATCCATTCGTGACACTACAAAGACTGTGTGAACAAGCATGTAGTGTCTTAACTTGGTTGTGGCCCACACCAATGCGAGGCACAATTTCTCAAGTGGTGTATAGCGTGCTTCATATTCGAGCATCTTTTTTCTTAGGTAGTAGATGGCGTTTTCTTTTCCTTCTACCTCTTGTGCGAGCATAGCTCCCATTGTTTCTTTGGTGACTGTTAAGTACAACCTTAGAGGGATTCCTGGAAGCGCTGGGGCTAATACGGGAGGATTAGCGAGATAGGCTTTGATCTTCTCAAAGGCTTTTGACACTCGTCGTCCCATATTACTGGCACGTTTTTCTTAAGCTTCTTGAATATCGGTTCACATATTGTTGTTAGCTTAGATATGAACCTACTTATATATTGCAACGTGCCAATAAATCCTCGAATTTGCTTCTCGGTTTTGGGCGGTGGCATTGACATGATTGCTTTGATCTTGGTTGGGTCTATCTCTATTCCTCTAGAGCTTATGACATATCCCAAGAGTTTGCCTGAGGTTACTCCAAAAGCACACTTAGATGAATTCAACCTCATGTTGTATTTTCTTAGCCTCTCGAAGAATTTTCTTAAGGCCACTTGATGTCTTGGACGGTCTTTAGATTTCACAATCATGTCGTCCACATATACTTCGAATTCTTTGTGCATCATGTCATGGAGTAGGGCAGTTGCTGCTCGTTGGTAAGTGACACCCGCGTTTTTCAACCTGAATGGCATTACCGTGTAACAGTAAGTACCCCAAGGTGTTATGAATGTTGTTTTCTCCATGTCTTCTTCGGCCATGAGAATCAGGTTGTACCCTGCGTATCCATCCATAAATGAGAGAAGTGCGTGATTCGCTGTATTATCTACCAAAATATCGATGTGTGGTAAAGGGAAGTCGTCCTTTGGACTTGCCTTATTTAGATCTCGATAGTCGACACACATTCGAACCCTACCATCCTTTTTTGGAAATGGGACTACATTTGCAACCCATTCGGGGTATTTGGATACCCTGATAAAACCTGCAGTTATTTGTTTTTGTACTTCTTCTTTTATTTTAAGAGCTACGTCGGGTTTTATTCGACGCAACTTTTGTTTTACAGGTTTCATTCATGGGATTAGTGGTATAGTGTGCTGAGCTATTTCTCTATTAATGTCTGGCATATCTTCATATGACCAGGCGAATACATCGATGAATTCTTTAAGTAGATTAATTAAATCGGTTCTTTCATCTTTGTTTAGTGTGAGTCCGATTTTAACTTCTCTTTTAATGGTTGGATCTTTTGAGATATCAATCGTTTCAGTGTCCTCAATTATTAGTGTCTTATTTTCAAGTGTTTCCGTTGCTTTAATAATTTATTTGTCATTTTCATCGTTAGTTAAGCAATACTCGTTATCTTGAGTTAAAGAAAAACACAAGGAATAAGGGGAAGAAGACATATTATTAAACTCAGAAATCATTACATCAAATAAAGAAATGTCCATTGGGACTTGATTGCTAAGTATCCTAGGAGTAGATGTTGAAATAGAAGAGCTAGAGGGAGGTGCTACAACTAGAGACTTAGAGGACTCGATAGGGGAAGACTCTGACTCAGACGATTCTTCGAACATTGGCCCTTGTCCTCTAGTTATTGAGATCTTCTTTCCGCTTGCAGTAGTCACCTTCACTATCTTGCGCCATCCTCGCACTAAATCCTCTGCTGGAGTGATGAGCTCGGAAGGATCAAAGTTCTCGCTTTGTAGGACTGTTTGAATGAGTGAGGAGTTATCCTCTATATATCTTGGCTCATTCTTTTCTCGCCCAAAGAGAAGTCCCATGACATTAAAGTCAAAGCACGGGGGTGCTTTTTCTTTATGGATAGGAGTTGGGATCTCATCTAGAAAGCAACAATCCAGAAATATTTCGAACCCAGGTTGTCTTATGCCGTTTATAACAAAGGGTTTTGGAAATTCGTAACATGGATAATCTTCTCCCTCTCTTATGAACTGTCCATTTAAAGTAAGAGGGTATTGATCCATTGGGATTACTTTCTTTTGTGTGCGAGCATTTCTACATGCTTTTGATTTTTCCCGGGCTCGCTTTAGATCTTCGAGAGTCGGTTCGAAACCAAGTCCGAAAGTATCTAATTTAAGGAGGCCAGGTAGTCCCATCTGTTTTGCTATCCCTTTCTTCTTTCCTAGAGTCATTCTAGGAAAGTGTCCTTATTTTCTCAGGATTGCATTGGTTATCATGTTGGAGTGGAGGTCATAGCGAAGAGGGGTCCTTTCATCTTCCTCGATTAAGGAGACCTCTTCATTAAAGCCCCACAGATCTTCGTCATTCTCATCGTACTCCACATTGATTAGTGGATTTTCTACTGTTTTGATCCTCATGGGTGAAGCATCGATTGTAATTGGTACTCCTCCAACTTTGGCTTTCACTTGTTGGTGAAGAGATGAAGGGATGGCCTTTAGGTCATGAAGCCAAGGGCGTCCCAACAGTAAGTTAAACGAGGCCTTAATATCTACCACTTGGAATGTGGTGGCATGTTCAATTACTCCCGCCGTTATGTTCATAGTAATTGTGCCTAATGCTTGGCGACGTGAATTATCGTAGGCTCTTATTCCTTGTGTTGATGGAGATAAATCTTCATCTCTTATCCCTAACATCCTCGTAGTTCTAAGTGGGCAAACGTTAATTGCCAATCCATTATCTACAAGAGTCATAGGGACGTTCATTCTCTTGCAAATTACTGTGAGGTTGAGAGCTTTGTTGTGCTTGTCACCTTCCGGCGGTAGATCTTTGTCGGAAAAAGTGATCAAATTAATAGGACTTGGGAGATCACTCGTGAGGAAGTTAGCCAACCCCTCAGGAGTGGTGTCCGAATCTATCCCTACTTTAGCTAAGGCAACCATGACCGCAACTCTATGTTCTCAGGATGTAGCTAGAAGTTTCCATACGTTCATTTCGACCTTAGTCTTTTTAATTGTTTGACAACATCGTTGTCTTCTATGATTGGTATGGGAACTTGTTGAGTAGCGGGAATAGGTTGTGTAGTAATGGAAGGTTGCATTCTCCCGGATCTTGTGAGGACATCTATAGGTGAATCCTCTTCATCCCAAATGTCACCTACTGGATATATTATCGGAAGTGGGGTTTCTTCGACGTCCTTGAGGTAGACGTCCTCGTCATCACTATCCCAAACCCCATTAATGGTAGCATCTTGTTCTTGTGGGATTTGAACTAGTTTCTTGTTATCAATCAATCTTTGGACCAAGTCTTTGAACTTGAAACAATTTTCTATAGTATGTCCTCCCGATTGATGATATGGACAGTAGTACCTATCTGTCCTTTTTAGTGATTCAAATGGTCTCGGTTCGAGAGGTTGAATTTTACCATTCTCGGAGATCATTTTGAACATATTTTCATAAGAAGTCCCAATTGGAGTGTATGACCTATTGCTCCTTTTGGGTGTGTCAATTACTTGGAGGAAGAACGATTTCTTCTCTTTAGGCAGAGGTCTACTTTTGAGTAGTTCGTTTCGTTCTTTTATAACCTCCATGGCCTCGCGTAATAATTCTCTTGCTTCCAACACAACCTGAATAAGGATACACACTTCTTGTTTAGTCGCAGGTTCTTGTCCACAAGGAAAATGATCCTCGGCATCCTTGAATACTTCCTCCTCTTCTTCTATGGCTTCGACAGGTTTAATGAGATTCGAGGGGTCAACCTGATTTTCCTCATCGGAAATAGCCAAGGAATCCGACAGTGGTGCATTATTGATACTAGGCTTCTTGCTTGCAGGGGGCAATGGAAGTTTGTTGTTATCAATTAAATCTTGGATTGCTTCCTTTAGCTTCCAACAATTTTCTGTGAGATGACCCCTACCCTGATGATACTTGCAATGTGTATTGGGGTTCCAGCTAGCCGTTCTCTTTTCGACAGGTGAGTCCCTAAACGGTCCGATGGGAGTTATAAAACCTTTTGAATATAAGCGATCGAATGCGGTGTCATAACTCATACCAGTAGGAGTAAAGTTCCTCCTAAACGGGTTCTTTTGTCCTTGATTATTCATAGCGAGGACTTCATTCAAATTAAAGGTGCTAACATTATTTGAGTGGGTGGTTTTGGAAGAAGAAGGATTGTCGTTTTTCTTGCCTTTCCAGCCACTATTAGAGTTACTATTGTTAGCAGCTTTTTGTTTAGCTAGGCCGTCTTCAATATTGATACCAATGTCATAGACGGCCTTGAAAGTGTGCAAGTTATTTTGGTATTTGAGATGCTTAGAATATTTTTCTTGGAGGTTCTTGATGAACATCCTCACAGATTCTTTCTCACTAGGCACCTCAACCATCTTTGCAGAAGTTTCCCTCCATTTATTAAAGAAGGAAGTAAAGCCTTCATTCTCTTTCTGCTTAAGTATTTCAAGTTTCCTATGATCAGTTTCAACTTGAACATTATATCTATCAATGAAAGCGTTTACAATTGACTCCCAACTAGAGGTTTTATCAAGAGAAAAGTATCATTGCTGACAAACAGTTTCTAAAGATAGAGAAAACACAGAATGAAAAGCTTTCTTATCTATTCCCTTAATATTCATTACAGTTTCAAAGGCTCTTAAATGAAAATAAGGGTTATCCATTGCCTTGAATTTTGGGATGTCGTTGGCATTGAACTTCTGCGGAAGTAGATCCTTGTCCACCGAGACCCTTTGTGAGCTAATTCCCTGGAATCTATAGTCATTGGATAATCTGCTCAAACTTTCTTGGATGAGCTCCATTTGCTGTTGTCTCACGGGGTCATTGATTTGAAGAGTTAGATTCTTCAACATTTCAGCCATGTTAGCCACTTGTCCCTTGAGTTCGTTGACTTTTTCCTGACTTGCCATTATCTTCGGAGATTCTTTATGAATAACCTCACAGACTCTTTTTCAGTAGACACTTCAATCATCTTAGCGGAGGTTTCCTTCCACTTATTAAAGAAAGAAGTAAAACCTTCATTCTCTTTTTGCTAAAGTATCTCAAGTTCCCTATGATCAGTTTCAACTTGAATATTACATTTATATCTATCAATAAAAGCTTTTGCAATAGCATCCCAAGTAGAGGTTTTCTCTTTGTCAAGGGAAAAGAACCATTGCTGACAAACAGTTTCAAGAGATAGAGAAAATAATGAATGAAAGACTTTCCTATCAATCCCCTTGATATTCATTATGGTCTCGAAAGCCCTTAGGTGGAAATAAGGATTGTCTGTTGCCTTGAACCTAGGGATGTCATTGGCATTGAACTTCTGCGAAAAAAGCTAGTTATCCACTGGAACCCCTTGTGAGCTAATGCCCTGGAATCTATAGTCATTGGAGAGTTTGCCCAAGCTTTCTTGCATGAGCTCCATTTGTTGTTGCTTCACAGGGTCATTGATTTGAAGAGCCATGGTCTTTATCAATTCAGTTAAGTTGGCCACGTCCTTCCTAAGTTTGTTAACTTCTTTCTGAGACACCATTTTCTTCTTAGCTTTTCTTTTCCGACTAACTGGTTTGTCAAAAAGTAGTATTTGAACAAAGGTGTTGTCCTTGATTAACCGCCCTTCCTTTCTTGACCAAGCGCTGTAAATAAACAATTTATTTTTTTTAATGACTTGACTCAAATTGACTTTTTTAATGACTTGACTCAAATTAACTTTGAGTTTATTGGATTTTAAAGACAAAAAAGCAAAAATAGGGTCAAAAAAGCAAAAATAGGGTGTATTTTTTAGGATCAAGTAGGGTTGTATTTTTTAGGATCAAGTAAGGGGTCAAACAAGTATGGTTTAATTGGAGGATTAATATCTGACTTACCCCCCTAAATAATGACGAAAAATACGCGCATACAAGACTCTCTAGACATGGTCAGAATGTGACATATTATGTGTGTGCTTTAATAGTGAATGTGAGTGACATACTTTGACTCTTGTATGAGACCATGAGACTATATGCCTAGACTCAATTAAGGACTGAACATGATTACTGTCATTAATAAACCGATTAAATCATTTAAGCAAGATTAGTTAGACTTGTCGTGAAGACTCGAGCAAAAGCATGGACTGTCGTCGGACGACAGGACTGTCGCCGAACGCTAAGGATCAGCGCCAGACGACAAAATTGTCGCCTGGCGCTAATCACTAGCGCGTGGCGCTACAGTCTAGACCTCTGCGCCATTGCTGGAACATTGATGTAGGACTGTTTCCATTATTTTACTCTAAAGGGACAAGTCTAAAAAGTCGTACTAAGTCAATTTTGATCAATTTATTTAGACTTTAACCAATTTTTTAATTAATTAATTAATTTAGCAAAGTCCTTTAGTCATTAATTAGTTCATTTAAACTCATTCACAAGTCAAACAAACGGTTAGTGTAAACATATATAGGTTATGCACAAACAAATAATGGGCAAGTAGTCAAGTAGTCACAATATGATGCAGTGAGTTTGCAACCTAACCATGACTCTAGTTCTCTAAAGTTTGGGATATGGGTTAGTCAAAGAGGGTCCATGGTTATGAGTCTGGATGCACCGCGTGGAAGCCTTTCCTTTGGAAGGGTTGGCGCGAGTGGATGGGACCCCGCGAGTTAAACTCGCTTCCACGGTTTGGTGAATTCAAAAAACTCGGATGTACCCTTCGTTTCCAGGAGCGTTCGATTGGGTATATGGAGCGTGAATCCCCAGAGGGTTATGGCCATATGTAGAACACATATGGGTTTCAGAAAAAAGGAAAAAACTCAATCAGGAAGTAAAACCGAGCAAATAATACTAGAAACTGGTCGAAACAAGAAGGTAGATTTCTGGCTCGATATTGGAATAATTCAACGCGAGAAAATAGCGTCTGTCGCCAGACAATGTTTCTGTCGCCAGGCGACAGAGCCATCTCTCGGCGATGACGCTGTTTTCTCAGCGCTAATTCCTACATGCCTCGACAACTTTCTGTTCTTGAATTTTCCAGCTTTTTCGTAGCATTATTTTGATTTTAGTTGTGAAAGATATTTCCCTAATTTCCTACGTGTAAAAATCCTATGTTTTTGACGCATTTCGGATGGTCTTTCCAATGCGGACCTTTTTATGCATATGCCACAATGTTAATCAAAATTACGCACATGGATTACTTAGAAATTTTCGAGTCTCATCCACTCATTCTAATTCATTGCCAAAATAAATTTTAGGAATTAAAATAGAAATCCTCCCCAGTGGAGTCGCCAAAAAACTGTAGAGAATATTTCAAGCATCCCGCACTTGAGCCCAACTGTGATCATGCACTTAAGCATGGTGGCGTCCAAAGGGAACGAAGCTAGAGTAAAAGAGTCGCCAATAAGTTTTAGGAACTTGTAAACAATTCACAGGGTGAAGGTTACACCCCTTAATGATCCAGGAGATCATTAACTCCAATAGGTCTGGAAACATGACTGAAAGTTCGGGGATGAAGGTACAAATCCAACCTAAAAGAGATTGAACCTGCCCTAAAGATATGCCTCTACTTTATTCTTCTCGTATTCATGTGCGCTTTCTGACTAACATACAATCAATATATTAACCCTAAACGTGTTTAATCTATGTTGGTTGAATATTAATGTACAAACAAAGCTATTATTGGCGATCACTTGAATTATAATCATATTAGCCTAAACAAGATTATTAATTATCTTATTAAGCGTGATTACAAGTACAAATTCCTTTTAAAGTTGCAAGAGGGGGCGTGATCAAGCAATAACAATAATAATAAATATAATATCAAGCAACATAATAACAATCATCATTATAATAATATCCTTAATAAAGCATAATAATAGCAAGATCCTAGGTGTGATACTAACAAGATTAATAACAAAGCCTAGCATGTTACTAAACATTAAAGATCAATCAGCCCTAACATGACACTGACATGATATTAGGAAAGAAATAGGAGGTATCATAAACACTCATAATATCATAAATATGTTAACCCTAAACATGATACTAGGAAACAACAAAACATCCTAAAATGATTCTAGGAATTAACAAAATAATCTAAGCATGATTTCTATATCAAAAGATCAATTAAATTACTTACTTCGATGCCTCGTATCCCTTTCTAATAAAAAAATACACGCGTTAGTAACTACAAGGAAAATAATAAACAATTAAATCAAAGAATTGAAATAAAGATTAGGGACCAAACCCTCAGAAGTAATAAACCTTTCACGTCTAGGACGAAGGCAACTTCGAACTTGGCTAGGTGTGTCTAGAACTTGGGAATGAGGAATTTTGTAAGAGGGAAAAGAATAGAGAGAGAGAAAGCTTCTAGCTTTTAGAGAGAGAATCGAGAGAGATGATGGTTTTGAATGATTGATGATTGCTGATTGTTGATAGAAAACGGGGAGATACGACTCCTATTTGTATAGAAAAATAGTCCGTAAACGATAGAAAATACTTCAAGTTCTATACGGAATAAAATACCACCTGTCGCCAACGACAAGAGTTAGCGCCAGACGACAGGAGCAGTGTCAGGCGACAGATTTGTCGTCTCGCGCTAAGTCAAAATTAAAACGCGCTTTGTACGCGGAATTATCTTCTTAATACGGAATCATCAGCAAATTCCGCGTTAAGCAGATTAAAATCATATTTGTGCCAAATCACATATTTTATTCAAAATAAAACTCTTTAAAATATAATTATCACTCCTAATCTCATTAGAATTAAAAAGAACCTTCTAGATATTTCTAGAAGATTAAAATCAATCCTAATAACTTTAGGAATAATAATTAATAGGCCCTCCTCTAGATCATTGGGCCGCATATAAAATTCATTCCGGGCCAAATTTAGTTTAAGCCATAACTTCCTCATTATTCATCGGAATTGGGCTTATAATATATCGTTGGAAAGCTCTTTTCGAGCCCAATCCAACTACACTATTATTGGACCTTTATTATGGACCAAACTAAATTGGACTGGCTATTTTCATTAATATAGTAAGAAAAGAAATATTTTTAAAAATAGAAAGAGAGATATTTTAATAAAAACATCCACATCACTAGACTTTTTACACTTTCACCTCGTTCGACAATCAAATGACTTGAAAGATATTCATCACTGGGTTTGGTTTTGGGGAGACAAATTTGAGTGTCTACAACGACCCAAAATGAGATTATAGGCAGTCAACTCCTGCACAACTAAGAACCGGACTACCATGTGGTGTCCCTCTCCTTTCTCACCCAGCAGGATAAGTAGGTCAATTCGACCGACTGGGTGCACAACCTCAACCTTAAAACCAACGAAGGGGTGAGTAACCTTGTGCATTATGTTAGGCTAGTACTTCTTCTTGGACAAGCACTTGTAGCTGATTATATCAGACGAGCTTTCAGTATCAATGAGGATGTGGTCGACCTTTTGGTTGGCCACCTTGCACTCAATAACAATGGGGTTGTCATGCGGTCGACGGACCTTGCCCCTGTCTTTTTCTGTGATGATGACCTTAGGGAATATGTCAGTGAACACCTGGCCCTCATCAACAGAACTGACATCCAATTGTCAGACGTGGTCCTTGGTGCCCCGGATGGTTGGCCCCGTCCGGCAAAATCGACTGCTATAGTGTAGATCGACTCTTTGTTAGTGTCCGAACAACTAGTAGGTTGTCTAGTCTTTTTGGACGATTACCCGGGGTTTGTATTCAGGGTTACCTTGGACCTCAAGATGTAGGATTTCAACATCCCCTTATCAGCCAGTCTATCCAACAACCACTTGAGGCTATAGCAGTCGTGGAACCTTTCATAGCAGCGGGCTTCTTAATGGTCACCCGGTCTTTTATCTCCATGACGATGGAGTACCAGTCTTTGTTAAACTTGTACATTGAAACGTACGGTTTAAACTCTTTGGGCTTCTTTTAGGACGGCTAATTGGAGTCGTCAACCGCCAAGATCTCTTTTCTCTTCTTGTTCTCTTCAGCTTTTTGGGCCGGCTATTCTTGCCAACTCCTTTTTTGTTTGTTGGACTTTTTGGAGTCCGACTGCTTGCTGGTGGAGCAGAGCTTGGTCGCCTGTATATATGCTTCCACCTATATCAGCGCTTCTTGAAGAGTGGCAATTCTCTTCCTAACGAGGTCGAACTTAAAAGTTAACCCGTCCTTCAAACCCTTAAAGAAGTCTATATAAGCCACATCGTTAGACAGTCCTCGAATCTAGATTTTCACCGGATTGAACCACCTAACGTATGATTAAAGCCCCTCTCTATCTCCCTGTTGTACCGCACCCAAGTCAAGACTTGTTTTCTTGGCGGGTATATTCATGGACAAGTTAGAGGCGAACAAGAACGCAAGCGTCTTGAAGTTATTGATGCACCCGGCCGGCAGATTACCGAACCATTGTTGGGCAATGCCCTTCAATGTAGCTGGGAAGCACCGGCACCATGAGGCGTAATCTAACCTTTGTACGTACATGAGGTCGGTGTAAGCCATGAGGTGGTCTTCAGGGTTGGTGGTACCATCATAGGCACCTGCCATGACATTCTTAACCTTGGCCGACTGTACTAGCTCTGTTATCTCCTTGGAGAATGTAAAAGGTTGTTCTCCAATTTTGAGCAGACGGAGCTGCCTATCCAAAGGCTAGAGGTTATATGCCACCTGACCTCAGAAGAGAGACGGATGCATGTAGGGCTGGGCATACAGCATGTATGGCGGCTGAGGCGCATACTGAGCCAAGCCTATTATTTGAGGGCATGTGTTGACTGACGGGCCGCTTGACCGGCTCTCATGCACAGATTGAGAATACCTCGCCGTGGTATTCTTGAAGCTGTATAGAAAACTTGACGTGGGTGCCGAGTCAGACAGTTGTTGGTTTTTCTTTTGCTCGATGTGAAGAGCATCAGAAAATGTCTTCTTGGTACCATCCGGCTAAGTTTGTCGAATGGCTTTCCTCTTACCCGACTCGAGCAAGCGAAATTTGGTCCAATCTATCAAGGTTCGAGCCTTCTCCTTGTTAATGGGGAGTGGAGTGGGCTCTTGGTCCCTGACAGACTTGTTCTTCTCATCGTGAGAAGACTTCTAGGCTGACTGACCCTTGTTGGAGCAACTCGTCCTCTTTTTTTTATTATATCCTTTATCCCCCTCTTGAAACTTGTCATGAATTTCATGAGTTTGTCTCGGGTGACAGGGTCAGTTCCTTATGCCGTCTGGGCTGCCTAGATGGTTGTCCGGATGACCTGGTTAGACCTGCTGGATTATCACCCCGTTCCCTTTTATCTTTGGGACTGACACGTCTTAATCTGAGTGACCCATCACAGGCCAGTTTGGCCACATACGTTTCAACTTCAAAGTTATCATCAGTATCATGGTCTATTTGGACCTCTACTTAAGCCGTAGGCTGTTTATCATTAGCAGTCAGTACAGGTTCTTGAGAAATCATCTTAGAGGTACTCTCCTCATAGACGGCGCCAAATGTTTTGAAATTTTCTGTGTTCCTCGGGAGAGTTACATCACCAAGACTAGATTCTAGCGCCTGTACCTGTAAAACAGCGGAGACTCCAGTTGGTAGGATCTCCGCCTCCGACGATCAAGTTAGAGCATGTTCGGAGAATGTAAAAAAGTGCGGAGAAGATAAAATGAGATCTTCTCGGATTCCGAGATCAGGTGTTTTCTCTGATGTGAAAGAATTCAGTGTTTACAATAAATGAACGTGTCCCTAAAATGGGGAATATCTCCCTATTTATAGGGTCATTGGAAATCGTGCCCTTACTTAGGTCATTCTGACCTAGGTTTGGTGGGTTGCGCCGTTTTACGGCTTTCTCGGGAATTGGGCCCTCAAGGCCGTCTTTTTCCCCAATAATTGGAAGTGCCACGTGTCAGCTGGGGATAGGTCCATTTTGAACTTCTCATAGGGTAACATGTCACTTTCTAATAGGACCACGTGGCCTAGGTATTTTTACCCAAATCATTTGCCCCTCATAGATGTGATGTGGTGTGCCACATGGCATCTGTGACACTTGTCACTCAATCATTGATGAATCAGTTTTTTGCAGATCATATAATAAATAATTTTAGAAAAATTAAATGTCAAGATAAATAAATAAAAATATATGAAACCTCTAACAACATTGTTGTTCAACCTAGGCTTGATTCGAAGTTTTTATATTATTCGTCTGCCACTGATATAGAAACTGGAGGCTATGCTAGCTTAGAAATGGCGTTGGCCGATGGTTGCGATTTTAGCCATGAAGAATTGTAGGAAATTAAAAAGAGAAGGAAAAAGATGAGCAAAATAAAATAGAGGAAATTTAACGAATGTTGAAGTAAAAATGGAGGAAAAGTTGCATTTGAGAGGAAAATGTAGAGAAAGATGAAATTTAAAGTTAGGAAGAGAAATGAAGGAAAAAGAAATTTAAAAATATAGAGTGTTGATTATGTAGCAAAATTGTGCTTGTAAAGAGATTGCTAAAGCTGGTAATGATATCATCTTGTCTCACCAACAATTGATACTTTATCTAAAGGTTTTTATGTTAAAATAAAAGTCTTTGAGTTATAATAAAGTAAAGCTGCATGTAGGGAAATTTTCACCACTTCGCCCTACATGTGGTTCATGTTTTTAAGCATGGCGGCGCTCCAAGAATAGAAGCTCGAGAAAAAGAGTCGCCAACTTGTAAACCGTTCACACGGGTGAAGGTTACACCCCATTAACAATCACAGAGATTGATAACTCTATAGTAGTCTAGAACCATGACTGGATGTTCGGGAATGATGGTACGAATACAACCTTAAAGAGATTAAACTCGCCCTAAATAGGCCTCTACTCAATTCTTATGATTTCATGCGTGCTTTTCGATAAACATACATACATCAAGTTAATCCGAAACCAGGAGCGTGGCAAAGTGAAATGAGGTCCAGTGCGAACTCATAAAATCGGGGCCCTTTTTCTTGAATCAAAATTCAATGAAAGGTATGATTAAAAAAAAAAAAAACTTGAATAGAAGTTTCAAAATTACATACTCCGTAATTTGGTTTTTGGTGTAAAATTTCAAAAAATATAGTAAGCGTATGTGATAATCAACTAGCTTTTGTTTCATGTTTTATAACAAAGTCTAAGGACTAAACTATTATTTTTAATTTGGATGAAAATGTAGACGACTTTGATTGAAAAACAATAGTCAAGAATTACATATATAATAACTTAATTGTATAAAGGGAAAAAAATCAACTCAAATATGCCAGAAAAATTAACTCAAATTTACCAAAAAGGCAAAAACAATGAACACAAGTTTACGAAAAAATAACTACCTAAAAAAAATTTATATGACTAAAAAAACCCCTTTAAAGTATACACAAAAAATAAATAAAAAGCAAATCATTTATATATGAAAAAGAATAACTCAATCATTCAAAGAAATTAACTTAACTACTACCTTCGTTAATAGTTATTTGCAACAAAGGGGGTCTGTGCGCATTCCTAGACAAAAGTTTTTAAGTATGATTATTGAAAAATAAGGGTATATGCTTAAGACCTTAAGTATTAATCCTACTACTACTACTAAAAAAAATTAAACATAATTAGCCAAAAACCCAAAACCACCAACCACCGGAACCATCAAAGCCATTGAAACCCAGAACCCAAAACTACCACCGAAATCCAACCACGAACCCAGAAAAACCACCCATGAACCCCTTAAACTCTTCGACGATCTATCAAAACTACCCCCACCGAAACCCTTTAACGACCCACCAAAAACCACCCTTGACTGACTCCCTTTGACGAACCACCAAAACCACCCCCACAAACAACCAAAATCAAAGGAAAACCACTGAAATCCTTCGACTACCACCATAAACAACCCCACAAACTCAGCAAACGCACCCGCGAAAATCACCCCCACGAACCACCAAAATCACCGAAACCCTCGCACCAAGACCCAGACGCACTAACCCACAACCCACAAACCCAGACCATTTTTCCAAATCTTAATTAAGTGTCTTTCTTCTTCAATTCATGAAAAGTGGTTGAAGAAGGAGAGAGAAAGTTAATGTTGAAGAGGATAAAGATGGAGATATTAGATTATGGAGAGGAAGAGGAAGAAGATGATGAAGGAGGAGAGAAAAAGATAATGGGGAAGATGATGAAGAGATGAATATGGATTGATGATTATTGAAAGATAAAATAAGCTTAATAAGATTAGATTAGTTTTTAATTAATTATGTTTTAAGTATGTAATTGATGTTATAAAGTTTTAAGTAAGGGTGTTTTTGTAATTTCATTTAAAAAATAAGTTCCTAAAAATTGAAAGATTTGGGAATGTTACAAATAATAGTTAGCATCCTTTTTTAGTAAATGTTACAAATAACTGTTAATAGAGGTAGTATATAGAATTGTCAAATGGCATTAAAAAAAAAAAAAAAAAAAAAAAAAAACTAAGAATTGGGATTCGAACTCTGGTGTCCTACTTATTAGGCTCAATTCTCTACCACTACTACCACTACGCTACTAATATATTATAGTGTAAGTAGAGAACTTAATTTATATATGTAGAGATCTACTTTTAATCTCTTGTCCCGACCGGAAGTGTTATGATGATAAATAAAACTTTATTTGTGTTGGATCAACGTGAAGGATATTATGGACTACTGATTAAGTCATAAGAATACAAAACAACTAGCTTGACCCGAAACGAAATGAACAAAAGTCCAATTAACTAAGCCCGATAAATAATTAGGCGTAAACCCGAAGTTGAAACCTAATTTTGAAGGAATTTAGGGGCGCCTAGGTTAAAAACCAAAGCTCCCGCAGGAAAATTTGCTCGCAACTCACAAGGTTGCGCGTGGCACCCAGCGCAACCTCCAGTGATGCGCCCAAGGAAGATTCAGAATTTTGTGAAAATACTTAATTGAATCTTACCATAATTCCGCGCGCATGAAAATTAGTTGTGTTGCCCCTGGCAGCACATCTAAATCCCTTGCACGCAGCAGGAGCAAGAGGCCTTCTGCGATGCGCGCGCCACCTGCTGCGGCAGAATGCTCAAAACCCTAAATGCACTCATTCCCTATAAGTAGGGGCTTAATAAAAAGCTTAAACACAGAGAAATTAACCGACAAAATGGCAGGAAGTTTGTGAACTTGTGCACTACTAACCCTCTTGTCCTAAACACTCATCCCTCTTATTACTTGTCCTTACGGTGGAGGTTCCCGAACAAGAATGAGTCCATAAGTGTTCTAAACGAAGATCTAGCAAAGAAAAGTGGTTAGTTTTCCGAGCACTTAGATGAATCATCTTCTTTTTTATTGTTTAAATAACTTTAATCAATTAATTAGTGTAGTTTGATCACTTTAAATAATCTTTTAATTAATTGATTTCACGTAGCTTCTTGCATTAATTAAGACTAGAATTGGAATAATTAATTGTTATTTTATCACTTAAGTCAAGGCGAATCTTGTTTATTTATCGTTCTTTTCACGAACTTGAATTAAATAAAGAATAACGACTTTACAATGTAATTCCTACGTGATTAATGCTTGTAAATAAAAATCAACTAACTCAGTTTTAGGTATCACATTGCATTTATTGTTTGGTGATGAAATTGTGAAAGAGGAAGAGCTAGTAGAGGCCGCACTAGGGCTAGAATAGCAATTCCTCCCTTAAAGAACGTTATTTTAGTACCCTCGCTCCTGAACTCATTTCTGATACAAGTAGACCAATTTGGGCATGGGTAAACTTATGATTCATGCTAAATATCCCTTGAACTCTACTTGGAAGAAAGGCATGAACAAGGTTTATGAGTTGAGTTTTTCTAAAACTCATTGGTGACTCCTTACTAGTTTCTTAGAAAAAAAAAAGCGTAATGATAGAATCAATTCTAATTCAAGGTCTCCCAAATAGTCAGGAATTCAAATCCTACTACACCTTCAAAAGTGTAAAGTCCTAAGGCTTTTAAAGGACCATGGGGATAAGGGAGAAGGATCCCCTACGATGGGCACACCCTCTTTATAGTATCTAATTTTCGGGCCCCTTGCTGTCGGGGGCCCAGTTCGATCGCACCGCTCGCATCGCCCCAGCGTCGCTCCTGTTCGAAACATATTTAATTTAATCTAAGTTGGTTGATTATTAATGCATAATCAAATATAATATTGGTGATCACTTGAATTAAAATCATATTAAACCTAAATTCAATTTTTAATTATCTTATTAGGCGCGATTTCAAGTACAAATTCCCTTTAAACATGCAAACAGGGGCGTGACCAAGCAATAATAATAAATCATTACTAATCAAGCAACATATGATTAATATAATAAATCATAAAAACATCATCAAAATATCGTTAATAACGTAGTAAGATCCTAGGCATGATACTAGACATATTAATAACAAATCCTAGCATGTCACTAATAATGGGATCAAAGCGTTATCCTAAACATGATACTAGAAATCAAAATAACATCCTCAACATGATTTATACTCCAAAATAAAAATAAAAAATAAGTTATAAACTACTTACTTTGATGTCTCGACCTTCATGCTATTAAAACAATACACACGTTAGTAAACTTCAAGAAAATGAAATCAATAAACTAAATAATAAACTAAATCAATTGAAAATTGAAATATAGATTTGGGACCAAACCCTCAGAACTATCAATCTAAAATTATTATTAAGAAAATTTCTCTCTCCTCCAAACTCTCTGTTCTCTCTCCTCCTCCAAAACAAAGTTATTGCCGGAAACCTAGGGTCTCGTCGGAGTTCCGACGCTGCGACCTATTTTCCGGTGAGTACCCCCGTAATTTTCCTTTATTTTATGGAGAATATTCCTTGATTCAGATTCTCGTCCCTTGTCATGGTCGAGCTCCCCACTTCTTTAAGTTCCTTGATGTTCCACCGGCGATGAAGAGGAAACGTTGCCAAGTCAACCTTACACCGTCGACCTCCACCTCCATTAAGCTTTAACCTCGTTTCGCTGGAAAGTTTTTTCTTTTTTTGGTCAATTACAAAAGGTTCCTTGGCTTGTTAGCCTCGTGGGAAGTGTTCGATGTTGTTAATTTCTTCAGTTCAAGGTTTGTGGGCTTGTGTACTCTTATTTTGTTCAGTTTATGAAAGCATAATATTAGCTCTTTATGGCATTAAATATCAAGCTACCAGTGTTGTCTTTTTTTTTTCTATTCTTATTTCAAGTACTATGGATATGTTTGAGGAACTTAGGGGGTATTTATGTTTTTCTCAGTTTGAAGAGGAGGATTTCTCTTCTCATAAGTTAGAGAAAATACTTGGGGAAATGGAGAATCCTTTTGGTATTCTGAAATTTTTTAGGAGTTTAAAAGATGAGGATAACCAGTTGTACAAGCAGAGTAATATGGTTTTAGCCATTGCAAAATACTCCTTTAGACTCAAGATCTTGTCCTTTGTTCTGGTTTGTACTGATAATGATAAATCAGTTTTTTCGAGCGAGTCTTGTTGTGTCTCTTAATCTGAACTTGGGGGCATGTTATGTTAAAGAGAGGAACTTTGACAAGGTTAGTCAATTGTGCTCGGCGGTGTTGTGTTATGGTAACTCAAATGTGAAAGCTTACTTTAGAAGAGCGGTAATAGCTTTAGAGTTAAACAAACCCGACTTGAGTTAAACAAACCCGACTTAGCTTTAATGTATCTTTAGCAAGCAGTTAAGATAGATCCCAACAACAAAGAGTTTCAAAAAAAACTCAAGGAGGTGACCTCGAGATTGGGTTGGTCTCAAAATTTTGTTGATGATGAACTTGTGGTTACAACAGAGGATGAGAGGTTTAGAGACTTTGTTCAGTTTGGGAAGGAAGAAGAAGAAAAAAGAAAGTTAGGAAAGAAGGGGAAAAGGAAAGACGGATATGGTCATGAAAAAGGGTGTGTTTGTAGATGTATTGGTGTATAAGATGACACCAAAATGGAAAAGATTGTTGCTAGCATATCTTTGGATTTGGAAGGTAAGGTCAACCCCTCCAATCAAGAGGAAAGGCCCAACGTTATTGATAATATTTTTGTTCTGAAGTCAACTTCAGAAGAAAAAAAAAATCAAATCTTACTGGCCGGGTCAAGTTATTGGTATTCGAACCAAAAACGAATTGATTCCTATCTGCATCTGATCACGGGTTAAATAGGTCGTTATGCTACCACCCTAACCAAATTAATCATTTATAATACCTAAACCTACACTAAACTAGTTAGTGGCAAGTAAAGGGTCGAACCACTAGGGAAGCACGCTAATTCAACATCAAATATCACTAATGCAAGAGTGAAAAGGGGATTGTTTTTGTTGGTTTTGTTGAGTAGAACACTAAAACTACAAGTAAGGAAGAAAATGATGATTAAAATCAATAGAAAATGACGCTAGGGATACGGGGGTGTCCAATATGATTAGAAAGAGGAGAATAATGGTGATTATCATGAAACATATGCTAAAGAACACAAGGTTCTACCTAAACAATTCATTCCCATGCAATAGTCTAGGCAAATCAATGAAAGAGGTCTACACTAATAAGGATCATTCTCATGCATCCTATTAGTTACAATCAAATTAAGAGAATAAAGAAGCACAATCCATAAAAACTCTACTTTAATAACTCATTCTCATGCAATCATTAAATAGAGGTGATCCTAATCTAGTTCAAATCACTTTCATGCATTTAAACTAGAAAACATCAAATAGAGGGCAACAATAATCCCAAGCTAATAAAAATCATGTCTTTCATCAATATATGGCATAAGTTCAATCCAACCATCATCATTCATCCAATATCAAATCATATCTTCCACCCCCTTCCCCTAGCTAAAAGTTTAGCCTAGAGAAGGGAGATTAAACATAATATCAAAACTAGCAATAAACTCAAGAAACTCAAAACAAAACATGATTGAAATCAATGAAATCAATAATAACTAGATAAACTAATAAGATTGACAAAAATAAGTAACAATAAAACAAATAAATAATATTAAAGGAAAGGAGAAGAGATTACTAAAGAAGGGATTAATGAAAGATTAAAACTTGGATCCTTGCTTGATTGAAGAAAGATTAAAACTTAAGCAAAGTTGAATACAATAAAGGAAGCTTGAATAACAATCTATTTTTCTCTCTCTATATTAGGCTAATGTTCTATGGAATTAGTACTAAGTTCATCCAAAAAAAATCCCGTCAAAACGTTCTAAGATGGGACTTATATAATCCGTACAGAGCCAGCTGAAAAAAGGAGAGGTCCGACCGAACAAAGGGAAGGTTCGGCCGGACTACAGGGTAGGTTCGGCCGAAACATGGGTAGGTTTGGTCGAACCTCCCTGATCCTGGTCTGGTCGAACTTCTGTGGTTCGACCACTCCTGCAAAATTGCCAAATTGCATCTTGTCCCTGCCTCGACATTCGGCCGAACCTCTTCTGAATCATGCTTCCTTCAGCGTCCCTTGAGCTTAGCTGCTAACTCTTGAAAATCTCGATGGTTCCTACAAAGCATAAGCATGGCAATCACAATAAAAACAAAGCGAGAAGACTAAGAAAAGGGAAGATAGAGGAGAAAAGAAAGGAGGAAGCAACACTAAGTAAAAATGCTTAGAAAAAGGGCCAAACAAGTGCAAATGAGGGGAGAATCCTTAGAGAAAAAGGATAAAAGAGTGGCATAAATGCCACTCATCAGCATCTCACCCCGACAATGTATGAGGAGGTTTCCAAGGGACGAACACTACTCCTATTGTTCTTTTCAGAAGAATTTTATCAGCATTCGAGTACTTGATCCTCCAAAGAAGAAGGATAATGTTGAAACTCAAGAAGTTTCTACACCACTGGAGATTATTAGTCACCCCCCTTTTGAAGGGCATGATAGGTGTGAAAAAACCCCAATCTTGAGCCAAGAAGGTCCGACTATAGGTATAGTCACTCATGCGTCATCATGTGAAAGTATGTCAATGCTCCTTTCAGATCCAGGACTGCCCCAGTTGAAGTCTACTACGAACCCCAAAACATGCTCCTCCTAGACGTCGAAGATATTTGCCTCCTCCCATCGCTCCAAAGTTAGAAGGAAAGCTGTCTATCAAAGAAGTAAGACTCCCTCCAGTATTACTAACTCCTTATTTTGTAGGATGAGTGGCTCTAAAAGAAGAGCATCGTATTCCTCCGAAATAATTTGGTTCCCTAATAGAAAAATATTGTATGGTCCTAGCCCTAATGTTTTTGTGTGTAATTTGTTTTATGATTAATATAATGCTTTTGCTGATTGTAAAAAAATAAATAAATAAATAAATAAATAAAGGAACTATCAACCTTTCACGTCGAGGTCGAAGTCAACGTCGAGTATGGATTGGAGTATTTGAATCACGAAAAGTAAGTATGGTGTTTAACTGGGATGTATCAAGGATTTGTTTAGGCTAAGAACATAGGTGTTTAATGATGATTGATGGTAAGTATTTTATAAGGATTGATGATGATTAGAGCTAAAGATTCTTGATGGTTTTAGCTTATTAATGATCCTTGTGGATGATTTGGAATCGGGGAAAAATGACCTTTATTTATAAGAAAAAAAGAGAGTCGAAAGATCAGAATTAGGACTGCTATAAAAACTCATTTTGAAGCGCCACGACATGTTTGTCGCGGCAACAGACTTGTCGCGAAGCAACAACTTGTCGTTTTGCGATGGATTGAGAAGATAAATGAGCTTCGTACGGATTTTGAATTCTAATGGAAATATGTTTGTGAAATATAGCCGAACGTCTTTGAATTTGAATAGGATGAGGGCTATCATATGAGAAGTATTATTCAATCTCGAACTCTTTGATCTTTATCTTTTCGGGAAGGATAGATTAGAACGTTCTAGAGGAGTCTAGAAGTTCCTAACTGGTTTAGGTTTAGGAATATGATCATATTGGGCCTAAATAAAGTATTTGGACTCTATATAATCATTGGGTCGTACTAAAGATGGACCTAGGCTCGGTTTGAGATCTGTTTAGTATTTTGGCCATAACTTGTTCGTTTTAAGTCGGATTTGAGCTTGTAATATATCGTTGGAAAACTCTTTTTAAACCCCATACAAATAAACAATATTTGGACTAGGAATATGGACTAAAATAATCTAGATTGGACATATTTATGATTTGGACACGAAATGAATGATTTTGAGGACACAATATGAATGATTTTTGTTTAAAAGACACGAAATTAATGATTTTGGATTAAAACACTTTGGTTAAGGATAGAAATATGGTTAAGGCTTTAAGGAAACTTTGCGATACTCTTCAACTCTTTACCAAACTCGTCAATAAAACGTGAAATGTACTCATCACTAGGTTTGATTTTTGGGGAGGCACAATCAGGTGTCTACATATTATAATAAAGTTTATAAGAGATTGCATGAGATCTTATTATAAGCTATACAATATAAATGAATTAGCATGTGAGATCTTATTAGGTTCCCCTTATTATAAATAATCCAAATGTCAACTTTTTATAATTTTCACTTATACAGAACGCAAGTTATTCATGATCAAAGATGTTCATTAGACATCGCGCAACTGCAAAGTGAGTCAAACTTTCAGGAACGGAGGGAGTATATTGATTGTATGTAATAAAGATACCTATAATAAAATTAATATTACTCCCTTTGTTTTTTTTATTATTATTTGCATCACTTTGACCGGCACATTTGTCGAGATGCAACTTTGACCATTAATATTTTTAATTGTTAATTAGTAAAAATTATAACAAAATTATATTATGAAACTAGACATTATATATAACGAATCTAATGATATATTATATAATAATATTTATTTATTTTATAGAGGTAAAAAAATTAAGTCAACCATGGTATATGAATAGTGCAAAAATCAAAGTGGTGCATTTAAAAAAAGCGGAGGAAGTACTATATGTTCAATATAACGTAATGTATTAGATTTACACAAGTTCTTTCTTATATAAATACATATAATATTTTTTTGATAAAAATATTTATTTATTAATAAAAATTCATATATCTACCATCCACAAATAGATTTAAATTTAAATTTAAAAAATACGTAATAATTTAGTGGAATAAAACATTATTTTAGGAGCTATTAACTTGTTGTTATATATTCTTTGTAATAATAATAATAATAATAATAATAATAATAATAATAATAATAAGATAGGAACAACTTTATATATCCCATTACCATAAAATTTTAAACTCTTACATTGAACAAATATATCAATATATATTAAGAGTTGGCAAAATAGGATTTATTAGGTTTCTTTTGATACTTGATGATTGACGAAAGATTGTATTGAGGATTTTGTACGCACTAGCCATGGGTAATTGAAGGAAATGAAAATAAATTTATTTTTTATTGTCTATATATTTTCTATTTCTATTATGTGTAATAAATGAAAGCATTAAATGCTTATGAAAATGACATCCAACACATAAATATATAAGTCAACTCATCCATCTAGAGTTTTGTCTAAAACCTACACATTTATGAAAAATTAAGTTTAATTTAAAATGTGGTGAGTGAGGTAAATTTTTAGCCAGGTAAGCTAGATGATGGGTGGCCATTTAGTGAGAGGAAATTCAAGTTTATCTCCTCGATAAACTTGAATTGTTTATCCGGGCGTATTCGCGTCATTCCGCGTTTCTGAGTAAGGGTATAGAAGTCAAATGCGCTGAAGAGCGGTAACAGCCGTTATGTTGGCAAATGTGACCCGAGTTTACTTCTGTTAATTTTAAAGTAACTCGGGTTAAAGGAAAGTAACCCATGGTCATAGGGAAAGTAACTCGGGTGAAAGTAACTGGGGTAAACTAACTTGAAGAAAAGTGAGGGGAGAAAGTGAGGGGAGCGATTTGCAGCGACTTGCAATACCACAGGCGAAATTAGTCGGCGATTTAGTAGAGACGGTGGTGGCTTACGAACACGATTTTGAATCCTTTTTGTTAGACGTTGTTATTGAGAGAAAGTCGACTAGCGAAAAAGCGGTGGGTGGTAGGCGATTTACTTTTACGAACGGTGGTGTCGCATACAGCGGTAACGTAGAAGAAGGTGGTGGCGCCTCTGGTTACGAAGACGGCAGTGGGGCTAATAGTTCTTGATTTTAAAGGTTACATTACTGCTTTTGTGTATCGTTGTTTGAATACAGATGGAAATCATGTTTTGAGTTTTGTTTTAGGGTTTGTTTTAATTATACATGTTGAAATCATCATTAAGCGAGCCAATCTATCAATAATTCAAAGGATTTGGTATAACCGTATTTCGTTAGCTGTTAATTGTATTGAATAAGACTCTTTGGTAATTTTTGTGTATGAACAATCATAAAAAAAATCACTCAAAAACCGTAACTAAACCGTAGTTTTGTTTTAAAAGTTAAAATTTTTGAAATTAATTTGGATGTTGATAAGCTATGCATTGTAAGAAATGTCAGTCATTGAAAAGTGTTTGACCATAATGTTTTTCATATAATTATAATTGCCATTCTGACAATTATTATAGAAGAATTTCATCATAAATAATTGGTTGTATTAATCTCATTTGGCTGACCTTCAGATTGATATTATTATGGGGAGTAAGCGTGACCGAAGTCCATGTAATTCTGTTTCTGATTTGGACACGGTGAGTTAGGATGCAAAGTATTTTGGTAAATGTAAATGTTCAAAAATGTACATGTAGAGTATTGATTAATACATGAATCATGTAGGATGAAGCTTGCAATTGTGAATACATGCTTAAGAAAAATCAGGTGGTTCCTGCAATTTTTAAGGTAACAATAATTGTGTAAAGAGGATTGATAATATTGTCTGTTTTAGTAATTTGTGTGTGTTATTGCTTACTGATTATGGTTCTGTTAAGTAGGATAACTGTATGACTGTTGGCGGTAAAGTGAAGGCCTAGAGGCATGTGTTGAAGGAACATGAGAGGAGAAGCTCCCGGGTAAGATGGGTATAATTGTTTGATGTATAGTAAGAGGTTTTGTATTATGTTAGTGGGACTAAGAATTTACTCCCTCTTTCATGGCAGTCGCCCAATTTGACGTGTCGGATTGAATCCTTTACAAGGATTTGTCAAACATTTGATGAGAGGACAACTTAATGGGTGAAGGGGATGGGATTTGGAGGCCTTCTAGATTTACCATCTGATTTGCAGCTGCCGAGGAAACTTAGCTATTGGCTATTGAGTCGCGTTGATCCAATAAGTAGAAAATTGATAGGTACTGATGGAAAAGAGTTCAAATTTTCAAAGAACCAAGTCCATTGGGTGTTTGGAATTCCGAATGGTGGACTTCCTGTGCCGACCAAGAAATCATTGAACACTGAAACGCGTGTAAAGACCTACGAGATCCTGGGAAAGTACGGCAAAACATGGGAGGGTAAATCAAAAAAGTTTCGTGGACGCACTTATACGTCTACTGGAATTCCTATCAATTCTAGCATGTTGGAAAGGTTGGAGGGTTATTGGGAGGCACATGACAAAGAAGAGTTTAAGACCTTATTTTTGTTGATAGTATTGCAAATGCTGCTATGTCCAACTCAGTCGCCACGATTAGCTTCTGACCTTGTTCCAGCCTTGACTTGTGCCTTAGATTGTGAGAATTTTGATTGGTGTGAACTCGTGTTGGGTAGACTCATGCAAAGTGTTTTGAGTTTCGCTAGGGGGTTTTATGCATCTGGCATTGCAAAGGGTTGTGGTGGTTGTACCATGTTCTTAGTGGTAATTCCTGACATTATGTTGTTAGTTTGATGATTATTTACTTAATTACTCCGTTACTTGTATTATAGATTTTCTACTTGGATAGGTTAAATAGAGATCCAGTTTGTTGGGGAATTTTTCCCCGTATTAAGGTTTGGAATATGCAGCACATTAGAGCTGCTGCTAAAGAAGACAAAATTACAGCTACTGGAGATTTTGGAAACCTTGGGGTAAGGTCCTGTGAATATGTGATGAATGATCTGTGAGATTAACAACCCCATCAACTAATACTTTTACAAAAATGATGCAGATGCTAGACGTTGCGTATGGTGAGCAGCACCCTGTTATGGCTAGGGATAGTAATGGCCCAGTTGACACTGCCCAGGTATATCACAACCTCTGTACTATATTTGTCTATTAGCAAATGGC
The DNA here is from genome assembly GCF_948465745.1 of Chenopodium album. Lineage (NCBI taxonomy): Eukaryota > Viridiplantae > Streptophyta > Magnoliopsida > Caryophyllales > Amaranthaceae > Chenopodium > Chenopodium album. The sequence continues at coordinate 33,636,663 of NC_137848.1, read as the reverse complement.
TCTATATGATCTGGGAAATTATGATTTGATTTGTATTCAATTTGGTATACATGTTGTGGAGGAATTTGGCAGTAGTAGGCGTGCGACAACTTCAAAAAAGAGGAGGAAAGGGAGAAATGAAATAAAACCATTTTTTCGTAATGATAGTAGTGCAATGATGAAGCTTCCTGCGTATCCTCTGAGTTGCAATTATGGTGTAAACTCACAATTTTGTCGGCCATCTGTTTCACCATTGTTACCGGTGTGCGAGGTTACTATTTTTTAAACAACTCAAAACCACAATGGGCTTTTCCCTTGCAATTCACGACTTTTAATCGGAAAACGCCAAGCAGCCATTGCTCTGCCATGTTTATTTCTCTGCAAAGGTGTCAGATAATTGTCCTTCAATTGGGGATGCCATCTTTGAGTTGGAAGGAAATAACAATTTGGTAATTTTACTTAAATTGTAACACAGTTTGTATAATTTGTGTTAGTATTATCACGTTGCTCATAAAAACTTTATTGTCTTGTCACAGCTAGGTGAATTGCGGGGCATGCTGAATGTTGAAGTTTTAGGATCTTTTTCAACCAAGCTTGGATGGAGTGTGAAGATTCTGAATAACAAACCTGTACTTAAACCACACTAAATCAAACGACAATGATGCAGGCATACTATTTCGAAGAGAGAGTCATCCCATAAGTAAGACATGAATTCTCAGTGCTCTTAATCTGTTGTAATTTGTATTCATTTCTGAAAATTTCAATTTCGTTTAATTCGAACACCGGTATTGTATGAATAATTATTTCCTTCCTCAATGTTTTACTCTAAATAATTTTAATGGATTGAATTGTTTAGAAATGGCGGCCCAGTTGTTGAAATGAGCCTAAGGAATCAGAATTGTATGAATAGGCGACCCTTAATCTTGTAATCAGAATTGTATGTTGCCTTAATCTTGTAATCTTTTTTTTTTAAATGGAGTGGACCAAAGTTAAGAAATGTCGGCCCTTGTCTTTGGATGGGCTCTTGTTTTGTAATTGGGCCATGTAATTGGGCCATGAAGGCCCTTTTTTTTATAAGTTTTTTGGCAGGTTATTTTCATTTTTTTATGATAATACTTAAATGGGCGGGCTATTGGAACTTATCCTTACGAATGTTACAACACCAGTAAGTAATTTATTTGGGCCCTATTAAGTTGGATATGTTTTATAATTGGGCGGATCCATGATTATTGTACTAGTAATTAAGTGCAAAGACCAAAAAAAAAAAAAAAAAAAAAACCAAAATAAGTCTTTGATTCTTTCTCACTGCTTACACATAGCTGAACGATCTTAGCAAGAGGCTAGCAAATTGTTAAATTCATACATTTAATAGACTTAAACAATTACTACATTTGAAAACTGCTTCACAATACGCTTTGTTTTTGGTCTACTGTCCACTCCCTTTATGGACTACATTCCAAGATATATGGTTCTCTCCACCGTCATCTGTCATTTGGAACTTCATAAACTTTGTAAAAGTTAGTATCACCACACCTTTAATCAACCCTACAATTGAGTGGCCGCAAATCCGGAATGCATTAAGATCTTGGCTAATCAGCCTAGCCATTTCAACTAAGACTCGTGTCTCTGTTAGAAATATAGCATCAGGCATATTCAGCTCTATAAGCATGCATAAGTTTTGAAGAAAAGATTCGTGAGCCATGTGCCTGCAATTCCATAAAACATATTTTGCCCCTCCTTCAGACTTGAACTCATTCTTGATGTTGAATGCCATTTGTATGTGTCTACCATCCATCTCATTTCTTGTTAAAAGGGTAGATCGATGTTTGACCACCGACAACTGACGGCCTCTGCTAGTGACGAACGACTTCAACATGTTACTGTAACTATTGAATGATATTGTGTGATCTCCTTCAACCAGGGTGCAGGTTTCTGTACACGTTGGGAGTATAGAAGGAGGGTCAATAATGGATATGATGGACTTTGGTATAGTGTGTTCAATACCAATGCCATCCATCCCCCCTTCATTCCTTAATATGTTCCTGACAAGGATCTTTAGAGGAGATGGTAGAAGTGCCAAATCCGATAAATCGGGGATGAAATACGGGAAGATCTTGTTTGATTTCGTGATAACCACGACATCCGATGAAGGAAGTTTTCCTTCTGCAATCCACGATGCTACAGTCTGGCCATCAACCATCTTGACATCAATGGTCCCAGATGGACCTACCCGTTTAGACTGCAACACTCCGACTAAACCGCGGCCCAAACGGCTAACACCAAACACTTTATTAGGTGGTTGTTGCTGTAGTTGAAGATTACTAGTCTCAACAATTGGTACTGCCAATACTCGAATTCTTTTGTTAGTGCTTTGGTAAGTATGGAAATTTGTGAAACTTGCTTTGCGTTTGATAGGTTTGATGGAAGATGGATATATTTGTATGTGGAAGTTTTCTTCCATATTTGGGGGCTTTGTGAGTATAAATTTAGGTTCAAGGGTTGTGTTTGGATGGAGTGTTATGTGGTGGTTGCATGTTGCCTTTTATAACAACTGTACAAGGGCGGGAATACATCAATAAGTTTGGCGCCAACTCCAAGCATAATAATTTCTTGAATTTGGCGCTATATTCAAGTAAATGTTTTTGTCAAAAGATTTTTATCTTATTTTTTTTCTTTTACATTATAATTTAAAGTTTTTTATTTAATAGATTTAACAATTATGTGATGATATTATCTAACAATGATTTTAGATTATAATTCCTCTGTGACATGGTAGTTAGTGATTAGTTGAGGAGTCAAATACTAGATTAAAAAAAAATACAGTATTACAATAATTTGATGTGGGGAATAAGAATATGCTACAATTACAATACTTAATTATAATAATTAAAAAAAATCTGAATAATATGCTACAATTACAATACTTAATTATAATAATATTTTGTTCCAATTAATTAATCAGAATATAATGCACAGAATTGGAACAAAATATTATTACACCTGCCTTTAATTGAGAAGTTCAGACTTGTATTTCATAAAATCAATAAACATAACCACTTTGTTACTGTGCATTATATTGTGAATAATTGTTTCTTGAGAGAGAGACTCAAGTTTAACTACTACTTAAAAAATAAAGATGTTATAATCACAGTTTGTTAAACTAAATTTTTTTAACATTGGATTAATTTAGAGTACAGGACAAGTTCATGTTACAAATATAAGATCATATTACAGGTTTCGGAGACTGCCTTTTGTTATTGAAAATTTAATTGTTAATGTAATTGTTTGAATTATCTACTTAATTTCCTCATATTTTTTATTTTATGCTATGTCCAAAATTAATTAATTGATAGCTAAACAAAAGCACATTTCCACCATAATTCATTTCCATATATTTCACAAAAGAGGGCTCTACTACATCATCATGTGGCAAATTTTACAATAAACCAAGACCTACAATCATCGCATCTCATACATTGATACCTCCATTGAGAGATGCTTCAAAAGACAACTAAGACCCATACAAATATTAAACAACATAAACAACTACCGAGTACAAAATATGCACCCTAATGTGCAGATAGTAACCAAGAACAGCATGAGTTACACTAGATAACAGCAAAAGTAAGCATCTAAACCACGAAATCATAACAAATAAGATACTAAACTTGAAGATCATTCAAAATGTTTCATGGTTTTCTTGATTCATGGTAGGCTATGCACTTAATTCACCCCATATCTCTTGGGGAATCTCCACTGCCAATGGGTATGCGAACACCTCCTCTTCATTCTTAATTTTGGCTTTTCCTACGGTATGAACATCTGTGAGCATTAGATTCTCGTGCATGAGAATGAGTTTTGTTGGTTTGACATCAGTCAATGCACCCCACATCTCAAAAAACCTCCATAGCTTAGTGTTGAGTTTGGCAGAAATTTTGCGCCTCCTTGGATCATTCTTCACGTCCCTTATCCAAAAGAGCTTGCGACGGGTGTTGAGATTGTCCTCCGGGTTCTGTCAAATTAAAATTTCAAAGTACTAATGTTAACATAGGACAAACGAACATGAACACGAATATACTAATAATTTGTTATACTATATGTTTTAAAAAAATATATATATATAAATAAATATAAAATATATGTTAAATTATCGTATACCTTTCCATGAACGACCAAGACATCACCACCAACAATCCCAACCTCGGATGCAGTTGCATGAGGTGGTATGACAACACCGTTCTTCTTAATGGTCAGATCTGTATCCACCTTGTAGTCGACTTTGTTGGCGTAGTCCTTGTAGATAACCCTGAAACTCTGTGTCTCCCTTATAGCATATTAAACCCCGTGGTCGTTGCTTTGCTGGCTCTTGACTGTAACAACGTATACAACCTCACCAGTAGCAGGAGGTACATATGCTCCACTGATGTCCAGGTTGACCATGACCTTATGCACATCATCATCAGCATTGATGTCCATGTCATCCTCGTTCCCTTCACGGACGAAAATGGAGTCAAAGATGGAATTTTCTAGGACCGTAAGGTCAGTGATGGCGTCACTTTGGTCATTGTGTTGCTCAAAGGACCTCCCCTCTTGTGCTGGTTCTTTTTTGACATTGTTCAGCACTTCATTGCCTACAACAACGTTGTCAGAAGGAAGTTGTTGAGGTTTAGTAGTGTTACAAGCTGCAGAAGTGGAGGCCTTAGCCCGTTCGAGACTTGGGAAAGTGACAGTGAAACCCATTTGCTTTGATAGTCGTTTAGCAATTGTAGAAACTGGGATATCTTTTCGAAAAAGAGCATTTCTTTTGAGGATTTTGGCATAAAGGCTTTTTGTTTTGTGGTGTTTTTTTTTGAGGTGGTTTATCATGGGTTTTTTGAGTTTCTCAGGGGCTTTTAAGTGTTTCTTAGGGGGTGAAGTGGCATCACTTTTCTCTCCACCTCCACCGTCGTGGTCGGGGACCTTAGACAGTTGGGATGATGAAGCCATTTGGTTTTGAGTAACAGTTTCTGGGTAGTGGTGTTGAATCATGAAGGTTTATGATCACAAGTTTTATTTATAGGGTTTTGGAACAATACAGGGAGAAACCCTAATATGAAGAAGAGAAGGGTTGAATTTTAGTCATACACAAGGTGCATATGTGTCATGACGTTATTTGCCGTTGAGGTAATTTGGTATGTGTCCTTATTATTGCAGTATATGTATCTTTATTTCTTTGGCAATTTAAAAATAATAAATTAATAAAATAAAGTAATAATTTTTTTTTAAATAAAAACCAACAATATTTACGTTTTTTACTCACTAGTAAATGAATTTACTTACATTGACTTGGATATGATAATATTTTTCATTAATTAATAATTTCTGTAGAAATATAATTTGATAAAATATTATATTCTCAATATTATATATCTACCTCTAAGTTGTCTCTAAAAAGGATAATATTATAATCTACCTCCTAGTTGTCTCAAAAAAGGATAATATTATAATCTCAATGCGTACAAATGATTTTAAAGCAAAGTTGTGAATTCTAATTGTACTTGTAATTTGCTTTAAACCTATAATCAAAGTGTAAGTTAAAAACCGATGATATAAAAAAAAGAAAAAATCAAAAAAGCTACTTATAGCTATTATCTACCTCCACAAACAAATCATTAATTTAAATAAGAATCAATTATTTTGTAAAGTCATCATGTACTCCTACCTTTCTATATAAAAGATAAGTACTAAGATTAGAAAGATACTATGATGACAAAATTAATCAGTTGTAAGTTGTTGAAACAAAGTTATTATAATGTTACACTACCAAACTCATATTATAAAGTTGTGAACTCAATACTTAATTCCTAATTGTTAAAAAAAAAAGATTCGATCCCAAATATAAGCTGTGAATAGATAATCATCTAAACCGAATTAAATAAATTCTGAATTCTGTAAATTGTAAATAATTTAAAATGTGAATTATCTAAGTTTTGTATTACCTAAATTGTTTATTAATTCTAAATTTCAGACGTGAATTATCTTAATTGTAATTATTTTAAAAATGTCAATTGCCTACGTGAATTATCTAAAACTGTCAATTATTTTAAATAAATGTGAATTTATCATTTTTTACGAGGTTACAATAGATAAAATTATCCATGCTACTACCCCTAAACACATCCAAAGGCAGTAGTCTCAATCTTATTGTAAAAGGCAATTTTGTCCACCATGCGCCGTTTGTAGAACAGGCGTTTCAGTAAACAAAAGGTGAAATAAATAGTCCGAAGTGGATTTCTTAAAATACGGTGAGTAATAATATTTTCTAGTATTGAACCTAAAACTATAATGAATTGTCATTGTCAAAGTACTTGTATTTGTGTATAAAGCTATATGTGAAGTCGTGTATAATGTTTTTTGATGGAGCACATTTCATTACTTGCTGCAATCAACTAAAAAATGACTATAATTTCTACCTACTCCACCCTATATATCAGCAAAGTAGGGTACTATAATTATGAGTTGTCACCAAAGTTCCTTTTTCTATCAAAAATAAAGTAATTGTGTGTTCCAAAGTCTGAAAGCAAACCTTTTCACCACCCAAATCTTTTATCCAATGAACCGTTTATTTTATTATAATAATAATTGACATATAAAGTTCAATTTCAAGGAAATTTACCAGTTTTTGACGAAAAATAAAAATATTTTTTAGAATTGTATTATATTAGATTTTGTTTCAGTTGTAAATGTAAATTGTAAACTATTAAGGTTGTAGATTTAGCTATATTGATAATTGATAAATCAATTTAAAAATTTAATAATTTAAATTTAAAATATTTATAAGTCAAATTAAATATATGCAAAGGACACAAATAGATTCGAAATAAGGGATGTAATATGTGAATTGACAAGTCAATGATTTACAGCCAATTTGATCTTTGTTAGTACAACTTATTAATGTGTGAAAGGGGTGGAAAAAATCAATAAAATCCATAATAAGAGGATTGTGATTTGTGAGTATTGAGTATTTCCTACTTTGAAAATGCACATTACTTCTACTAGGTGCTCTTCAATAGATACTGTTTTAAATAGAGGGTTTCGTTCTGGTCACATCACTGAGATATGTGGTGATGAGGGCACAGGAAAGACACAGTGGTGTTTGCAAATGATGTTAGCTGCTCAGCTTGATCCTTCACTTGGGGGTTTAGGAAGTTCATCGGTGTACATACAATCAGCCGGTCATTTTCCATCAGCTAGAATGAGTGAAATGATCCCGCTTGTTTTTGGTTCATCGGCAACACAAGGTCAGCACCCTTTAGAGAGAATATTAGTCAAAACGGTAGACTCTCCACACGATCTAGTAGGAACCGTGCAATGGCTTGAGTTATTATTACAAAGCTCAATAGGCACGCAAGGTCATTATCGAGTTGTTGTCATCGACTCAATTTCAAATATATGTCGTTTCCATTTTAGTAACACAAGAGAGTCCATGATGGAAAGGACTGCAATTGTGAATGTGGTATCACACGGTCTAAGATCGTTGGCACAGAAATACGATCTAGTTATTGTAGCAGTCAATGATGTCATAGAAGTGCCCCCGAATGGGTACGATAGTGGTGCCAATATGATAATGTCGAACGGGATGAGGGTGCGTCCTGCACTTGGAAAATCATGGTTTAATAATATTTCCACTAGGATATTTATGTCTAAGAAATTTAATAACATTACTGAGAAATGGGATAGAACAATAACGTTGTTGTCCTCCCCCGTATCAGAAAATGATGGGTGCACTTTCAATATTAGTAATGCAGGTGTTGTTGATGTATATGAAAACAAAGTTTGATAGTCTTAATTTAGTTTTCTTCAATTATAAAATTTCACCAGTAAATAAAGGTTATTAAATTTTAGCTAGTAATGATCTTTTTGTCTACTTTAGTAAAATAAAAATTTTATGTTACTTTATTGAATAATGATCGTTTTGTCTCGTAAATAAAGTTATTGAATTTAAATTTCAGTGTACTCGGCATTATTTTGTAAGAATAAACGTTAATCCTTTTGGGTTTTATTATTTGCTACTAATAAATATGACTTTTCATATATACTTAATTGTAATATTCCTATAATGGGTGATTCTTTTCACCAAAAAAAAATAATGGGTGATTCTTGGGATTTTTGATTTAAAAAATCAAATATCGAATACCATCATCGAGTAATACATAACTTAATTCAAGAAAAAGGGCTGACATTTTAAAATATGATGTTGACAATTCACAACATTATCTTCTAGGAACTCATCAACAAATCTAAAAAGTTTAAAAGTGTGGCTGATGGATTTGACAATACATTAGTAATTGTATGAAGAAACGGATTTTCTGATGGCAATATCTATTGTATTTTGCTGTAAACAAAGCAAAATTGATGGCAATAACTAGTACAACCTACATTAGACTTGTAAGAATTCATAATGATGACTAGTAATAGGCTTATGTTTCCAAAGTGGCTTATATTTCCAAAGCGGTGTAGTTCAATAATTAGGATAAACACAAGAAACAAAATTGAAAGAAGACTACCGTTTGAGATCATTTACCTCCAACTTTAATATTTTTTTTTTAATATTAAACGTGCTATTATTTTTTTTTATTGTTGCTATTCACATTTTTTTTCCTTTATCATATGTATTTTAACATGTTGTAATAGTCTATAAACTCACATTATTTATAAAATTATAAAATTCTACTAACTGTAAATCTTCCATTTGTATTTTCTTAACTACAGAAGTTTGAGTTTAAATGATTTGTATTTTCTCGTAATTACTTTTGCCAAAATGTATTCAATTCGAAATATATACTGAACTTTTAAAAACATTTAAAAAAAACAAATTTTTTACAACGCAACAAATAAAATTAAAGTTTAAGTAACGTGAAATTAAAAGATCTATAAAAGCTGAATATTAAAAAAATAAATAATAAAATAGAACGAATAACATTTCGCATCATTAGATTAACATGATTACATTAACTTTCATATAATAGCTAATAAAAAATGGTCAAGATGATGCAAGTAATTTGGGAATCAACGAGTATAACTTGGACTATATAGTCACGCACTCACGCCTTCCATAAATCATCAGGGACATAGGATCGGGTACAAGTTTAAAGGATCTAATCATCTAATCGTATTGAGGAATTTTCGAATTACACTCTCTTAATCTAATTAAAAGCCGATTTTGGGCTTTAGATTGGAATCGGAACGAGCAGTGCATTCAATTTTCCAATCAAAATCCGAATAACTCCGAATTAATCTCTTAATCCAAACAATGCAATCCAATTAAAAAGTTATTTAAGTTGTCCAATCAAATCCGAATAACTCCGGATTAATCTCTTAATCTAATTATAAAGCCGATTTTGGGCTTTAGATTGGAATCGTAACGAGCAGTGCATTCAATTTTCCAATCAAAATCCGAATAACTCAGAATTAATCTCTTAATCTAATTATAAAGCCGATTTTGGGCTTTAGATTGGAATCGGAACGAGCAGTGCATTCAATTTTCCAATCAAAATCTGAATAACTCCGAGTTAATCTCTTAATCCAAACAATGTAATCCAATTATAAAGTTATTTAAGTTGTCCAATCAAATCCGAATAACTCTGAATTAATCTCTTAATCTAATTACAAGCGGTTCTTGGCTTTAGGCTAAAATTGGGACGATCAGATCATTCAACTTTCCAGTCAAATCCGAATAACTCCGAGTTATTATCTTAATCTAATTACAAGCGGTTCTTGGCTTTAGGCTAGAATCGGGACGATCAGATCATTCAACTTTCAAATCAAATTAATATAACTCCGAGTTATTCTCTTAATCTAATGACAAGCGATTCTTGGCTTTAGGCTAGAATCGGGACGATCAGATCATTCAACTTTCCAATCAAATCCAAATAACTCCGAGTTATTCTCTTAATCTAAATACAAGTGGTTCTTGGCTTTAGGCTAAAATTGGGATGATCAGATCATTCAACTTTCCAATCAAATCCGAATAACTCCGAGTTATTCTCTTAATCTATAAGTGGTTTTGGCTTTAAATTGGAAGCGGTATGTTCTTTCAACATTCCGATCCATTCCGAATAGGTCCGAATTACTCTCTTAATGAAAAAGAATCCAATTATAACCGGTTTTTGGCTTTAGATTGGAATCAGGACATTCTTTCAACTTCCCAAACTAAGGACCAATAACGATAAATCCAATGTTTCACAATACAAATCACAACTCCTTTAACAATAATATGTTTTATTAAACTTCCTCAAATCATCTTAAAGTAAGGTTTAAAGTAAGGTTGGTCTTAGTTAATCATCTTATCATTAAGAATTTTTACTCGTTTTAATTTTTTTGGTAAAGGGTTAAGGGTTTGGGATTAGGGTTAAGGGTTTAGGGTTAAGGGTTAGGGTTTGGGATTAGGGTTAAGGGTTAGGGTTTGGGATTAGGGTTAAGGGTTAAGTGTTTAGGGTTCAGGGTTAGGGTTTGGGATAAGGGTTAAGGGTTAGGTTTTAGGGTTAAGGGTTTAGGGTTAAGGGTAATTTAGTAAATTGAAATTTAGTAATTTGAAATTTTTCCTATAAAAGGAAAGAATTGTAGCCACAACTCACACAACTTCACCTCACTTCTTTCATATCTGACTTTTTCTAAAATACAATTAAATACATACACAACAAACAAAAATCCAACCATCCTTAAAACCTCAACAATGGCTTCCTTTGACCCTGCTAATCCTGTTTATCCTCAGGGTTGCTATCTCGTCCCCACTACAGACGAGATGTGTTTCTGGGAGCCCAACTTCGACGGAAAACAGGAAATAGACTTCAACAAATACACGTACTATGTTGAGACCGAGAGTAAGCAGCTTCTTAGGGTGAAAGATGAAGTGTTGCGTGACATCTTTCACAGCCCAGAAAGTCCGTGGGAGGACAAGCCGAAGGGGATGGTTATGCTTTCGCCTAAAGGTATTAAAAAACCATCCCATATCCCCAATTTGTTTGACATAGTTGGTCGAATTAATGTTAACGAAGTGTTTGTTAAGCTGCATAATTTTAATTTTGAGTTCCCAAGGTCTAGCAACACAAAACTTATTCCTAAGTTTCTGCAAGGTTTTGTTGACCCAGAACCTATTCTAGACTTTAATGGACCAGTTTATGCCTTAGATGACAATAGGTTGAAGACAGAAATGGGTTGTTACACTGATGGTCTCCAGATTTTTTACATGTTTTCTCCACTGACCCATATTGAGTTTTCTGTAGCAATTGGGAGGTCTGATTCCCACACTTGTGATAGGTATTCCCAAGTTACCTTAATGCCTGAAATTAAGGAAGGAGAGTTAGCCTTTGATCTAGGTTCAACCTGTATTTTATGGAATGCTAGGGGAGTTACAAGGCCGTCCTTTGAGTCTAACTTTAAGAAGATGATGGATATTCACAATCCTGTTGTTGTCATTGTTACTGAGGTCCGTGTTTCTGAGATTAATTTTGAGAAATTAGCTGGAAATTTAGGGGAGCATTTGGGCTGGAATATTGATGAGAGTGTGGGTTTAAAAGAGGGGTTGGTCTGGTTGTGGGATAAGCGTAGGGCTGAAGAAGACGAAGTCCTGGTGGCCGGTTCAGCTACCTGCCCTCTTCGTGTGGTAGCTTCAATCAAGGTATATTATAACAACTTAAACAACTCAAAGTTACTATGTAAATTATTTATTGTGTAAGTAATTTGTTTTTTTTCCTCTTGTTACAAGGCAAAAGCAGCTGTGGTGACTGCCCCGACGGGTGGAGAGATGGAGGTTGATTCCACTCAGAAGGCTGTAGAGGAGGTGGGTTCGACTTTAAATGTTGAAGTTAATTAGGAAAGGCTTGATTTGCATGCGGATGTTTGCATTAATTATTTGTCGGCTATGGAGATTATTATTATGTACCCTAAATATCACTGTCATGGATTTAGTACTAATTTTATGTTTGTGTTAAGTAATTAGTATGCTTTGTAATGTGGTGAACAATGTTGTTGGTTTGTATCTTTAATTAAAGGTTAATGAATTAGTAGTAATGTTGTGTTAATGATTGTGTTATTATTGAGTTGTGACTTGATATAGTAACATGGTTTATATTAAACAAAGTACTTACATATTTAGATTACGAATTAATTATTATTTTTGAAAAAAGTAACCAAATTTTTGTGGAAATTCAGGCTTGATCTTTACAAAATTAATGTTACAATTAAGCTTAAATTTATATAATCTAAATTGATCCAAATATAATTATTAACATGCCTTTTAAATAAATTACATTGAATTGGATTTTAATGTGAAATTAATTCTTTCCATAATGGTATAAAAAGTTGATAACTCGTTTCATGTTAAACAAATTTATTGTATGTATTTGCCTAAGTTGGAAAACTTTGAGTAAGTAACAAGATTTATATGATTAAACCAAAACAAAAAAAAAAAAAATTAAATAAATTTTGAAGTAGAATGAAATCAGTTGAAGCCCACAATAAGATCAAGTGTTACAAGCATATGATTTTAGATTCATATACATAGTAGTAGCCCTTAAAAACCATAATTTTAGCTTACAAGTTTGATTGTGATGTAACTAATTATGAACAAGATAATTGCACAAATAATCATTACATTGCCAAATTCATTACTAGTAAGTCTTGCCATCCCAGTCTTCTTCTTGAGTTGATTGTTCTCTTCAACAAGCCTTTTATTTTCATGCTCCATGCAAATCACCCGGCTCTTGAGGACAGTAAGATCGGTGTTGAGCTTGTGTTTTTCACTCAGCAGCACATTGGTGACATCCCTTTGCCAGTCCAACATATCTTCATCAAACCATTCAAAGTAATCGTAGCCCCTTTGCCCTGTTTCAAAGTTGTAGAACTTGCATGCCAAGAATCTCCTACCAGGATTGTCATGTGTCCATGAGGTTCTCTTTGACACAGGGAGGCCACAATTACATTTTTTACCTCTATGTGCCATTGAAATAGAAATAAGCAAATCAAGTTGATAAGTTTAAGATAGCAATTCGAAAATGCGAAAACAATATACGGACTTAGGGAGCAAAATGGTAGTACAAAGTCTGAGAAATGCACAATCACCGTTTTATGGAAAAAGTAAAAAGGTGTTCATGGGTAATCTAAAAAGAAGATTTTTTGCTGTTCATATATCTATATCTAGAATATTAATAGTAGGAGTAGGAGTAGGCAGTAGATGTTGTAGCTTGTAGTGCACTAAAACGAGCCCTATTGGTGTTTTCAAGCTTTAGAAATTATTTTTTATTTTTGTTTTTTTTGGACATGATATGAGATTTGCCTCAATAAAATACATCATCATTATCTTTTTTTGGATAATAGCTTGTTGTTTGATGATATGCGTAGAGGTGCCAAGCTGTGCTGTTGATGCTGTAACTTTTGACATTATGAGCTTGAGTTAATAAATTTTCCCATTTTCCCGTCATCCAAAAAAAAACAAAATAATAATCTTTTAACATAAGTTTATAAATTTTTTAATTTATAAATCATAATTTATTAAATTTTTAACCCTAATTTATTAATTTAAATAAATTTACAAATTTACTATTATATTTTATTAGTGAAATATGACTATGTAATGAAATACGACATATATGTACTTTCATTACTAATGTAATGATGTAATATGAATACATATATGGTTGTTATTTACATATTATAAAATCGATTAAATAAATCTAAAATCAAATAAATTAAAATAAATAAATAAAACACATGGTTTGTGTTGTTAGACCCCCCAATAGCTTGTACTCTTTCTACCTTTTTATATATATACTTGAAGGAAGTTCAATATTGAAGACACCTTTACCCTAAGCAGCTGCAATGTTTGGGAAACGTAAATCTATCACCTCTCAACATGCACAACAACAACTCTCAACTAGCTTGAAAGGGGTGCAATATCATCCACAACACCCTACCATGTACTTCAAACCCGTATTCTCTACAGACGAGCCTGAGTTAAATTTCAATAAGGTTGAATATTTCTATAGCGGGAATGAGATTTGTGATGAAATGAAAATTCCAAGTGCGGTCCTCCATGAAGAGCTCTGCAATTCACCTGAGCACCTCCTGTGGTATAGCCAGCCGTGGAGAGTAATGCGGTTGGGTCCAAATGATGTTCGACCCGCATATACACCAATTATTGAAGATGTGGAGGCGTACATGCATAAAGGAGGAGCTATGTTCTTGAAATGGTTCTGCGAACGAAATTGCCCAGGTACGCCTGAGTACATTCCTCGAGAAATTAAGCCAATTCTTTATTTGATGATTGAGATAAACACAGACCACCTACCTAAGTATAGCCTCCCTTTAGAGACAAGGGATATAATAATGGGGGCGAGTAGAGCAGGAGTCCATGTGATGGAGGTGAGAAATAATTTATCAGTCATTGAAGTTGATGTGGATGCCAGCATTACAGCTATAAGTAGTAACAGGTATTTCCATGTTAAGGTGAGGTCAGAAAAGAGCGACAATTTCACAAATGAGAAAAGGTTTGAAAAAGGTTCTGTGGTTATTGTTTGGAATACAAGAAGCGTCCATCGTCCATCATTTAAAGAAAATTTTGCGCGACTAGTTAAGGCTTTTAATCCCATGTTGTTTGTGCTAACTGAGTCAAGGGCTGCACTCCCAATGTTAAATGAAATAACTAAGAATATGGGAGGCAAGTACAGGATTGAAGCGTTTGGACCAAACATTGGATTAGGCGGTGTCCTGTTAGCATGGGACTTTAGGGTTGAGCCTTATTTCATGCATAGACAATCCACTATGTACGGGCGAATTGTGTCCCTGACAACAATAGTAAGTTTTCAACCTCCATATTTGATCCCTTTTTCATTTCGTTGTGTTAATACACTGCAACCTATTTCATTGCATTGGCTTATAATTGATCCCTATGTTATTTCATTTTGTTAATAATGCAGCCTAGCTACCGACTCAAGCACTACATACCAGCCATTATGGATATGTGGGAAGAAGATGATATTCCGGAGTACAACTGGGAATGGGATGAAATATAAGTAACGTGTTTCGAATACTTACATATTTTGCAAAAAAAAGGCCTGATGTATTTAATGGATTAGGTTTGTTATTCACCTGTAATCAGTAATGTATCTTACGATACATTATTCCTTTTTACGGCCATCATTATCATATGGCTTAGGCCTTTAGTGTGTTTCAATATTTTCAACTTAGTAAAAGGCCCGAAACCACTTAGGCCCAATGTTATCTATTACCAAATGAGTTACGCCATTTTGGGTTTCAGTTTTGTGAATTATTAGCCCGTTTGGATTGCAATGTTAACACAAGAGTAAACGTATGGGCCAGCCCAGTGGGTTATAATACATGAACACTTGATAACAATTATTCTTTGATCTATTATGTATACAGGACCCCAAATCCACTTTTTTTACCAGGCCTACAAGTATGATGGGCCAAAGTCCATCAAGGATGTTTTTTCCCCATTTATAATCAAAAAGAAAAATCAAAGGAAATTGGGCATCAGGAATTACTAAACCATTTCAGACATCATTTTCCACCGCAGAAACTTCAAAACTAATTTCTAGTTAAATTGTATCTCAGAAAACTAACCCAATGCAATACTACCAACATTGGTTTCCATAAGCAATGGCAAACAGCCAGCAGGAAGCAAATTGTATCAGAGCAAACTAACCCAAACCGAGTAACATATAATCCTAACACAGTCAAGCCTACTACACTACACTAGAGCACAACAAGTACACCATCGTGACTTAAAAAAACCATACAAAGGATCCTCAAAAGATGGATGCTAGATTCATGGTGTGCATCCTCATCAAAAAGTTTAAAAAACAGAAATCAAAAGAATCCTCACTGCTGTCTGTGCCAATACCATCCACCATCTTCAGAATTCAAAAGACTCCTCACCGCTGTCTGAGAAAAATTCATCTGTGTCAGGAGTACAATTACTGTCATCCTCATTACCATTGAGCTCCATGTTCTCTTCCACAGCGTGTTCTTTCACCCAACGTTTCCTTTTTTTCTGTGATGAGAGAGGAATGTAATCATAAAACCTTTGTTGTTTACAAAAACTTACCATTAAATTACCATTAAAGGACGATGGGTAGTAGGTGTCAAGAATAAATTGATCAGCAGGCTGCAAAATAACATACAATATTAGAGTTTTCATATTGGACTGAAATCATAAAATATGCGGGGGAAACATTATAAAGCAACATACATCTGGTTGTTTCTCCTTTGGCTGTGCTTTTTTATAACCGGTTTCTGCATGACTTTTGTTCCTGCTACCTTTTGGTCGCCCTCGCCGCTTTTTCTGTACAACTGGATCAAGAATAGCTGACTTCTTTTGGGCAGTCGGTGTTCCATGTTGTTGAGACCAATGGAGGTTATCAACATCAACAGACAGATCTGTGACATGTTCTTGGGCAGCTGGAGGAGTGTCAATAGAGGCACAGGGGTTATCTGGTTTTTGTACTGAAGAGGCAACTGTTAACCGCACACCACATGATTGTTGCTCTACTTGAGAGCCATCAGCTGGGAAATGAGAAACTTCTTCGGCTTTTTTTTAGAAGATCTTTCTTCTGCTTCAACGCTGCCACTTCACCTTGAAGCTTTTTAAGGGAAGTCAGCACAAGGTGAACGGTTTCATCGTCAACCGATGTAGCAAGATCAGATAAAGGCTCAAAAGCGGTTAGCAGTTTATAGGATCTCTTCACTTGTGCCGAGTGAGAGGGATCATGGTAAGGGACTTTAACCCTTGTATGCCTCCGATTTAAATCCTTCCGCCACCGCGTAAGTATATATTTCTCAGGTATGTCAAAAACCAAGTTCTAATCAAATATCCGGAACATATGTTTGCATAAGATCCCAAATGTTTCAAATTTCTGGCACTCACAAGACACTTCTTTGGTGACACTGTCAAACGTGACGCGGTAAAACCTTCGACGATCTGTTATTATCTCCTCCCTGTATCCTTGTGGAACAATCCATACTCTATCTTCAACCAGATACTGAAATACTGTTTTCGACAACATTTTCTCATCACGACAATAGCAGTACAGGAGTCTTGAAAGCTCAGTCTGTATTTCTTCAAATTTTGTGTCAGTGTAAATCTGTTGAAACAGCTTCTCCAGCTTGAAACCACTCACCAGCCTACGAACATACTTTGAGCAATTGTCATCCGCATCAGTTTCATCCTTAACGCGCTTTGTCATTGCTCGGTTATATTGTCTAGGAAATTCATGTAACTTGGTCTTCCGATTCACAAAGCCGTCAAAAAAATTGTTTATGCTCTCCACTCTTTGAGTAGTTTTCATACCGGCCCAAAAGTGCTCTTTCATGAACGCCGGAACCCACATGTGTCTCTCTTTGAACATATAAGTCAACCACTCATTATTTTCCAGCTCGTAGTACTTAATCAATGCACACCAATTCTCCTCAAACTCATCCACAGTGAAGCTTTCATATATCACACTTTTCAGCTTATTTTTAAACTCACTGTACCTAATCCATGTTACAATTTTAATAACCACAGCAATGCAGTAAAACATGTAATATAAAATGAGGGAATAAAAGCAAGTAAGTGAAATATGGACTGCACAAAAGCATATAAGCTAACTTGGAATACATACAAACTATCCTAGTTTAATTTAACATTATATCTGCTTTTTCTTCTGCCTTTTAGTCAATAAACATTCACCAGTTATGTAAAACTAAATTGAAAACATTAACTAATTTTAGAGGTTATTATACTATAATAACCTATTAGTTAGTTCAGTAAGGAATACATTTTAAAAGAGGTACTAGCTCAGGATCTTTAACAAGGGAAAAAAAATTATTTAATTCAATCAACAAGATGAGGAAATCAAGATAGGAAAGTATACATTAAGAACAAAACTAATGTATTGTATATGATACTTTACTGAAATTATGACAAATCTTAATTTAGCAGCAAAAAGAAACATGAGATGGAAGAAAATTTAGATAAATTCGGCCATAACACAGGTATATTTGAAAGTCGAAAATAAATCCATAGAATCACATCCCAAATGTTCATGAGTTCAGATATTAGTAGAGGCAATCATAGTAAAAATCGTAGTCTAGGTTATACAGACTCTTCATTTTAAAGTAGAGTGTCTAATTCTAAGTTCTATCCACTTCAGCCCCTGAGTGTAACATGACACTAGGATCTCTTCAACTAGACCAGAATATCAGTAGAATGAAAAGCCTTGGCAACAGATGTTTATTTACCTGTATCTGTACAAATCTACTGTTCAGTTCTTGTTTCAACTTCCAAATCCAAGTAGCACATATAATACTGTCCAAGTACCACATATCATACTTCTCTCAGACTGCATTTAGTCAGACTAAAGAGCCCCTAGAACTCTCTGTAACTATAAACAATTAGAAAGAAGCTAGATGAAGGTTCATGCAGTAATCAATTCTACCAAATTACTACTGATAAGCAGAAGCAGGATTGCAGGAGGTTCTATCACAGACACAGCAAGGGACTAGCCATAGCACCTTAGCAGGATGTACTCTGTTTTTTCCAAGCTATGCCCAGACTGAATCTAAGCTTAAAATGTACAAGTGCAGCAGAACTACCTCACTGAATCTAAGCTTAAAATGTACAATTAGAGCAGAACTACCTCACTGGTTCTATAATTTCATAATTTGAGGCTTTGTGTTAGGTCAAATTCTTAACATTAACGTTAGTTACACAAATGAAGAGTGGCTTTGAATATTACTTTACTTTACTACTACATATCAGCTAATCTCAAACAAGATTACTATCATATCAGCTCATCTTAAACAATATGAATAACACAACCTTTACATAAAAAAGTTATACACTTTAATAAGATCACTTACTTGGGGCATTTGCCAAGCTTGTCACCAAATTTCGACATAATATGCCAGATGCACCACCTGTATATAGTGTTCGACATAATTTCTTCCAAGGGCTTACGCATCGCAGCAGCTTGGTCTGTAAGGATGCCCACCGGGGCTTTATTACCCATGCAACAAAGCCACTGCCGAAAAATCCATCTGAACGTATCTGAATCCTCATGCAAAACCAATGCACAACCCAAGAGAATAGACTGCCCATGGTGATTCACCCAAACAAAATTCACAAACGGCAAATCATACTCATTTGTCAAGTATGTAGCATCAAAACAAACTACATCACCGAAATACTCATAAGCAGCTCGACTACGAGCATCCACCCACAACACATCTTTTAACCGACCTTCATCATCTAAACGATTAGCATGAAAAAAATTCTGATTATCGGTCATCATATACTCAAAGTATGACATCATAGCAGCCGCATCCCCGCCTTCCATCCTAAGATGACGCTCCTTGTAAACCTCATGTTGGAAATCCTTCACTGTCATTAACATGTTCTCAGCCCCTCCCATTTCAACGGTAGTGCAACCATGGATACGAGACACGGGTACGCCCCTATCAAAAAAATTGATCAATCGCTTCCTAACAGTGGATGTCATCTGCTTCATTCTATACTCTTTAACCAACTTAGCTCCATTTGGTATTAAATCATGGTTATCGTGCTGCAAAATAACAGTTCTCAACTGTCAATCACCATCTTCGTTAACGCTAGCATAAATCTTAGCACCACACTCACACTTTTTGGGCTTCCATTTGCAACGATTCAACTCATTCTCCGCAATAACCCCTCCAACTAAGTTACTGCAGCCAACAACTTCCATTGATTTAGCCCTCTTCTTCGCCGCTCTCACTGCTCTCATGTCAGGTCTCCCCCAACATTCACACCTCCATGTACTCCCCCTCCTAACCCTATCCTTCTTAGAGAATGAACCTTGAACCCTGCTCACACCAAACCCCATCTGTTCAGCATATTCCTTATAATAGGCCTCAATATCTTGCCATGTTTTGAAAATCATGCCCTCCTTAGGTTCCTCAACAACACTAACAACACTGATTTTGTTACTAGATACAACAGTGTGCACAGTCCGTATTGTACGAGTAGGGGTCCTATAACAAGTTTCAACACCTTGAACACACACATCAGATCCATCTTCATTTGTTGTTGGTTCAGATGCATGTGCAATTAGGTCCATACCTTGCAAGTCAGGACAGTTCCCAACTTCCCTACAACCATCAGCTAATTCTTCATGAGGTATTACTTCAACACCAATACAACAAACATCCACTCCACTTCCCTTATCAATATTCTCCATTATCTTTCTTTCAAAAAAAAAAATATTCTCCATTATCTGAACAATATAGGAGGTCTCATTAATAATCAAGGTCAGGACACAACAAGATAGGTCACCATTACTTTGTATTGTATAGAAAATGCATTTAGCAAATGAAATGGTTGAACTACAATTTGTACAGAAAATGCAACAATAATATGGAACCCTGACACATACAAAAGCATATAATTGTACACTAATTCATGAAAAAAACTAAATAAAAAATTCAAGATTTTTTATTTAGAATAAACAGTCAGGAAGGAAGAACTACAAAAAAACAAATATCGGATTTCCAGATTTACGGGTCAAACTCCAACCAAGATTTCACAATTAGCAAAACTCATACATATGCAAAAAATTGACCTCCTAAAACAATACCAAAGCATTTAACAATACGATAAAGTTCGAAAATTGCCTTATACATGAACATCTATATCGCATTTCACCGAAATACTTCAAATAAGATTACATTGTATACTCTAATCACATACCTTTTTAACATTAAGCGAACCAGTTCATAACTTCAATGAATTGACATGTTCGACCTTCAGACGAGAACAATCGACTTACGGGCAGATCAACGCTTCAGTGAATAGACATCTCATCATCGACCTTCAATCGACAACAAACGACAATCGGGCAGCTGCAATTTAGTATGAAATTTTGGGGCAATTAAACATTAGGGCTTCGACTTACTTGTTTCTCCAGTTCAATCTCTGATTTGGAGAAAAATAAATTTAAAAAAATACAGTATGCAACTAACCATGGTTAGCATTCAGAAAACGTTGGTAAAAAAGGAGCAAACGGCCGTTTATTACCAAAGCTAACATGTGATTCTGACAACTTTTTTTACTTTTACACGTGTCGCTATTTTAAGCAACATGAATTGATCTGGCCCATTTTGTTTTCAAAATATTTACGACATTGCCATGGGATTAACATTATATGTTTATCATGGGGATAAACTGGGCACTCCTCATTTAGTGACATTGAGGAAAATGATAGGGAAAGATAGTTTTAGATTATGTATTAAGTATAGGTAATAGGCAAAAAAAAGTTCTATTTTATCACATTGATATTCCAAACAAAAAAAAAAAAAAAAAAAAAAAAAAAAAAAAAAAAAAAAAAAAAAACCTCACATTATAGTTTATTTCTTAGTAATATTGATGAATCAAATCGAATTTTAATGTGGATAAATTTATTTGGCTACTCAACTTTATACAATACAAGTACATCTTTTTGTGGGGTCTATGCTCTAGTGACTGATATTAACGTCACAAATTTATGAATTATATGTTAATCTAAATTAAAGGAATTTCATTTTTACTCATTTAATTAAAAAAATTTAGATTTTGATGCGTGAATTATATAAGATTCTAAACCATGCCTATCAACGGGGACTATAATAGTTTAAGCTCTCTAACGTAAGATATAATCTAATATAGCTATTTCATCTAAATTTATCTATAGAAAAAACATGTCAACCATGAAAGTTCCCATTAAATTAAATCAATTATTATTTACAAAATAAAAAGATGTCACATAAATATTGTACAAACCAAAATTAGATTTGCACATATATTAATTGAGTGGGAGAGAAAATAGAGAATCGTTAAACAATTAGGCGCATTCCATTTTTCTCTCTCTCCCCCTCTCTCTTTTGCTGTTCTCTCTCTGTCAATTTTTTCTTTTCTTCTTTGTTCTTTCTCTAAATTTTCACTTTTTCTCTCTCTCTCCTCTCCTTTGTTTTTTGCTTTCATTTTCTCTTAGATTTATGTCACCCTCCCCTCATCGTCCTTTAGGACGATGATGAGTGGGTTGACCTTTAAAGCAGCTTTTAAACACGATCATCTTACAAAATTGTTTTCCTTTGAAAATAAGCATTCTTAAAAAAAAAAAAAAAAAAAAAAAAAAAAAAAAAAAATATATATATATATATATATATATATATATATATATATATATATATATATATATATATATAATATATTGACTACACACATTATAAGAAACATATTTTTAGCAATGGCAGGTTTATCACCTTTCCAACTCTTAGAGATAAATCTAATATCAGCTCAAGATATAGCTAAGGTTGCACGGTCCATGCGAACGTATGCTGTGGCATGGGTTCACCCAGATCGAAAGCTTACCACTCGCGTCGACACACAAGGTGTAACCAACCCAACATGGAACGATAAGTTTATCTTTCGTGTCGACAACCAATTTCTTCAGTCAGATACGTCAGCCATTATGATTGAAATCTATGCATTACATTGGTTTCGTGATGTTCACGTGGGCACGGTACGAGTCCTTGTAGGCAATCTCATTCCCCCACAAACAAGGACCTTTAATCACAACCATCTTGGCATGCGGTTTGTTGCTCTTCAAGTTCGTCGCCCATCTGGTCGACCCCAAGGCATTTTAAACGTCGGTGTTACCGTCTTAGATAGCACCATGCGTAGCATGCCATTGTACACTCAACTTAGCACATCAGCTGTTGGGTATCAAAAGTTGATGGGTCAAGATGAGAATCATAATAGTCATCCACAAGATGGTGAGCCTAATAGTCATAAGGGTTTGAACCAACTTCGACGTGTGAAAAGCGAAATAAGCTCTATTCTTGAAAATGAATATGACCAAGGTTACATATTCCCCAAGCCTAATAATTCAATAATCAATGATTCAGAAATTATTAACGAAGAATATAATAAGGAGGGCAAGCATACATTTGATAAGCCATTATCTATAATAGATGGAGTTAAAGCTAGATCAAATCTAAGTTTAGCAGTTAAATTAAAAGACCAAGAAGGTAAAAAGGCTGAATCAGTTGTGAGTTATGCAGTAGCTTCATCAATTAAAGGGATACCAAACAACTACAATCACACAAAAGAAACGCAAGAGAAAACAACAATATCTACCAACAAAAAACACAATTGGTTACCACATTACTCATCTATCACAAAAGACTTTGCAGCAGGGTCGGTATGGTCTGAATCTGAAATAAGGCCATCGCCATCAGAAGTGGCAGCAGCAATTGCAGAGGATAATAAGTTCAAGCACTTGGAGGAAAGAGGGAGCTCAATAATAATGGATTATGAAAGTGAAGGGGTAAGGACAAAGCTAGAAAGATGGAGATCGGAGATGCCAATGGCTTATGGTTATGGTGGTTCTTACATTGATGGTGGTAGTAGTAGTAGTAGTAGCACCATCTTCCCTAGGACGATACATACTCGTCGACATACCACCGATGGTGGAGCTGGTAAATTCTCATGTTTTGGAAATATGTGTGGGTACGAATGTTCCATAGTATGTGGTAAAAACGATGAAGATGATTATAATAACAACAATGGAGGTGGTAAAGCTAAGAATAAATATGATGCTCGAGCACCTTTTTAGATTCTGTGTCCACATATTTTTGAGTGAGTAGGAGAGTTTTGAAGATATTGGGTAGGGGAAGAAGACTACACAATTTACTTTCTTTTAATCATAGTAAATTATGAATGTTAAGCAAAAGAAGATTGGATATTGTTGGTGGTGTCATGCCTAATTCTACCCCCTTCTCTAAAATGAATTCATTTGTGCATTAATTTTGAAAAAATAATTTGTAATATAATCTTTTTCTCCACATTATATTGCAATTGCTTTTACATACAAGATATTCGTAATGTTCTTAAAAGTAACTTGATTTCCAAACCAAAGAATTAATGTAATCTTCTATCATTATTCTTTTTAGCTGCCTTTATACATAAGTACTAGCTAATTTTTCATATTTATTTCAAATGCAACACAATAACATAGATGATTGATTAACATTATTAGCTACTTTCGTTTTTTCTGTTTTACGAAAAAAAAATTCAAGAAAGGTTTAGAAAGAAACAAAATTTTTGATGAAAAAAGTCCCCTTTTATATTAAATGATGATAATAAGTTAAATTTATTGAGAACTAAAAATATATTGATAGTTTGATGCATATGAAAACTCGCTAGCGAGTAAACCAATTCTTTGCTATCACTTATTTTTATCGGCAATACAAAATTGCAAGAAAATTAATGTTTACACCTTAGGTGATTTTGATTTTTTTGCTATAAGTACACTTCATTAAAATTGTAAAGGTTGACGTGTACAATGAGTTTTTATTTTTATTTTTTTTTTGTTTTTGGAAATGTACATAATAAGTTGGCTACCTTATTGTATTAACTCCATTAAATTGGTAACATAACCAGTTGATTTTATTGCTACTACTCCCTCTGTCATTTAATAAGTATTACACTTACCAAATGCGGTCATGTTCTAATAAGTGTTACACTTCATTCATTTTGGTAAAAAGCTACATATTAATATTATATACTAGTTTAATGCCTCGTGCGATGCCTGGGTTATTTATTGAATTCAAAAAAAAAAAACTTTTTATCTATGTACCAAGTTTAAAATATGTCATTGATACAAAATTAGTTGGGAATTGATGTGATTTTGTGACGATTTAAATTATATAGTAGGCATGTAATGACTAATAATAATACTGGTAAAAATTTTGATTTAAAAAATTATTTTAAAAGTTAGAAATGTAAGCTTGAAATATTAGAAAATTCTAAAACTTAGCCAAAAATAATTTAAACAAAAAAATTATTCTAAACCCGTTGATTTGACCCGAACCTAAAATTTTAGGCTAGCGTTGAGCATTTCTTGACCCGTGACCTGAAGTGACTCAACCCGAAATGACTTGTGACCCAACTCGATTGTCAGGTCTACATGCAGTAATAAATTCTTATTATTTTTTTTGAAAGATAATAAAGTCTTATTAGATTGTGAAGTATTTTATTTTAATCGATTAGAATATGTTATAAATGAATGTCGTACATTTTGAACTACTTTTTTTGCTTAAAAAAATTAAAATATAAAAATAAATTTATATGATAAATTATTTAATTGTTGTCTACATGGCGTGACATTTGATGAAAAGTTGAAATGTTAAGTGGTCATCGTCCCATAGTCTAGTTAAACTTATCATTTATTTTGTACATGTGAAATATTGGTATTTTATCGTAAATAAAACTCTAAACCAAAACAATTTTATCCTATAAATATATCCAAATTTAATTGAAAATAAAAACTTTAAACTAATTTTTTTATCCTACTAAAACTATCCAAATTTTTATCCTATTAAAAATTGCAAATTTTTTATTCATAAAATAGATATCCAAATAAATCTCACATGTACGTCATACTAATATTTAATTGTTGTTTACATGGCGCGTCACTTGGCGAAAAGTTGAAATGCCAAGTGTCGTTGTCTCGTGGTTTGATTAAAAGTTTAGCTTCATATATTAATTACTAGTTTTGTGCCCCGGGCGATGCCCAGATTGTTTATTAATTTTTAGGATAAACCTCTTGTCTTGAATTTTAAATACGATCATATAATCACTTATGATAATGCAAGATATTTGGACATGTGATATCATACTTAAATTATTTTTACTAAACTGAAAGTATATTTACCGATTAAAACTTATTTTTACAAATTCACTATTATTTTAAATATATTATAAATGGATTTTATTTTAAAGAACTTTTCAAAATAAATTTTATGATACAAATAGAATTGAGTTATTAGATTTTTATTAAAAGTTATGATTAATTTTGTATATATGAAATATTAGTAGTGTATTGGTAATAAAACTTTGTACAACATATTCATCTTCAAAAATCTATCCAAAATTCGATTATTGAGCATCATATGTGTCACAATGATATCTATTTGTCGCCTACGTGGCACGACACTTGGCAAAAAACTGGAATGACAAGTGTCGTTGTCTCGTGATCTGGCTGCGAGACCATCTTTATATATTAGTGATATGATATGATATCTTTCTCCTTTCACGGTCCCATCCAAATTTACTACTACTTTTTTTTCATTATTTCTTTTAGGTTATTTAATTATTTATTTTTTTTACTATTACTTCAAAAAAATCACAGAATTGTTTTTTACCACCAAAAATAATTAAAAATTGTTTTTTACCACATGTCGTAAAAAAAATGCCTAAACCTAACGAAATTTTTTACAATTATTCGATTTTTGTGCAAAAGACATGATTATTAGGGGTTTGGGGGGCATTTTTGTCCTATGCGATGACGGTGGGAAAACCTAGGTCGTTGAGTTCTAAGACTCCCCCGATCAAACCAAATTTATAACCAAACCCAACCCTAGGTATAGGGTTAAGTCCGGGTCGAACCTAAGGGAATGAGGTATAAGCTATAGTCTCAAGTTAAGCTATCCCGAAGTCTAAGTAAACGGTTGGTCTAAACAAACTAATCAACGCTACTAAATGAATATGAAGAACGATATTAAGGATGCTGGGGAATTAGGATCCACATGCATTCACGACAATCACACTAATTGGGAAAGAATTCAATCAATCGAATAATGTGAGGGAAGGTAGCACATGGAATCAAGATCACTTGTAAAGCTATTTCCTAGGGTCAAACTAGTGGTCTCTACGAGTGACTACCAAAGGAAAATCACAAAACAAGATCAATCGATAAAATTAGCTTTCAAGTCAATGTGTCGTATCAATGAAAACTACAATGCAATATAGCTTGATAGTTAAGGTAGATCACTCCTCAAAACATCAAACACATGCACAAATTATACCAACCAATTTAATCACAATATTGATCAATCAAAATCCCCTAATTGGCTATGAATTATCACTCATACATGATTCACCACATTCCTAACAAGCAATCTACTCACTACACATTGCAAAATTGAATAGTAAAACTAAACTTCACCAATCTCACCATCAACATTGTATTAAAATTATATCAAGCTAACAAAAATCAAATCAAACAAAAACCTAGAAATTCAACCAAATATCAAGAATCAAATACTAAAATCGCATTAAAGAGTAAAGAATTCTTATAAAACTTTGATCAAAATGAAAGAGGAAGAATATTGAAAGTAGCATTCATCAAAATCACCAAGTTTCACTCTCTAGAATCTAAGAATAATGGTTTCCCCAATTTGAGCTTGTCTCTCTAAAAATCCAATCTAAAACAAATTCTAGTCTAATTCCCTCTCTAAAAAGGAAGAAATTCTATATATAGTAAAACTAACAAAGGAGGAGTTAGACGTTCAAAAAGAACCCCAATAGGCGTGCCCTCTCATCAATATGCGCGGCCGCGAAGAAGTGGGTACGGAATAGGGAGGCAGAATTGCGCGGATGCACCCTTGCCTTGCGCGCCCACGCCGCCTTCGTGCGCGCCCGTGTCTGGGAGCAGGGCAGCTCCTCTCGGCGTCCGTCGATGCTTCCGTGCGCTCCACTTGATGAATGTTGGGGTTGGCAGTTTCCAAAGGCCTCCACGGTGGGTTCAACACCAATTTTGATACCCACGCAGCTTGAGAGCACAGCCTAGAAGACTTGGATTTTGCACTTCTCATTTCTTGAGCTTCAAAGGGAGGGACCAGCTTGCATCTTGAGCCTCACAAATCCCGAGAAAGAGCCATTGAGCTCCTTAGATATCACCAGTCTCCCGAAATCAAAGAAAAGCAAACAAATAAAAGAGAAAAAACGAGATAAATCTAAGAAATGCAAGAAAACAGGAAAAACAAATAAGAAAGCACAAACTAGAGAAAAGTCATACAAAACTAAGGAAAAAGGGATAAAAGAGTTATAAAAACGATTAAAATCCATCCTAAAAGAGGGTAAATGAGTGCCATAAATGACACTCATCATGGGACCAATTTAAGGTAAGAATTGACAAAAAAATGATCGAAAATGCCTTGTTTTTCCTATTAAAAAATTATCTTATATGCATAAAACACGCAATTCGAGGCATTTTCGATCTTTTTTGTTAATTTTTTACCTCGACTTGGTTTCGTAGGTTAAAAACCCCCTAAAACTATTATAAAAAAAAACATGTTTTGCGCACTTAAATCGAAGAATTTTTTTGTAACCATTAGATTTAACGATTTTCTAGACGATAGGTTGTAAAAACAATTTTTTAGAATTTTTCTTGGTGGTAAAATAAAACTTTTAGAAGTTTTGGTGGTAAAAACTTAAAAAAAAATTCTTTCTTTCATATCACATTTACTACTTTTTAATAAATTATCAACCCCACTATCTTTCTTTTACAATTTTTTAGTACTCCAACTAGTTCCACATTCCTCTTATTTTATTTAAGTCAATTAAATTGTCTAAAACTATGTGCCAGTCAAAGTGTGACACTTAAAACACAGAGGGAGTGACATGTATTTTAGGTAAAACAATATGATCAAGACTTTGACCTTTAATCTGTGGATTATTGAAAACTGTATTCAGACCTTGTGTAATGGGGCCAAAGATCACCTACACAAGAGAGCACGTTAACTGGCCTCGGGGTGTGTTCGAGGAAACCCCTCTAATGCGTAAGTCAGTACGTGAGATTGAGAACTCAAGGGGAGAAATCAATGCTTACAAGTGTAATAAATGTGAGAGTGTTTATGGATACCTTTTTTTAAGAAGTGTTTGTGGATCCCTTGTTAGGTGTAAATTAGGGTATTTATACGTTATAGGCGAGACGGGCCCTAATCGTGGGCTAATTTGTACCCTTGGCACATGGGCCTTAAGTGGACTTGACAGCTATCTTAACTTTAGGTATGGATAGGCCTTTTATGGACATTTGGTTAGAGGCCTTTATGGACTTTGGACCATTAAAATAACCAGCCCATATAAGGTTATTTGGAGCACAAACATATAGAAAATATATTTGTTTTTCTTTAGGAATGCCCCATTCACCTAATATCCCGAGGAAGTTCTTGTTTGTTATTGAGACATACACTTGAAGTATAATATATGACAAAGAAAGGAAGAAAAATCCTATAAAATAAATCTTAGGGAAAATAAAATGCGCCTATGCTAGACTTAATGGAGATAATAAAAAAAGATAGAAAAAAGAGGTCACGAAATCTTGTTATCGAAGCTCGCCTCGTGTCTTGTGCGTTATCATCACTCGGCCTTCTTGTCAGCTGAAGGGAACGGGAGTTTGTTTGCATCGATGAGGTCTTGAATGAGATTTCGAAACTTGTAATATTGATTTGTAGTATAATCGTTGCTTTGATAGTACTTGCAATAGGAATCTGGATTCCATTCAGGTGTTCTCCTTTAAGGAAAAGGATCTTGCATAGGCCCAATTGGTGTGATGAGCCCCTTAGCAAGGAGTCGATCAAAGGCGATATTATAGCTCATTCCAGTTGGGGTGAACTTTCTTTCTTGTTCTTTGATCTTCAAAATCTTTTTATCATTGCAACTTCCATTCTGATAGGAAGAAACAAAAGAAGGGTTGTCGTTCTTCCTGCTCTTGCCACCATTGTTATAGATTTTGACCTTCTTGTTGCTCGGAGGAACACGAAGGTAATTTGAATCAACAAGATCTTGAATTCGGTCTTTGAGGGTGAAGCATTCTTCGGTGGTGTGACCATGGCCTCTATGATAGTTGCAATAAGAGTTTGGGTCCCAGCTGGGAAGTCGTTTCTCAGGTGGTGGGTCTTGGATTGGACCAATGGGATGGATAAGGTTTTGACTGTGAAAATAGTCAAAAGCTTCATTATAAGTTATTCCTATAGGTGTATATTTTTCAATGGTTTGTTTTGCCTGTAGCTTAGGAGCATTGAGTTCTTCATTGAATCCTTGGTGAGAATTTTGTTCGATAACCATTACCCAAGTTGCTAGTCCTTCTACCACGTTCAAGAGCACGGCAATGACATCTTGTAGTTTTCAAACGTCTTTTCTTAGACTTGACAAATTTTCCTCGACATCACCTAAGAAAACCCCTTCATCTTCCTCAATCATAGTCACTTCATCAATAGAGGTTATATAGACTGACTCGATCATGGGCTCTCCTACAGGTGTGATAAGGAGCGAAGGATCGAAGATATTTGATTTTCTGCGATGGCTAGAATTTCGGAAGTATTATTGTTATCGATCAAGTCTTGTATAGCTTCTTTAAGTTTTCAACATTCCTTAGTGTCGTGACCCATTCCTTGATGATATTTGCAGTGTTTATAAGGATCCCACTTAGGTGGCCTAGCTTCTGGAACTGGATCTTTGATAGGTCCTATGGGCATGACTAGTCCTTTGTGGTGTAGCTTTTCGAAGGCTGTCTCGTAACTTATGCCAAGTGGAGTGAACACTCTTTTAGACCTTTGGATTCATTGCTTAGAAGTGTTCGTAGCATGTATTTCATTAGTGGGAGAGGAAGAAAAATGATGGTCGTTCTTCTTTCCTTTCGCACTATCAACTTTCAAAAGATCATCTTTGATGTCAATGCCTATATCATAGACAACCTTGAAAGTATTCAAGTTGTGTTGATATTTCAAGTTCTTTGAATAATTCTCTTGAAGGTTCTTGTTGAACATCCTTATAGACTCTTTTTCAGTAGGAACCTCAACCATGCTAGCGGAAGTCTCCCTCCACTTGTTAAAGAAAAAAGTGAACCCTTCGTCTTCTTTTTGCTTTAGCATCTCAAGTTGTCTATGGTTAGTTTCAACTTGAACGTTACATTTGTACCTATCAAAGAAAGCGTTTACTATTCCATCCCAAGTAGAGATCTTCTCTTTATCGAGAGACAAGAACCATTACTGGCAAACTATTTCAAGAGATAAAGAAAACAAAGAGTGAAAGACTTTCCTATCAATCCCCTTAATGTTCATTATGGTTTCAAAAGCTCTTAAGTGGAAATAAGGATTTTCAGTTGGCTTAAACTTAGGGATGTCATTGGCATTGAACTTCTGCGGAAGAAGTTCCTTTTCCACTGAGACCCCTTGTGAGCTAATGCCCTGGAATCTATAGTCATTGGAGAGTTTTGCCAAGATTTCTTGCATGAGCTTCATTTGTTGTTGCTTCACAGGGTCATTGATTTGAAGAGTCATGGTCTTTATCAATTCAATTAAGTTGGCCACGTCCTTCCTAAGTTTGTTAACTTCTTCCTGAGACGTCATTATCTTCTTAGCTTTTCTTTTCCGACTGATTGGTTTATCAAAAAGTAGTACTTGAACAAAGGTGTTGTCCTTGATTAATCACCCTTCTCTCCTTGACCAAGTGCTGTGAAAAGGGAAGTTATGGATACTTTTTGTTAATTATTTGACTCGAACTCTATTCAACATGCAGTAGATTGAAGGAGGTAGGAAGAATGAAGGTTGTGATATGGAGAAAGCATGTAGAGAATGGAAAGACGATGTAGATGGAGAGATATGAAAAAATTAGGAATAGAGTGGACCTCCAATTCAAATGACGGAAAGAACGACTCGTGCATGAACCTAAGACATGGTCATGATGACATATACACAAAGTGTGTGCTAAGACTAGTGAGTGTGAGTGACATGCTTTGACTCTTATATGAGACCATGGGACTATGTGCTTAGACTCAATTAAAAACATGACTACTATCATTAATAAATTGGTTAAACCTATTAAGCAAACTGATTAATTAGACTCGTCGTCAGGACTTGAGCAAAATCACGGACTATAGCCAGAGCAACAGGACTGTCGCTAAACGCTAAAGACCAGCGCCAGATGCT
Source organism: Chenopodium album (assembly GCF_948465745.1). Classification (NCBI taxonomy): domain Eukaryota; kingdom Viridiplantae; phylum Streptophyta; class Magnoliopsida; order Caryophyllales; family Amaranthaceae; genus Chenopodium; species Chenopodium album. The sequence continues at coordinate 33,604,860 of NC_137848.1, read as the reverse complement.
ACAGTCCAAACCTCTACGCCATTGCTGGAACGTAGGTCTGGGACTGTTTCCAGTATTTTTACTCTAAAGGGGCAAGCCTAAAGTTGTACTAAGTCAAGTTTGATCAATTTTTTTCAGACTTTAATCATTTATTAATTAATTAATTAATTTAGAGAAGTCCTTTAGTCATTAATTAGTTCATTTAAACTCATTCACAAGTCAAAGAAACAGTTAGTGGAAACACATATAGGTTATGCACAAACAAATAATGCACAAGTAGTAAAATAGTCACAATATGATGCAATGAGTTTGCAACCTAACCCTGGCTCTAGTTCTGTAAAGTCTAGGATATGGGTTAGTCAAAGAGGGTCCATGGTTATGAGTCCAACTGGACAGCGCGGAAGCCTTACCTTTGAAGGGTTGGCGCGAGTGGATGGGACCCCGCGAGTTAAACTCGCTTCCACAGTTTCGTGAATTCAACAAACTCTGATGTACCCTTCGTTGCCAGGAGCGTTCGATTGGGTAGATGGAGCGTGAATCCCCAGAGGGTTATGGCCATATGTAGAACACATATGGGTTTTAGAAAAAAGGGGAAAACTCAATCAAGAAGTAAAATCGAGCAAACAGTACTAGAAACTAGTCGAAACAAGAAGGTAGATTTCTTGCTCGGTATTGGAGGAATTCAGCACGAGAAAATAGCGTCTGTCGCCAGACGATGGAACTGTCGCCAAGCGACAGAGCCATCGCTTGGTGATGACGCTGTTTTCTCAGGGCTAATTTTTACATGCCTCGGCAGCTTTCTGTTCTTGAATTTTCTAGCTTTTTCGTAGCATTATTTCGATTTTAGTTGTGAAAGATATTTCCCTATTTTCCTACGTGTAAAAATCCTCTTTTGATGCATTTCGGATGGTCTTTCAAATGCGGACCTTTTTATGCTTATGCCAATAATGTTAATCAAAATTACGCACATGAAATACTTAGAAATTTTCGAGTCTTATCCACTCATTCTAAATCATTGCCAAAATAAATTTTAGGAATTAAAATAGAAATCCTCCCCAACGGAGTCGCCATAAAATTATAGGGAATATTTCAAGCATCCCACACTTGAGCCCCACTGTGATCATACACTTAAGCATGGTGGCGTCCAAAGGGAAGGAAGCTAGAGTAAAAGAGTCTATAACAAGTTTTAGGCACTTGTAAACCGTTCACAGGGTGAAGGTTACACCCCTTCACGATCCATGAGATCGCTAACTCCATATGGTCTAGAACCATGACTGGATATTCGGGGATGAAGGTACAAATCCAACCTAAAAGAGATTAAACCTTCCCTAAAAATAGGCCTCTACTTTATTCTTCTCGTATTCATGTACGCTTTCTGACTAACAGACAATCAATAGGTTAACCCTAAACCTGTTTAATCTATGTTGGTTGAATATTAATGCACAAACAAATATATTATTGGTGATCACTTGAATTATAATCATATTAACCCTTAAACAAGATTATTAATTATCTTATTAAGCGTGATTACAAGTAAAAATTCCCTTTAATCATGCATAAAAGGCGTGACAAAGCAATAACAATAATAATATCAAGCAACAAAATATAATAAATCATTATCAAAATAATATTCTCAATCTCATTAAAGCATAATAATATTAGCAAGATCCTAGGCATGATACTAACAAGATTAATAACAAATCCTAGCATGTCACTAAACAATAAAAATCAAAGCTTTAACCCTAACATGATATAAAGAAAGAATAGGAAGCATCATAGAAACATGCATGATATTAGAAATCTTAGTTATTACTCTAAACATGATATTAGGAACCATAAAGACATCCTAATATGATACTAGGAATCAAAGCATGCTTTCTATATCAAAATAATAACAATTAAAGTAATTAAATTACTTACTTGGATTCCTCGTATCTCTTTCTAATAACAAAATACACGCGTTAGTAATTTAAAGGAAAATAATAAACAATTAAATCTAATAATTGAAATAAGGATTTGGGATCAAACCCTCAGAAATTAGAAACTTTTCACGTCTAGGGCGAAGGCAACTTCGAAATCGGCTAGGTGTGTCTAGAACTAATGTATGTGGAATTTTGTAAGAGGGAAGGTTTAGAAAAAGAATAGAGAGAAGAAGTTTGTAGCTTTTAGAGAGAGAAGAGAATAGATGACGATTATTGGTGATTGTTGATGATTAAAAACGGGGGTCAAGGACCCTATTTATAGAGAAAATAGTCCAAAAACGATAGAAAATACTTTAAATTCTATACGGAATAAAACTAGCATCTGTCGCCAGGCGACAGACATCAGCGCCAGGCGACAGACATTAGCGCCCGGCGACAGACTCTGTCGTCTGGCGACAAACTCTATCGTTTGGCGCTAACTAAAAGATAAAACGCGCTTTGTACGGAATCCTTTTCCTAATATTATTAAGTAATTAGAATTCGCGTTAAACAGTTTTAAGATCAAATTTATCATAAAATACTTATTTTATTCCAAATAAAACTCTTTTAAAATATAATTATCAATCCTAATGCTATTAGAATTTAAAAGAACCTTCTAGATATTCTAGAAGATTAAAATCAATCCTAATAAATTTAGGAATAATAATTAATAGGCCCTCCTCTAGATCATTGGGCCGCATATAAAATTCATTTCGGGCCCAATTTAATTTAATCCATAACTTCCTCATTATTCATCGTAATTGGTCTTATAATATATCGTTGGAAAACTCTTTTCGAGCCTAATCCAACTTCACTATTATTGGACCCTTATCATAGACCAAACTAAGTTGGACTGGCTATTTTCATAAATAGAGTGTAAGAAGAAATATTTTCAAAAATAGAAAGAGAGATATTTTAATAAAAACATTCTCATCACTAGACTTTCCACACTTTCACTTCGTTCGATAATCAAATGATGTGAAAAGTATTCATCACTGGGTTTGGTTTTAGGGAGATACATTTGGGTGTCTACACTGCCGAAATAGGTCTAGAACACGTGTATTAGTCTTTTAGAAATAAACTAATAAGGAATTTAATCCGTTATAGCATGGATTCTCCTCCGTTTGTCAATGTTGAGGAGGACCTAGGAGGACCCGTGCCTGATGAGGCAGTTTGCCCTCGAAAGAGGGTGACACGTCCTTGTGAGGAGGTTCGAGAGCGACGCGTCGGGGCCGATCAACGTCACTAGTAGGATTTGGTCTGGGAGGCTCTTCCCAACTGGGACCCCCAGGTCCTTAAGTGGGACCCAGACCATCATGTTTCGATGCGGAGTTGGTGCGGCATAGTGAGTTATTTTCGCGTCTTCGTCTCTTTTGTCATCGTTCCTTCTCTTTTCAAAGTTGTAATCGTATTTTTTGTATATTTTTCTTTTAGAGCGAGCCTAGCATGTGTTTGTACGGCTCTGCGACTTGAGAGGCCGTTTCGAGAGTTTACCCGATGTGGTAAAGGACATAGTAGAGCTTTCAGGGATCAGCCCCCAGCTAGTGGCTCTTGAGCTTGTGGTCATGGAGATTGTAAAAGGGGTCAGATGAGAGACTGCGTAACCTTGTAGGGGACCGTCTTGCGGCGACCCTTCATCTGTATGTGTAGTCTTGTCCATACTCGGTTCTTGCCGACAAGCTGTCGGCTGACGAGGTTGATTGGCAGTGTACACTTGAGCAGCTAGCTCGGATATACATTGCTCACGTTCTTTCCGTCACTATCTTGAGTGATCGGGGAGAGCATTTCTCTATCGGGTTACTCATTTGCCTTAGTGATTTAGGGCAAGTAGGTAATCTGAGTTGGGCGGAGGTGTCGTATGCCCGTATGCTTACAGCTATGGGCAAGGCGACCCGGGTGATGGATTCTGCGGCAACTACTGAGGTACCTCGGATCTCCATTTCATGGCATAGTCGTATCCTCGAGGTGCGTGTTTGACTTAATCCTTTTATCTTAATCACCATTTTGTCTCTTTGATCTCATTGTCTTCTCTCTTTTCTTTTAGGATTGGGGGTACTCGTACCTGCCTTTCTTAGCCCCAAGGATACTTGGGGAGGCTCGTTTTCCTATCGGCCATCGTCTGGTAATGATTAGGAAGAAACGAGCGACTTAAGTCGGCGACTATCACCAGAGGATTCTTTCGGCGACTCATGCATCGTTGTGTATTTTGACAACACACATGTCTATATATATGTATATTTTTTTGAATGATTTTCTCATGTGGTTGTGTTTTGTAGATCGATCTCCGTCCTTGGAGTTTGATCGTCGGGGTCCCTGAGGCTGTCCGGTCAGGCATGGTTCGCTGTTGTTTTCGAGCACTTTATCAAGGACTCTCTGTGCTCCAAAGGACAGACGCTTGATTCTTAGGCGAGCGCGTTCTCTAGCAGTCTTCGTCCGAGGAGCCTTTGGTTCCTGCGGATCCTCCGTTTTGGATGCTACGTCCGGACCTGCTATCTACCGAGGATCGAGCTTAGGCAATCCTTGATTATCCAGCAGAGCAGCTGGTGCTGCCGGGTGCATCTTATCCGACATTTGTTGCATCCAGGCTGACTCCTTTTCCAGCTTTCGTTCCGGTTAGTATTCTTTTTTTTTATATTATTTTTATAACTTTTTCTTTATTCTTCTTCTTTTTTTTCGGAACCTTAACTCCCTTATTATCGTATTTTCATCGAGTCTAGCTGGGTGGTTGGGTGCCTCCCACAGTGGAGATCGCGTACACTGACGCTTTCGGGTCAGTAATTCGTGAGATCCTTCCAGCGGCGGAGGACGAGAACATATCGTTTGTACCGGAGACGGTTGAGTCGGTATGTTTATTTTGTACATGTATATTATTTTCATATATCATATACATTTGTTTGATAACTGTCCTTATATTTAATTTTTTTGGAACAGGTTCCGCGAGAAAACGTGAACGGAATGGTGAGGACTATGCGCGCTTTCCGAGTTGCTTATCGGAGAGCCCTCGTGGCTTTGTCATGCCGTGATCATCGGATGGTCGCGGTAAGTTTGTTTGCTTCTTTTTTTTCAAAGTTATTACACATTTTTTGTATTAATCTTCGTTTTGGATTTTGCAGGATGTACAGCAGCCTTCCGGGAGTCGCCGAGCATCCTGACTTCCATTTTATATTATTATTTTTTTTAGCTTATGGAAAAAATGAACATGTATATATTTTTTACTGTTGTACATATGACATACATTTTTTTTATATATAAATTATATTTTTATTTCCATAAGTATTTTAAATTGAAAAAATTTTCCGAGGGAAGGAAAGGGTTCCCAACTTACCCCCCTCAACAAAGAAAAGAAAATGAAAAACGAAAAGAAAAAAAAATAATAAAAAAAATAAAAAAACGGAAGGGAAAAAGGTGAAAGGAGAAAAAGAAATTAAAAGAAAATAAAATATAATAAAAGAGATAAAAAGGAAGTTAGAAACAAATAAAAAGAAAATAAAGAAAGTAAACAAGATTAACAAAGGCAAGCGTATGGATTAGTCATAAGATTTCGTTGATATTCCATTATTTCGTAATCTAAAATACTAAAATTAACCAAACAACATGTCGCGACAGAACAGGGCGTGCGCAATTGGATGGGTTGCGTGCGGCTGTCGCGCGCATGTGGATTAGTTGCGCGCGGCAGGCTCTCGCAACTCATGAGATGCGCGCGCCACCTACGCGTGAACTTTCCTTTAGGCAAAAATTGCTGAAAAATTGCCTAGTTTGGGTTATTTAAACGTGGTTTCGTGTAGGCTTTTGATCATCTCACATTCATTCGTTAGTAGTATTATTAAGAAAACTATTGCTCTCTCTACTTGTTCTCTCTCTTTTTTTTAACAATGGTAAAATCCTTTGAGAAACGTTTGAAACAATGGGTCACTTCTCTTTCAACCGAGGACAAATTAGCTTTTAAAATATACCACCTTGACCCCCTACTAAGCTATATGCAACTTAATATAAATTTTGATTTCCTCTATGCCGCGGTTAATAATTGGGAATCGAACCACCATCTTTTCCTCTTTAAAGGGGATGAAATTGTCCCATTACCTGGCGAGTTTGAGGCTCTACTAGACTTCCCTGCAAATACTCTCCCCGTGACACATGCCCCTAACTTATCGGATTCTAAACCTATATTTCAAAGATTTTTTGGCTTGAATGATAATGATATGGCCAACATTTGGATAGAAGAAGGCGTGAATTTCATTCAATTTATTGAACACTTTGTCGCCCCTCGTGACAACTTGACTAAACAACGTTTTAAAAATCGTGTCTTATGTTTTTGTGTTTTTGTTAATTGTTTGCTTAGGACATGTAAAGAGTATGGAGATTATTTCATGGTGTCCATAGTGGAGCAAATAGAGGGGTGTCATTCACCCGCTCCCTTAGCTTTAGCGAAAACTTTTCTTTGCTTGATTCGCCTTAGAGGAGACCCTAACGACAACGACTTTATGGGAAGTCCACTCCTATTACACGTACGTCTTCTTTTTTTTCACGTCTTATGTTAGCGTAACCTTTAAAGTTGCGCTGGTCTAACTAGCGCAATCTTTTAGGATGCGCGTGAGTGGCGCACGCAACTGGCTGTGATGCACGTGAGTGGCGCGCATGACTGGTTGTGATGCGCGCGCCACCTGCTGGTGTAATATCGCAAATTAATTTTTTTTTCTTTTTTTTCAGATTTGGCTCATGGAGTGCTTGCAAACTGTTGATCAGCCACAAAATCTTGAGGCTAACGGAGTGAGAACGTTCCCTGGTCGTCGCATTCTTTACAAACATAAGAATGAAAAAGAATGAACATCCTTTTTCTATAATGGGGTTCCTAACATACGCTTCGTGATTCCTTGGTGGAACATAAGTAGTATGATTGGGAATAGTTTTAATTGTCCCTACATTAGGCTTTTAGGCCTTTCTAGTACCACTTACATCTTTCCTTGTAGAGCGATGAGAGAATATGGGATGAAACAAGTTATTCCCCCACAAGATTGTGATGCCCCTAAGGATGTGATGTTTAAATCTGAACGAATTCCCCGTTGGATGGAATATTGGTTAAGTCTTCCTAGGTGGGTAGTACAAAATCCCACGGTGAGCATTGTACTATTTTCTTTTTATAAAGCTTGGATGAATGTGGCAAACAAAGGAGAGTTAAACAAGGCTCGATCACAAAATCAAGCCGCCTCAGCTCGCAATCCACCCAAGCCTTCGATGCATTCGGCCACTACTACTCCTCCTAGTAACCAAAACAAAAGATTGAGAGGAAAGTTAGACTTCTCCTCATCACCCAAGGCTCGTTCAAGGGAACCTAAAAGGAAGGCTCCTCCTAAACCTGCGCAACAAGGCGTGAAGATTAAGGAACCTTCATCGAATACTCGCAAAAAGGTTCCAACAAATTCTAAGGACAAAGGAAAGAGAGTTGAAAAGGCCCCAATTCCTAAGTTGAAAAATAACATTTGGGTCAAGAAGAAGGGCGAAGGGGAAAGCTCTAAGGTTGCTGAAATTACTACGATGGAAACTACTCCTCCATCAACTATGACGGTCGAGGACATAGTAAAACCTTAGAGTGTTACACAATATTAGTAGCTTAAGAATAATTTTTTTTTGAATAAAGTGTAAGCACTACTATGTTTTTTTTTAATTACTTATTATCTAATTCTATAATGTCTTTTGAATCTGATTGGAATAAAAATTAGCTCTTTTTTTTATATCACCGAATCATAAAGATTGCCTACGTATTCGTATTACGAAATCAGGTCTTTGCATAGTTCTTTTCAAAAAGTTATATATTTAATTTTTTTTTGTAATTTTTCTTTAATCCTATTTGTAGGAATTAAATGAAAAACTAATCAAACCATTTTTAATAACTTAAATCAAAGTTTAATTTTATTGTTTTTCGAGTATACATATTGTTGAAAAACACCCTTATTTTATCGTCAGTAAAAATCGAAATTTTATTCAAGCGTAAAATTCTGGGTTTGTAGTTCGTCATCAGGTGGCACGCGCAACGTCCAAGGTTGCGCGTGTCTGTCGCACGCAAGTGATTCTGTTGTGCGTGACATCCGCGCGCAACTGATTTAGTTGCGCGCAACACCTGTGCTACGAGCGTTAAATTTTTTTTGTATGATAACCTCCCCCAAGTGTGACGAGTTTTTCGTAATGTTCGAAAAAATCTGAACACTTTGAACGGTATGTATTTTTTTTATTACCCCCCCTCCCCCAAGTGTTATGAGCTTTACCGTGTGATTCGGTAAAGCGTATATCACTTAGGATCTTTATTTGAATGCTAAGAAACATGATTGTTAATAAATGAACGAGTTCTTGACAGACCTCCTTGCAACCACCCTAAAATGGCATCTTCTCCCCCCCTAACACATGTACACTTAGGCAGCCTACACTTTTTGGCATTCCATTTGCACTAACACCTCCTCCTGCACTGGATGGTTACTTTCCTGCTATCATTGTGAAAATACCAATATTCATACCTATTCTCAATGGCATGAACCCTTAAAGTTTTCCTCAGTAGTTTGTCATTGAGGAACTTCTGCCCTTTCAGCAATTAAATAGGTTTTTTGAAATCTGGGAGGCATGAAACCATGGACAATTGTCTTGTTCATCATCAGAACCTCTAGGGCTATCTAACTCCTCAGAATCAGAAGTGAACTCTCTCTGTAGAGTAACTTCTTTGCTCAACAGTTCACTTTCAAGCATAAACTTATGGTTCTGCACTTCATTTTCACTCTTATCTTGCACACACTCTAAACTTGCATTTACTTCTTGCAGTATGTTGTTAACAGTGCTGTCCAAATCTTCCCCAAAGTCAGCATCCTCATTTACCCCCTCCTCTTCCCCTACTTCCCAGTCTAGGTCAGTGTCATAGCAGTCAGAGCTGGAGGAGCAAGATCCACCTTCTGATTCCAACTCAGAATCTCTCTTTGTCTTCTTCTTCCTTTTACTCTTTGTTTTCCCTTTTCCTGTCCTTTTCCCTTCACCCTACTTCTCCCAGATGTACCTTCTTCTTCACCTTGCTTCTTTTTCCCTTTCACACTTTCTAAGAACAATTTCTTTCTTGATGTTTTCTTAGTATGCTCTACAGCCTTATCACCCCCATTTTTTTTGGTTTTCCTCATCCTTGTCCTTATTTTTGCCACATGCTGCTTAAACTTAGGGCTTCTCCTAACTTCAGTGGGCTTAATAGCTTTGCTTTGAATGTTTTGGGTGGGTTGAACAGTGCTGGGTACTTGGAAAGTACAACAAACAACTACAAACCCATCTTTAGTCTTTGTCTCCAAAAAGCCCTTCACATCATTTTCATTCAAAATTTCTTTTTTACCACTTGACCAAGTCTTCCCCTTTTTTTATACCATATATTCCATAAGCTTGGCACATGCAAATCAAGCTTCATAAACCCCCAAATGCAAGATTCCCTCACTAAGTTGACTGACATCTCACTCACTTTGCACTTATACCTCCAATATTCCCAGCCACCCTCATACCCACAAAGAGTCTTCCCCCTTATTTTTTTGTGCACAAACACACCCCCTAATCTAACCTTAACATCTACAAATTCAACAGCAGCAGCAATCTGTCCATATAATAACAATATTAATTCATTTACAAAAGACTGATTTGTTTATTAAACCCCATATACATAGTAGCAATAAACAAATCCCACAATTCACTGTTGTAGACACCCAAATATGTCTCCCCAAAACCAAACCCAGTGATGAATACCTTTCACGTCATTTAATTATTGAACGAAGTGAAAATGTGAAAAGTCTAGTGATGTGGATGTTTTTATTAAAATATCTTCTCTTTTTGTTTTTGAAAACATTTCTTTTCTTACTCTATTTGTGAAAATAGCCAATCCAATTTAGTTTGGTCCATGATAATGGTCCAATAATAGTGTAGTTGGGTCGGGCTCAAAAAGAGCTTTCCAACGATATATTATAAGCCCAATTCCAATGAATAATGAGGAAGTTATGGATTAAATTATATTTGGCTCAAAATGAGTTTTATATGCGGCCCAATGATCTAGAGGAGGGCCTATTAATTATTATTCCTAAAGTTATTAGAATTGATTTTAATCTTTTAGAAATATCTAGAAGGTTCCTTTTAATTCTAATGAGATTAGGAGTGATAATTATATTTTAAAGAGTTTTATTTTGAATAAAATATATGATTTGGCACAAATATGATTTTAATCTGATAAACACGAAATTTGCTGCCTAATCGTATTAAGAAGATGATTCCGCGTACAAAGCACGTTTTAATTTTGACTTAGCGCGAGACGACAAAGCTGTCGCCTAACGCTGTTCCTGTGGTCTGCCACTAACTCTTGTCATGGGCGACAGGAGGTATTTTATTCCGAATATGACTTGATTTGTTTTCGGACTATTATCTTATAAATAAGGGTCATATTTCCCCGTTTTCCAGAATTAATCATCAACAATCAACAATAATCAATAATAGACAATTCACAATATTCTCTCTCTATTCTCTCTAAAAGCTAGAAGCTTTCTCTCTATTATTTTTCTAAACCTTCCCTCTCACAAAATTCAACATTCACAAGTTCTAGACACACCTAGCCAAGTTCGAAGTTGCCTTCGCCCTAGACGCGAAAGGTTTAATTTCTGAGGGTTTGGTCCCAAATCCTATTTTAATTCTTTAATTAGATTTATTGTTTATTATTTTCCTTGAAGTTACTAACATGTGTATTTTGTTATTAGAAAGAGATACGAGGCATCCAAGTAAGTAGTTTAATTGTTATTATTTTGATATAGAAATCATGCTTTGATTGTTTTGATTCCTAGTATCATGTTAGGATGCTTTTATTGCTTTCTAATATCATGCATGTTTCTATGATGCTTCCTATTTATTTTCTTTATATCATGTTAGTATCATGCTAGTAATAAAGCTTTGATCTTTATTGTTTAGTGACATGCTAGGATTTGTTATTAATCTTGTTAGTATCATGCCTAGGATCTTGCTATTATTATTAAGCTTCATTGAGATTAAGATTATGATTGTGGTTGTTGTTATATTATGTTGCTTGATATTTATTATTATTTGCTATTGCTTGATCATGCCCACTCTTGCAGGATTAAAGAGAATTTGTACTTGTAATCACGCTTAATAAGATAATTAATAATCTTGTTTAGGCTAATATGATTATAATTCAAGTGATCGTCAATAATAGATTTGCTTGTGCATTAATTTCAACCAACATAGATTAAACAGGTTTAGGGTTAATTTATTAGTTGTATGTTAGTCAGAAAGGGCACATGAATATGAGAAGAATAAAGTAGAGGCCTGTTATTAGGGCAAGTTCAATCTCTTTTAGATTGGATTTATACCTTCATCCCCGAACTTCCAGTCATGGTTCCAGACCTATTGGAGTTAACGATCTCCTGGATCATTAAGGGGTGTAACCTTCACCCTGTGAACGGTTTACAAGTTCCTAAAACTTGTTGGCGACTCTTTTGCTCTAGCTTCCTTCCCTTTGGACGCCACCATGCTTAAGTGTATGATCACAGTGGGGCTCAAGTGTGGGATGCTTGAAATATTCCCTACAGTTTTTTGGCGACTCAATTGGGAAGGATTTCTATTTTAATTCCTAAAATTTATCTGTGCATTAGAGTGGATGAGACTCGAAAAGTTCTAAGTATTTCATGTGCGTAATTTTGATTAACATTATTGGCATATGCATAAAAAGGTCCGTATTGGAAAGACCATCCGAAATGCATCAAAAACATAGGATTTTCACACGTAGGAAATTAGGGAAATATATTTCACAACTAAAGTCGAAATAACGCTACGAAAAATTGGAAAATTCAAGAACAGAAAGCTGCCGAGGCATGTAGAAATTAGCGCTGAGAAAACAGCGTCATCGCCGAGCGATGGCTCTGTCGCCTGGCGATAGTACTTGTCGTCTGGTGACAGAGGCATCGTCTAGCGACAGACGCTATTGTCTCGCGCTGAGTTCTTCCAATACCGAGCCAGAAATCTACCTTCTTGTTTCGACTAGTTTCTAGTACTATTTGCTCGATTTTACTTCTTGATTGAGTTTTTCCCTTTTTTCTGAAACCCATATGTGTTCTACATATGGCCATAACCCTCTGGGGATTCACGCTCCATCTACCCAATCGAACGCTCCTGGCAACGAAGGGTACATCCGAGTTTGTTGAATTCACCAAACCGTGGAAGCGAGTTTAACTCGCGGGGTCCCATCCACTCGCGCCAACCCTTCCAAAGGTAAGTGTTATTCCAATGAATACTAAAATAAGGGGGGTTGAATTGTAGTATGAGAGTTTAGCCAAACTTTTTGCGAAATTAAGACTAAGTAAGCTAAAGGAACTAAAAGATGCAAGAGAGATTTTTACGTGGAAAACTCCTTGGCCCTAACAAGGAGAAAAACCACAACCACTTGGGATTTTGGGAAAAGAATCTTCACTAGAATAGGGCAAATGGTCCTATTACAAACTAAAGACTCAAACTTCAAGTTCCTCAACGAACTTGAAACCCCGAGGAACAAGTCACCCAACTTGTTACTCTTCTCTTCTCTTTCTCTTCTCTTTCTCTTTCTCTTCTCTTTCTCTTCTCTTTCTCTTCTCTTTCTCACTTCTCTTTCTCTTCTCTTTCTCACTTCTCTTTCTCTTCTCTTTCTCACTTCTCTTTCTCACATACAGAAATTCACTTAAACTTCCCCATTCCCCAAATTACAACTCGGAAAATAAATAACTCTAGTATAAGAACATAAGAACACTCTATATCACTTATGTGGAATTGACACTTAACTTGAATTAAAGCTTGAAAACTTATGTGAGTAAAGGTGAGTTTTTCCAACTGATTTCAAAGACTATTTATAGATCAAATTCGTTTAGGAAAAACTTCTTTGTGCAGCAAATCCATTACGCCACTACTCCAACCCACTAAGAAGATCATGTTCCTAAAATTAAGGAAACATGAACTCCTCAATGTGCAAGACAATGACTTGAAGAAGATCATGGAGGAGTAGGCCGCAAGTTTTTAGAAAACGTGGAAGATTTTATTTTCAAAAGATATTTTCAAAAATTAGAATAAATAAAATCTTTTTGTTAGGAAAAAGATAACCGTTAGAAGATAACAGTTTTCCTAAAAACTAGAATGCACAATTTTATCAACTTAGACCAATTCCACACAGCTTTTTCGAGTGTAACTAATTTCTCATACTTACATAAATCCTAAAATATAAAAATATATTTAGTCTTCATGTCCTCTGTTGAAGCTTCTACTCCGAGGCTTCTGTTCCTCAAGGGGAACTTCTCTTCTCTGGTGAAGCTTCTGTTCCCTGAGGGGAACCTTCACTTCTCAAGTCTTCATTTCTAAAGCACCAGTTCCTGCAAAGGAACTCTTCTTTTTGGATAGCTTTGCTTCTGGCCTTCTTGTTCCTCATGGTATCTTTGCACGACACTTAATTCTCCTAGTCATTACATCTTATCACACACTTAAACAATCAAGATCTTATTAGTCTGTAAGTAAGTGAGGTTCTGTCATCATCAAAATCATTAAATCCAACAGTAAGGCTTCCACGCGGTGCATCCGGACTCATAACCATGGACCCTCTTTGACTAACCCATATCCCGAACTTTAGAGAAGTAGAGCCATGGTTAGGTTGCAAACTCATTGCATCATATTGTGACTATTTGGCTACTTGTGCATTATTTGTTTGTGCATAACCTATATGTGTTTACACTAACCATTTGTTTGACTTGTGAATGAGTTTAAACGAACTAATTAATGACTAGAAGACTTTGCTAAATTAATTAATTAATAAATGATTAAAGTCTAAATAAATTGATCGGACTTGACTTAGTACGACCTTAGGCTTGTCCCTTAGAGTAAAAATACTGGAAATAGTCCCAGACCAATGTTCCAGCAATGGCGCAGAGGTTTGGACTGTAGCGCCACGCGCTAGTAATTAGTGCCAGGCGACAATGTTGTCGTCTGGCGCTGGTCCTTAGCGTTTGGCGACAATCCTATCGTCCGACGACGGTCCATGCTTTTGCTCGAGTCTTCACGACGAGTCTAACTAATCAATTTGCTTAATCGGTTTAATCAGTTTATTAACGACAGTAGTCATGTTTTTAATTAGGCACATAGTCATATGGTCATGACACGAGTCAAACATGTCACCTACACTCACTAGTCTTAGCACACACTCTGTGTATACGTCATCATGACCATGTCTTGGGTTCATGCATGAGTCGATTTTTTTCCGTCATTTGAGTTGGGGGTACATTCTATTCCTAATTCTTTCATACCTCTCCATCTACGTTGTCTTTCCATTCTCTACATGCTTTCTACATATCACAACCTTCATTCTTCCTACCTCTTTCCATTTACTGCATGTTGAATAGAGTTTGAGTTAAATAATTAACAAAAAGTATCCATAACTTTCCTTTTCACAGCACTTGGTCAAGAAAGGAAGGGCGATTAATCAAGGACAATAACTTTGTTCAAGTACTAATTTTTGATAAACCAATCAGTCAGAAAAGAAAAGCTAAGAAGATAATGGCATCTCAAGAAGAAGTTAACGAACTTAAGAAGGACGTGGCCAACTTAACTGAATTGATAAAGACCATGGCTCTCCAAATCAATGTCCCTGTGAAGCAACAACAAATGGAGCTCATGCAAGAAAGCCTAAGCAAACTCTCTAGTGACTATAAATTCCAGGGCATTAGCTCACAAGGGGTTTCAGTGAATAAGGAACTTCTTCCGCAGAAGTTCAATGCCAATGACATCCCTAAGTTCAATGCCAATGACAATCCTTATTTTCACTTAAGGGCTTTTGAAACCATATTGAATATTAAAGGGGTCGATAGGAAAATCTTTCATTCTTTGTTTTCTTTATCTCTTGAAACCGTTTGTCAACAATGGTTCTTTTCCCTTGACAAAGAAAAAACCTCTACTTGGGACGGAATAGTAAACGCTTTCATAGATAGATACAAGTGCAACATCTAAGTCAACACAGACCATAGAAAACTTGAGATGTTAAAACAAAAAGAAAACGAAGGGTTCACCTCTTTCTTCAACAAGTGGAGGGAAACTTCCGCTAATATGGTTGAGGTCCCTAATGAAAAGGAGTCTGTAAGGATGTTCATCAAGAACCTTCAAGACAAGTATTCGAAGCATTTGAAATATCAACATAATTTGAATACTTTCAAGGCCATCTACGACATAGGTATTGAAATCGAAGATGACCTTGCGAAACAAAAAGCTACTAACAATAATAACAACAGTGGCTGGAAAGGAAAGAAGAACGACAATCCTTCTTCTTCCGAAAACACCCACTCTAGTAACAATGTTAGTACCTTTGACCTAAATGATGTCTTAGCTAGGGATAATCAAGGATCTAAAAAGAAACCAAAAAGAGATTTCACGCCCATTGGAATGACTTATGATGCTGCTTTCGATCGTCTCCATGATCGAGGATTAATCAAACCTATTGGCCCCACTGAAGATCTAACGCCAGAAAGGCGATCTTCAAGATGGAATCCCAACTCTTATTGCAAGTACCATCAAGGAAAGGGTCATACCACGGATGAATGTTGCATATTTCAAAATCTCATTCAAGACCTCATAGAAGAAAATAAGATCCCATTGCCTCTAGCTAGCAAGAAGACCGGATGATGATCAAGCAAAAGACACAAGGCGAGCATCAACGATAAGATCTCGTGACCTCTTTTTCTATCTTTTTTTGTTCCTCCTTTCTCTAAATAAGTCTAGCATAAGCACCCTTTGTTTTCCTTAGATTTTATTTAGTAGGTTTTTTCTTCTCCCTTTAATAAAATGAGCATTTATTTTCTTGCATATGATTATCACATTGCATTGCACAAAAAAAAAATAAAAAATAAATAAATAAATAAATAAATAATCATGTTAAACTAAGCACAAGGTATACATATGATTAGAGACACCTCTTGTAGCCGTATCATATTACCTTCCACCCTTCAAATATACAATCCTTTCTTGACAAACCACTTTGAACCTCGTCTAACGATAGACCTTTATTTCTTCGACCCACATCCACCTAACCTTGGGATAGGATGGTGTGCAACTTATACAATTTTCAAAGAACAATAGCTTGAGTAATTTCAAAAAATTAAAATAAGCAATAACAATAATAAAAGTGTGCAAAAGGCAAGTGTTCCAATGTCTTTGATATGAATATATCTTTGATAAGAACACGTCTCAAATTGCATCTCTTATCGAGTGCTAGGTACCGTGCCTGAGAAACATGAATGCCAAGTGAGTGATAGACCGCATGATTGAGATTGCCCATACTTATCAAAAAAAAAAAACACAAAAGCAAAAAAAAAAAAAATAGAGAGCAAAAATAAAAAAAAGAAAGAGCTCAAAAGTAAGAAGCCTTAAGCATAAAAATAAAAAGATTTCAAAAGCAAGGTTGCACGCCTTGGGGGCTTATCTAGGGTCTTGAGCCTTTATCCCCTTCTTCTTCAACATTTAGCCTAACCACGTTACACCCCCTAAAAGACCTCTTTGAGGTATACACACACTTGTACGAGGTTCGGCTAGAGCTACGTTCGGCCTGATTCCTAACAGATACGTAGGCAACCTCACAAGGAGGTGCGACCGTAATAAAATGCATTCATTCATATATACATTCATGCATGATCATATCAAGGGATCTACTATGCTAATCCCTATCCATTTAGAGCTAGACTTGGGAGCTTGATTGTAATACCCCGTATTTTCATACGTATTTTCTAATTAATTAATTAGGAATTATTTTATAAAAAGGGTATTTTAGTAAATTAATTGTTTGGAGCCAAAATAATATTTGAATTTTGGTGCCAAAAGTATTTTTAAAACTAATCATTATTTTGGATAAGATTTATTATCCATTTATCTTATTTTAAAAACTGCATTATTTACACATTTCAGATATTTTAGTTAAAGCAAAATAATATTTTATTAATTATTTATGATGGCTGAAAATCCCAATAATTAGCTAGGAATTTCGGATTTTCCATGTATGGAAAATTTGATATTTCTTGGTCATTTATTGGTGAATAATTGGTATTTAATTAATTAATTATTTAATTATTTATTCTATATTATTATACAATTAATTATTCCTTAAAAACCGAGCAAAATCTTCCTAAATATATCTAGAGGAATCCGAAAATTTGAGCTATGGTAAGCTCAATATTTTCGGCCCTTTTGAATTATTTTGGGGGAATTTATTTGGTAAAATTGTATCTTTAATTATCTTCCAAAATCTCTTATTTTCCTTAATTCTATTTCTCCATCTTTTTAATATCTAATTATCATATTTTCTTGTCATTCATTCTTGTTAATTATTCCCCAAGTAATTCCAATTTCCTTATTATTTTTCATGACATACATATATTCCATATTCAATTATACACAATCACCTTAATATCCAAACTTTCCTTAATTCTTTTACTCACTTCTCCAAGTAATCCCTTAAACCCTACTTGTCATAATTCTTCCCACATTCTCTTGCTATAACTCTTGCATGAGCTAGCCTATAAATACCCCTCCATACCTCTCACATTCTTCACACCAATTCTCTTCTTTTCTTCTCCTCTTTTTACACAAATCATCCTGTTTATCTTTAAAGCCAATTTTCGGGCACTTCTGGTCAGTTTTTGGGGTATTGACGTTTCACAGAAGATTGTTCCTCTCGAAAAAATCCTTGAGGTTAGGCTCAGGAATCACACAATTCGGAGTTATATCGAAGGAGTTACAGCCTCTGCAAATTCTGCCTATTCTTTCCAATGCAAATCCAATTCTTCTCTTTTCCTTGGTTTCTTATCTTTTCTTCTTCTCTTCTCTTATTCAATTATTATTATTATTATTATTATTATGGAGGATTTATAAAAATTATTATGAGTAGTTTTAATTATATAAAATCAGATTTTTAATGATGTTTATGAAAATTAATTTAAAAAGGTTCATGTACATATAGTTGGGGGGTTTTTAATTTAATTATTGTGATTATTTGTTAACCTTATATTAATTAAGGTTATATTTATTTGTAGGGTGTGTTCGATCAAGATTCTTGAGGTTTCGTTTGTGTGTTTTGATAAGGGAAGATCAAGGTACGTCAGGTGGCTAGATACCTTGAAAGTGATGGGTTTGAATAAGCATGTTTGAATGATTTTATGATGATTGAATTAAATTGAATTGAATTATGATTTATGAAATAAAATCATGTTTAAATAAATTGGTTTTGATAAATAAATTGGAGTATTGATTTATTTCATCTTTTAAATAATTTAAATTATTATTCATGTTTAAAAGGTTTGATTTTGAAAGCACGTGGATTTAAATAAAAAAGGAGTTTGAATTATTATTATTAAAAGTTGAAATTATTGGATTTAAAGAGGATTTATTGAATTATTATTATTAATGCTTTACAAGCATGTTGGTAATCCCACTATGCGGATTTGGTTTATTGATAAGGCCTTGGACTTTGTATGACCGGGTCTTTCCTCAAGAATAGCCTTGTAATATAAGGAGACTAGCTTGGTGGGTGTGCACACTTGGGTGAGGAATTGGTTTAAAAGGAATTGGATTAGAAGGAATTGGTTTTAAACAGGAATTGGTTTATTGAGTTGATTATTAATATTGATTATTGAAATTGGTTTTGAATTTTGAGTTGGAATTATTGGTTAAATCATTGGAAAGGATGGAATTGATTTTGAAAGCATGTTTGCTAATAAATTGAGTTTAATTATCTTGCACTTATCGTATTTAGCATATTTTGCTAATTCGTATTTCTTGTTTTGTTTTAATTCGCCTTGTTTACCTTAATGGTAAGCAGTGTTGACTAATTTCAGATGAAGTCATAAATGAGCATTTGGAGTCCCGGGAATGGTTTCACCTAGATTAGGAAATGTTGGTTCTTGTATTTATTTTTGAGTACTCATGACAATGGTTACTATTTTTGGTCTATTATTAATTAAAGAAGAGTTTTGAAGTTTCTGCTGCAAAGTATTGGGTTATTTTAGTAGGTTTGAGTAGCCTTGCATAATCACGCGGCGGTAATACACCTAAGTCTATCTCTATGGTATAGTTATACGTATTATACTGGTATTTCCGTAGAGGGAGATTTGGGGGGTGTTACATTGATCCCTACATCCATTAGCTTACCTAGCCTAAGAGTCACCATCATTTGACTCTTCTTGAAATACTATTTTTCCATACCCTTAGCCTTTACAGCGTAGCTTTAGTGTCACTTTCACACACATCACAGATACATAGACAAATCCTCCTCATAGGAACCCTTTGTCATGAAATCTTAAGATGACGTTGAAGCACGCCTTGTCGTATCAAGATCACTCATTATCATAATTCTTATTGCATCACAAAGTATGAAGTACTTAGCCTCCGTGCCTAAGTTACCCAAATACTTTCATCATCGAGTCAACAATTGAGATATCCTAGGATGAACTAATCCTTGCACTATGAGATACAACATCGACGCATGCATTTGACTAAACTCGTTCAACATGCATCATCAAACACTTTACTTCTTCCCTTTGCATCTTTCTTTTTCGGGAGAAAGTCGGTACCCTCCACAAAAATAACGGAACATTTTTGCTATTCTGCATTTTGAGTCAAACACATCACAACACAATGCACATACGAGTCATGTACACATTTAGTCATGTCGTGTTATCACATTGAGTTAAGTCTACGCACACGAGTCGATTTGAGTACATCGAGTTACACTACGAGTCAGGCAATAGAATTAAGTCACACAAAGTCAATCTTAAAGACATCAAAAAAGTCCTATAGTCTAAAAAATAAATGTAGGCACACTAAGTCCCAGACGGACAGGTGATCTTTACAAAAATTTTGAAGCTAAAGGACGTAAACAACTTAACAAATCAACTAGAGTCAAATGGTCATATTGATTGATTGGGTTCCTTGGTACGCCAGTTAGCCCCTATAAGCAAATTGACATGATTAATAGTCGGTTCGATCACAATCGCAATCAGTGATCGGCCTGACGACGATCATCTCACTTAGCTTAAGTGCCTAATCATTGGCTTATTACAAGCACCAAAGCATTGGTTCAAAAGCAACCACATCACCAAAACGATAATATTTCCAAGAGTGAATTGTCGAGCATCATTCTTCAACGAAAAATTTTCCAAGATTGGATTGTCCCCTTTGGCAATGTTTCCAAGCGTGGATTGTCGTACTCCTTCTCTATTTGGCAAGTTTTTCCCAGTTCGGATTGTCATACATTCATCAAATCTTCGACAATTTTTCCAAGATTGGATTGTCATCTCAAACTGGCAATGTTTCCAAGCATGGATTGTCGTGCTCCTTCTCTATGTGGTAAGTTTTTCCAAGTTCGGATTGCCATACATTCATCAAATCCTTGACAATATTTCCAAGATTGGATTGTCATGCATCAAGTTTCCTATGGAAAAATTTCCCAAAGGATTGTCGTAGGTCGCTATTCATCTTAACATTTCGGCAAAGGTTCCCCAACGTGGATTGTCATTCATTTCAGTAATGGAAAATTTTCCCGAGACGGCTTGTCAGTAGACTCTTTTTTGCAAATGTTCCAAGACGCGGATTGTCAATTGTGGCAATATTTTCCCAAAAGGATTGTCGCATAATATTGGAAAATTTCCAAGGTGGATTGCTTTCAAGTGTTATATTTCAAGACGTGTATTGTCGATCGTGGCAAGGTTCTTATGACAGATTGTTACGAGGCATTGGCAACTTTTCCCAAAATTGGATTTTGGCAAAATTTCCGAGATACGGATTGTCGCTTCATCGTGGCAACATTTCCTAGGATGGATTGTTACGTGGCATTGACAACTTTCCCTAAATTGGATTGTCGTACATCATTCAAGAGTTGTGTTGGCAACTATTCCTAAAGAAGAAAGGATTGTCATCACCCCCAAGGTATCAATACAACAAGCAAATAGCGAAGTAAAGCACTGAGGATCAACAAGCGATGGTCTTCGATAATTTTCCTGGGGGATTTATCATCAACAAATGAAGATGGCTACAAGCAGCGGTATTTGACGATGTCCCGAAGCAAAGAGGAGGTTGTCTACAGCGGCGAGGTACAGCCGTGGCGAGGTACGGCCACAAATGAAGATGGCTACAAGCAGCGGTCTTCGACGATGTCCCAAAGCAGAGAGGAGATTGTCTATAGCGGCGAAGCACAGCCGTGGCGAGGTACTGCCACAACCCTGAAGATGGCAAGGCATAGTCACCTTCGACGATGTTCCCGAGGCACTGTGGAGGATTGTCACAAGCAAATGAAGATAGCGAGGCACTGTTACCTTTAGACGATGTTCACGAGGCACTGTTAAGGTCGTCACCAACGAAAGCAGCAACAAAATCGGTTACTTTAGAGACGTGTGCTCGACGGTGCAAGATACACGTCTCTTAACTCTTTTATCTGTTTAACTAATGCTAGTTTGCAAGTATCGGCATTACAAAAATGATTTAGGATCGCAGAACGTTCTGAATCATTCTTCGTCCCTATCGCTACTTTGACTTTCGTTTTCAAAACTTGCGTTTCTCCAAACTCAGTCAAAGTGGGGGCTTCTG
The DNA here is from genome assembly GCF_948465745.1 of Chenopodium album. Lineage (NCBI taxonomy): Eukaryota > Viridiplantae > Streptophyta > Magnoliopsida > Caryophyllales > Amaranthaceae > Chenopodium > Chenopodium album. The sequence continues at coordinate 33,583,282 of NC_137848.1, read as the reverse complement.
TAGACACCCAAATGTGTCTCCCTAAAACCAAACCCAGTGATGAATACCTTTCACGTCATTTGATTATTGAACGAAGTGAAAGTGTGAAAAGTCTAGTGATGTGGATGTTTTTATTAAAATATCTTCTCTTTTTGTTTTTGAAAACATTTCTTTTCTTACTCTATTTATGAAAATAGCCAGTCCAATTTAGTTTGGTCCATGATAAGGGTCCAATAATAGTGTAGTTGGGTCGGGCTCGAAAAGAGCTTTCCAACGATATATTATAAGCCCAATTCAGATGAATAATGAGGAAGTTATGGATTAAATTAAATGTGGCCCGAAATGATTTTTTTATGCGGCCCAATGATCTAGAGGAGAGCCTATTAATTATTATTCCTAAAGTTATTAGGATTGATTTTAATCTTCTAGAAATATCTAGAAGGTTCCTTTTAATTCTAATGAGATTAGGAGTGATAATTATATTTTAAAGAGTTTTATTTTGAATAAAATATGTGATTTGGCACAAATATGATTTTAATCTGATAAACACTGAATTTTTTGCCTAATCATATTAAGAAGATGATTCCGGTACAAAGCGCGTTTTAATTTTCACTTAGCGCGAGACGACAAAGCTGTCGCCTGATGTTGTTCCTGTCGTCTGGCGCTAACTCCTGTCGTTGGCGACAAGAGGTATTTTATCCTGAATATGACTTGATTTGTTTCCTGATTGTTTTCTTATAAATAGGGGTCATATTTCCTCGTTTTCCAGAATTAATCATCAACAATAATCAATAATCAACAATTCACAATATTCTCTCTCTATTGTCTCTAAAAGCTAGAAGCTTTCTCTCTATTCTTTTTCTAAACCTTCCCTCTCACAAAATTCCACATTCACAAGTTCTAGACACACCAAGCCAAGTTCTAAGTTGCCTTCGCCCTAGACGTGAAAGGTTTAATTTCTGAGGGTTTGGTCCCAAATCCTATTTCAATTCTTTAATTAGATTTATTGTTTATTATTTTCCTTGATGTTATTAACATGTGTATTTTGTTATTACAAAGAGATACGAGGCATCCAAGTAAGTAATTTAATTGTTATTATTTTGATATAGAAATCATGCTTTGATTGTTTTGATTCCTAGTATCATGTTAGGATGCTTTTATTGCTTTCTAATATCATGCATGTTTCTATGATGCTTCCTATTTCTTTTCTTTATATCATGTTAGTATCATGCTAGGAATAAAGCTTTGATCTTTATTGTTTAGTGACATGCTAGGATTTGTTATTAATCTTGTTAGTATCATGCCTAGGATCTTGCTATTATTATTAAGCTTCATTGAGATTGAGATTATGATTATGGTTGTTGTTATATTATGTTGCTTGATATTTATTATTATTTGTTATTGCTTGATCACGCCCACTCTTCCAGAATTAAAGGGAATTTGTACTTGTAATCACGCTTAATAAGATAATTAATAATCTTGTTTAGGTTAATATGATTATAATACAAGTGATCGCCAATAATAGATTTGCTTGTGCATTAATTTCAACCAACATAGATTAAACAGGTTTAGGGTTAATTTATTGGTTGTATGTTAGTCAGAAAGGGCACAGGAATACGAGAAGAATAAAGTAGAGGCCTATTATTAGGGCAAGTTCAATCTCTTTTAGGTTGGATTTATACCTTCATCCCCGAACTTCCAGTCATGGTTCCAGACCTATTGGAGTTAACGATCTCTTGGATCGTTAAGGGGTGTAACCTTCACCCTGTGAACGGTTTACAAGTTCCTAAAACTTGTTGGCGACTCTTTTGCTCTAGCTTCCTTCCCTTTGGACGCCACTATGCTTAAGTGTATGATCACAGTGGGACTCAAGTGTGGGATGCTTGAAATATTCCCTACAACTGTCCTACCAACATCCCTACTTAAACAATTCAACATCAATTAAATAATAATTGACTTCTATTAAATTATTCAATCAAGTACACAATGAACCCTAAATTTCCACATAATTGCAATTCTACCATCAACAACCAACAGCTTAAAAAATTAAAGGTAAAGAACAAAATTGCTTACCTCTGTCGACGCCATTGCACTCAACAATTGTCAGATGACTGACCTAAGCAACTGGTCCCCAACAAAAGCCCTAAAAATGGTGACTTTCCGCAATCTTCCTTCCACAAAATACCCAATTACCCAGGAGTTACTTCTTTGCTTAACTAAAAAAAAAATTAGGGTTTTAATTACAAAATTAGGGTTCTAATTGGAAGAGTAGGTGAGAATTTATGAAGAAAGGTGGATTGTACAGGATGAATTGAATGAGAAAAATCAATGAGGAATAGGCTTCAATAGCTTAGAAGAGTGAATTCGAGAAAAAAGAAAAAAAAAGGATGGAAATATTTGATTGTGGGCCCCACACATCAGAAATCCACCGCATTTTTAAAATAGGTGGTAATCTGAGTATTTATTTAATTTAAGGGGTGATAGTTTAAAATAAATGTTTTAATGGTAGTTTTTTCGAAAATGGTTCTATTTTTGGGTGGTAATTTAAAATTTTCCTAAAAAAAATGATAATCTTCTACATTTTTTTAAAAAAATTTACCATGGTATCCACTTTTTTTTTAATTATTTTTTTTTTATTTTTAACTTTTACTGATTTTTTAAATTTCCCAACAGCCTACATTTTATTGGCAAATCCATCTCAAACTCTAAGTGACAATCAAAATGGTATATTCATTTTTAAGTACATAGTTAAATTGATTCACTTAATTAGCAAAAGAGTAAAGCTATGTTCACTTCACCTTACTTATGTTGAAATGAAATTATTTTTACTAATTTTTTTTTCTGTACTAAAATTTGTTTTAGTGATTGGTTTTCAAAAAATAAAAAATAAAAAAATAAAAAATAAAAAAAAAATTTGGTAATTATTTATTATATTTTTTTATTTTAAGTTACAAATTTTTACCAAATGAAATTTGTTTTTACTAAGTTAAAATTATTTTTACTAAATTAAATTTATTTTTTTATTAAGTATTATTTTTAAAAGTGAAGAGAATAGGACATAAGTAAAGTGTATTCATATAGGAGTAACACTTTTCCATCCAAGTACAAATTCCTTAATAACCTTATCCCAAAAATCCATTAAATTAGCCTTTCCTTTTCTCATTGGCCAGAAATTCCTCATCTCAACCTCATATTTTAGCCAACTCCTATTCACAAACACTTACCAAACTGCCTGAGCTGCTCAAAAAGGGGGAAAAACACCACACAAAACCTCCACACTCTAACTCTTTTTTTACCCATGGCTGCCGCAGCAACCGCTAGCACGACCGTTCAATCTTTGCTTTCGACACCGAAACCATCCTTCGCATTTTTATCAAACAAACAACTGCCATCTGACCCAATCCAAGTAAAATTTGGTTCAACAAAGAAATCATACTCACCCTTAATTTCACAACATTATTGTTCTACAAATGAATCAACTCCGATCGCTTGCGTATCCCACAAGCGGCGAGCCCCAAGGATAGCCGCTGCGGTGGCCGAGGAGGGAGTGGTAGAGACTGCGGATGATGTGGAGCAGGAAAAAGATGAAGCACAAATTGAAAGTGAAGGTTCAAGTGAAAAGAACAATAATGAGGTTCAAGTGAATACTAAGCTTTACTTTGGGAATTTGCCTTATCATTGTGATAGTGCTCAGCTTGCTGGTATTGTCCAAGAGTATGGCACCCCTGAATTAGTTGAGGTATCATGTTTTACATTTTTTTTCTTTGTAATTTCTTATTTTGAATGTCTCCTTAGTCTTCCGATTTAGAATTTTAGATAGACTACCTCCTAGGTGCACCCGAGTGTATAATGGATTATGCTGATATCATCATGACTTTCAAAGTGGATTGCAATTCACTCAGAATCTCAAGCACCCCTATACAAAATAGTAAATGCAAACTTTATTATATTACCGTTGTGACACAACCTTACTAACTAATTCCCTTTTAGTTATCCATCCTTCCAATGTTTTTTTTTAAAGTACTAATCGTAAGAGAAATGGTTTCTATTTTTTTTATTTTTAGTGTAACATTTTGTTAAATGAAAATCTTGTACACATTTTCTTAATGAACACATTCGACTCAACATCCTGATACTCTATGCTGGTCAAAGTGTTGCACGAAGTATAATATAATCGATTTTGATATAATACAAATTTACTGCATTTTACAGGTTCTATATAATAGAGACACAGGGAAAAGCAGAGGATTTGCATTTGTCACCATGAGCAGTGTTGAAGATTGCAATGCTGTTATTGAGAATTTGGATGGAAGTGTAAGAATCTATCATTCTTGCATTTTAGTTATATAATCGTAAGTTCAAATTTTCAATCAAAAAATAGTTCTAGTGTTACAGTCTCTTGGAAGTAGCTAGGAATGTAATGTAAATTCATCTTATACATGTGAATAATGTGCTTAATGGTTTTGTTAATGCGGATTTTAACTGGCTGTTATCGTAACATAATGTTTTAGTCGGATGTTGGAAGGTGAATTGAATGCACACGTACAAAAATTCGAAGTAGCATTTTCGTGGAATGACAAATGAAAATTTTGTTTTGGTCCTGTTTGGCAATTAGCGGATATCATAATGATCATTTAGCAAGATGGCCTTGTTTTAATTCAATGCACAAGGGTGATCAACCAGAAGACAAAATAATTACTAAGATAAGATGCTTTGATAATTCGATGCAGGAATATGGTGGGCGATATTTGAGAGTGAATTTTGCTGATAATCCAAGGAAAAGAGAACCCTTATTTCCAGAGACAGATCACAAATTGTTCGTTGGTAACTTGTCTTGGTCAGTTACCTCAGAGAGCTTGTACCAAGCGTTTCAAGAGTATGGAAAGGTGGTGGGAGCAAGGGTGTTGTTTGATGGAGAGACCGGTAAGTCACGAGGCTATGGTTTCGTTTGTTACTCAACAAGAGCAGAAATGGAAAGTGCCCTTGAATCTCTTAATGGAGTGGTAATTTTCTATCACATTCTTTTCCTTTTACAATCTGTTTCGCCTTGTTCAGATGTTTGTTGAAGTAGTATAATTTACAAATCTTTTTGTACATTAACACACTATTCGCGCTTTCTTAAATATAGGAATTGGAAGGCCGACAAATGCGAGTAAGCTTGGCAGAAGGGAAGAAATTATAGGTGGACACGGTGCTACATTATCACATTGTGTTAAGAAGAGAAAAAACAAGGGGATGAAAGAAGATCTAGTCCTGCTTTCGAGTCATCTGGCTCACACGGCGTATGGTACTCATGAATGTCATGAGTTTTGAGACGATTCTTGTGTTACTATTCTCAGTAATGAACATTATAGATGAGGTGAGCATGGGTTGCTCTTGATAAAAGTTATTCATCTTCTAGATTAATTTCTGATTTTATCATTCTCATGTTTAGTTCTTATTTGGTCTTATGATGGTTATACATAATCCATACAAGAAAGATTTAACAAGCAAATCTAAGCAATATGATTATGAGAAGATCCTTGTATGGTTTTGCCATATATTTATTCTGTTAAAGGATCATGATAAGTTTTAAAAGTTCATTGTTCTTTTTAAAGTTTTAATTATAGTTTATATTTTATTTATGGGTTCATACGTGTGACATCAAGGAAATCTTACATTAACCTTAATTTATCAATTTAAGATAAAATTTGTGGACGTCTTAATGGATTTATGCTTGTGTTATATACTTATATCACAATACCTTTGTAAACCATAAAGACATGTAGAGTTGGAAGTTTTAATTTAGTTTTCATTTTATCGATAAGGAGAAATTCTTATTGGGCTAGAACTTCACATTGGTCAACTTCTATTTGGGTTAGTGAGTAAACGACCAATGAAAGTGTTTGAGAAAGAGTAACACCCCCAAGGCCCTAAAGGTAAGGAGAATGGAGGTTTGGGCAATAGGAGTTGGTAATTTGGCATCTGATGTATTGGGTACAACTTTATTTAACCCATCATTTATTACACTATTACGTAACTTCTAACAAATCTTCTTTAATTAATCTTTTTGTGTAGACTATTCCAATGTAATAGTCTTTCTATCAGTGTGGTGCACAAGTTATCAAAAGTCAAATTGAGACAAAAAATGTCTTTTGTTTATAACGTATACTTCTATTATGACAAATATGAATAGTAAGTGACAAAAATTTTAAAATTAAGTCATGGAATTTTTTTCAAACTCATTTGACCATCTTGTTTTCCTCACTCCTGTTTTTATGAGGAAATCTCACTTTATCACCTTGATAGATAAAATTTGTTTATTAAATGGCAAAATCTTGAATAAATAAATAATTAACGAACATAAGTCTATGAGATTGACATGGAAGCTGTTGCTTCTTCCAACTGATCTTACTACTGGTTGTGTCTTCTCTTTTGGCTTAGTGCTTTGGTTAGTCTTTCTGACGGCTATATGCAAAGGCAGTATGTTTACCTTATTTTGTTCAACACCAAGTTTTGTATTAGTAACTGAAAAGGTGTTTGTTGTAAATTGTAATTATTGACTTGGCTTTAGACTTTTTTAATTATTTTTAAGAAAACCACTTTAACCTTTTAAATATATTTTTACTTTTAGCGCCTGTTCACATTTCTGAACTGAGCTGACTGAATTGAAGTGAACTGAATTGAATTGAATAGAGCTTAAATGAATATTTTATGAGAGTAGGAAATTAAGAGCTGAACTGAACTAAACTGAACGTAATTGAATTAAATTAAACTGAACTGAAATTAAGCTGAAGTGATTAGGCTCTTGTGTTATATAAAAAAAAAAAGTCCTTGGAGGTAAAATGAAAAATATAGAAAATATATACAATTGTAAAACTTGATCGCTTGACAGTTCTCAGACTTATAGCATTGACTTGAATGAAATAGTGTTTTTCGTTGGATAAGAAGTCACATAATAGTGTTGAGTGTGCTTTATGTTAAATAATTTGTCCTATTCAAGCAATTGTTATACTCCGTACTAATTTTACAATGAGTACATCTTTTCCATTCTAATAAATACGAAATACATGTTTAGCACTGCTCTTTTTAAATCATGTCTAGTATTTATCACCAAAGTTCATATGAACTCGTTCTTTTTTTTTAACTTGAATTATAAATTTATATTGTAGTATTTCTTTTGACCATAGTTTTGTTAAGCATTATACAATGATTATGAGATGCTCCAAACATAGCATAAATCTAAATAAAGTAAATTAATAATGTTCCATTGATCATATGATATTATTAGCTCCACTAATATCAATCACCAAAGTTTAGATCCATTGCAATCCACTTGTTGTCCTAAAATTAATCAACCCCAAAATAACCAAACGAAGATAAAGGATTCAAAACACTTTTTTAATTTAGAAAATAACCACAAAATTCTAATCTTGACTATACTTGCGCTACATCATTCTTTTTTTCTTATTTAGCATTTTACCTCTGTTTAAACACTTCTTCCCCAACAATCTTGCATAGCATTATAGAGCCTTCTGGGGGCTTGTACAATTACAATAATTAAAATAAAATAGGGACTTAAGCCCCAAATAGCTCTACCAATCAAAAAATTTAAAAAAAAAAAAAAACTAATCCCACCACATTTTTCTTACCCTTAAAGCAACAAAAAAAAAAAAAAGAATTTACAAAATGGGAAAGAGTCCTATTGTTATTGCTATATCGGCCATATGTGTGGTGGCATGTGTCGCGGCTGTTACACTTGGTGTTTCGAAGTATGGTCACAATGGTAATGACGGACCCAAAGGTGGCGGAGATGACCATAAGATTGCCTCAGGTACGAAGGCAATCCAAAGCATATGCCAACCTACGCGGTACAAGCAAGCTTGTGAAACAACCCTGAGTAATTCGGCTGGAAACACTACTGACCCTAAGGAGTTGGTAAAGACGGCATTTAGGGTGGCAAAGGACGAGATAACAAAAGCATTGGAAAAATCCAATACGATTAAGGCAGCTAAAGATGATCCTCGAGCAGCTGAAGGCTTGGAGATATGCAAGGAAGTGGTTGGCTATGCCGTAAATGACCTTGAGAGGACAGTGGATTCTGTGGGCGCCTTTACGATGGATAATGTCGATGACTTCCTTGAAGATCTAAGGGTTTGGATTGGTGGTGCCATTACTTATCAAGAGGTTTGTTTCGAGGCGTTTGAGAATTCTACTAGTGATGCAGGCACTAAGATGCGTAGCTTCTTTAATGTGTCGCGTGAGCTTAGCAGCAATGCCTTGAACATCATCACTGAGGCCAAATCTATGCTTCAATACCTTGACATCCCAGGGCTTGACCTTAGTGCCCTTGGTAGTGGTGCTGGTTCTTCAGCTCACCGTCGTCTTCTTCACAAGGCAGGTAAGGGAGTGTGGGTTGCTGGTGAGATGCCTCCTTGGGTCAATGACCCTAAGCGCAAAATTATGAACGTCCCTGTCTCTCAAATTAAGCCTGATGCTATTGTTGCTCAAGATGGTTCTGGCCAATACAAGACCATTGGTGAGGCCGTAGGAAAGGTGCCCCTAAAGAATGAAATCCCCTTCATTATCTACATTAAGGCTGGTACATACAAGGAGACCGTCCTCATCGAAAAGAAGCATACTAATGTCATTCTAGTTGGTGATGGACCTACTAAGACTATTATCACCGGTAGCAAGAACTTTGCTGATGGTATTCAAACTTTTAAGACTTCAACTGTTGGTAAGTACTTATGTGTAACTTATAGGTGCAATTTTCTCACTTATAAAAGATGTTAGATATATCTCAAAAATGTATTATATGCTAATAATTTTCTACTATTACAATTAAATGCAATTTTATACAGGTGCTGTTGGAGATGGATTCATGGCAAGGGACATTGGATTTGAGAACACTGCAGGACCACAGGGCCACCAAGCAGTTGCCTTAAGGGTGGTGAGTGATTTCGCCGTCATATACAACTGCCACATTAGTGGACACCAAGACACATTGTATGCAGTAAGAGGTCGTCAATTCTACAGAGACTGTACCATCTCAGGCACAATCGATTTCATCTTTGGTGATGCACAAGCAGTGTTCCAAAACTGCAAGTTGCTAGTAAGAAAGCCAGGACCCAACCAACAATGTATGGTTACAGCCCAAGGTAGGACCGAGGAGAAAGGACCCGGTGGGTTTGTGATGGAAGGTTGTACCATCTCTGGTGAGCCTGACTACAAGGCGGTAAAGGCTCAGTTCCCAGCCTACTTGGGACGACCATGGAAGGAATACTCTAGAACCATCTTCATGTACTCGAACATTGATGACTGTATTGCTCCTCAAGGATGGACTGAATGGAGAGGAACCTTTGCCCTTGACACATTGTTCTACGCCGAGTACCAAAACAAAGGTATAGGTGCTGATACATCTAAGAGAGTTAAATGGGCGGGACTCAAGACTTTGAGCGCTCAACAAGCTGATGGTTTCACTCCTGCTAAGTTGTTCGTTAGCGGCGACAAATGGATCCCTCAGACTGGTGTGCCATATGCTGCTGGAATGTTTTCTGCAAGCTAAGCGATTAATTAATTAGAGGTTAAAAGACGGAAACAAAAAAATTTTAAATAATTATGTGGAAAGACGAGAGATTGTTTGTAACTTTACAGAAAATAGTAGAAAAAATGATTTCTGATGAATCACAAATGAAATCGTTGTAGTGTATTTTGTTTTGCGTAACATATAATTAACATATTTATCATGGTATGTTCATTCTATGTACCTATATTTTATTTTTATTTTTATTGAACCTTGTATGGTTTGTAACGAAATCAATATACAACCTTTGATTTCGAAGGCAATAGAGTGAAGAATACTTTTACTTATTTTTAGGACATTTTAAAATGAAAATTTGTTTTTCCTATCTCTAATTGTGATTAAGCAAAGAAAAATTTTAGTTGGGTTAATTGAATTAGATTTATCTACATTATATAATTATAACTTTAAGAAATCTTATTAAATAATGTTTCATCAATTATTTTCTTTTTCATAAAATATATATCTCAGATTTGACCAATTTCATCGATTAAACTAACACGGGTTCTCTTAGGAACGAATTTGATCGAGTCTTTTATGTATAAACTTATAATGAATATCTAGTGAGAACCACAACCTAAAATGAGAATTAAAATCCTATTTGCATCGTTAGATCAATGTTATCCAATGAACAAGTTAATTTACGTGTCATTGATGGTATTTGTATAATTTTGCGACCTCTCAAACTAATTCATGATTACTTTACTTTAGATCAATGTTATCCAATGAACAAGTTGATTTACGTGTCATTGATGGTACTTACATAATTTTGCAACCTCTCAAACTAATTCATGATTACTTTACTTTAAACCGGCCATTTTTATTAGCTATTACATCATTATGATTTACATTTTGTGGTTTATTCTTTACTTATCGGATCAAATGAATGAAAACTTTTCTATAACTGTTTTACGTCAAAGGGATTTTTAAGTTTAGAATCAAAGATACAATCACAAAATTATTATTAATGATGTGTTTTGCTCATCAAAAACTATGAAATATCATGTCCGTTTGTTGTAAATATATATAGTACTCCCATTTTTTTATTACTAGGGTGGCTAATGCGCGCAATGCGCGCGTCATAACTAGCAATATTCAGAAAGCTCTTTTGGTTTGGCCTTACATCACAACTTGTTAGTAGCATTAATGAGGGAAAAATACGTAAACATATAGTTTTAAGGGTATAAATACTCGCATATTTTTATAAGAGTTTTAAGAAAGAGCTAATTAACATTAATGGGGGCAATTAAGTAAATAGATATTTTAGAGGGTATAATTGTCCCTACAATATTCATAAGATCGAGTTATTTCATACGTAAACTAAGGTAAGATTTTTTTTTATTATTTATTTTTATTTTTTTTATCTTTTATTTTTATGCAGCACTTTATATAAATAGAAATGTCATATTAAAAGCAACATAGTAATTCTGACAAGTTTTTTACACTAAGTTTACAGTTTTACCCTTACTTAAACTACATTACATTTATTAATCACCCATGCATCACTCTTAAACATTAACTAAACCCGGCAAATACAAGTTTATGCCCCAGATTTGCAAAATTCGTTTATGTGATGGCATGAATTGTAAATAACTGGGAAATATGTGTCCCTTAGTTCAAGTATTTTGACAGCTCGCCACAATTTGCAATTACTCTGTTAGACCAAAATTATGGACACCAAGTTTACACCAAGTAGAATAGCCGTTAGTTGCCATATAACTCTTGTTAACTAAACCCAAGCTACTCCAACCCCCCAAACCATTTTATAGGTGATCTCACCGAAACCACCATCAACCACCCACCACCATTCCCATCGAAAAAACCACCAACAAAACCTAAAACCTTAGCCAATGCCGAAATCACCACCACTCTTATCGAAAACTACCAAAACCACCTCTACACCCACCAAAACTACCACAACTCCCTCCAAAACAACCACTACTGCACCGAAACTACTTGCTAATTCGGGAGAAGCACTACAAAGCTTGATACTGATTTTTTTATGACTAGTAAGTGTAAAAAAAAAAATTCAAAACAACTTAGCTTGCCATAATTTTTTTTTAGGTAAAATTGGTTTCGGCAACATGAACTTTTAACAAGGTGCATGTAGCAGCATGAACTTTGACTAATAGCTATCACAACACCAACTTCTTCATCGGGTGAAAAAACTATCATAAATGAAATCCAGTGCCGGAGATTTTATTGAAGCCGCGGAATCTTTAATATTTTATTAACTTTTTTGCAAATTTTGACATCATAATATTTAGATTTTAAGGTCCAAATTTACCTAAGACCTTAACCGATGCACTTTATAACATACCACTTATACGTTTTTGGTAAAAAAAAATTACTAAATTTGATCTCTAAATTGACCCCTACAGACTAAAATAACCCTTGAAACCTTGCCTAATCATTTTTACATGTGACAATTAAGACACGCAATCCAAGATAATTTTTTTATAATAATAAAATATTAAAGATACCTTGTCTTTGACAAATCTTTAGTACCGAGTTTCATTTATGTTATTTTGTGCACTCGATGCAAAAGTTTGTGATGCTATAACTAATAGTCATAGTTCATGCTGTTATATGCACCTTGTTAAAAGTTCGTGATGTTGAGGCTAATACTGTCTTTTTTTTAGAGATATTGAATCTGATAAATGAAACTGACGTGGCACATGGAAAGGTGTGAAACAATCAATAAGCTGACTCAGTAGAGTCTATTACAACAATAATAAACTCTCCAACCAATTTAATTTGTAATATTATCTCCGATTATTATTATATACAACTTTGAAAATTTTAATATCTCACAAATAATACCTTAAAGTTATATATAATACGAACCAGATGTAAATAGGATTGTTCTACCTTATTTTCATTCCCTTAATTTTACTTCATATTCTTCAATAAAATTTTAGTTGTAGTTTGCAAGAGCTCGGTATCTAAGGAAGAAACAGTGCGTGATAGCTTAAATCATTGTGTTCTTTTTTCTGTTCTAGTTTTGATCAATTGTTTGTTCATTTGATCAGCTCTAATTTTACTATGAAATTTTGATAATTTTATTTCACGCGCGTATATATATATATATATATATATATATATATATATATATATATATATATATATAATAATTAAACGTGTTGTTTACCACACCAAATTAATTAATTAATTACCTAACTTAGACTTTCAAAAATATACACAACTAGTAAAATGATAGCAAGGGTCGATCTCACAAGGAGAGTTTATAACTCTTTAAGCTCAAAGTCAACTTGAAAAATAAGCCATGTACATAAAACAATAAAAGAACACTATTTACATTATATACTTGAGACTGAAGTGTTCAATAACTAGTAACTAAGCTAAACAAGATTGAAAATTCTAATCTACTATATATGATAGACAACAAGCAAACCACCAATGTGATACCAATTCGACCATAGAATAAAACGAAACAAATTAGTTTCAAACTAACATCTTTTCATATAGTCTCCTTCAATTTTCAATTTTCGATTTTCAATATGATGCAAATAAAAAAAAATAGAGCAAGTATAAATTAGAATCTTGCTAATACACTTTCTACCCCAATAAACTTGTTTGATTAGACAAATTCAAGAACTCAATAAAACTATGATTTGAGTCATTGAAACTAGCAATATCAAGTCATTCACTTTAAATTAAACTATCATTTAATGTCGCATCAAATCAAGTGATAATTATTTTACATGACACTGTTAGATGTCATTTTTGATAAAATTGATAAAAATAATTTCAACTTTACATAGTTCGATTTAGATAATCATAACTCTACATTATTTTTAAATAATTCAATCAGTTTTGGTAGTCATCCGCTTTTAACAACCTGAAGTGACTAATAATGACATACTAAAAATGAAAATAAGTCAAACGTGTCAATTATTTTGGAACAGAGTAGAGCTGGTAATTCTGAACTGACCTGACCCAGGTTTCGAAATTGACCCGAAAACGTAACCCAAAATTGACCCAACACAAAGTTTATCCATACCCGACCCGAAGTGGAGTTGACCCATACTTGACCTGATACTCGAATTGACCCGCCCCGAATTAACCCGACCTAAAATTGCTTCGATACCCGAATTGACCCGACCTGAAATTGCTTCGATACCCAAATTAACCCGACCCGAAATTGATCCGATACCCAAAGCGACTCGACCTGAAGTGACTCGACCCAATTTGACCTGAGTTGATTGACCCGAGGGGACCCGAAACCCGAAGCGGCCCGAACTACACCCAAAATGACCCGAACCAAAATTAACAAATACTCAAAATGACCTAACTGATTTAGGGCTTAATTACTTTATGCGAATAAGCACTTAACAAAAATAACCTAAATTAAAACAGTAAGTATTCAATATTGTGTATAATACTGTTGAAATGTACGTGTAATTTATTACTCGTAATTCATAAAGAGTTCCATTTGATTAGGAACACTAGTTTTTGTTATTGTTATTATTACTATTACTCTTAGCTTCATCTTTTAAGTGTTACATTGAATTTTTTTTTCCATTATTCACTTTATCTAATTTGAGTTTTTAACCAATTAATCAATGATAGTGATCATACATATGAAACAATACAGTCTTGTGTACATAGTACTGTTGGAAATGTCTAATGAATATATTGTTAATATTCAATTGTTATACTTTATACTCATTGATAATTATAATATAGTATTGGTCAAATTTCTACATCAACATAGACGAAAATTGACCTGACCCGAATAGACCTGACCCGAACTCAACCCGACCCGAATTTGACCCGACCTGAACTTGACCCGATAATTGGACCCGAAGACTTATCCGACCTAAATTGACCCGATCTGAACTTGATCCGACCTGAACTCGACCCGAAGTGTTGACCTTATACCCAACCCGATCTGAATTACCATTGACTCGAAGCTGACCCGAAACCCGAATTGACTCGACTCGACCCGAAAATTGATTGACCCGAACTAACCCGGCCCGAACGACTCGTTTGCCAAGTCTAGAACAGAGGGTATAAAAAACATAACAAGAAAATAAAAAACATACTTCCTCTTTTTTTTTTTTTTAAGTACTCCATTTCAACCAAGCACACTAGATGAAGCCCGTTTGTTTGTATTTTTTCAAATAAATTATTTTACTAATTATAGGGAATATTTCAAGCATCCCACACTTGAGCCCCACTATAATCATACACTTAAGCATGGTGGCGTCCAAAGGGAAGGAAGCTAGAGCAAAAGTGTTGCCAACAAGTTTTAGGAACTTGTAAATGTTCACAGGGTGAAGGTTACACCCCTTCACGATCCATGAGATCACTAACTCCATAGTAGTCCTGAACCATGACTGGATATTCGGGGAGGAAGGTACAAATCAAACCTAAAAGAGATTGAACCTGCCCTACATAGGCTTCTACTTTATTCTTCTTATATTCATGTGCGCTTTCTGACTAACATACAATCATTATATTAATCCTGAACCTGTTTAACCTATGTTGGTTAAATATTAATGCACAAATAAAACTATTATTGGCGATCACTTGAATTAAAATCATATTAGCCTAAATGAAATTATTAATTATCTTATTAAGCGTGAATAAGGTTGTCAGGATCGGGATCCTACTTTGGATCGGTGAGAGGAGTATGATCGAATCGGTAAAATCGGACCGTAGAATCGTAAGATCCTACAAAATTGATAAAAAGAGTAATAAAAAGATTGCTACATAATTAGATAACATTTTTTAAGCCATAAAAATGGTAAAATTTATAGTTTTAGTAGTTCGATAGTACTTCTCTTAGCTTAGAGAAAAGTTTAATTGCTTTAGGCTCATTTTATTAAGTAAAAAGTAGGATCGTACGATCCTAACCAATCCTATTCGATTCTGATCGATCCTGCACGATTCTGTCCGATCCTAACCGATCATGTACAACCCAATAATAATTTAAGTGAAAAACAGGATCGTCCGATCCTGTACGATCCTGACCGATCCTATGCGATCCTGACCGATCCTGTGCGATCCTACAACGATCCTGCTTGCTCTGCGATTCTGCATCCGATCCGAATTGTTCGGCTAAAATGGGATCATAGGATCGTACGATCCTACGATCCAGATCGCGATTTTGATAACAATGAGCGTGATTTCAAGTACAAATTCCCTTTAAACCTGCAAGAAAGGGCGTGATCAAGCAATAACAATAATATCAAGCAACAGATACCATTGATACAACAAATCATCATCATCAAAATAATATCCTCAATAAAATATAATAATATTAGCAAGATCCTTGGCATGATACTAACATGATTAATAACAAATCCTAGCATGTCACTAAGTAATAAAAATCAAAACTTTATCCCTATCATGATACTAGGAGCATACATGATATTAGAAATATTAGTTAATACCCTAAACATGATACTATGAATAATAAAGACATCCTAATATGATACTAGGAATTAAAATAATCTAAGCATGCTTTCCAAAGAAATAAAGCAATTGAATTACTCACTTTGTTGCCCCATATCTCTTTCTATCAAAACAATACACACGTTAGTAACTTCTAAAAAATATTAAATCGAACAATTAATTTAAATAATTAAAATAGGAATTTGGGACCAAACCCTTAGAAATTATCAACCTTTCATGTTTAGGGTGAAGGCAAATTCGAGCTTGGCTAGTTGTGTCTAAGTCTCGTGATGGAAAAGGGAAGGCTTAAAAAGAGAGAGAAAGAAAGAATAAGCTTTTAGCTTGTAGAGAGAAAGAATAGAAAGATGATTGGTTGAAAATATGACCCTATTTATAGAGAAAAACATCCGAAAATGATTAGAGAAGATCAAATTCGAATTGGAGTAAAACTGCATCCATCGCGGCTGTAAGGAGGGTGTTCCCATCGTAGGGGATCCTTCTCCTTAGATGCCCATGGCCCTTTAAAAGCCTAGGACTTTACACTTTTTAGGGTGTATTAGGATTTGAATTCCTGACTGTTTGGGGGACCTTGAATTAGAAATGATCCTCTCATCACACTTTTTTGTAAGAAACAAGTAGGAGTCGCCAATGAGTTTTAGGATAACTCATAAACCTCGTTCATGCCTTTCTCTCAAGTAGAGTTCAAGGGATATTTAGCACAAATTGTAAGTTTACCCATGTCCAAATTGGTCTACGTGTACCAGAAATGAGTTCGGGAGCGAGGATAGTAAAATAACGTTCCTTTTAGGGAGGAATCGCTATTCTAGCCCTAGTTACGGCCTCTACTAGCTCTTCCTTTTTCACAATTTCATCACCAAACAATATATGCAACGTGATACCTAAAACTAAGTTAGTTGATTTTATTTACACGCCTTAATCACGTAGGAATTACATTGCAAAAGTCGTTATTCTTATTTAATCAATATTCGTGAATTAAACAAAATAAACAAGATTCGCCTTGACTTAGGTGATCAATAAACAATTAATTATTCAATTCTATTCTTATTTAACGCAAGATACTATGTGAAATTAATTAATTTAAAGTCCGTTTAACGTGATCAAACAACACTAATTAATTAATTAAAGTTGTTTTAAACAACAAAACAAAGGTGATTAATCTAAGTGTTCGGGAATTTACCACTTCTCTTTGCTAGATCTTCGTTTAGAACACTTATGGACTCCTTCATGTTCGGGAACCTCCACCGTAGTAATAAGTATTAAAGAGGGTGAGTGTTTAGGACAAGAGGGTTTGGTAGCACACAAGTTCACAAAGTTTCTACTAGTGTTTTAGGTTAATTTCCGTCTCTTTGAGCCTCGTATTAAGCCCCTATTTATAGGGAATGGGTACGATTAGGGTTTTGAACATTCTGCCGCAGCAGGTGTCACGCGCATCTGAATGAGTAGCGCGTGGTATCCAAGCGCTAGTAATTAGGATAGCAGCGCAACTGATTTTCTTGTGCGCAGTATTATGGTAAGATTCGATTTCATATTTTTATGAAATTCTGAATCTTCCACAAGCGCATCACTAACAGTTGCGCTGGGTGTTGCGCGCAGCCTTGTGAGTTGCGCACGCCAGACCAGCGCGACTCCGTGAGATGCGCGCGGATTTCTTTGCGGCAACATTGATTTTTAACCTAGGCGCCTCTAAATCCATCATTTTTTGGTTTTAAGCTCGGGCTCAAGCCTAATTATGATCGGGCTTAGTGGTTTGGACCTTAATGCATTTGTTTTTGGCTTAGGCTAGTTTATTTTTATGTTCTTGTGATTCAATCAGTTATCCATAAGTGTTTTTCACATTAATCCAACACGAAGATGGTTTTATTTATCATCATTGCACTTCCTGTCGGGACAGGAGGCCAAAAGTAGATGTCTACAGTGGCGTGACAAAACCATCGTGACGCGACAGGCCCATCGCAACGTGATGATGCTGCTAGATAATTTTTAGCCGTACGGAATCCATTATCGAATATAATTCGATAATTAGAGTTCATACTATATCTTTTAAATTTAGATTACAACTTTTAAAACAATTGTTTTATTCCAACTAAAATTCTTTATATTTTCTAAAAATATAATTATTAATCCTAATCTCTTTAGAACTTAAAATAACCTTCTAGATTAATCTAAAAAATTAAAGTAATTCCTAATGACTTTAGGAATGATAATTAAATGGACCCTCCACTTGATCATTGGGTCACCCATAAAACTCGTTTAATATCCAACTTAATATTTGGGCCATAACTTCCTCATTATTCATCGGAATTGGGCTTATAATATATCGTTGCAAAGCTCTTTTGAGCCCCATCCAACTACACTATTATTGGTCCCCATATCATGGACCAAATTAAATTGGATTGGACATTTTTCATAAATAAGGTACGAAAAGAAAGATTTTCGAAAACAGAATGAAGTATTTTTAGAGTAATCACGAGACTCTTTCACATTTTACCTCATTCGATAATCTATGACGTGAAAGGTACTCATCACTGGGTTTGGTTTTAGGGAGACACAATTTGGTGTCTACATTAATATTTATTTATCTAATAAACTTTGTGATATTCGCTTGCTTACTACTTGGGGATTTTTCATATTTAGATAAAATTCGTAATATAAAAAGATAATACTTCGTATTTTATTTCACACAGTTTCATATGTAGCTGGGTCACACTGTGTGGTCAGGATTTTTTGGTTAGAAGTTACTTGGTTGGTCAAGGGTTACTCAATCGATTAGGGGTTACTCGAAAGTCAAGGGTTACTCGGAAGTCAAGGGTTACTCGGTCAGTGTTTAGGTGTGTCTCAATCGACCACATAATATGACCAGCCACAAAAAAATCCGCTGATTTTATTTTTATAATTTATATAAAATTTTTGATCTAAAATAACTTGCAATTCTCTTTTTTTTTTTTTTTTGGTTAAAATATAACATTTTCCTATGTGATGCTCTAAAATTAATCTTATGTCGCGCTTTTTTTTTATTATAATCCTACATAGCACTTTAAAAAAAATAATAATAATCTGACGTGGCGTAATCTAATTATGGCGTTTTAAAAATATTAATACTATGTGGCACTGACAGTCGTATCACCTAATCAAAAGAATAACCTAAAACCATTAACTAATAATACATAGGGAAGTAGGCTCGAATCCACAGTGAAACAGTGTTCTTCTATTCCTAATTAATTATTATAATCTAAACTATCAAGTAACCAAATTTGTTGCTATTAAAAGGGAATTAAACTCAAAGATTAAGAAAAGGGATAAATCAATTAATAAATGGCCAAGGGTCACAGGTTCACCAATAATTAATATTCCGGGAAAAAACATAACAATCAATAATTAACATTGCACATATAACATGATTAACAGGCTCTCGCAATTTATTAATCAACATAGATCTATAACACGCTCTCGCAATTTACTAGATCTAAGTTCCTATTGAAAATAGCCTTTAATATCAAATTAACATTTGCTCGATTCATCAATTCAATATTGTTATACTTTTACAATCAAATCACATCTGCTCGATTCATAATCTAATTATAAAGAATTAAAACAATTCAATAAGAAATCATCATGCAATATCTATAATTAATAATAACAAATTATCCCTTCATATTAATTATGGTTCCCCCAAAACCCTAGAATTAAATTACTCACACATAATTAAATCTAAACTAATCAAAGCAAGTAAAGAAGACATAATTAAGATCAAGCAAGAAAATAAACAATAAAAAGAGAAGAAAGAATACTGAAAGAAGGAAAATTGGAATTGCACTAAAAAGGTAGAATCTTGAGTTTAAGAATAAAACCCCAACTAAAAAGCTCTCTAAAGTTTGAGTATGAGAGAAAGAATAATGAAAAAAGTAGTTAAGAAAGACTACAAAAGAGTATCAAAACTAAGCTCAACAAATTTGCCAAATCGAACTTCCTAAACGGCTGCAAACACACGCGCCCGATCGGGCTCGCCTTTTTTCAAGTACGCTTGTTTCTGGGCAGCCGCCTGATCGAGCCTATCGCCGCCCGATCGGGCCCGGCTTACTTTGGCCGAGGCTTGACCTTCACTTCTATTTCCTTGGGCTTCAAATGAGGAAGCCCAATCTCTCTTCTTGGTCCATTGCTCGGACCAATTTCACGAACCGATCCCTTAATCACCGATACGATCGGTCTTGAGCTACGATCAACGGTCATGATGTGTTTCAAGCTCCAATATCTCGTAGTGGCCGGAAACCCATAGAAAATACCGGCAAATCCGGGAAAATCCTACAAAACTAATGCCAACTCTACAAAACACTAGAAACCGCACATTAGTACCAAAAATAGCTTCGAAGAGCTCAAATATGCATGTAAATGATCGTGAGACGAGGGATAATATAACATATAAAACATGAATATCAAACTCCCCCAAGCTAAACCCTTGCTTGTCCCTAAGCAAGGGAATGAATCAAAACAAACATAGCTTCACCCCGAATCACATCAAAAATCCACAACATAACTCAAAGCCAATCTAACAAACATGCATAAAAATGAATCACTCAAATCCATCCGACTTCCTATCTTCCCTAGCAATTGTCAAGTAGAGCAAACCACAAGAGCATATAGAATTCAAGACTAGTGCTCACACACTCGACTCTAATTTATGTGGTGAGTAACGAATGTACTTGATCGCTCTCCAACCACCCCTTTATTATGAACAATGCCCTCCCAAACTCACAACACTCGTGTGTTTAAAGAAATAAGCACTCAACCTAGATAGTTGACTCGGAATACATCAAGTCATCCTTCGCATTGATAAACAACTACTTTCACATCTACACAATTCTATGCACAAAAGGTCGGAAGGTCTTTAAAGCTTGTAATGTAAGGCTAGGGTAAAGGGTAGGAAAATTTGGGAAAATGTGAGAGCAAAGCCGTGCTTAAAGGGAGCCAAATCCTAACAAAACCAAGGTAAAAAACAATGACCAAATCATCTCCAACACAACTTAACTCCACAAAAATTCACCAAACAATTAAATTGATATCTCATATAACCACCATCACTTACAAATTCACTCATAAAAAAAAAAAAAATGATGTTAAAGAATTAGAGTGAATAAACAAACTTTGAACTCATTCTTTTTTTCTTTCAAACTTGATACTTTTTTTTTTCTTTTCTTTTTGAGCAACCTTCACATAGAACACTTGAACATTGAAATATTTTTTTTCTTTTACTCTTTTTTTTTCTTTATATCTCACATTGGAATTTCAACTTTGAAACACAAATTGTCATCATTTTTTTCCAATCACAATATCAAAAGAACAAATCTCTCTTCTTCTTTTTTCACATTGTGCAAATAATGTGCACACTACAACTCTCTCACCTCACTAACTAAAAACTCCCCCAAGCCAAGCTTGGGACTAGTAACCAATGGGGCTTAATTAGGCTTCTAATGTGGCTAAATAAACAATAAAAGGGCACAAGCAACAACATGGGTAGCAAGAAGCGAACAAATGTGTGTAATATCGTCTGAAGGCTACCTAAAAGAATGAACACCTTCGTCCTTCACATTGTGCATAATAGTGAATCACATAAACATTACTCATAGTCACAAATCAATACTCAAATTCATTGATATACCAAGAACTAACACACATTCCTAACCAAATCAACTAGTCAAGCACTATATTCACAAGTAGTTAGACAAGATTGACGCATGTTAAGGTTCCAAGGTAATCAAACATCAAATCATGACCAACTAATCCACAATGTTCATTATCAACAACCAAGAGTCAAAATAATTTTTTTCAAGGGGCACAGGGAAGCATGATTCATTTTCTTCATTGGAACGTATTTTTGGATTTTTTTTTATTTTTCAATTTTTTTGTATTTTTTTTTTCAAAGCAATAAAACTATACTAGAAAGCAATAAACTAACCTAGAAAGCAATAAAAGGAGAAAAGAGAGAGAGTGATACCATATATACAAGATAATCTCCCCCAAGCCAAATCAAGCAATGTCCTCATTGACTTGGGAGTGTATCTAGGAGTAGCTACTCCTCATCATCATCCTCATCCTCATCCATCCTAGCATAGCCACCACCATGGATAGAGCTGGTACCTCCATGGCTCGAACCGACACCTCCATAACCCGAACCACCTGCAAAGTAGTTAGGATCCACATTCCCCCCAATCCCACCAAAAGGAACATCGGTCCCATAACCATGGATCGAAGAATAGTCCACATAACTACCAAAGGCACTGGGGGTCCAATATCCTCCTTGTGGATATTAAAACCAGTCGCGAACAAGAGCCTCGGGGGGGATAGCCCCTCGGCGTGCATAGTCATCATACATGGGGTATAAACCCCTCCTTAGGTTTCACTCCACGTACCCAACCCGTCTATCTAGATAACCTACTCTAGAGTCAAGGTTTTGAACCAAGCCCTCTACCCTTCCTTGCCCCCTCTCGATCTTATTAAGTTGGCTCCTAAAAGCCAAGAAGTCATAAGGTGCATTGGGATCGATGTTGTAGTCATTGGAAGAGGTAGGGATATCATGTAAGTAGGCTTGGGGTGTTGGAGGAGGTTGGAATTGGGGTTGTAGTTGAGGTGGTGAGTGGTGAACCTCTCTAGCCTCTCCTTGGTTACCTAGTTCAAATGTGTAGGTGGACTTACCTTTATCGAACTTGGTCAAGTTTGGGTTAGGCTATGTGAAGGCTTGAACCCTCCTACCCGACTCCCTATGAATTATCCACCACATCTCATTGGGTTGAGTCACACTATGGGTAGGTTGGACCCAATTGATGCTTTATAAGTAAGGTAGGTCCATGAGGGTAGGGCCATCTACTCTCCTATGGTTGTTGGGTGAAAAACCCATCAATTTAACCGCAATGTGGGTGACTAACCCACCAAAGTAGATATGGGTCCTAGCTCTATCGGCCTCGGCCGCCTTAGCACTTTGTTGGAAGTGTTGGGCCATCCTAAGTGGGATGTTTAACTTCTCACTCCTAGGTATCATGTAGGTGGCCATTAATTCTAGCTCATCCCTCCTCACATTTGCCGGTTCATGCCTCCCGAAAATGGTGAGGCCAACAAACCTTTGCCAAAATTTTGGCACGGGATGTTGAATCCAAGTTCCCTTGGCAGGTTGGAGGTTCTCTAACACATTCCCCATTAAAGCTATGTTAACTTCGGCACAATAATCCCTAGATGGTTCCATAGGCCTATCGGATTTCAATTCAAAAATCTTGCTAAAATCTTTCAAAGACATTCTCACATCGTTATTAAGCAATCGAAATTGTACATGAAAAATAATTGCACTAGACTTAATCAAGTTAAAAGTAGATATGAATTCCACAGTTAAACAGTCTTAAGTATCGTAATGCAAGTTAAACAAACCACTCATGCCAATTCCCTTAAACAACTTTTCAACTTGTTTATCAATTCCTAACCTAGTCAACGTAGGGTGAAGAATAAAATGGGTAGGAATTACCTGCCTGGAGATGAGGTTGAGCATCCTTGCCTTTTTCTCCTCACTTGTGACCACTTCCTCGCTCCATCCCGGAATTTGAAGCTCCGGGTCGACCGTTGGTGTCAATTGTTTTCTAGATTGCTCAGCCCTTTGAGTCCTTGATCTTTTTGAAGCTATTGGAGATGATTTCTTTAGAAATTTGAAGCTTTCTCTCTCTAGGGTTTTCTAAGAATATGAGAAAAACAAGTGAGAATTGGGTGGAGAATGTAGGGGCAAGTGAGAGGACGAAAAATATGTGAAAATTTTTGAGTTTTGATGGGAGAATTTGAGAAGATCTTGATGAGAAAGTGAGTTTGAAGGTTTGAAAATGGAGTTTAGAGAAAGAAATTGTGAGTGAAGAAGATGAAATAAAGAAGAAAGTGAAAAGAAAAAGAGAATAAGGGGGTTAGGACTCCGGATAGATAGGCGCGCCCGATCAAGCGCTAGTTCGCCTGATTGGGCGAATTAGCATATTTGGGATACTTCACTTGCGCGCCCGATTGGGCGAGACCCACCCGATCGGGAGCGATTAGAAATGAATTTTTGCTCAATATTCTTGCCCGATTGGGCGAGCTTTGCCCGGGAAATATTTTTCTATCACTCGATTTCTCTAATTCTGTGCCAGATCGGGTAAATTTCCCTTCAAAATCAACCTCCACTTGCGCGCCCGGTCGGGCAAAATTAAGGCCTCTCAAAAGCTTTCTTGCGCCCGATCGAGGCTCCTTGCCCGATCGGGCGAATTTTCGAAATGATTTTAACTTTACTCTCGCGCCCGATCAGGCCTCAGCCTAGTTTTAGGGGTGCGATTTTTTTCAACTTTTTCTATCTAAGTCCCCTTTCGTGATACCTTGAAACCTGTACAAAAACACTTTGAAAGGGTAAAATTACACTTTCCTCACCTCTCTAAAAATAATAAAATAAAATAAAAAGAAAGAAAAAGCTAGTCTAGAAAGCAAGAAATACGGGTTGCCTCCCGCAAAGCGCTGGTTTAAAAGGTCCCGCACGACCATTATACTTAGCTCTAAGATGAGAGTGTAGTTAGGTGGGTTTCCTCCACCACTCCAACAGTAGCTCCATCATGATACACCTTCAATCGTTGATCATTTACTCTGAACGCTTCACCCTTTTCATTCACTAGCTCAACTGAACCAAACTTGTTCACCTTAGTGACAGTGAAGGGACCCTACCACCTAGACTTTAGTTTTCCTGGGAAAAGCTTCAATCTAAAATTAAAGAGTAGAACCTTGTCACCCGGTGCAAACTCTCTTGGTAGGATCTTCTTGTCATGCCACTTCTTGGTCTTTTCCTTGTAGATTCGTGAACTATCATACGCCGACAATCTAAACTCATCCAACTCATTGAGTTGGAGAAGTCTTTTCTCTCCCGCGACCTTAGAATCCATGTTAAGCTCCTTGATTGCCCAAAAAGCTTTATTCTCCAACTCCACGGGGAGATGACATGCCTTACCGTACACTAGTATATAAGGTGAGGTACCAATTGGTGTCTTGATGCGGTTCGACACGCCCAAAGTGTGTCATCTAGCTTCATTCTCCAATCCTTCCTTGACTTAGCTACTACCTTTTCTAGAATCGACTTGATTTCCCTATTAGAGACCTTAACTTGACCAAATGGTTTGAAGGTGATAACTAAGTCCGGTTCTATGATATACCCCATACTTCAATAGGAGGTTGTCTTATTATCTTTCATGGAAGTGAGTACCTCCATCACTAATGATAGCTCGTGGGACACCAAACCTTGGAAATATGGTCTTCTTAAAGAGCTTCATGACCACCTTGGAATCATTTGTTGGTGAAGCAATGGCTTCGACCCACTTGGACACATAATCTACGGCCGTGAGTATGTAACAATTCTCATTGGAAGATGGAAACGGTCCCATATAGTCAATACCCCAAACATCAAATATCTCAACTTCAAGGATCCCAGTTTGGGGAATCTCGTGCCTCCTCAAAATATTTCCGGTCCTCTGGCAAGAATCACTAGACATGATAAATAATCGCGCATCCTTGAACATAGTAGGCCAAAAGAAGCCTGACTCGTTAAGCTTGGCCACGGTTCTAGAAGAGCCATGATGCCCACCATATGAAGAGTTATGGCAACGTTGTAAGATGCCGTTCACTTCCCATTCGGGGACACACCTGCGAAATAGTCCATCTACACACTCACAAAACAAAAAAGGATCATCCCAAAAATAATATTTAACATCATGGAGAAACCTTTTCTTTTGTTGATAGGACATATCTGGAGGTAGTATACCGCCTACCAAATAATTGGCATAATCGGCATACCAAGGTCCTTGTGATACAACTACAAGTAGATTATCGTCAGGAAGAGAATCATCAATAGGTGTAGAATCCTTACCCCCATCATACCTGATTCTAGACAAGTGATCTGCAACTAAAATCTCCGCTCCCTTCTTGTCTCTGATTTCAATATCAAAGTCTTGGAGTGTGAGTACCTAACGAAGAAGTCTAGGTTTGGTCTCTGACTTGGCAATGAGATATATTAATGCTGCATGATCAGTAAAAACAATAATTTTAGAACCAACCAAGTATGATCTAAATTTCTCCAAGGCAAAAATTACAGCAAGAAAGTCCTTCTCTGTAGTAGCATAGTTGACTTGAGTCTCATCTAAAGTTTTACTAGCATAGTAAATAGCATGCAAAACTTTATTCTTTCTTTGGCCAAGCACGGCGCCCAAAGCATAGTCACTGGCATCACACATGATTTCGAATGGAAGATTTCAATCAAGAGCACATATGATAGGAGCCGAAATCAAGGCTTTCTTAATCCTGTTAAAAGACTCAAGACATTCATCAGTAAAATCAAAAGGAGCATCTTTAAGTCGAAGTTGGGTTAGTGGTTTTGCAATTTTAGAAAAGTCCTTGATAAAACGGCGGTAAAACCCCGCGTGACCAAGGAAACTCCTTACCCCTTTAACATTAACCGGTGGGGGTAATTGCTCAATCACTTCTACCTTTGCTTTGTCTACCTGTATACCTTGGTTAGAAACAATATGAGCTAATACTACATCCAAAAATACATATTTTAAATGGGAAGGAAGAGGCTTAAGTTCAGGTTTCTTTACCTCCACAGAGTATGATTCCTGAATTTAATTTTCTACCTTACCATTCTCATCAAGGCTAAGTTGCTCATTTGATAGAGCATGCTCAATTTCATCCACTTCCTTGCTCCAAATATCAGTGTCACCTGCGTCAAGTTCACAACATAGTACTTCCTCTAAAGGATCTCGTGAGAGAACTTGAGGTAAGCTGTCATGGCATATAAAATCAATGACATCAATACTATAACACTTCTCCTCTAACATAGGACCTTTCATAACTCTCTCTAAATTAAATGTCATATTATCATCACCAACAGAGAGAGTTAATTTTCCATTTTTCACATCAATTACGGCCCCTGCAGTATGAAGGAAGGGTCTTCAAATTCCTAAAATAATAGGAATTTGCGTATCCTCAGCCATGTCTAAAACAACAAAATCAACAGGGATAAAAAATTTACCAACCCTAACAGGGACATCCTCTAAAATACCTAGGGGGTATTTAACAGAACAATCTGCCATTTGTAGAGTAATATTAGTAACCTTTAAATCACCCATATTAAGCTTTGAACACACAAACGATGGCATTACACTGACACTGGCACCTAAATCACATAAAGATTTATCAATAAAAACATTTCCTATATGACAAGGTATATAAAATCACCTTAAGCCCTGTAGGGTTAGTACTATTAGCATTTGGTACAAGGGAATCAGGATTAGCAACAAGTTCATCCTCCTTGGGGATAAGAGGCCCATCATAATGTAAACCACTCTTTAGAGTAATTGCATTAGCATGATCTGTAGGATGCATTGGTTGCGATGGTAGAGTTCCTTGCTGGCGATTTTGTAGAGTAGAAGAAAGTTGCGCAATTTGATTATCAACAATTTTATTATGGGCTATAACTTAATCAGTTTGTGCATCTCTACTCTCCATATGCTTTTGCATGCTTGCTAACATCCCTCTAATTTCTGTCAAGGTAGGGTCAGTAGATGGAGGAGTTTGTGATTGGTTTTTCTGGCTAGAATTCGGGTGGTAGTATTTTTGCTGTGGTGGTGGTTGCTGTTGTGGTTACTGTGGAGGTGGGGGGTTTTGTACATTGGTGCTCCGGTATGAAAGATATGGATGGTTTCGGAGGCCAGGATTATAGGTGTTGGAGTAAGGGTTATTTTGCCTATAGGTTTGAAAGGCATTAACTTGCTCAATAGAACTCTTACACTCTTGCTCCCAATGTCCTACAATTCCACAATTTTCACAAAAAACATCATTAGTATTATTGACAGCAGAAACATTAGCTTCAGTATTAGGAGCAGCATTAAGATTATCTAGTACCTGACAAATAGATGATAACTAAGCCTGCAAAAAGGATACGCAATCAACACTATGTTTTCCTTTATTAGCAAACCCTCTAGGATTCCCGTATTGGGAATTATGAATTGCCATATCTTTAATAACTTGACCTGCATTTTCCACATTTAAATTCATAAACCTGCCACTGGCTGCAGAAACTAAAATTGATCTAGATGAATTCCAAGCCCATTGTAAAAAGCTTGAATTAATTGTCACTGTGCTAAGTTATGGTGAGGACACTCTCTCTGCAGATCCTTGAATCTTTCCCAAGCCTCATATAAAGTTTCATCTAGCTCTTGGGCAAAGTTTTAAATTGCTCTTCTCAACAAAGCTGTTCTTTTTGCAGGGTAATATTTGTTATAAAAATTCAAAGCAAGTGTCTCCTAGCCAGTTATACCAAGTGCAGTTCTATTCAAACCATTAAAACACAATTTAGCTTTTCCACATAAAGAAAAGGGAAAGAGAATATCCCTGATTTGGTCCTGGGTAACCCCAGCTTGCCTGATGGTATTGCAATATTAGCAGAAATCTGCAATGTGAAGATTAGGATATTCACCCTTGGCTCCACTGAATTGCTTCCTCTCTATCATCGTGATCAATTGAGGCTTGATCTCAAATTGCACTCCATCAAGGGCCGGAGTAGAAGTAAGGTGTGGAAAATCTGTCAGCGACGACTACGAATAATCGCTGAACTTGCGAGGTGGAGGAGGTGGTGGTGCTGTCATTTCTTATTCAATTTCTGAAAAAGCTTCCGAATCGCTACAATCAGATGGGGAAACTGAAGGTGGATTACCTCCAGAAGTGTCTCGTATATGCCTGTAAAAGTTCTTCTATCTATGAAAAGATCGTTCGATTTCAGGGTCGAATGGAATGTAACCTGAACTAGAACCCTTGGGCATAAACACAGAACTAAACAAACAAATATGAGAAATTTGTCTCAAAGAACTTGCGTTCTATGAGACAGGAGAAAATAATTTAGACTACAAAAACAATTAGAAATAAAAATAAAACTGTCTCCCCGGCAATGGCGCCAAATTTTAATAGGCTAGAGTCGTATCACCTAATCAAAAGAATATCCTAAAACCATTAACTAATAATACATAGGGAAGTAGGCTTGAATCCACAGTGAAACAGTGTTCTTCTATTCCTAATTAATTATTATAATCTAACCTATCAAGTAACCAAATTTGTTGCTATTAAAAGGGAATTAAACTACGAAGATTAAGAAAAGGGATAAATCAATTAATAAAAGGCCTAGGGTCACAGGTTCACCAATAATTAATATTTCGGGATAAAACATAACAATCAATAATTAACATTGCACATATGACATGATTAACAGGCTCTCGCAATTTATTAATCAACATAGATCTAACAGGCTCTCGCAATTTACTAGACCTAAGTTCCTATTGAAAATAGCCTTTAATATCAAATTAACATCTGCTCGATTCATCAATTCAATATTACTTTTACAATCAAATCACATCTGCTCGATTCATAATCTAATTATGAAGAATTAAAACAATTCAATAAGAAATCATCATGCAATATCAATAATTAATAATAACAAATTATCCCTTCATATTAATTATGGTTCCCCCAAAACCCTAGAATTAAATTACTCACACATAATTAAATCTAAACTAATCAAAGCAATTAAAGAAGACATAATTAAGATCAAAGCAAGAAAATAAACAATAAAGAGAGAAGAAAGAATACCGAAAGAAGGAAAATTGGAATTACACTAAAAAGGTAGAATCTTGAGTTTAAGAATAAAACCCCAACTAAAAAGCTCTCTAAAGTTTGAGTATGAGAGAAAGAATAATGAAAAAAGTAGTTAAGAAAGACTACAAAAGAGTATCAAAACTAAGCTCAACAAATTAGCCAAATCGAACTTCCTAAACGGCTGCAAACACACGTGCCTGATCGGGCCCGCCTTTTTTCAGGTACGCTTGTTTCTGGGCAGCCGCCCGATCGAGCCTATAGCCGCCCGATCAGGCCCGGCTTACTTTAGCCGAGGCTTGTCCTTCATTTCTATTTCCTTGGGCTTCAAATGAGCAGGGTCAATCTCTCTTCTTGGTCCATTGCTCGGACCAATTTCACGAACCGAGCCCTTAATCAACGATACGATCGGTCTTGGGCTACGATCAATGGTCATGATGTGTTTCAAGCTCCAATATCTCGTAGTGGCCGAAAACCCATAGAAAATACCGGCAAATCCGGGAAAATCCTACAAAACAAATGCCAACTCTACAAAACACTAGAAACCGCACATTTGTACCAAAAATAGTTCCGAAGAGCTCAAATATGTATGTAAATGAACGTGAGACAAGGGATAAAATAATATATAAAACATGAATATCAGGCGCTCACATAATTTTTTAAATAATAAAATCCTAGGTCGCGCTCTAAAAATTCGGGAAATATATATATTTCCTCCGTTTTTTTATTATTGCACCATAGGGGTTGGGTACAAATATTTTGTTAGTGGAAAAAAGTAAGAGAGAGAAAGGTAAAAATATAAAATTGCCCATGTGACATATTGATAAACTAAAAAGTAAGTGTGAAAAAGCAAGGGTATGTTGGGTATTTGCAGTGTGAACTCAAATAATTTTTTTCCTAAAGAAGAAATGGTGCAATATTTGTGAAACTTCCTACAAAGGCAAGTGGTGCAATAATAAAGGAACGGAGGAAGTATATATATAGATATATATATATAATGAGAAGGATGAGAAGTGATCTGAACCATCCAAATAAACTGATCTAAAGGTTCTTATTTTAAGCTTCATTAATGGTAAAATTGTAAATAATATTATAAAATAAGGGGAAAGGGAGAATAAGAGAGAGAGATGTAGAGAGGTAATAGTGTTATGTCTATCTTCATCCATTTCATGAACATCTATATATATACAAGATGTGAACAATGTAGCTTATATGGACAATGAAGAGTCCATTCATGAGAGGATTAATGTGGACTAATGACAAAGGAGGGTTACAAGGATGCTATTACTACCATACTTAAGGTAGTCATAAAAGAGATATTTACAAGCTATAATGACCATCCATAATAACATATTTTATAACACTCCCCCTTGGATGGTCATTATTTAAAAATAGAATAATGCGCTTATATGCTGCCTCATTAAAAACCTTTCCAGGAAAAACCCTGTGGGAAAAAACCATGGATAAGGGAAAAAGAGTGCAGCGCGCAATTACTCCCCCTCATTATTATATCACTGAAGATCTTTGAGACGACGCAATCCAATACGATAAACTAACTTTTTAAATGTTGCGGTCGGAAGAGCCTTAGTGAATAAGTCTGCTAGATTCTCACTTGAACGAATCTGCAATACTTTTATGTCTCCATTCTTCTGAAGATCATGAGTGAAGAAAAATTTGGGTAAGATGTGCTTTGTTCTGTCGCCTTTGATGTATCCTTCCTTAAGTTGATCAATACAAGCTGCATTATCCTCATATAAAGTTGTCGGTGCCTCCTTCCCAGATGATAAACCACAAACTTCTTTTATGTGTTGAATTACCGACCTTAACCATACACATTCACGACTAGCCTCGTGAATTGCTAAAATCTCAGAATGATTGGAAGAAGTAGCTGCAATGTTTTGTTTCATGGAACGCCAAGAAATGGCAGTACCACCATATGTGAACACATATCCAGTTTGTGATCGACCATTATAAGGATCAGATAAATAACCTGCATCTGCAAAACCAAACAAATTTTCTTTGGACAACTTTGGGAAAAATAAACCCATATCCTTCGTACCTTGAAGATAACGAAGTAAATGTTTTATTCCATTCCAATGCCTCTGGGTTGGACATGAACTAAACCTTGCTAATAAATTAACTGAAAATGATATGTCGGGTTGTGTATGACTTGCAAGGTACATTAGCGCTCCAATTGCACTAAGATATGGTACTTCAGGACCAAGAATCTCTTCATCATTTTCCCGAGGTCGGAATGGATCTTTATCTACTTCAAGTGATCTTACAACCATAGGGCTACTCAATGGATGTGTTGTATCCATAGAGAATCTTTTAAGAACCTTTTCTATGTATGTTGATTGATGCACAAGGATTCCATTCTCTAGGTGCTCTATTTGTAACCCCAAGCAGAATTTTGTCTTTCTAAGATCTTTCATTTCGAACTCTTTCTTTAAATAATTGACAGTCACTGAAATCTCTTCAGGAGTTCCAATGATATTCAAATCATCAACATACACTGCAATTATAACAAATCCCGATCCAAATTTCTTTATAAAAATACATGGGTTGATAGGATCATTCTTATAACCTTCTTTTAACAAATACTCACTTAGACGGTTATACCACATACGCCCAGATTGTTTCAATCCATAAAGAGATTTGTTCAATTTAATACAGAAATGTTCTCGAGAACTAAATTTTGCTGCTTCTGGCAGTTTGAATCCTTCTGGGATCTTCATGTAAATGTCATTATCCAGTGGGCCATATAAATAAGCTGTGACTACATCCATCAAACGTAAGTCAAGTCCTTCTCTTATTGCCAGACTAATCAAAAATCTAAAAGTAGTTGCATCCACCACAGGAAAATATGTCTCCTCATAATCAATACCAGGTCTTTGTGAGAATCCTTGTGCAACTAAGCGTGCCTTATATCTTACAACTTCACCCTTTTCATTTCTCTTTCGCACAAAGACCCATTTATATCCCACTGGTTTTACACCTTCAGGTGTACGGACTACAGGTCCGAATACTTCTCTTTTTTCAAGAGATTTTAATTCTGCTTCAATTGCTTCTTTCCATTTTGGCCAATCATTTCTTTGTCTACATTATTCAATGGATTTTGGTTCATGATCCTCATTATTATCCATGACATCTAATGCTACATTGCATGCAAAAACATCATCTACGTCGATTTGATTTCGGTTCCATGTAATTCCAGACATGATATAGTTTGCTGAAATTTCTTCATTATCAGGTACCTGAATTTCTTCCTGTATCATGTCTAAATTCTCTTCTGGAGATCCTTCGGAAATTGTTTCTTCAATTTGACCATCATCAATCAATGCTCCTTTTCTTTTCCGATGATTCTTATCTTTGGAACCTATTGGTCTTCCACGTTTCTGACGTGGTTTAGACTCATTAGCAAATTTATTTTGTCCTTCCGGGACATCTATTTTAAATGGAGCATTTACAGCTGGAATATGTGACTTGGTCACTCTTTTTGGGTCAGCAAACGAGTCTGGCAATTGATTTGCTAAACTTTGTAAATGAATTATCTTTTGCACTTCCAGTTCACATTGTTTAGTTCGAGGATTAAGATGGGATAATGATAATTCATTCCATTTAATTTCCTTTTCCAGCTCTCTTTTTTCTCCCCCTAATGTTGGGAAAAGTGACTCGTTAAAATGACAATCTGCAAAACGAGCCGTAAATAAATCCCACTGTTGTAGGCTCAAGATATTTAATTATTGACGGGGATTCAAACCCAACATATATTCCCAACCTCCTTTGAGGACCCATCTTAGAGCGTTGTGGTGGAGCTATTGGAACATAAACCGCACATCCAAAAATTCTTAGATGGGAAATATTTGGTTCCTGACCATAAACCAATTGTAATGGGGAGAACTTATGATAACTTGTGGGCCTAATGCGAATTAGTACTGCTGCATGTAATATTGCATGTCCCCAAGCAGAAATTGGGAGATTGGATTTCATAAGCAATGTCTAGCAATTAACTGAAGACGTTTAATTAATGACTCAGCCAGACCATTTTGTGTATGAACATGTGCTACAGGATGTTCAACATTTATCCCAATAGACATGCAATAATCATTGAAAGCTTGAGATGTAAATTCACCAGCATTATCAAGCCGAATAGTCTTAATAGGAGTATTTGGAAAATGTGCCCGTAACTTAATCAATTGGGCAAGTAATCTCGCAAACGTCAGGTTACGAGTTGATAACAAGGACACATGTGACCATCTAGTTGATGCATCAATTAAAACCATAAAATATCTAAATGGTCCACATGGGGGATGTATGGGCCCACAAATATCTCCTTGTATACATTCCAGAAAACTAATTGATTCAAAATTAATTTTAGCTGGTGATGGGCGAATTATTAACTTGCCTACTGAGCAAGCAGCACATAAAAAATTATTATGAAGAATCTGCTGGCTCTTCAAAGAATGTCCACATGAATTCGTAATTATTTTTCGCATCATTATTGAACCGGGATGGCCTAACCGGTCATGCCAAACAACAAAATTATCAGTAAACTTCTGGTTTACTATAGCATGAGTTTCAATAGTATTGATTTTTGTGTAGTATAAACCGCTGGAGAATGTAGGGAGTTTCTCCAAAACATGTTTTGTGCCTTGAGTTATATTTGTGATTTGAAGGAATTCACTATTTTCTTCATTGATTGTCTCAATATGATAACCATTGTTGCGAATATCCTTAAAACTTAATAAATTTCTTTGAGACAATGGGGAGTATAAAGCATCAATGATTTTAATTTCGGTTCCCAAAGGCAATTTTATAGTGGCTCTTCCGGAGCCCTCAATGATATTTGTACTACCCGATATGGTACTCACATTAATCCTTTTCATCATCAAATGAGAGAAATATTTTTTATTTCTAAGTATTGTATGAGTAGTTGCACTGTCAACAAGACATAATTCTTCACCATTCATAGCGAACTGAACTTGAGTAATATCCATGTTCTTCATGAAATAAAATATATGTCAAAATATTAAGCATAAAAATAAAGATGATAAAATAAATAATTCAATAAAAACACCCAAATAGTTTATAAATTCATAAAACATATAAAGTCCTTATTACAACCATAGAAAATAACATAAGTAAATAACTAAATAAAGTCTAATACTTAAAGTTGACATAAAATAATATAAATTTACTTATTCCCTTCCGGGGCATTGAAGAAATCACTAACTTCTAAATGAGTTGTACTGCCGAAATCAAAATTATTCCCTTCCGGGGAAGTAAGGAAATTAGCAACATCGAAATGATTTGCATTTCTAAAATCAAAATCACCTTCACCATCTTCAAGAATAAGGTTTGCCTCAACTTTATTTCCGTTCTTCAATGATTCTTGATAAAGTTCAATAAGATGCTTTGGAGTTCTACAAACCCGAGACCAATGGCCTTTCCTCCACAACGGTAACATATATTGGTCTCATTTTTCTCTTTATCATCCCTACGTTCCCACTTCTGGAGGGAATGATAATTTGTGTAATGACCTCCACGACCTCTACCATATCCACTAAAACCACGCCCACGACCGCGACCACGCCATTGGCCACGACCGCGACCACGACCTCTACCTTGACCACTACTACTGGAATGGTCTCTGTTTTTAGTTTCTTTCCCGTTATGGGTTGTCACATTCGCTTCAGGGAATGGAGTGGAGCCAGTTGGACGTGATTCATGATTTTTCATTAACAGCTCGTTATTTTGCTCAGCCACAAGAAGACAAGATATTAATTCAGAATATTTTTTAAAACCTTTTTCTCTATATTGTGTCTGCAGGACAATATTATTAGCATGGAAAGTGGAGTATGTCTTTTCAAGCATTTCTGCATCAGTAATATTTTCTCCACATAATTTCAATTGAGAAGTTATTTTAAACATAGCTGAGTTATATTCACTAACAGATTTAAAATCTTGTAATCTCAAATTCAACCATTCATAACGAGCTCTAGGGAGTATCACTGTTTTTTGGTGGTCATACCTTTCCTTTAGATTACTCCAAAGGATTTGTGGGTCTTTCACAGTTAAATATTCATTTTTGAGCCCTTCATGGAGGTGATGGCGAAGGAAAATCATGGCTTTAGCCTTATCTTGAGGTGTTGCCTCATCAGCCTCCTTAATGGTTTCACCAAGGCCTTTAGCATCTAGGTGTATTTCAGCATCTAACACCCATGATAGATAATTCTTTCCGGTAATATCAAGGGCCACAAATTCAAGCTTGGCAAGGTTCGACATTTTCACTATATAAAATAATATTCAAAATTAGATCTCATAAAACATCAAACAGATACAAATCAAAATATAATGGTTGATAATAAAAAAAAAGTAATGGCAAGATAAACAAATAAAAATTAAGCAGTATCCAAAAGATACATAATATAAAGAATTGTTAACATTAAGATCCTATATTAATATGTATAATAATCATATTTACTTAACCAAACAAGTAAACTGGGGAAACACTAATCAAGAGCATTGCACGGATCGTAATAAAGTGTACGTGGTAATATATTGAATAAATAGCAACCATAATAAAATATAGTAGCTTGTATGTAGCAATGCAGCATAATTCGTGATTATAGCATAGTCATACATAACAATGCGGCATAGCAATATTGGCAAAATAATATAACAATGCAGCACAACAATGCAGTATACTTGCGGCAAAATAAAGTGACATAATTCATGATTATAGCTAACATAAACATGTGACATAATTCATCAAAATTTGTAAGAATCTAAAATAGTATACATAAAAAAAAACCTACATACGTAGTAGATGATTTTGTTCCCGTGATAACGTGTTATGATATTTGACTATGTTTTCCTCCGACTTTTGTTAGGTAAAGCAATGGTGCTG
Source organism: Chenopodium album (assembly GCF_948465745.1). Taxonomy (NCBI): domain Eukaryota; kingdom Viridiplantae; phylum Streptophyta; class Magnoliopsida; order Caryophyllales; family Amaranthaceae; genus Chenopodium; species Chenopodium album. The sequence continues at coordinate 33,546,710 of NC_137848.1, read as the reverse complement.
ATAACGTATTATAAAATAAGGAGAAAGGGAGAATAAGAGAGAGAGATGTAGAGAGGTAATAGTGTTATGTCTATCTTCATCCATTTCATGAACATCTATATATATACAAGATGTGAACAATGTAACTTATATGGACAATGAAGAGTCCATTCATGAGAGGATTAATGTGGACTAATGACAAAGGAGGGTTACAAGGATGCTATTACTACCATACTTAATGTAGTCATAAAAGAGATATTTACAAGCTATAATGACCATCCATAATAACATATTTTATAACAAATAATACTTTTTCCCATTTTTCTTTTTTTCCTTTGGTTCCCCTCTATCTCTTTCCTCCGTAAATTTTTTTTTTTTTTTTTTTTTTTGGAATGATCTTTCTTCCCTGATCATCACTCTTCAGCATTACTTTTTTTTCTCTGAGTTCAAAAAAAAAAAAAACACCCATTTCTCTTTCTCTCTCTCCTCCTTGTACCTCTCCCTTTTTCTCCTCCTTCACTATCTCTTCTCCCATCTTTTTTTTTCTCTCTCATATATCAAAAATATCAAAAGAGTCATGACTATTATAAATATATATGTCTTGGACAATAAAAAGAACAATTAAGGGTATTATATCCAAGAGTAAGATTAAATTTGCATAACTTTTAAGCAATATGTGCATTTTTTATGTAAAAAATGTGCATAATTTAAAAATGTGCATATTTATTAACAGAAGTCATCAAACCCTCTGTATGAACGATGCACATTTTAATACAATCCAAGTACTGAACCTTGAAAATCCGATCATTATTACCGGGTTTGCAATTTGCTCATAACTACATTTACTTTCTTATTACCTCTAAAATTAGAACTTAGAAATAAGTTTTAATGGAGGAGAGAGCAAGAGATTGTTTCGGTGATGAGAAAAATGAATGAAAAAACGAATGTACATAATTTTTGATTTAAATGTGCATAATATTTGTACTAATTGTGCATAATATTTGTGAAGAATGTGCATTTTGCGCAAGTAAATAACGAATGTGCATAATTTTTGAATTAAATGTGCATAAATTTTGTACTACACGTGCATAATTTTTGAATTAAATGAGCATAATTTTGTACTACACGTGCATAATTTTTGAATTAAATGTGCATAATTTTTGAATTAAATGTGCATAAATTAATTCGTCAATTTTTTTGCGATTTTTGGCGATTTTCGTTCAATTTCCGTTCGAAATGTTTGCTCATTTGACAAATGAGCAACTAAGTTTTCTCATTTGTTAAATTAGCAACTAAGTATTTGCTCATTTGACAAATGAGCAACTAACTATTTGCTCATTTTCTAAATGAGCGAAAAATTGATTGCTTATTTTCCAAATGATCAAAGAAATGTTTGCTTATTTTTCAAATGAGTTACTAATTATTTGCTTATTTGACAAATGAGCAAACTAATGGTTGCTCATTTCACAAATGAGCAAAGAAATGCTTTTGATTTAATGAATTATTAAAGAAATCTTTGCTCATTTGACAAATGAGCAACTAAGTGTTTTCTCATTTGTGATATTAGCAACTAAGTATTTGCTCATTTGACAAATGAGCAACTAACTATTTGCTCATTTGCTAAAGGATAAAAAAATTGACTACTCATTTCCCAAATTAAATGATCAAAGAAATGTTTGCTTATTTTACTTTGATCATTTGTGAAATGAGTACGCCCCCAACCCGGATCTAGCCAAGTTCTATTGATCATGTCCTCTTCCAAACAATTGTACTTTGTCTTGGGGCGTCTTTGTCTTTATGAGAGAAAGCCCACTGGAGAAAGCCATGTGCCCGTAGGTAAGCTCTATTCGGTCCGGAGCAGCCGAGAAAAGTTTATTAGCAATAGGGGACCTCTTCTTACATAGCCCTACCTACCCAAATGAGCAAATAAACTTAGGGGACCTCTTCTTACATAGCCCTACCTACCCAAATGAGCAAATAAACTAATGGTCGCTCATTTAAATGAGAAAAGAAATGCTTGTTGATTAAAGAAATGTTTGCTCATTTGACAAATGAGTAACTAACTATTTGCTCATTTGACAGATGAGTAACTACATTTTTGCTCATTTGTCAAATTAGCAACTAAGTATTTGCTCATTTGATAAATGAGCAACTAAGTTTTTGCCCATTTGTTAAATTAACAGTGAAGAAAAGGAGAGAGAAATAGTCGATCTTCAATTTTTAGTCTCCATTGTAATCCCACCTCCAGCTTTAAAGAGAGAGAAAGAGGAGTATACAAATTGTACGTACTTTGGGTTTTGGGGATTGATGTGTTTGTTTTAAGAATTAATATACAAGTTGTACGTACTTTGGGTTTTAGGGACTGATGTTTTTGTTTTAAGAATTACATTATTGCCATTACTAGTTGAACACACTAGTGGAAAAAATGCTATTAGTAACTGGCGAAAAGTGACTTTGAGCAACTGACGCGTGGGGCTGCTATTGCGGGGGCTACAAATAAAAAGATTATAATTCCCGTTGCTAATAGTCCTTATTTACAGCTGGCGTATTTATCTGCCAGTTGCAAATAGTCAATTTTTAAACATCAAAATGTATTTTTAGCAATTGGCGGAGTACTATGCTAGTTGCTAATAGTACTTATTTGCAGCTAACATATAATTCGGCCAGCTGCTAATAGTACTTGTTTGCAGCTAGCATATAATTTGGCCAGCTGCTAATATAACTTATTTGCAGTTGGCTTATAATTTGGCTAGTTGCAAATAGTCTTTTTTTTTAAACAAAAAAATATATAAAATAATATTTCTAAAAATTAATATATATATATATATGTATATCATTTTATATTAATCTTATGAAATATCATTATATTAATTTTTAGAAATATTATTTCATCCACCTTTGCATACAAGCGCCTGAACCATCATATATATATTAATAACTATTTTCCATCATAAAAGAAAAAATAATTATATTAGCTTTTTACAATTTAAACAATACCACCCAATCAATTTGGGATAATAATAGTATCAAACATGTCCAATTACAATACATAAAAAAAATGAAGAAAGTTTTCAGCTAACATCCTAACCAATTTTCTTCACAGTCCCAAACAAAGGAAAATAATTACAAAAACTAAAAGTTGGGTACACATTTCCATCTAAAAAAATCTAAATAAAACTAAAATGAGTCTTTCAATAAATATTTAGTTATAAGGAACTAGACCAATCCTCCTGAATCCTGAATTTTTATGCGCTCACCATCATTATAACCAAAATCTTTTCCCAAAAACACCTAAAAAAAATCAGAAAATAACCAAAATGTTGATCAAACTAATGTACTAATGTATGCATAATATAGATAGAAGTGTTAGAAAAAAAAGAAACTATAATATAATCTTAGTCTAAGCTGAAGATAGGAATGTACTTTCTATCTATGGGGAAACTAATATGGTAAATCACCAAGGACGTTACTTGAGCTGTGAGACGACTTATTTTCACCAAGTGATTTTGAATTTAATGAAAGATAAACTGTATACAAGGCAGTAAACCTAGCAATATAAGTCTTTACCTATATATCCAACTTTACACAGCTTGAATTGGACTCAACTCAAATAAAAATTCAGTATGATACATAGCCAAGTTTTATGTACACAGTGCAACCAACTATATCATAACATCTAAAGTCAATCACATAAGAATACAAGATGAGAGTGTTACAAGAAATATCAACTACGCAAAGCATTGTAATGGACACAACTTGATAAATAGTAAATTATAAATAATCCATTTGAATGGAACTGGAAATAAATCAAAATCATATATGTATAAAATACCCATACCTACTATTAAAAATTGAAAGTATTGTGCATCTCAATTAGATCAGAGATAATTTGAGCACTAAATTCCACTAGTAATTTTGTAGGTATCATCCAAATTAATAAATAAGAAGCAGGAAGATAGTGGATCTTAAATATAATGGCACACAAAATTCTAATAAATTGGTCAAATTAGTCATCAAATCATATCCCAAAATGACAAAATATAATTAAATTTGTACCAGGTAAGAGACGTAAAACCCATAAATATAATGGAGGTGCTCATATAAGCTTCTTTCTTGAAGCTACTGTCAGAACCTGGAGTTTCAAGGAAGGTAAAAAGGATCAACAAAAGCAATATGGACATCTTTATACAAAGGGGAAGCAATTAAGAGAATTTTTGTAGAGAGAAGCAAACTAACAACAAAAAAAATCTTCTAATTCAAGAGCCTGCAACCTTATAATTATCATAAGGTGATTTACAACTCCAGACCCCTAATCTTCGAGTGACTGAATACTTACAAAGTACAAGCTAGAACAAAGGAAAAATAAAGTTCTTAATTCACTGGTTACCTATTTTAATTATTACCCTCCTAGAATACATACAACAACTTACATTATATTGATGGTGCAAATGATAAGACACATTCATAATAACCATAACTTTAATTAATACTTGTGTTCATATTACCTTGGTGAAGATTATCCATCACTCTTCATGTCAATGGACCATGGTTCATGACGGAAATGCTACAAATTTCATAGCGAATAGCTTCTAGCTGTGCCATTTTATCTTAGATTTCTTTATTACCTTGAAATCAAGTTGAGCAAAAATATTTGGGCACTTTAAGTTAGTAAGTGTCAGACATATAAACTAATATCATTGACTCCCAAAGATAACAACTATTTATGCTAACAAAGGAGCATTTTAGACCAAACTTCTAGAGACCAGCGTTATTAGCAAAATGCAAACATAAGTATCTCAAACACAGACACAAACATCAAGCATATATATAAAGCTCAGAATAAGCAAGCTTCCATTTGATCAATAATTTTCACAAAACACACGTACTATATGTTTTGGGTGTTTTTAGTCCCTCGGGAGAGTTACAGCTCGAAGACTGATCCGGCGCGGTCTGTACTTGCAAAACAACGGAGACTCCGGTTGGTGGGAGCTCCGCCTCCGACGATCAAGTTAGAACGTGTTGGAGTGAGTAAAAAGTGCAGAAAAAGGTTAAAGTGAGATCTTCTCGGATTCCGAGATCAGGTGATTTCTCTGATGTAAGAGAAAAGTAGGTGTTAGGTATTAAATAAACTTGTTTCCTAAATGGGGAAAATCTCCCTACTTATAGGGTCATTGGAGATTGTGCCCTTACATAGGTCATATAACCTAGATTTGGTGGGCTGCCCCGTTTTGGCGGCTTTTTGGGGAATTGGGCCTCTGAAAGCCGTCATTCCTTCTCTTGACAGTGGATTCCACGTGTCATCTTGCTAGTGGCCCGATTTGGACCAATACTGGGTGGACACGTGTCTTACTTTAAATGGGCCACGTGGCGGGGTAATTTTACCCAAAACATTTGCCCCTCACAGATGTGACGTGGCGTGCCACGTGGCATCTGTGACACTTGTCACTCAGTAGCTGGTCAGTTTATACTGTTCAACTTTGGGGAAAATTACCAAGGTATCCCTGGAATTACCCCTATATATATATAAAGTTTACCCCTCGTTTTTAGCATAGTCACGAAAACAACTTTAAGAGAATTTGAGATTTTCCAGAGAAAAAATTATTGTCTGCCATTTGCTACAGTTCGCCTGCTTAAACCGGCTCAATTCACTTTCGATCAGTACCTTCTACAAGGTAACCGCTTGACTCTTTTCTCCTTAAAGTTTTAAATCTCCGCCTGTATTTGTTTTTCATTGTTTTCATAAATGGTTTCACAAACACTTACGGCATGGCCTAGGATAGCTGTTAGCCGGTCACCTGGGATGGCTGAATCTAGGACTAGGAGTGCCATCTACCCCACTCTGCATTCGTCCCCCAATCCGACCGCCTCTGTGTCTGTGCAAGACACTATGGCCAGAACTAAAAGGACAGCTCGACCGCCTAGTGATGAAGAGGATGAGGGTTTCATTAGGGTGCCCAGGAGCGAAGTTTATTACGATGCGCCTGGTGCCCCAAGTACCCCTGGTGATTCTATTTTGAGGAAGTCGGATGACTCGGATGGGGGGTCCGAATTTAAAAAAGGATCCTCCCATATAGGTGTTTCCTCAGGCGGCTCTGAAACTGAAGAGGGGCCGCCTGATGAATCTAATGAGGAGTCCGCCTCTCCCGAGAGAGGTCAGGAAGAGGTGTCCTCCTCTCTGCAGGATGAATTCACCCCTTACTTCACTCACATATCACTTTCCACCCAAAAACTTATGTAGAAAACCTAGGTGAACTTCGGGACACCTATGTGATGGGTGTCGGCTATGAAATCAATGTTCCAGCCTTAGAGGATACAGTCGTCTGGCCTTTTAACCAAAGTTACGAGGATTTTAGCTTTGGATGTTATGCGGCCGCAATACAGGCAAGCCTCTTATTTCCCTTGGATCCGGCTGTTGAAGCGATCCTAGACGGCTACCACCTGGGGGTATGGCAACTTACCCCCAATTCCTGGGTTAATATTCTAGGTTTTGTGGTCGGCTGTAAGATGCAAAGCATTAAGTCAAGCTTTGAGGCATTTGCCTCTATGAATTACATGAGCAAAGCCCCCAAGTCATCTGATCTCCGCTGGTATACCCTAACGAGCAATAAAGGGTACATGATGACTCCTGGAAAAGAGTCTAAGTGGAAAGATCGGAGAAACAAGTTTTACATAATATCTTCTCCGGATACCAGCCAAAACGAGAAGTTCAATTCTTGGAACAGAAATCCCTATCTCCTGGGTCAGAAGGCATTCCTTCCGCCTGTATCTGAAGATGGCTGGGATCAGATTCTGACGCCTAGGTTGTTCAAAGTTGACGTTAAGACCATAAAGGGGAGTGCTAAGAAAGAGATAATCTCTAACAGCTATATCCCTAGATATGAGTGGCTGGGACCCATTCTACCTAGGCGCCTGCGGCCTTATTTTAGAGAAAAGTCAAGGTGTGTAGCCGGATGAGTGTTTTGTTGTGCATTTGTTCTTTGTTTATGCTTTTCTAATCAGACATTCGGCCTTCTTGCAAAGGAAGCTATGTCTCAGCTAACCCCAAGCAGGAAACCAAGCAGCTCAGCATCCGCCTATCGCCAAATGATTAAGCAAAAAAACCAAGTTTTCAAGAAGGACCAGCTCGAGCATGTAAGCCCTATAAATCCGTCTCTTTGTCTTTGAATTCAAACATATTATTTTTACTAAGTGTCGTTGGTTTCCTTACAGGAGGGTTCTATCAAGCCCCTGATCTTGCCTGCTTTGAATGAAAGGCCCCCCAAGCGGCCTGCTTCCGATGGGGGGCAAACACCCAAGCGGCCTGGAAGACAATTGCTCACAAGCCTTCTGCGAGCAATTCCGAATCCCACCCTTCTACCGGCGGAAAATCGCTGGCTGCCATGGCTGCCTTTAAATAGGCGGCAGACTCCAAATCTTCAAGGGAGAAGCCTGCGGTTGGGGACGACTCCCCAGGCAAACGCAGGGACAAATAGGTCCAGGACCTGGTTGTAATCTTAGATATCTGAGATTCAGATAAATTATTTCTGCCAAGTATAGTTTTACATCCGGCCTCCTAATATCTTAGGAGACTTTAGCTCTTTCATACCGAATGTATATCCACTCTTATACCCAATTTTTTGATCATGTAGAGGCTCCCCAAGTGCCGGATGTTTGGCAAATTGCCAAGGATATGCTCTGGAACGTCTCTGCCGAACAACGGGACTCAATCAAGGGGGTTGGCACCATGAACTTCAATGCTATACTGGCTTTTCTTGCTGAGGTGAGTGTTTTCATGTTATACTTAAAATTCTGAGATTTTGCTTCTCTACCATCTGTTTTCTGACGCCCTTAACTCCTCTGACCGGATGTAGGGTATGCTACGAGTGAATGGGCTCAAAAAACCTTTCAATGAGGAGACAAAAGAGGTAAGAGCTGCCAACCTTAGGACCGCTTCCAATCTTGACCGGGTGCTTTATGATGTAAATAAAACTGAGTTACTAACTCAGAATATCCTGTATTCGCAGGCGGCTGCCAACTTGCAAGACAAGAAAGATTTGGAGGCGGCTCAAAAGAAGGTTACTGAGTTCAAGGGGGAGCTGAAGACGACCTTGGCGGAGCTTGGCAAGCTACAAGACATAGACAGGGACACAGACAATCTCCGTCGCCAGGTTGAGAATTTACAGAAAAAGCTTGCCAACCAGGAGGAGCAGCTTAGGTCCAAGTATAAGGCTCGTGCTTAAGAAGAGAAGTGCCAGCTCATTCAGGAGAATGAGACAGACTGCGTCACTCGGATGAAGATGACGTGGAAGACTCTCTTTCCTAATGACGATTACTCCATCGGGAGCATCGTTATGAGCAGGCAACAAAAGCCCTGGATCATGATCAACAGGCGGATGAAGGGGCCTCGGGTGAAGAGATTAGGGGCCAGGACGATGATTCGACTGTGAATCATCTGACCAATGACGAAAAGATGGCGGATTAGAATGAAGCGCAGTCCTCCCCCAATGCTGATTAAGCTTAAATTTTTCAGTGGCCGGATGGCCTTTTTGAATACATTTTCCGGCCTGCGTGCCGCGTATGCTTGTTTCTTTACCGACTATGGAGTCGAGTTACTTAACAATTTCTTTTCTCACCGGTTGTTTAAAACGTTTAACAATTTCAACTTTTTTTGCTGATCAAGGGATCAGCTTTTTAATGATGAATCATCCGGCCGTTAGGCCGATTTTCAACAGCTGTGTTTTGGATTTGAAAATTGATTTTTGAATGGTATACCGGATGCTCTTGCCCCTGCGCGGCTGTGCACTTGGGTTTACAAGTTAGTTGATTGACTTGGAAATTTGTGATACTTGAGGAGAGTATGGCTGATTTCCAAGTCAATCAATCACTAAGGTGATTGCCCTAAACCAAGCGCGCAGCCGGCCACTGATTTGGGATACAACCGGTAATGGATGCATGCGGTCATTGACCTCTTCATAATAGCTGAATGGCTGTCCATACTAAAAATACTACAAGTTGTATGGTTTAGGATGTAAGGTTTGCAGCGGTCCGCCTGCTATACCTTGTTGCAATAATAGACGGTCCGTTATTTACCAAGCGACCTTATGTGCCTGCCCCATTTCAAATGGGTTCCAGTGACAGTTACCTTACGTTGACCAATTTAAACTTGGTCGTCTATGTAAATTAATAGCCACAACTTAGTAATCCAATTATAATCCATGTCTGCTTGCCCCTATTAGGAAGACTTGTATAATTTTGGGAGGTAATCCAAGTTAGAACTTCGGCCGATCGCCGGCTGATGTAAGAAACATTCGGCTTTCGTTGTCTTGGTCATTCTTTTAGATTACCCTGGTCAGTCGGCTACGAGTTGACCAATTAGGTCATTCGATTTTTGCCATCTATGTGCGTTTGTAGAGCACTTTGTCACCCAAAAAGGAGCTACTCTTCGCGACGATTCCACCCGGATGGCCGTCGCCGGACGCCTTACTCATGTTGGAGAAGACGAATTATAAAATTTAATTTCATCCGGCCTAAGGCCTCATGTCTGTTAGACAATTGTTTAGCTATTGAGTTTTTAACTCAGTTTATCATCCGGCCTTATTTTATTCGACTACTAGAAGTGTCCGCCTGTACTTTGTTCAGTCTGTACTTTAAAAAGTTACGCATGTATACTATGGAGTAAACAATAATAGTGAAAATGAAAGAAACTTGTCATTGATAAGCTTTTTTATTTACAGAAATTTACAAACTCTTAGAAGTAGTACTTTTTCAAGTTGTCTACATTCCAAGTTTTGGGCAGCCGCCTGCCGTCTGGGGTTTCCAAGCAGTAGGTGCCATTTCTCACTTCTTCATAGATCCGGTAGGGACCTTCCTAATTAGGAGTCAGCTTTCCATGCTCATTGGCCCTACCGGTTGCCTCCATTTTCCGTAACACAAAATCCCCAACTTCCAAGGGCCATTTGTGTACTCGTTTGTTATAGGCACGAGTCATTCTCAGATGGTAAATCTCATGACACAAGGCGGCATTGCCTCTGCGCTCCAGGAGTGAGTCCAATGCTAGCTGCATGGCCTCCCAGTTTGTCTTTTCATCGTATAGCATGACTCGTAAAGTCGACTCATAGTGTTCGATGGGCAAGACGGCTTCAGCACCGTATACCATGAAAAATGGGGTTTCACCAGTCGCCCCTTTTTTAGTTATTCGGATGGCCCATAGGACATGAATTAACTTTTCAGCCCATAAACCACCGACTCTTTCAATTATCTTTTTTATGCCGTCTGAGATGAGTTTGTTGAAGGCTTGAACTTGGCCGTTTACTTGGGGTCGGCCGACTGATGCAAAACAATGTGAGATCCCTTGATCTCCCAATCAAGTCTTGAGCTAAGGCGTCTCAAAATGAGGGCCATTATCAAACACCATAGACATAGGTACCCCATACCGAGTGATGATGTTCTTCCAAATGAAAGAAATGACATCCTTTGTCTTGATGCCTTTGACCGCCTCTACCCGAACCCACTTGGTGAAATAATCCACAGCCACCAGAATATAGCGCTTTCTGCCTGGTGCAGGCGTATAAGTACCTAGAATGTCCATGCCCCATTTAGCAAACGGGACCGGGCTATGGATTGTTGTCAAGTCAGTGGCCCGTTGATGGATGAGCTTGCCAAATCTTTGGCACTTGTCACATTTTCTGACCATCTTCATGGCGTCTGCCTCAAGAGTGGGCCAGAAGTAACCTTGCCGCCTGGTCCTGACAGCTAGGGACTTGCCGCCTATGTGAGAGGCGCAATATCCCAAGTGCAACTGTTCGAGTACTTCTTTCCCCATTTCTGGGGTAATGCACTTCAGCAAAGGTTTTAGGAAACCCGCCTAGAAGAGCTATCCATCTTTCATCTCGAAGTTTGCAGTACGCTTCTTTAATACGGCCGCCTCCTGGGGTGAATCCGGAAGCGTACCGTCTGTAAGATATGCCTAGATGCCATCCATCCAGGTAGAGCTTCGGTCAAGCACTCCAATGGGTTTTTCGCCAGATTTACTCCGCTTTTCCAAAACTTCCCAGAATACTGACCGAGGCGTATCACATGAGGTGGAGGATGCCAGTTTTGACAGAGCATCCACCTGGTTGTTTTCAGACCTGGGAACTTGACTTAGATGAAATTCTTCGAGTGTCCCGGCCTCAGCTTTGACTGCCTGCAAGTATTTGATCATAGCCGGATGGGTGGCTTCATAATCACCATGGTATTGGCTAACGACCAGCTGAGAATCTGAGCAGGCGTCTATTTTTGTTGCCCTTCCCGTCTTGCACTTGTGGATTCCGGCTAGCAGGGCTTCATATTTCGCCTCATTGTTTGAGGCCTGGAACTTGTACCGTAGTGCATATTCATATTTGTCTCCTTTAGGAGACTGACAGATTATACCTCCACCACAACCGTTCATAGTAGAGCTTCCGTCTACATACACTTTCCAAACCTGATCAAGGTTGTCCGGAGCAACCGACCTTGTCATTTTGACAATGAAGTCGGCAAACGCCTGACCCTTCACTGCCTTTCTTGGTTCGTAGGTGATTTCAAGACTTTGCATTTCAATAGCCCATTTGAGCATTCTACCTGATGATTCCAAGGTTATTATTGGCCGCTTAAGGGGTTGATCTGTATAGATCACCACCAGATGTGCCAAGAAGTAAGGCTTCAACTTCTTAACGGCCATGTAGAGAGCAAGGCCAAATTTTTCAACCATGGGGTACCTGAGTTCAGCATTTCTGAGAATATGGCTAATGAAGTAGACCGGGAGTTGAATGGCGTCTCTCTCAGCTAGGAGAACGACACTGAGGGCATGATCTGAGACAGCTAGGTACATGTAAAGCGTCTACTTTGGCAAAGGGCTAACAAGCCTTGGCAAGGAGTGTAAATGTTCTTTCAATTTTCAAAAGGCTGCCTCAGCATCCTCTCCCCATTCGAATCTAGTCTTCTTCCTGATTGCTTGGAAGAAGTAAAGGCATTTGTCACCTGACCAGCTGAGGAATCTCCTAAGCGCATCCAGACAACCGGTAAACCTCTGAGCTTCCTTGGCATTACGGGGTGACTTCATGTCAATCACCGCCTGTATCTTTTTGGGGTTAGCCTCTATCCCCCTTTAATCAATCAAGAATCCTAGAAACTTCCCAGACTCAACACCAAAAAAACACTTCTTGGGATTTAACATGACCTTATGCCGCCTGAGTGTGGTGAAGGTTTCTCGGAGATCAGCAAGGTGATCCGTCTGTAGCTTGGATTTGACTATCATGTCATCAATGTACGCCTCTACATTCCTCCCAATCTGATTAATGAAGACTGTATTAATCATCCGTTGGAAAGTAGCCGGATCATTCTTCAAGCCAAACGGCATCACCATATAAAAGAATAACCCCTGATCAGTGATGAAAGCCGTCTTCTCTTGATCTTTTTTCCACGGGGGTATCTGGTGGAAGCCGGAGTAGGCATCCATGAAACTCATCAAGGCATGCCCAGCTGTAGAGTCGACCAGACTGTCGATCTTTGGAAGCGGGTAACTGTCCTTAGGACATGCCTTGTTCAAGTCAGTGTAATCTACACAAATGCGCCAAGTACCATTTGGCTTCATTACAAGCACCACGTTCGCAACCCAATTAGGGAAGTAACATTTCCGAATGAACCCGACGTCTAACAGCTTTTTGACCTCGGCAGCTACCGCCTGACTTCTTTCCTTGCCGTGATTTCTTTTCTTTTGCTGGATGGACTTCTTTTTAGGGTCTACGGCGATTTTGTGGACAGCAAGATCTGGGCTGATGCCTGGCATCTCTTCCACTTCAAAGGCAAAAATGACTTTGAATTCTTTTAATAGGAGGTGCAAGTCTGCACCCAACCTTTCAAAAGCAGTCGTCCCCACCTTAACAGTTCGCTTTGGACGGCTATCGTCCAAAGGAATATCAATGTGATCACCAGCCGGCTGGGGGCGGAGCTCATCTGATCGTTCCCGGTCAGTGATTGCTATTTCTATTTCTTTCTTCAGCTCCACCAGCTGGTCAACTTTTCTTTTCTTTCCGGCTGCTGGTGGGGGTGAATCAGGGTCCTTGACATCGTTAAGGTCTATTGGATCCTTCGGCTGACCGGCTGCAACAGCCGTTGGTTTGACATGTGAGATGTAACACTCTCTTGCCGTCTTCTAATCCCCGTTGAGGGAGCCAACGGAGCCATCATCCTTTTCACACTTGAGCAGCATGAGAGCTGGGATGATGACGGCCTTGCACTCATTGAGAGTGGGTCGGCCAAGAATGATGTTACAGGAGGTCAACTCTTTAACCACCAAAAACCGAACGATCATATTTCGCCCTTTTCCCTTCTACCCCAACCAGATGGGGAGATCAATCTGTCCGACTAGGTGCACGACCTCTCCCCCAAAGCCAACTTGTGGATGGGAGACGTCGCGCAGGTTGTCCAGCTTATAGCTCAGCTTGGACAGACACTTGTAGCTTATGAGGTCTGAGGAGCTACCTGTGTCAATAAGGATCCTACCAACCAGTTGGTTGGCGACCTTACATTCAATGACAACTAGGTCGTCATGCGGTCGGCGGACTTTACCCAGATCCTTCTCAGTGATGAGGACGTCGGGGAATGTACCACTGGTTGACGCCTGTCCATCATCAACTGAGTGGATCATCTTCTTGAGATGATCCTTGGTACCCCGAATGGTCGGGCCACCACTGGCAAAACCGCCTGCTATTGTGTAGACCGGATCTTTGTCAATAGTCGAGCTACTAGTAGGCTAGGGGCCTTTTTTGAAGACCGCCCTTTGTTCGTCTTCGAGGTGGCCTTAGACCTGAGGATGTATGACTTCAACTCCCCTTGATCAGCTAAACGGTCCAACAACCGCTGGAGGCTGAAGCAATCATTGGTGTCATGACCAATGTCCTCATGGAACTTGTAGTATTTATTCTTGTTCCGATTCTTGGCGGAACCTTTCATGGCCACGGGCTTCTCAATAGTCACCCGGTCCCGAATCTCCATGAGGATGGAGTAGAAGTCTTTATTAAACTCGTACCTTGGGGAGTACGGTTTAAATTCCTTTTTTTCTTCTGGGACGGTTGATCAGAATCTTCAACCGCCTAGACGTCTTTTCTTTTTTTACTCTGATTAGCTTTGGGAGCCGCTAAGCAGTCCGACTCTCCTTTTGTTTGTCAGACTTCTTGGAGTCTGACTGATGGCTGGACGTGCAGAGGTCGGTTGCTTGTATAAAGCTCTCTACCTCTATCAACACCTCTTGAAGGGTGAAAACCCTCTTTCTGACAAGGTCAAACTTGAAAGTCGACCTGTCCTTCAGACCCTTAAAGAAGTCTGTATAAGCCACTTCGTCGGACAATCCTTGAATCTGGATTCTCACCAGATTGAACTACCTGACGTAGGAGGGAAGCCCTTCTCTGTCTCCCTGCCTTATGGTGCTCAAGTCAAGACTTGTCTTCTTGGCTGGGATGTTCATCAAGAAGTTGGAGGCAAACAGGAAATCAAGCTTCCTGAAGCTATTAATGCACCCAGCTAACAGATTGCCGAACCATTGTTGGGCTATGCCCTTCAAGGTAGCTGGGAAGAATCTGCACCACATAGCATCCTCCAACCCCTGCATGTGCATAAGGTTAGATAGGCCATGAGGTGGTCCTCAGGGTTGGAGGTACCATCATAGGCACCAACTAATACATTCTTAACCTTGACCGGCTATGCCGCCTCGGTTATCTCCTTGGTGAACGCAGAAGTTTGTTCACCAAGTTTGAGCAAACGGAGCTGTCAATCCAAAGGTTGGACGTTATATGTCGCTTGTCCTCCAAAGAGGGTCGGCTGCATGAAATGAGGGATGTATAGCCCGTATGCCATCTGAGGCACATAAGGGGCATTCTCAATCATCTGAGGACCAAAATGGACGAACTTGCCGCCTGTATGGCTCCCATTCAAGGACTGAGTATTCCTTGCGGATGTCTTCTTGAAGCTGTCTGGAAAGCTTGATGTAGAAGCTGACTCAGACAGCTGCTGATTCCAATTTTGCTCGATGATATGTCGAGCATCGGTGAAGGTCTTCTTGCTGCCATCCGGCTGAACGGCACGGATGACCTTCCTTGTGTTCGTCTGGGGCAGAAGGATCTTAGTCTAGTCAAGGGTAGGCATAGTCTTCTCCTTGGACGTGGAGTAGGCTGCTTGTCTCTGACTGACTTCTTCCTCGCAGCTCGAGGAGATTTTTTGGCCGACTGACTCTTGCTTGAGCCAGTCGTCTTCTTTTCGATTAGGTCCTTGATCTCACCCTTGAAACTTGTCAAGAATCTCATGAGCTTGTCTCGGGTTACTAGAGCCTGACCTCCGTTAGTACCAGGCGATGGTCCGGCAAACCTGCTGGTACCGTCTTCGTTGTTTACTCATTCTAGCTTGTCTTTGGAACGGATGTGCTTGGAAATGAGTGACCTGTCATGAGCCACAAAAGTTTCGACGTCCACATCGTGGTCATCTTCATGATCTGTGAAGACCTCCCCATCAACCGCAGGACGGGTGGGGTCTGACTGTGGTACAGACTCTTGAACCAACTTTGAGGTACTCTCCCCACAGACGGCGCCAAATGTTTTTGGTGTTTTTAGTCCCTCGGGAGAGTTACAGCTCAAAGACTGATCCGGCGCGGTCTGTACCTGCAAAACAACGGAGACTCCGGTTGGTGGGAGCTCCGCCTCCGACGATCAAGTTAGAACGTGTTGGAGTGAGTAAAAAGTGCGGAAAAAGGTTAAAGTGAGATCTTCTCGGATTCCGAGATCAGGTGATTTCTCTGATGTAAGAGAAAAGTAGGTGTTAAGTAATAAATAAACTTGTTTCCTAAATGGGGAAAATCTCCCTACTTATAGGGTCATTGGAGATTGTGCCCTTACGTTGGTCATATGACCTTGTCACTTATGACTCAATTGGGCTCGGACTTAGTTGGGGCGAAAGTTGACCATCTGTCACTTCTTGCCCTTGCTTTCAGAATTCTTTTTGGCGCATAAGCTTAGAATTCCTATATTTTGGACTTTAAGCTATACAATGTGTTTTTCCAAGCAAATCTTCGGAATTATACTCGGTGTTATAACATTGTATTGGAAATTATACTTGGCAATGTTGCCATGTGTATCTTCCATCTTGGATGTCTCCTTGTAGTGGAGCTTGGCATTTGTGCCATTTTACTCTTTTATATGGTAAGTCTTACTCAGACTTGGAAGGGTGCTGTCTGAACAGCTCTACCTCTTCTAGAGTTTTCTGTATTTGTTCGGATGAAGGAGCCATTCAATGTACACTCGGACCATATAAAGATCCGTACATTGCCCTATTAAGGGAGGCTTATCCGAAGGTATTAATACGTTTATTGGGCCGAAGCCTTATACTAGGGGACCTTTGTCCTTAATTTCATGAAGTGGCTACTCAATAAGGAACGCTTGGACCTTAGTCTTTCCTTATTGCCCAATGGGGTGGCTTGTCTTTCAAAGACTTGAATGAAATGTGACGGCTTAGCATTTGGTACAGTAATTAGGCCGTTTGCTAACTAGAAGGAGCTGCCCTATCTTATTTTTGATAGGCTTTCTTCTGTTTTCGATTATCAACTTGATTATATTGTAACGATACCCGACCTTGAAGCTATCTTGTGAGCAATGAACGCTTGCGTAGATAGTCGGACACTGAGTAGGAATCTTGGATTCATGGAGGGCCTACTCGGCCTAATTGTGTTAGGCTTTAGAAATTTGTTGCCGCTTGCGGTTTTTGGTAATAAGTCGAGGCCTAATAGTCCTCGTCCACTTGGCTCTTCACAAGTGCCGCTTATCCTTCTAAAGGAAGGTTTTTTTCTCATTAGCTGGTCAACACTTTAACTCTTCCAATTTATCTTCCAAAAGGAAGATTGTTTTCTCAAGCTAGACCTTTCGGCTCATGCATCGGCCAGCTCGATCAGTTGCTTTGCTATCACTTGCGTATTTGCCCCTATCCATTAGGACTTTATGCTTAGTTAGCCTCATGTCCGTTTGATTATTTTCGGACAGGCCTCATCTTGGTGCTCGGTTTCACTTTGTTGCTGGACGAATCTCTAGAGGCCCCACTTCAAATATTGCATGCCATCATATGGCAGGCTGCATGATTTGGCTAGGACCTTAATGCCTTGCCCTTGATCTATGTTGCCAGATACTCGTCACCGATGCCATTCGGTTGGAGCATACTAAGTCTGGGTGACTCTTTTGATGCCCCTTGTACAAGTCTTAGGACTCTACATTTGGAAGCTCGACATGTTTGTCGTCTAGCCCCTGCTCATTCTTCAATAATCGCCTGCCTACAACTTGGTCAGCTGTCGGTCGCTTAGTCTTTTGAGGAGGGTCGTCCATAGGTAGCTATGATCTTGGCTTAGAGTTGTCTTGCATGCCCATGTTCGAGGGATGACACGCAACGTTTACTTGGACAAGATGTTGGTCGGTCTCATCTCTTTCCCACTTGGAAATATTATTCTGGCAGCCTATTTTCTCAAAGCTATCTTCATTTATATGGCCAGATCGGCTTCATATCCACATTTGGCGAGGGAACCAGTAGCTAGTCGTTCTACCTTGGTGCCGAATTGTTTGTGCTGATTAACTTCTTTTTCCAAGGTCGCGCGCTTAGAAATGAGGAGGTGGTTCCTTTACTTAATAGCAGCTCGGCCACCTAGCTCGGTCAGGCTGTTAGCCGCATAAAAATGAGAAGGTGGTCCTTTGCTACGTAGCAGCTCGACCACCTAGCTTGGCAAGACAACGTCCGCCTAAAAATGAGAAGGTGGTCCTTTGCTCAATAGCAGCTCGGACACCTAGCTATGGCCGACTTAGATCATGTCCGCCTAAAATTGGTTAGGAGATCTCTTGCTTAATAGCAACTCAGACACCTATCTATAGCAGACTTAGAACCTGTCCGCCTGAAATTGGTTAGGAGGTCTCTTGCTAAGTAGCAACTCGGACACCTGTCCATGGCCGACTTAGAACATGTCCGCCTGAAATTGGTTAGGAGATCGAACCTTTTTATTTATTTATTTATTTTTTTTTTTTAAATCAATATCTAATGATTAATCATAATCATAATAATGATCAATCACTATTAGTACAACTTTACTAGTTGGCATACAAAGTTTTGCCGATTTTCTTCCTATTTCACTTGGTCAATAAGCTCCGTCAAGTTGATGGCCGCATGAAATTCAAAACATGGTCCCTTCCTCAATAGCAGCTCGACCATGTAGGTGCTTGGTCAGGCTGACTACTCGGTCAGACTCCTATGCTGCTGCTGCCGAGTCTTGCTAGATTGCTCGGTCAAGTGGGCTACTCGGCCAGGCTGACTGCTCATCCAGCTGAGTGCTTTGCCACCCTGCCTTAGCCGTATCAAATTCAGCACATGAAACTATGCGTGATGGAAACTCGGCTAATACACTGCCCGTGTGAATGTGCTCGGACACTCAAGAGTTTGCTTCCAATATCTTTTCATGGAGTAAACTTTGAAGCTTTTATAATAGTGCCACCTAGCACCTTTGTTTCCCGGCTATATTTATGCAAATGGTAGTGCAAGGTAGCTGATTGGACATGGTAATATAATATGACACATGGGTTGTTACTCTTTATGGCTTTGCCAGTTTGTATATTCCACCAAACTTTATAAACATCCATAAGTTGCGATGCTTTGCATTTTCATCCGGCCATATATGCTCGGCCAATCCTTTTGGCCATATTGAACTAGGATCAAGGCTCTTCCCGTGAGAGTTGCTCGGCCAACACATTACTCGTATACCATTAAATGCCGTCTAAAATCACGACAATGGTCCACCATTATATGGCAGCTCGGCCTCTTGAAAGCTTGGACAAGCTACTGGCCGCACAAAACAAGAGACATGATGCCTCTCTAAAGTGCAACACGGCTGGTTGTTGTGTTGTTGCTGCCGCATTAATTAGGGAGGAGTGTTGACATGCTGCGTGCTGGCCGACTATCTATACTAGGAGGGGTGTCGTTTGCCATTTAGCTCGGCACATACTCAACTCGGCCAAGCTTCCGTCCGCATAAAAGTAAAGAGATGGTGGTCCTTTGATATGCAACTCGACCTCGCTAGGCGGCTGACCTAGGCAGCTAATACGGGTAGCTGGCCGCATGAAAATAGGAACATAGAGGGGCAGCTTGAGGGCAACACAGCCAAGCTACAGCTCGGTCAACTTCCTTACCTTTTTACACGGCCACCACTCAAATTTTTTCATCTTTTTTGTCTTGAAAAAATGTTTGAAGGCCATTTTCGGGCCCTAAATGAACTCGGATGGCTAACAAAGCCTGTCAATCACGGCACAGCCGTGTGTTTGACTTATTGGCCCGTTTCCATTTCCGAAAAGGTATTTTATTAAGCGTTCTGACACCGTGAGCCCGACTAGTAGAAATCATTTCCCTTATTTTGGACGATTTTCTTCGTCGTCAAGTACATGAAGGACGAGCTTCTATCTTAGCTGTCCGACTGAAATTCATTACATATTCATTACATTATCCCTTACTCAAAGGCAGGCCGGACACCCAACTCGGCTCCCGTCCAACCACCAATTCTTGCGAGGACCATCTTCAAGCTTTTGCTCGGCCTCTTGGGTAGCTCGGACAGGTTGCTTGGCCGCATCAATGTGCAAGGGAGGTTCCTTGCTAACAGGCAGGTCGGACACTTACCAAAGGGCCGACCTGCTATGCATGGGAATGCATGCTTTCCTTTTTCACTCGGACAGGGCATTCGGACAAGCCGTTGGCCGCGCAGAATAGGGAACATGGTTCTTCTCTATAAGGCAGGTCGGACACTCTTTGAAGGCCGACCAGGCACGCTTGCGAGGGAGAGCTTTCTCATTTTGCTCGGTCAAGCAACTCGGACAGATTGCTGCTCGGTCAGTTAGCTACTCGGTCAGGCTGCATGGTAGGCAACTTATGCCTTGGCCGTGTTGCTATGCTTGGAATGGTGAGGTTCCGGATTTCACTCGGACAAGCAGCTTGGAACTTATTGTTGGCCGCCTAAAATCAAGAACTTGATGTGTGTTTGAGATGCAACTCGGCGCCTAGCCATGCTGCTTGCTACTCAGCTATGCTGCTGCTTTTTGGCTCGGTCAGACTGGCTACCACGCTGCTATGCTTGGCCGAGTTGCTATGCTTACAAGGGTGTGGTTTCCCATTTCATTCGTCCAGCTCAATTCAGCTGCTTTTGGCCGTATAAAATATGAAACATGGGGCTTACTTGAAGGGCAAATCGGCCAGGGTGTAGCTTGGACATGCTTCTTCGCCGCCTTGGCCGAGTAGCTATGCTCGCAAGGGTTGAGCTTCGCCTCTTCACTCGGCCATACTGCTAGGCAGCTCGGCCAAGCAGCTCGGTTAGGCCTGTTCCTAGCTTAGTAAGGGAGCTCATGCTGATCTGATGTGCTTGTGATGCCTATCATCATCTTCTTGCTCTACCAGAGATTGTTCGACCATCATGGATATACGGCCAACTTCATGGCCGTCTTGCTAAGCTCTAAACCAGCAATGTCTACATTTTACTCGGCATAATGTTGCTTCAATTTGCCGAATATAGAACTATTGTTCATAAAAGCACTTTTTCTCGACTTCGACTTGGTATGTAACCAATTTGCTAAGCTTTGCAGGTTGACAATTTTACTCGGCATTAGGGCATCCATACACTGCGTTTGTAGCAGCCATGATCAACATTCAAGCTTGTAAGTTGCTTATGCCGAGTTGCTATGCTCTGAGCAACCATGGCTTGTATTTTCATTTGGCGTTGATGTCGTCTCAATGTACCAGGCCAGCTTGCTCCTCTAATTGTTGTACGGCCATCAAAAGCATTGAGGCCTAACCGAGCCTTTTAATTTAACTCGGCATTGAGGCCATTTATGGACTTTGGGTGGGCTCTTTTCTCATGGCCATGGAGACCTTTGAGCTGTTTTCTCACGGCCATGAAGACGATCATTCGTTCCCTTTATTTCACAAGAGCTCACGGGTTAATCTCTCTTGCTGGATGAATGTAGAACAAAGCTAGGAGGATAAAATCTTGCCTTTTGTATACATACGTATATATGTTGGATACCCAACATTTTGTTTTATTAGTTAATCATAATAATGATTAATCACTATTTGAGCGGCTCTATGCATCTTTTAGCTAGAAGCTGCTCAGTTGTTTGAGCTTTGGCCATTCGGCCTATATACTTTTGTATATACATTTATATTTTTTTTTATTATTTGTGTGGTATTGAGTCGTCCTTTGACATTATCTCTCGGACGCACTCATGAAATTTCAAGTATTTTCTCAACTTGCAAATTTCTAAGGGCTTGTACGCCTAGGAGTGTCCTTGCCTTATTTAGGTAAAAAATACCTTAGGCGATTTTTAGGACTTCCTAATGTTCATCCGTCTATTATAAGGCCGGATGGACTTATCGATTGCGTGGTCTTCATGGCCGAGTAATTTAGCTAGGGAATGCCCTACAAGCTTTTTAATTTTGCTTGTACATGCTGCTTGGCTGCCCTGTACGGGTAGCTATACTTGTGTAAGCACACTTTTCAATTTTGCTCGTACAGGCTGTCTGGCTGCCCTGTACGAGTAGGTATGCTTGTGTAAGCAAACTTTCCAACTTTGCTCGTACAGGCTGTCTGGCTGCCCTGTACGAGTTGGTATGCTTGTGTCCACGAGCTTCTTGATTTTCCTCGGACGCTTTTCCTCATCCATTTAACAAGTCGTTTGACTAGCTCGCGGGCACACATCAAATAATGTAGCTCGAAGAAAATTTGAATTAAAATTTTTTTTTATTTGATAATCAATCATAATAATGATCACGACTTTGGGTTTTAGTATTGCCCAAGTCTTATCTTCATACAAGAGTTCGTCTAGAAGAATTACAACTTTGCCCTCACATTGGGTTACATTTGTAACGAAGAGTTCTATTTCTTGAATAGGTGTTCGATTATGGCTAAGTGCCATTCCAGATGTGCCTCCCCACAGACGGCGACAAATGTTTCGGGGATTTTTGTGATAACCCGAAAGGGGGGTATGGATTCCCGCGGGAGACAGATCAGGGATGCAACACTCGTACGGCCCGAACACCTGCAAAACAACGGAACTCCGGTTTACCGGAGTTCCGCCTCCGACGATCAAGTTAGTGACCGGAAAACGGAATTTTAGAGAGAGAAAGTACAGAGAAGTGAGAGCATGTTTTGGGCATTGTGCCTTTTTGGAATTGTGTGTTCTCTTCCATCATGAAATGATGGGGTATTTATAGGGAAGTGGGAGATCATGCTCCTAGGGTTTCATAACCTATGAAGATTGGCTGCCCTATACGTGGTTGACACGTGTATTAGGGTTTCCTTCATGCTAGGCATGTTTCCTTAATGGGCTTTGAGCCCCTCTTTTTCTGATATCTCTCTTAAGGTCACGTGTCATGCTCTTATTAGCCTTTATTTAGCTGAGCAGGATGCCACGTGTCGGCTTACTATTGGGCCATTTGTTAGCCTTTCATTTGTCTATAAAAGGGGGTTAAAATACCCCGAAACAGTCATTAATCGTCCATCGTTTAAATGACCTCGATTAGGGATAAATTTCGATTACAATATTCAATGTTAACTTACTAGGTGTTTCCTTACCAAGACTGGTCTTGATACCCTATTTTGAATATTCCAAAAATCAAATGGACTCATTATTTAATTCTAAACCAAAATTAAATAGCCAACAGAGTGATTTAAATCGCATGAAAAATTTAATTACTCCAAAGCTGAATGGTTCATCATAGTGCTTTACATTAAAATTTTCCAAAATTAATTAAAACACTAAAATAAGGAAATCAAAGCCAATCTCCGATGTGCCTGATTCCCATTGCCTCAACGTGCTTTTTGTGCTTCACTTGAGGCAAAGGTTTAGTCAGTGGATCGGCTACATTGTCATCCGTTCCAACTTTACTAATTCTTATTTCACCTTCTGATTTCCATTCTCGAATCATGTGAAACCGCCGCATGACATGTTTGACCTTCTGATGTTCTCTTGGCTCTCTGGCCTGAGTAATAGCTCCATTGTTGTCACAATGGAGGTCTATTGGACCCTTGATGGAGGGCGCAACACCAAGTTCACCAATGAACTTGCGAATCCAAACTGCCTCCTTAGCTGCCTCAGATGCTGCAAAGTATTCGGCTTCAGTTAAAGAATTTGCAGTTGTGCTTTGCTTAGCACTCTTCCAACTAAATGCTTCTCTATTGAGACAGAATATGTACCCAGATTGTGACTTGAAGTCGTCTCTGTCTGTCTAGAAGCTTGCGTCGGTATAACCCTCACCAACTAATTCATCTCTGCCACCATAGACCAAAATTTATCCTTGTTCCTTTTCAGGTACTTTAGGATATTCTTGGCCGCAGTCCAATGTGCCTTTCCTGGGTCTGATTGGTATCGGCTCGTATCGCTCAAGGCATACGTGATGAGCGTCGTTTATGACGCTCAAAAGAATAAGATTTAGGTTCATTTTCTTTATTTTCTTTCATCGTTTTCATATAATTCTTTTAGTTTTATTTGATTTTCCATTTTTTATAATTCACTTTAGTTCTCGATTGGTTTTTACGAGTTTTTCATATTTTTAGTTGATAATTCATAATTTTAGTGTTAGTTTTACCTTGCTACGCTTCCTCTCTATGTTTTAGTTGTGTTTTGTAGGTGAATAATCAAGTCAATTTGCTCATTTTGGGACTTCCATGTTCGCGGGCATCATCTCGAGTGCACTGATGATGGGGATGCTCGGGAGCGCGGAGGTTGATCAAGCAAGCGAAGGAGCCAAAGCCTATGCATCGCACATGGGTGCGTGCGCGCAGACTCAGCTGTGCGCGCGCGCGGCTGGGCTGTGCGTGCGCACGGCCTGTGCGGCCCTCTTCGCTCGATTTCTCTTATTTGTAGCTTTTGACTTTCTTTTTGAAGGATGACTTAACTAGGTACTGGAGAGAGAGAATTTTCCAGAAATAGTAAAGAGAGAAAGTAGAGAGAGAAGCTTAAGATTTACTTGTTTGTACTTGAATTTGATCTTAGATTTCAATTTAATTTTGAAATTCCTTCTTCAATTCAATGAATGTTTGTAAGATTTCTTTCCCTTGATTTACTTTTAATGCAATTCCTTCTAGTTTCTTGGATTTTGATTGAGATTACATTCCTTGTTTTAGAAATTGTTGATTGATTGATTTTCTTTTGATTTAGCTTTAAATGAATATGAATTTGATTGAATTTGTTTTGTTTCTTAATTTCACCATGTTTAGTGAGTAAATTAGTTGCTAGGGAGTAGGGGAAGCATGCTTGATTGATGATTTTTGCTAGTTGATGATGCTAAATTGATTTGAATGGTGCAATTAAATTGGTTGACATAGTTGTGCATGTGATTAATTAGATTAGGAGTGATCAAACTATAAGATTAATCTAGATTGCATTGCAAATTTCAATGACATGAACCCTTGATTTGAGAATTGCTTTAATTGATTGAATTTGATTGTGATTTTCCTACCTAGCCATTCATAGTGATCCCTAGCTTGGCTTATAGGAGACAACCCTTGAATTCCTTTGATTGCAACTATTGTTTGTCCTTTGCAATGTTTGAATTAACTGAGTGATCCTTCAATTAGCATAATCATTGAGCTTGCATGTGGAACCTATATCCCTAGTGTTTAGTATATTGAATTTCTCGATTCATCTAGATTTCTTGATACCTTAATTACCAACCGCATCTTCCCACAAACTTCGAAGTAGCTTGACCTAGGTTATAGCTTACACCTATTCATTCCCTTGGGTTCGACCCTTGACTTACTATATACTCGTATTAGGTTGGTCGAGTGTTTATAAATTTTCTTTGGCTCTAGGAAAGGGTAAAGAACGACCTACATTTTCCTCTTGTTAAAAATGGCGCCGTTGCCGGGGAATGATATTGGTGCTTTGTTAAAAATGGCAATGCTCCCGCGACATTTCAAAGATGCATGATGAGTATATTTGGAGATATGTTGGAAGAGGAGATGGAGGTTTTTATGGACAACTTCTCCGTAGGAGGTGTTTCATTTGAGGCATGCCTTGAAAACCTTGAAAAATGTTTTGCAAGGTGTGAGAAGGTGAACTTGGTCTTGAATTGGGAAAAATGTCACTTCATGGTGGAGGAAGGCATAGTCCTTGGCCACAAGATCTCTCATAAGGGGATAGAGGTGGATAAAGCTAAAATTGAAGTCATTGAAAAGCTTCCACCTCCGGTGAACGTAAAGGGAGTGAGATCTTTCTTAGGGCATGCCGGGTTTTATAGAAGATTCATCAAGGATTTCTCGCTCATTGCAAAGCCTCTTAATGATCTTCTTCAAAAAGATGTCGGCTTTGTGTTTGATGATAAGTGTTTGGAGTCATTCAATAAGTTGAAGAAAGCTCTAATCTCTACTCCTATTGTTCAAGCTCCAAGATGGGATTTACCATTTGAGTTGATGTGTGATGCAAGCGATTCGGCAATAGGAGGTGTTTTGGGTCAAAGAGTGGACAAGAAACTTCATGTGATCTA
Organism: Chenopodium album; assembly: GCF_948465745.1. Taxonomy (NCBI): domain Eukaryota; kingdom Viridiplantae; phylum Streptophyta; class Magnoliopsida; order Caryophyllales; family Amaranthaceae; genus Chenopodium; species Chenopodium album. The sequence goes on along the minus strand of NC_137848.1, from coordinate 33,521,195 downwards.
TTATATGTCCAAGACACTAAATGGAGCTCAACGGAATTACACTACAACGGAGAAGGAGTTTTTGCTATAGGTCATGCTTTTGAGAAGTTCCGTTGTTATCTATTGGGTTCCAAAACCATTGTCTTCACGGATCATGCGGCTCTCAAGTATCTTTTTGCCAAGAAAGAGTCCAAGCCAAGGTTGATTCGGTGGGTTCTTGAGCTCAAAACCTTTGACATTGAGATTAGGGATAAAAGAGGAGCGGAAAATGTTGTGGCGGATCACCTTTCTCGTTTGGAAGATTTTCAAATTCAAGATGATGATTCTCCAATTGAGGATAGAATGCTTGATGATTTCTTGTATGCTATTGAAACAAGGGAACTCCCATGGTTTGCCGATTTAGTGAACTTTCTCGCATGTGGGGAGTTTCCTCCTTCTTTTTCTAAGAATCAAAGAAAGAAGCTCAAGAGAGAGGCAAGGCATTATGTGTGGGATGATCCCATCTTATACAAGCGTGGGGTCGATGGTTTACTTAGACATTGTGTGCCAAACAAAGAAGGGCCTAGTGTCTTGAAAATGTGCCATTCGGATCCAAGCGGGGGCCATATGGGTGTCTCTAAGACCGCCACTAAGGTCCTTCAATGCGGATTATGGTGGCCACATTTGTTTAAAGATTCATGGGGCTTTGTCAAGACATGTGACCGATGTCAAAGAGTTGGGAACATCTCTAAGAGAAATGAAATGCCTCAACAACCCATACTTGAGTTGGAAGTGTTTGATGTGTGGGGTATTGATTTAAAAAGATAATATTTCCAAGATTTGGGGTTCCCAAGGCGGTGATAAGCGACAACGGTTCTCATTTTATTCACGATGCCTTTCAAAAGATGTTGAGAAAGCATGGGTCCATCAAAGATTCGGCCTCCCATATCATCTTCAATCAAGCGGTCAAGTGGAAGTCTCTAATCGTTAAATCAAACTTATTCTTGAAAAGACGGTTGCGAGAAATCGAAAGGATTGGTCGGATAAGTTGGATGATGCTCTTTGGGCCTATCGAACGGCTTTTAAGACCCCCATAAGTACCACTCCATACCGCCTAGTCTACGACAAGTCATGCCATCTCCCGGTTGAAATTGAACATTGTGCTTTGTGGGCAATCAAGAAGATAAACTTTGACTTGGCAAGTGCGGGGGAGAAAAGGTGGTTAGATCTTTATGAGTTAGAGGAGCTTTGGTTTGATGCTTATGATTGTGCTAGTGTGTATAAAGCTCGTTCCAAGGAAACACATGACAAGCTTATTGAGAAGAAAGATTTTTGTGTTGGCGATAAGGTTCTTCTCTACAATTCAAAAATGAAGTTGTTTCCCGGAAAGCTCATGTCAAGATGGAGCGGTCCCTATTTGGTCAAGAATGTTTTTCCAAGTGGTGTTGTAGAGGTCTCAATGATGGATTCTTCTTCTCCATTTAAGGTCAATGGCCATCGTATCAAGAAGTATTTCGATGGTGCTTTTGTTGGCCTTGTTCACTCATTGCTTTTCCGGCAACCACCTTAATTGGTGGAGGACGTCGAGCTATGACGTTAAACAAGCGCTACCCGGGAGGCAACCCGATTTTCTAACCTTTTTCTTTTGATTTTACATTTTTCTATATTTCTTTTATATTTGAGATTTTTCTTATTTCTCTTTCTTTTTAATTGTTTTCTTCATTTTAGGTACCATGATATTGATTCGGAGACAATTTCCAACAATTTTGGTGTTATTTCAAGCTTTCTCGAGGTTTGGTTAAGTTTAGGTGGAATATTGTTGGGGTTTTATGCTCTCATGTTTGCATTTTTATTGATATTCTTCTCTTTTTCGAATGCGCTTTCAAATATCCCCTTATGCAAACACGAGAGTATATTCATGGCTGACATATTCTTGCTTGGTGCACGCGCACCAAAGGGGTTAGAAATTTTTCACTTACTTTGGCAAAAATTGCCGGTTTTTGAACCATCCCCGTACCCCCTTGGTGCGCACGCACCCCATTCATGCGCGCACGCACCACAGGGGTCAGAGTTTGGCCTGAATTTTTGAGCATAACTAGCCTTACCTGGTGCGCACGCACCAAGTAGGCAGGGGTTTTTAGCATTTGTCGCCGGCCAACGCAAGACCAGCCCCAGCGCTGGTGCGCACGCACCAGCCGCAGCAGCCTGGTGCGCGCCAGCCCCCCTTATAACCCCAAGCTTTCCACCTTATTTCCCCTTTCTCTCTCCCCGATTTTTCCCAGCTTTCCCTACTCTATTCTCTTATCAAACCCTATTATTTTTTCTTGAAAAAGCATATCAATTTCACTTTTTTTTTTTTCTCATTCTAACCTCATATTACATTTAACTCATCAAATTTTCGAATTTTACAAGAAAAATTCCAGATTTTCAAACAAAAATTCGAAAATTTTGGGTTAATTTTTGGAATTTTGAGGATTTGTGTTGAGGTTTGGAACTTATCTTTGGGTGTTCTATTTGTTCTTAAATCTTCATTTTGGGCAATTTGCAAGTAATTCAAGGCTACATTGAGGTATAATTTCTTATTTTCTAGTCATCTTCTTCCTCATTGTTCAAGCTTGAAACCTTGTTTTTGCTTTCATGGTAGAACTCCATTGTTGGTTCCTTTAACTTGTAATTTGTGTTGAATGATATCATTGAGTGTTAAATTGAAGCTTTTTCATGATGAATTTGTATAATTTGCTTGATTCCTTGATTCACCATTGTTGGTCATTTTCTCTCTCATGGGTATTCTTTATAATGGTTTTATTGCTTTGATAATTCAATGCTTGAGGTTATTTTGCTCAATTTGACTCATGATTTGGTCTCTTATGTTCATTTTTGCCTTTAATCGATGCTTACTTGTTTCAAATTTATGATTCTATATTAATGGCATTTTGTTCATATGTAGCCATATCATGATTTGGTCTCTTACTTGTTTCTACTTTGAGATAATTGCTTTTGTGCTTGATTCTTGAGCAATTACTTATGTTTCTTATTGAAATATGACATATGTAAGATTTGCTCATGAGTTGTTCTTCTTCTTGTATATGGCTCCAATCCGTCACAAGAAGCGGGCAAGATCAAGTTCTAGCAAACCAAGGCATGTTGTTCCACCTCCACCCGAGGTAGAAGAGACATATGGCATTGAGTTTTCTAAAGAGTCACATTGGGATCGTCTCAAGCGTCTATCCAAGAGAAAGCTTAGACCAACAAGATTTTACGATCAAGCAACAACCAAGTTTCTCGGCATAGATGAGGATGTTCGGCTTCTTGCAAAGGGCCTTCATCTTTTAGAGTTCTTGGATTTGAGCGCCCCTACTTATGCTAGGGTGACCAATGAGTTTCTTTCTTCTCTTGAGGTAGTCCGAGAATCGAGTGACGGTTCCTCAAGGATTTTGACATTCCAAATTTTCAATAATGATCACTCATTGACGAATTCTCAACTATGTTCTTACTTCAAGTTTCCTTGGGCCGCGGACGCGGAACAATGTATCTACCCGGCACATGATAGAATGGCAGAGGATCATGGATATAATGAGTAATGTTGGTGGAGAAGTATCTTGGAGGAAGGGAAGTATGAGCCTCAAAATTCGAAGACCGCCTCCATGATTCATCTGGCTATGCGGTATTTCAACCGTCTCCTCACTTACGCTCTTTGCTCCAAAGACTCTTTGGGAGCTATCTTTCAAGAGGAGCTTTGTTGGTTATGGATAGCCGACCAAAATGACTTTGATATTGAGTTGGTGGATTTCACAGAGCACTTCATTAATCGACTATTGGATATTCGTGATGGAGTTAGCCTATCGGGGAGCATCCAATTGGGAGGGATGATTTCTATCCTAGCTCTATGCATCAATGAAGACTATAAGACTTTGTTAAATGAGCTTCCCCCAATTATTGATCCTCGAGAAAAATCTTCTTCTCATTTCCTCAACATCTCTGCCCTTGTGAACCAAAAGTTCCTCGATCGTACGAAGAAGGATGATGTCTTCATTTGGAAAGTTTCTCGGGTTAAAGAATGGTTTTTAATCCCATGCAAAGAGGCAACCTCCCGACCAAGAGTGTAAGACTCTTTATCTTGGAGGCCTCCAATGCGAGATATTGCTCCTTCTATTCGACGTAGGACGAATCATACAAGAGGCCGCTCGACCAATGCTCTCTCATCGAATGTTCAAACTATTCCCACAATTGAACCGGAAGGTACACCTATTCTTTCCCCCTCTTCTACTCCTTCTACTTTTGATTTGTCAACCATTCATGCTAGGCTTAATTCTATTGCTAATGTGTTATATTCTATGCCTTCTATGCAACCCTCTAATCTTGGTTATGACTATCATACAAATCAATTGTACGATATGCATGTTTGGAGAGGGGAAATCGAGCCCTATGTGAACTACCCTTATCTCCCGGTCCAACAAGGACCTATTCCTCAGTGGGAACCTTTGATCCTACCATTGGTCCTCGGCCTTGCTACCCTTATTGGGAGGGCCCTCATGTTCACCCTAATTCTATCATAGGCACCACCCCAGCCACTTACGACTATCAGCGGCCCGGTGGTTGTGATTACACATATGATCCGGCTAATCCTTCGCCCTTTCCAGACCCTGAGACTTTTGGGCGGTGGGGTAGGTCGGGTGAGCCGGTCTTAGATGATTGGTCTCATTATTTTGAGGATGATAGAGCTAGGAGGAATGGTAGGTAAGGCTCCCATGGACGTGAGTGAGATGGCTAGCTCTAGTCATGTGATGGAAACCGGTGAGGGGAGTTCTCATTCTACCCCTTACCATAGTGCGGAGTGATACTACCATGGCCCCCCCTTCTTCTGTGCTTCTTATGATGTTTCTCGATTACCTATATGCCTTTAGGTTTAGAGTTAGGGGGTGGTCTAGTCTAAGCTTGGGGGTGCTTTCTGCATCTTTTTCTGTGCTTCACCATACTTCCCCCCTGCTTTTGTAGTTCATTCCTAGTCTCCTCTGCTTCTGGTATTGATCTTATTGTTGTTCGATTTTATGATGATGTTGTTGTATTTCTGCTGATTCCTCTGCCTGGTTATTGGTTTGTTGTTTGTTTCGATGTTTGTTGTCCGCTGAGTTCCTCTGTGTCTTTATTATGATGATTCCTGCCGATGACTGTCTGATTTCTTATCTCCTGATACTATTTTAGTCTTATGATTCTGCCCCTTGTTGCTGCTATTACTGGATTTTTCTTTATTTTCCTACATTTTCTTTTCTATTTTCTTCTTTTCTTTTGTATTGAATTTACTAACAATTTTCTTTGTATATAGTTTTTTTTTTGTTATTTCTCACCTTGCTCTTTTGCTTATGCTTTGGATTTCGACGATTCATAAAGGTGCTCTTTCTCCTTGTTTAATGTGCAATAGCTTTGGCGCCCGGTGAGATCTTTCTACTTCTTTTCTTTTTCTTTTCTTGGTTGCTTAGTCTAGGATTAGTTATAGGAGAAGTTGAATGGTTCGAGGTTGTTTGCTTTATAACACCCTAGTGTGTTTGGGAACATTGGCGTTGTGGCCGAATGTTCACTTGTTTGTTGATTGGGATTTATGTGTGTTAGCATTATTTCCTTTTTGCATTCTTCTTCTCCTATATCTTTCTATTTTTCATTTCATTTTCCTTTTCTTCTTATTATTTTTCTTTTTCTTTTGTTTTCATCTTCCATCATGCTTTCCTTTTTCTCTTTTTGTTATTCTTTTCTTTTCTTTTTATCTCTTTTCTCTTGTAAAATAAAAAAATAAAATAAAAAAAATAAAAAAACTTAAAAAATATAATAAAAAAAAACCTTGTTTTTGTAAATATGAATAAATGTTTTTGCTTTTACTTTGGATTTAATACCACTTGAACTTGCACATTGGCTATTTTTCTTCCTAAATACAATGGTTTGCACGGTTTGAGAGTATCTTTGGTTGATTCTAGGATAGAGTATGCTAAGGTAGCGGTTTAGACCTTTTGGGGCCTTGAAGCCGGATTCTTTTGGTTTGTGGTAAGACAAAGTTGCTTCCTTTGGTGGATTTGACACCTTTAATAAGTTTTTGCTACAACCTTGTGAGGTTTCTCTTTTTCAAGCTTTCATCACTCTTGATTGTGCGGCGTGGATCCTCCACCTTTGCATCCCTAATCTTGAATCTTGACTCATAATTCTCAAACACGAGACCGAACCAACTAGGAAGGACAAAGGCCATTTTTCGGGGTGGTAATTTTTCATTTCTAGGACTTTCTTCTTTCTTTTTAGTTCATTGGGTTTACATTTGCCATCTTGCTAAACATTTGAGCCATTCCCCTTCTTTTCAAGCCACATCTTTAGAACTTTGCACCTTTTGTTTCTTTTCATTCCTTTATTGGTTTTTGTGAAGCAAATGGTCATGCTTTTGGAGTTTGTGATCTAAAAAGTTGGAAATTGGTTTTAATTGTATGCGAACTCGTCTTTTGAACATATTGTGAATAATGGAAAATGAATATACACGAAAAAGCCATCCAAAGTTAAAAGAGGCGAGGACAATTGCTTTGATATAATGAAAATTACACACAAAAAAAAAATAAAAAAAAGAGAGAAAATGAAAAATTCAAAAAATAGTTTAATGTGTTTCTTTTTCCTTTTCTCGCATTGAGGACAATGCTTCCTTTTAGCTTGGGGGAGAAGCGTTTACTCTTTTTGTATATATGCTTGTGGATATAGCTTTGAATAAGCTTGGGGGTATTAGTTTATTTTTGTTTGGTGACTTCTTGGTTTTGGTGTTGAGGTGTGGCCAATCTTTGCTTCATAATCTAGGTGTACCACCAAATTCTAAATTTTAAGCCTACCCCTAACCTTTTTCCCTTACGTTACAACCTTTGGGAAAGTCCTTTCGACCTAGTGGTTGAGTCATTCACCGAGGGAGGGCATTATGAGTTAAAGCCTAAAGAAAAGGATGCAAGGTCGAGATGTCGAGAACCCTCAAATTCTATTCTTTTCCGGTTCCTTCGTGGAACCATAGAGACGCTTACTAAGGGAAGATTTGAGGCCATTAGGGAGAACGCGGTTAGATTGGTTGGGATGAAAGTGGATTGCGCCTCATTAGTTCTCTACGCTTAGCACACCCTATGTTTCAATCAACCCTCGATATCTTAGAACGTGCTTACCATTGTTGTTTTAGAAAGCTTGATATCCTTTGTGCCTTGATCATGTGCAAAAGGCCTTTGTATAAGCATTTCTTTTTTTTTTAAGGTTTTAAACTTTTTCTTTTCTTTTCTTTTTACTTTGCCTCCTTTTTAATAAAAAGGGTTATAGATAACCTCTTTGGAAACCTTTACGAGAGCATCACTCGTCCTCTAGAGTGATCTAGGGGTTTAAATTGCTTGTCTTTAGTTGCTAAAATTGACCGTGATTCCTACGAAAGTGAGTTAGTGTATATTCTCATCTTCCCTAATTTTCTTGTTTCTTTCTTTGCTTGAGTAGTGTCATCATTTTCCCTTGGGTTTGATTTTGTTTTGCTCGAGGACAAGCAAAAGTTTAGCTTGGGGGAATTTGATGAGCGTCGTTAATGGCGCTCAAAAGAATAAGATTTAGGTTCATTTTCTTTATTTTCTTTCATCATTTTCATATAATTCTTTTAGTTTTATTTGATTTTCCATTTTTTATGATTCACTTTAGTTCTCGATTGGTTTTTACGAGTTTTTCATATTTTTAGTTGATAATTCATAATTTTAGTTTTAGTTTTACCTTGCTACGCTTCCTCTCTTTGTTTTATTTGTGTTTTGTAGGTGAATGATCAAGTCAATTTGCTCATTTTGGGACTGCCATGTTCGCGGGCATCATCTCGAGTGCACTGATGATGGGGATGCTCGGGAGCGCAGAGTTTGATCAAGCAAGCGAAGGAGCCAAAGCCTGTGCATCGCACAGGGGTGCACGCGCGCGGCACAGGGGTGCGTGCGCGCAGACCCAGCTGTGCGCGCACGCGGCTTGGCTTTGCGTGCGCACGGCCTGTGCGGCCCTCTTCGCTCGATTTTTCTTATTTATAGCTTTTGACTTTCTTTTTGAAGGACGACTTAACTTGGTACTGGAGAGAGAATTTTTCCAGAAATAGTAGAGAGAGAAAATAGAGAGAGAAGCTTAAGATTTACTTGTTTGTACTTGAATTTGATCTTAGATTTCAATTTAATTTTGAAATTCCTTCTTCAATTCAATGAATGTTTGTAAGATTTCTTTCTCTTGATTTACTTTTAATGCAATTCTTTCTAGTTTCTTGGATTTTAATTGAGATTACATTCCTTGTTTTAGAAATTGTTGATTGATTGATTTTCTTTTGATTTAGCTTTAAATGAATATGAATTCGATTGAATTTGTTTTGTTTCTTAATTTCACCATGTTTAGTGAGTAGATTAGTTGCTAGGGAGTAGGGGAAGCATGCTTGATTAATGATTTTTGCTAGTTGATGATGCTAAATTGATTTGAATGGTGCAATTAAATTGGTTGACATAGTTGTGCATGTGATTAATTAGATTAGGAGTGATCAAACTATAAGATTAATCTAGATTGCATTGCAAATTTAAATGACATGAACCCTTGATTTGAGAATTGCTTTAATTGATTGAATTTGATTGTGATTTTCCTAGCTAGCCATTCATAGTGATCCCTAGCTTGGCTTGTAGGAGATAGCCCTTGAATTCCTTTGATTGCAACTATTGTTTGTCCTTTGCAATGTTTGAATTGACTGAGTGATCCTTCAATTAGCATAATCATTGAGCTTGCATGTGGAACCTATATCCCTAGTGTTTAGTATATTGAATTTCTCGATTCATCTAGATTTCTTGATACCTTAGTTACCAACCGCATCTCCCACAAACTTCGAAGTAGCTTGATCTAGGCTATAGCTTACACCTATTCATTCCCTTGGGTTCGACCCTTGACTTACTATATACTCGTATTATGTTGGTCGAGTGTTTATAAATTTTCTTTGGCTCTAGGAAAAGGTAGAGAACGACCTACATTTTCCTCGTGTCAATACGATACATCTGGCCTAGTACATATCATGGCATACAAGATCGATCCAATTAGCAAAGCATATGGAATCTGATTCATCTTTTCTCGCTCATCAGGTGTCTTAGGAAAATGCTTCTTGCTTAGGGTTATGCCATCAGACATGGGTTGGTGACCTCTCTTGGCCCCTTCCATTTGGAACCGAGCTAGTACCTTATCAATATAAGTACTTTGACTCAATCTTATCATCCTTTTCGATCTATCCTTATAGATCTTGATGCCTAGTATGTACTGAGCCTCTCCCAAGTCTTTCATTGAAAAACATTTTCCGATCCAAGCCTTTACAGACTCTAATAACGGAATGTTGTTTCCAATGAGGAATATGTCATCGACATATAAGACTAGGAAGGCGATGTCACTCCCACTGACCTTCTTGTAAACACAAGACTCATCTTGGTTCTTGATAAACCAAACTTACTGATGGCTTCATCGAATCGCAGATTCCAACTTCTGCTTGCTTGCTTTAATCCATAAATGGACTTCTTAAGCTTGCACACCTTTCTAGCGTTGTTTTGGTAAAAAAAACCTTCAGGCTGTGTCATATACACAGTTTCTTCCAAAATACCATTTAGGAAGGCGTTTTTTACGTCCATCTGCCGTATTTCATAATTGTCATATGCAGCAATTGCAAGGAGAATTCGAACAGATTTAAGCATTGCGATTAGAGAAAAGGTTTCATCGTAACTAATACCATGAACTTGTCTATAACCTTTTGCTACCAATCTAGCTTTGTAAATGAATACATTTCCATCTTTGTCGGTTTTCAACTTGAAAATCCACTTACATCCGATAGGTGTGTAGCCTTCGGGTAAGTCAACCAAGTCCCAGACTTGATTGTCAAACACGGAATCCATTTCAGATCTCATGGCCTCTTGCCATTTAGCAGAGTCGGTGCTAGCCATCGCTTGCTTGTAGGTTGCCGGTTCATCTCCATCCATGATCAGGATGTCCTGATTCTCGGTTAATACTAAACCAAGATATCTATCAGGTTGAGATCTCGACCTTTGAGACCTACATAGGGTAATGGACTGAGCATTTGCATTGTCGGTTCGACTTTGCATATTTTGATCACTTTGACCTTCGTCAACAGATGCCGTTTGAGCACTTTGACTGTCATTTTGATTTTGTTGCTCATCCTCATGAACTTCGTCGAGTTCGATTTTCCTCCCCCTTGTCATTTTGGAAATGTGCTCCTTCTCTAAAAAGACACCATCGCGAGCAACAAACACTTTGTTCTCCGATTTATTGTAAAAGTAATACCCTTTGGTTTCTTTTGGGTAGCCCACAAAGTAAACCTTATTAGATTTGGGATGAAGTTAGTCAGAAATCAATTTCTTGACATATGCTTCGCATCCCCATATCTTTAGAAAAGACAACCTAGGAGGTTTCTTCGTCCATAACTCGTATGGAGTCTTTTCTACAACTTTTGATGGAGCACGGTTCAGTGTCAGTGCCGCAGTTAAAAGTGTGTGTCCCAAGAAAGAGATAGGAAGATCACTAAGACCCATGGTTGATCGTACCATGTCTAACAAGGTTCGATTTCTCCGTTCGGATACTCCGTTCCATTGTGGAGTTCCCGGAGGTGCCAGTTCTGAAAGTATGCCATGATCTTTCAGATTGTCATCGAATTCTTGGCTCAAGTATTCACCACCTCGATCCGATCAAAGGGATTTGATTTTCTTGCCAAGCTGATTTTCCACTTCACTCTGAAATTCTTTGAACTTGTCAAACGATTCAGATTTATGCGACATGAGGTAGACATAGTCGTATCTACTATAGTCGTTTGTGAAGGGGATGAAATATCGATGTCCATTTCTTGTGGCGGAGCTCATTGGTCCACATACATCGGTATGTATTAGACCCAATAAGTCACCTGCTCTTTCTCCCAACTTGGAGAATAGTTGCTTTATCATCTTGCCTAATAAACATCCTTCATAATTCTCAAAAGATTCTAAATTGAAAGAGTCAAGAACGCCTTCTTGTAGAAGCTTCTTGATACGTTTGATGTTAATGTGGCCAAGACGACAATGCCACAAGTAAGTTTGATTTGACTCCAAGGTCTTAGCTCCTTTGGTATCATAATAAACAATTTTGTCTAAACACAGAAAAGTGTCATTTCCATAAATATAAACAAGACATGAAACAAAAGTCTTGCGATCAAGGTTAAAATGACGTCCAACGTCACAAGATCAAAGTATGGTAGATAAAACACAACAAGTTTTAGAATTTAGACAAAACACATGAGATTACAAGCTTTCTTTGGATAGATTATCTTCATCTTCCACTTGTGTACTCATGTCCACTTGAAAAGCGCCGCTCACTTTGTTCCTGAAATAGGAGCATAAAGTGAGTCAATTTTCCGGTATCTAATACCTTATAAATTGCTTGTATTCAAGTGTTAAGATGACACTTGAGATTGAAGCTCCTTTTCCTCTTGCCTCATCTTCCAGATACTCGCTACATTCTCTTTTGTAGTGACCTTGCTTACTACAATAGAAGCAGCGCATCTTAGCCTTGTTCTTGAACTCCTTCTTCTTGGCCCTCAAAGCAAACTTAGCCGCCTTGCAAGAATAGGTTTTCTGGAGCTCTTGGACAACTTCCTTGTAGGATAGTTTGTTCCGATTGTTGGTAAGTTGCATCTTAATTGAAATGTACCCTGAGTGGAGTGAGCTTTAAAGCATATGAGCCGCTTGCTCATCCTCCACCGGCCTACCAATCAGTTCCAGATGGTTAAATAACCTTGTCATCTTTTGCACATGGGCTTGAAGTGGCATCTCGGGTCTTAGTCTTGCACTATAGACCCTAGCCCATACTTCTTGCCTCTCTTTGCTGACACCCATCTTGCGGTGGCTTTATTCTCATGTTAGACAGTGACCTAGTCACTTCCTCCACAAGTCCATCATAGTTACCCCTATAGCTTTTTGTGACCCTCAGATTGACCACATCTTCTAGAGCCTTGAGGAGTACATCCGGAAAGTAGTTGGAGAATTTCTTCTTCCACTGTTCCGGAATGGAGTTTTCCATGAGTCGAGAGATTCTCTTGTAATCATAACTCCACTCCTCATGAGCCTCATCGCTCATAACCCCCTTTGAGTAAAAACTCAGGATGGGTGTATCTAAGATATGCTCTAGGTAGCAATTGCAGAGGGTCATACGGAGTTCTTCTTCCCATTCCTTGAAGTTCACCGGATTCAAGCTAAATGGTAACTTCTCGGGAAGATCTGGGAATATTAGATTGTTGTCGATAGTTGAAGACATGATTCTACAATTGAAAGAATTTTAATGAAAAACCATTCATGATACTTAAATAAGATTGAATTTTAATTCATGCATATTTTAAACTTATTTAACGTCTTATTTACACATAAAATTGTCCTTATTTTGTGAAAATAAGTCGATTCCAAGATCCAAGGAAACAAAGAGTGGCTTAGCTTGCTTTGGCTTGTCTTAGCACTCAATCTCCCAAGGTAAGCAACACTTTGCTAATGGCTCCAAGCCACTCTTGGTTGAATAAATCGTCGCATCTAATGCTCTCTCAACAATTTATTCACTTTGCCACGACATGTTAGGACTCCATCACTCATATCGTTGAGTACAACAAAAACCAACTTGCATACCCGGTATGCCTTATGAGTCTAGGGAGTAATAGTGATGCCTCGCTTTGGCGTATCCCATCACTACTCTCAATAGGTCGATAAGTGTTGTTTTGGAATGGCAATTTTACTCAATATTTAGGGACCTAGGGTTTCTATGTTAGTTGCTTTAAGTGAACTTAATTAATCATCACAACATTCGAAATCTTAAACATGCATCTAACATATAATTCATATATAAATGATCTTAAATATGTAAAGCATAAGCATTTTGATGCATATTTGGCAACTAGCATGACCCCTTGAATTCTTCAAGTCTTCAAAAGGTCTTCTTTTGCAACTTCATGGCTTTGTCTTCTAAAGAACCTCCGCCTTCAAGACTTGACTAAAATTATGCAACTACTAGTATCTATGATTAGGACTAATCTAAATATTAAGGTATAAAAATACTCAACGTTACGCAAACTGTAATTAGATTTACAAAAATACATCACGGATCGCAGTCCGTATTTTCTATCCTAATTGGGACCCACTAGTTGTCATTTTATTAAACCTATGAGAGAATATACATTCCATTCATCTATTCACTATTTGTGAATGGCCCATGCATTTTACAACGATAAAACAAGTAACAATGCATAAGCACGCGATAACTGGTAACTAATCTAGGTGGTTAATCCAATTAACACGCCTAATTAAAACAAGTTAAAGTTGTTTTAACCGATTATGTAAATAAGCGCAATTAATATTTGAAGCTTCCACTAAATTCCGCATCCAACTTAATTAAGCCGGTAAAACCCAATTATTTGCCAAAATAAAATTTTTGCAAATGCCGCTTAAAAACAGAGGCCTAGCCTCCAAAATTTATTAAAATAATTAAGACCAAATTAAATAAATAAAATAATTAAAACGACAAATCAAGCAAAAAATTACGTAGCCCAAAATATGCAAGTGCCTAGCACTAAGACTTGGAGTGCTCACAACTCGCACACAACTCGCACGATGTCATTGCACCACATTGCTTCGCAAGCAATTTTTACGCATATTACCCTTAATTATGTACCAAGCTACCCACTAAAAACACGCTCAAAGCAAGAACCATTTACAGCTCACCCATGGCAAGCCACAAGGCTGCATACACGGTGCGAGCACAGCAGCTAGCTACCGCTGCACCTTGTGGCTGCCTTAGCTGCCATGGTGCGCTAAGGAGTGCACATACATGTAGCCCATCCTCGGCACACAACAGCACCATAGATCGAGGCACCCGAGCAGCCTTGGCAGCCCATGGCTGCGTGAGCAGTCCGGCTTGCCGAGTGCTTGCTCAGGGCTTTTTCGACCTTGATTTTGGTGCTCATGCCTCGGGAAAATCCCGATTTTGTGTGACAGAATTAACCAATTCTAAATTAATTTTAGAATCAATTAATTTTGAGGAAAAATGAAAATATAACAAGTCCAACTTAAATAAATTCATCCAAGTGCATAAAACCAAAAATTATTCCAAGAACAATTCTTTAATAAAATTGGTTTAACTTGGTGCAACAAAATAAGAGGGCAATTACTCACTATTAGTTTAATCAATTTAAATTAATCTTGAGATTTTGAAAAAATAAAAGGGAGTTGGAAAAATGAACATAAGTTCAATAAAGATTCCAACTTTAATACTTGTGAATCCTTGAAAAATTATATCTTCCAATATGAAGATGAACAATTTTCTATCACAAGTTTCAAACTTTATGATTCCAATCAACTTAAAAATGATAAAATCAACAAAGTTCAATAAAAATTCATGGAATTTAGTAACTCAAAGTGTCAATGACTTAACATAATTAAAGATTGAATATTTAGTACTTAGAAGCCTCAAAGAACAACAATTTTAAACTTAATGCAATTCATTTGCAATTATGTGAAAAATAAAACCAAGCTTTCAAACACAAATTACTACCCAAGTAATCATGCCTAAAGAGGTTTAAAATTGCATATAAAATAAGGATTGAACCAATTACATAACCACCATAAATATGCAATTAATTTTCAAGGTTAGAAAGACTTAAAATTTTTCGTAAAAACGAAAAATCCCTCGAAAAGGGCATTTCTGGTCGTTTTTTGGCTAAAAACCGAGTTCTAAAAGAGAAAAACCACTTCTAGAACGCCTTTTCTACCCAAAATTCACTAATTTTGGATCAAAATCTGGGTTCGGGAGCTGAAGTCAGCTTTAATACGGGATTAAAATTAATAAACCGAGCTACTAATCTAATTAGCAACTTAAAACCAGAAAAATTAAGCCATAAAAAACACCTTGAAAAATAACATGATTTTAAAAATAAACGAGCGAGGCTCCGATACCGCTGTTGGGGTTTGGTGAGTCCGACTCACAGCGGAAACAAACCCAAAAACAAGACTGCACTCGCAATAAATAAAACCATAAACATAATTAACTTAATGACAAGATTAAGATAAAAAAATATACCTTTGACGCGTGCTTCGCCCGACCTCGAGGGGCTCTTACTTCGAAAGTTAGCCTCGAAATTACGATGACCTCCAATGGAAGTCCACCCACAACTCGAACACCGACTAGGTCCAATGCCCTGGAGTTAGCAAGGCCCGACCGAAACCCGAGTAATTGAGTTCAAAGGTTTTCACAATGGTGATGCCTTTTTCAACTCTTGAGTTCAAAGGTTTTCACTACTAGTGATGCCTTTTCCAACTCTTACTCAAGTGCTTTTCCCAATACCCCAAGTTGGGTATTTATAGGGAAATGCAAGAGTGTGAAAAGCTCTCCCATCAATGTTGGAGAATTTGATTTTCCCATTTTATTTTAAAGTTAAAATAAAATTAATAATCAAACTAATAATGAATCAACAAGTGACAAGCTCATAAGGAAGAGTAGGTGAGGACAATTTGGAGGGGGGGGGGACCAAACTTGCCCCCCACTCTTACTCCCATAACCGGCCACCTCTCTCTTTCTCCCTCCAATTAGCTTCGGCCACATGGCAGCTCACTTGGGCACCCATGGTTGCCTTGTGGGCTGCCATGGTGCAGTTGGAGGCTTCGACCCACCTCACTTGCGCCCAAAACCGTGGCCTGCTAGCTGCCACGGCCTAGCAAGCCACGCACTAAGTGTGCGGGCTGCTAGCTGCAGTATGCTAGCACAGCCACGCACACTAGTGCGGGCTGCTAGCTGCGGTATGCTAGCCTAGCCCCGCACTTGGTGCAGGCTGCTAGCATTTGCCGCGCCCCTAGCACTCGGTTATCGGATGATAGGGGTATTTTGGTCATTATTGATTTATTATTATTTTCATGTCTCGTCTTTTACTATTTTCGACTCGACTTCCGACGCTCGGTTTCGACGCTCCAAGCTCGAATTTCCGACATTTAAATATTAATTACTCGGTCGACTTATTAATTAATTCGTCGCTTCGGCTCGTTAGTTGCTTGGGTGTGACCCGAAGGGTTCAGTCAAGATTAAGCTGTAATATCAATTATGCATTAATATTACTTATCAGAAGCGGCCTCTACCCAGGCATTCCGATCACTTAACCTCACTAAAAAATAAGCTTTCTAATAATTTTGAACCCCTTATCGGAATAATACACTTGTTCGAAGGACACTATTCCTTTCATTTATACCACCCTCATTCCCCTAAATTAAGTCTAGAAAAAGAAATAAAAGAGTACGGAATACCTAGTGGAGCGGGCGCTCCATCGGGGGGGAGCGGGCGCTCTGCAGGGTCAAAACAAAATCAACGACCAAGGGGGCGGGCGCTTACCCTGATAGGAGCGGGCGCTCTTGTAGGTGGGAGCGGGCGCTCCTTCAGGTAGGAGCGGGCGCTCCTACAGATGAGAGCGGTCGCTCCAGCAATCTGATCCGAAGCTTCAAAGTTTCTTCATTCTGGACTCTTCATCTCTTCCAAGGCATTCCAAAGCATCCCAAAGCATAAGCGAAGTCTCGGGAAAGGTAATGTACGCCTTTTATTCAACCTGCTCAAATACTCATACACCACATAAGCAAAGAAATGGAGGAAAGAGATAAAGAAAGAAGAAAAAGGGAGGAAACGCTAAGAAAGACAAAACATCACGAAAACGAAGATAAAGCGCTATGAAAAGGCCCAAACAAGCGAAAATAAGGGGAGAATTCTCGGTGAAAAAAAGGATAAAAGAGTGGCATAAATGCCACTCATCACATAGACATGGAAACAAATTAATCATGAACTAAACATGCTTGAATATCGAAGTAAGGTCCAATTTAGCCACCTATCGGGGTCAATTGGCTTCTCCTAACATAGCCTCTATGTTCTCACAATAGAACCATATATTAGAAGGTGCAATCAAATAACGATCGATACAAATGAATCTAACTAGTTCAACTATCGCATCACCTAACATAAATTCACCCTCAATCAACTAACAATGTGCACACTTGCAAGTAGATTGAAGAACATCAAGCAAGTAAAGACTTTAATCGCAAACAAATAAATTCCAAACCCTAAAACATGCTCAAGATCCAACTGCCCCATAATTATCCCCTTAATGGGGGAAATACTCACTAATCATGCTAATAACAAGATTAATAAACAAATTAATAAGCATAAACATGATTAATAAGCAACACTAACAACTAAATCAATAATAAAAAAAACAATAGACAATAAAGACAGAGGAGAGAAGATACGAAATTCTCATTGATTTGATAAGGAGATCTCCAAAAGTATTGTCACAAGTTGAATCTTCGAACTCCAAATCCCACCAATGAATATTTCTCACTTTCTTTCTCTAAAACCCTAACTATGGAAGTTAATCCTCCCTAAACCCTAACCTAGAGAGAGAAGCTCTCCTTAAACTAATTAAGAGGTAGAATAATAGTTCTTTTTCTAATTACCCAAAAAATGGGTATTTATACTAAGCTAGGAAAATAGAAAAATAAAAGAAAGGAAATAAATAAAGAAACAAGGGAAAAAAAAGATAAAAGGGAGAATAAAAGAATGAAGAAAGAAAGAGAAAAAGAAATTAAAAGAAAACAAATTCCCACCCAAAAACAATCAAAACCCAAACTCTTTCCTCTTCGAATTCGGCTACTATGAACTTTCATCACTGCTGCACATCAACATCATCCATGGCTATCATTGAACATCATCTTGGATCTTCAATCTCAACCATTCGATCTCACCAAATGTCATGTGCGAAGCTCGTGATATGGTTTGATCAAACCGAGGGTTGGTCTGGCCGAACTATAGGTTGGTTCGGTCAATCCATTGGTTGGTTCGATCGAACCTCTTTAAATTAGAAAACTTCATATGTTCCTGACCATTTTTGGCACTTCGATCGAACTTCTATGCAATTTCCCCAAACCAAATAAAATTCGGTTTGCTCTGATTTTGGGCAAAAATGGTGGAATCGGGGTGAGTAATTGCGGTTTAAATATGGTGGGTTGTCTGCTAAAATGGTGGCTAGAAGTGAGAGAGTGGGCTGCGGTTTATGGTGGCCTGAGGTGTATTGCGTGAAGATGCAGGTGCTGCTGCTTTGTAGTTAAGGTAAATGGTGATTCGGTGGTTGATTGCGCAAGTGGTATGGTGGCTATGTAGCGGCGTTGGAAGCACAAGGTTGTGAAGGTGGGAAAGTAAGGAGTGGTGGCTGGCAAAGCTGGGTTGTTGCGGGCTGGCTATTGAGTGGCTAATCGCTGCTCTCGCACTACTATAAGTGGCTTGCGATGATGGTGGATTGGGGAGATTGAGCTGTTTGGTGTTGCAGCTAGTGAATTGATGTAAGATATTTTAGGTCGTTAGATTCTAAAATAATAATCAAACCTACTCTTAGTATAAGGGCAAGTTCGAGTCAAACCACGAGGAATAAGGGGGAGATTTCTATAGCCTAAAGTCAAGATACTTTGAAGAATGAGAGGTAATTAGTAGTGTGACTAAGGTTTCAATCAACTAAGCAATGAAAAAAATCGATATAACAAACACTAGGGATTAAGGATCCACATGTAAGCTAGATAATCATGCCTAGCGAAGAAAACTCAATCGATTCAAATGTTGTAAAGGAAAATAATAGTTGCAATCAAGAGGATTCAAGAGCTATCTCCTATAAGTCAAGCTAGGGTTCACTAGGAATGACTAACAAGGAAAATCACAATCAAATACAATCAATTAAAGCAATTCGCAAATCAAGGGTTCATGTCATTGGAAATTACAATGCAATCTAGTTTGATTATCAAGGTTGATCACTCCTAATCAAATCAATCACATGCACAACTATATTAACCAATTTAATTACAACATTTCAATCAATCAAGAATCATCAACTAGCAATGATCATTAATCAAGCATGCTTACCATCTCCCTAGCAACTAATCTACTCACTAGACATATTAAGATTGAAGAACAAAACTCATTGAATCACAAACATCATCATCATCACAAGCTTAAATAAGTAGAAATTCAATTAATCAAACTTTTAAACCAAAGATCAACAATCAAACCATCATACATGAATCAAAAGTAAAATCAAGCAATAGAGGCGAATTAAAGGAAGAAAAATCTCACTAATTATCATTGAATGAAGATGAAATCCAAGCTTAGATGAAGCAATGTTGTAATACAAATCCAAACCAAAAACTTCTATCTCTACTTTCTCTCTAACTTCTCTCTAGTTTCCATCTCTAAAAACTAAGCAAATGAAATCATCCAAAAGTTGCCTTCTAAAGGAAATACAATAGTATATATATATATATATATATATATATATATATATATATATATATATATATATATATATATATATATATATATATATATATATATATATATATATATATATATATATATACATACAGAAAAACATGTCGTCTGCGCCTTCTCCTACAATTCCCGCAGTTGCGAAATAATGAGTACAGAGGATGTAACAACCTCCGCGGGCTGTCTGGGCAAGTGCCACGCCCGCGACTAATGTTGCCTGCGCCTGTGGCAGCAACGCCCGCGCCCGCGGCTAGGGCATGACAAGTCTCCTGCTCCCAAGCAGCTTTAGGGGTCCACGATCTCTCCAAAACCAGCGGTCTCTCCCTTTTTACTACGCCCGCGGTCTCTCCCAATTTATCGCGCCCGCGGTCAGCCAGCGGCAAAACCGTGGGTTGCTCCTGCCTCCAATATCTATAAAGTGCCCATTGTTTTGGGTGTTTTCTGTTCCCTCAGGAGAGTTACGTCACCAAGACTGGTCTCGCACGGTCTGTACCTGCTAAAAACAGAGACTGCGGTTGGTAGGAGCTCTGCCTTCAACGATCAAGTTAGTATCGGTCGAAGAGAGTAAAAGTGCGGAAAGGTTAAAGTGATATCTTCACGGATTTCAAGATTAGTTGAATTCTCTTATGTAAGAGATTTAGGTATGCTGTAATAAATTAACATGCCCCTAACAAAGGGGGGAATCTCCCTATTTATAGGGTCATCGGGAATTGTGCCCCTGCCTAGGTTACGGGAAACCTAGGACTGGTGGGCTGCGTCGCATTGCGGCTTTCTCGAGATTTAGGTCGTAAAGGCAGTCCTTTTCCCAAAATTCTAGGAGGGACACGTGTTAAATGATGATTGGTCCATTTTGGACCTCTCTGAAGGTGAGACGTATCACCTTTTAATTGGGACACTTGGTATAGGTATTTTTACCCAAAACATTTTCCCCTCACAGATGTGACGTGGCGTGCCATGTGGTATCTGTGACATTTGTCACTCTGTTACTGATAGATTAATTTCAACAGTAATTTAGGTTTAAGCTTTCACATTCTAGGGAAATTACAGGGATGCCCCTGAATTTACCCCTTTATAAATATGTATTTTACCCCCTCCCCATTATTTTGGACATTTCCAAAAACTCTAGAGAGAGAAAAATAAGTTGGTCTAGAAAAAGAAAGTCTGAGCCCCGTCTGTGTTATTTACAAACAGTTCCTTTCTTGCCCATCTGCCCAGCCGGTTACCATCCGCTTGTGCTATATACAAGCAAAATGCTTCCAGCCCACTAGTTACAACTGGTTAACGCTTAACCCCCTTTAGAGTCAAATCCTAAGGTACCGTCTCTACCGCTTTAAGCTCATTCTTGTTTTTTCCGTTTGAGCATTTATATTCAATAAACGGATTCATCACCAAAACATACGGCACAACCTAAGTAAGTAGTCAGCCGATCTCCTAGTACGGCTGAGTCTAGGACTGGGGGTGCCGGCTCTAGGTGTATGGATCAGCCTTGTACATCCCCAAAACCGACCGTCTCTGTGTCTGTGCAGGACACAATGGCTCGGATTAAACAAAAAGCCATCAGACGACTGTAGACACCCATTTGTGTCTCCCCAAAACCGAACCCAGTGATGAATACCTTTAGCGTCGAATGATAATCGAATAAGGTGAAGGTGTGAAAGTCTAGTGTTGCGGTTGGTTTTTATTAAAAATTCTTTCTTTCTGTTTTCGAAAAACAACTCTATTTTATGAAAACTGCCAATCCAGTTTAGTTTGATCCACGGCAAGGGTCCAATAATAGTGTAGTTTGATGGGGCTTGCAAAGAGCTTTCCAACGATATATAATATGCCCAATTCCGATGAATAATGAGGAAGTTATGGCCAAAATACTAAACTGGGCCCGATTTGATCTTTACATGCGGCCCAATGATCTAGGAGAGGGCCCAATGTTAATTATTATTCCTAAAGTTTTTAGAATTAATTATAGTCTTCTAGAATTCTCTAGAAGGTTCTTTTAATTCTAATAGAATTAGAATTAATAATTATATATTTTGATAAGTTTTAATTCTAAATACGATTTCAATTTTTATACGGACTTTACAAGTCAATTTTGATAGATAAGTGGATTCTGTGTTTGAAAGCGCGTAGGAATCTAAACTGTCGCCAAACGACAGGCCTGTCGCTACGCGACAAGTCTTGTCACCACGCGACAGAGCTGTCGGTTTTGCAGCGACAGAATGAAGTTTTATTCCTTATCAAATTCTACTTATTTTCAGACTGTTTTCTTATAAATAGGGTCCTGAACCTCCGTTTTTATTCATCTACAATTCACAATCATCAATCATCATCTACAATCATCAATTCTCTGTATGCTCTCATCTCTCTAACTTTTCACAAACAAAATTCCGCATACACAAGATCTAGAAACACCTAGCCAAATTCGAAGTTGCCTTCGCCCTAGACGTGAAAGGGTATAATTTCTGAGGGTTTGGTCCCTAATCTCTATCTCTATTATTTGATTTAATTGTTTGATTTTATTATTTTCCTTGAAGTTACTAACGCGTGTATTTTGTTATTAGAAAGAGGCACGAGGCATCAAAGTATGTAGTCTTATTGCTCTGTTCTTGTAGAAAGCATGTTTATTATTAATTTCTAGCATCATGTTTAGGATGTTATTATTGATTTCTAGTATCATGTTTAGGGTGCCTTTTACTCTTTTCTAATAGCATGTTAGTATCATGTTAGGGCTAAAGCTTTGATCTTTAATGCTTAGTGACATTCTAGGGTTTGTTATTAATCTTGTTAATATCATGCCTAGGATCTTGCTATTATTATGCTTTAGCGTTAACATGATTATTTCAATTATGATTATTTTTATAATTATGATGATTGTTATTATGTTGCTTGATGCTTATATTATTGTTATTGCTTGATCACGCCTTTTATGCATGTTTAAAGGGAATTTGTACTTGTAATCACGCTTAATAAGATAATTAATAATCTTGTTTAGGGTTAATATGATTATAATTCAAGTGATCGCCAATAATAGTTTTGCTTGTGCATTAAATTCAGCCAACATGGATAAACAGGTTTAGGGTTAATCTATTGTTTGCATGTTAGTCAGAAAGCGCACATGAATACGAGAAGAATGAAGTAGAGGCCTTTTTAGGGCAGGTTCAATCTCTTTTAGGTTGGATTTGTACCTTCATCCCCGAACCCTATTTGGTTCAAGACCTTTTGGAGTTGACGATCTCCTTGATCGTTAAGGGGTGTAATCTTCACCTTGTAAACGGTTTACAAGTTCCTAAAACTTGTTGGCGACTCTTTTGCTCTAGCTTCCTTTCCCTTTGGACACCACCATGCTTAAGTGTATGATCACAGTGGGGTTCAAAGGTAATGCTTGAAATATTCCCTACAGTTTTTGGCGACTCCACTGGGGAGGATTTCTATTTTAATTCCAGAAATTTATTTTGGCAATGATTTAGAATGAGCGGATGAGACTCAAAAAATTCTAAGTATTTCATGTGCGTAATTTTGATTAGCATTATTGTCATATGCATGAAAAAGGTTCTCATTGGATAGTCCATCCGAAATGAGTCAAAAACATAGGATTTTTACACGTAGGAAACTTGAGAAATATCTTTCACAACTAGAATTGAAATAATACTACGAAATCTGGAAAATTCTAAGAACGTAGATACCTGCTGAGGCATGTAGGAACTAGCATCTAGAAAATAGGGCTTGTATCCTGTAAAGTGATTCTGTCGCCTAGGGATAGAGGTACTTTTGCGACAACAGTCCCTGTAGTCTGGCGCCAATTTCTTCCAATACCGAGCCAGAACTCTGCCTTCTTGTTTGTACCATTTCTAGCACTATTGGCTCGATTCTAATTCCTGATTGAGTTTTTCTCACTTTTCTGAAACCCATATGTGTTCTACATATGGACATAACCCTATGGGGGTTCACGCTCCATCTACCCAATCGAACGCTCCTGGCAACGACGGGTACATCCGAGTTTGTGAATCCACCAAAGCGTGGAAGCAAGTTTTTAACTTGAGGGGTCCCATCCATACGCGCCAACCCTTCCAAAGGTAAGGCTTCCGCGCGATGCATCTGGACTCATAACCATGGACCCTCTTTGACTAACTCATATCCTCGAACTTTAGAGAACTAGAGCCATGGTTAGGTTGCAAACTCATTGCATCATATTGTGACTATTTGAACTATTTTTGCATTCTTTGCGTGTGCATACCCTATATGTGCTAACCGTTTGTTTGACTTGTATTTAAGTCTAAATAAACTAATTAATGACTAAAAAGGACTTTGTCTAACTAATTAATTAATTAATTTGACTAATTAAAGACTAATTAAGTAATTAATCTGACTTAGTACGACTGTAGGCATGTCCCCTTAAAGTAAGCTTACTGGAAACAGCCCCAGATTAATGTTCCAACAATGGCGCAGGAGTTTGGGCTGTGGCGCCGCAGTTTACTGTTTGTCACCTGGCGACAGATATGTCGTCTGGCGACAAGCTTCAAACTGTGGCGACAGTTCTGTTATTCCGGCGACAGTCCACATTCTTACTCAAGTCATCACGACGAGGCTAATTAAACAGTCTGCTAATCAGTTTAACCAATTTGTTAATGGCTTTAGTCATATTTAAGTCCTTAATTGCGTCTAGGCACTTAGTCCCATGGTCATACACAATAGTCAAAGCATGTCACTTGCACTCACTTATAAAGCACACACTTAACATGTATGTCACACCTTGACCATGTCTAGAGAATCTTGAATGCGTGTTTTCCGTCATTTTTTTTAAGGGGGGTAAGTCGGATATTAATCCTCCAATTAAACCACTTGTTTGAACCCATTCCCAAAAATATGCACCCTATTTTTGCTTTTTTTAAAAAAACCATAAAATCAAAGTCAATTTGAGTCAAATCATTAAAACAAATATGGTTTAATCTACAGCGCGTGGTTAAGAAAGGAAGGGCGTTTAATCAAGGACAACACCTTCGTTCAAATCTCACTTTTTGATAAGCCAATCGGTCGAAAAAGGAAAGCTGAGAAGATAATGGCAAGTCAAGAAGAAGTCAACGAACTCAAGGGACAGATGGCTAACATGGCAGAAATGTTGAAGAATCTGACTCTTCAAATCAATGACCATGCGAGACAACAGCAAATGGAGCTCATCTAGGAAAGTTTAAGCAGATTATCCAATGTCTATAGATTGCAGGGCATTAGCTCACAAGGGGTCTCGGTGGACAAGGATCTTCTTCCGCAGAAGTTCAATGCCAACGACATCTCAAAATTTAAAGCAATGGATAACCTTTATTTTCATTTAAAAGCCTTTGAAACTGTAATGAATATTAAGGGAATAGACAAGAAAGTTTTTCATTCTGTGTTTTCTCTATCTTTAGAAGCCGTTTGTCAGCAATGGTACTTTTTCTTGATAAAGAGAAAACCTCTAGTTGGGAGTCAATTGGAAACGCTTTCATTGATAGATATAAATGCAATATTCAAGTTGAAACTAATCATAGGGAACCTGAAATACTTAAGCAGAAAGAGAATGAAGGCTTTACCTCTTTCTTTAATAAGTGGAGGGAAACTTCTGCAAAGATGGTTGAGGTGCTTAGTGAGAAAGAATCTGTGAGAATGTTCATCAAGAACCTCCAAGAAAAATATTCTAAGCATCTCAAATACCAAAATAACTTGCACACTTTCAAGGCTGTCTATGACATTGGTATCAATATTGAAGACGACCTAGCTAAACAAAAATATGCTAACAATAGTAACTCTAATAGTGGCTGGAAAGGAAAGAAGAACGACAATCCTTCTTCTTCCAAAACAACCCACTCAAATAATGTTAGCACCTTTAATTTGAATGAAGTCCTCGCTATGAATAATCAAGGACAAAAGAAACCATTTAGGAGGAACTTTACTCCTATTTTTATGAGTTATGACACCGCATTCGATCGCTTACATGCAAAAGGTTTTATAACTCCCATTGGACCGTTTGGGGACCCACCTTTCGAGAAGAGAACGGCTAGCTGGAATCCCAATGCACATTGCAAGTATCATCAGGGTAGGGGCCATCTCACAGAAAATTGTTGGAAGTTAAAGGAAGCAATCCAAGATTTAATTGATAACAAAAAACTTCCATTGCCCCCTGTAAGAAAGAAGCCAAGTATCAATAACGCACCACTATCGGATTCCTTGACTATTTACGATAAGGAAAATCAGATTGACCCCTCGAATCTCATTAAACCTGTCAAAGCTATTGAAGAAAAGGAGGAAATCTTCGAGGATGCCGAAGATCATTTTCCTTGTGGACAAGAACCTGCGACTAAGCAAGAAGTTTGTATCCTTATTCAGGTTGTGTTGGAAGCAAGAGAATTATTAAGCGAGGCCATGGAGGTTGTAAAGGAACGAAACGAACTACTCAAAAGTAGACCTCTACCTAAAGAGAAGAAATCATTCTCCCTCCAAGTAATTGACACACCCAAAAGGAGCAATAAGCCATACGCTCCAATTGGAACTTCTTATGCAAATATGTTCAAAATGCTCTCCGATTATGGTAAAATTCAACCTCTCGAACCGAGACCATTTGAATCACTAAAAAGGACAGATAGGTACTATTGTCCATATCATCAATCGGGAGGATATACTATAGAAAATTGTTTCAAGTTCAAAGACTTGGTCCAAAGATTGATTGATAACAAGAAACTAGTTCAAATCCCACAAGAACAAGATGCTACCATTAATGGGGTTTGGGATAGTGATGACGAGGATGTCTACCTCAAGGACGTCGAAGAAACTCCACTGTCGACAATATATCCAGTAGGTGACATTTGGGATGAAGAGGATTCACCTATAGATGTCCTCACAAGATCCGGGAGAATGCAACCTCCCATTACTACACAACCTATTCCCACTACTCAGCAAGTTCCCATACCAATCATAGAAGACAACGATGTTGTCAAATAATTAAAAAAGACTAAGGTCGAAATGAACGTATGGAAACTTCTAGCTACATTCAAGAACATAGAGTTGCGGTCATGGATTCCTTAGCTAAAGTAGGGATAAAATCGGACACCACTCCTGAGGGGTTGGCTAACTTCCTCACGAGTGATCTCCCAAGTCCTACTAATTTGATCACTTTTTCCGACAAAGATCTACCGCCGGAAGGTGACAAGCACAACAAAGCTCTCAATCTCACAGTAATTTGCAAGAGAATGAACGTCCCTATGACTCTTGTAGATAATGGATCGGCAATTAACGTTTGCCCACAACACAAGGAATAAGAGCCTACGATAACTCACGTCGCCAAGCATTAGGCACAATTACTATGAACATAACGACGGGAGTAATTGAACATGCCACCACATTCCAAGTAGTGGATATTAAGGCTTCGTTCAATTTACTGTTGGGACGCCCTTGGCTTCATGACCTCAAGGCCATCCCTTCATCTCTTCACCAACAAGTGAAAGCCATAGTTGGAGGAGTACCAATTACAATCGATGCTTCACCCATGAGGATCAAAACAGTAGAAAATCCACTAATCAATGTGGAGCACGATGAGAATAACGAAGATTTGTGGGGCTTTAACGAAGAGGTCTCCTTAATCGAGGAAGATGAAAGGACCCCTCTTCGCTATGACCTCCACTCCAACATGATAACCAATTATATCCTGAGAAAACAAGTACACTTCCCTGGAATGACTCTAGGAAAGAAGAAAGGGATAGCAAAACAGATGGGATTACCTGGCCTCCCTAAATTAGATACTTTCGGACTTGGTTTCGAACTGACTCTCGAAGATCTAAAGCGAGCCCGGGAAAGTTCAAAAGCACATAGAAATGCTCGCGCACAAAAGAAGGCAATCCCAAATGGATCAATACCCTCTTACTTTAAATGGACAGTTCATAAGAGAGGGAGAAGATTATCCATGTTAAGAATTTCCAGAACCCTTTGTTGTAAACGGCATAAGACAACCTGGGTTCGAAATATTTCTGGATTGTTGCTTTCTAGATGAAATCCCAACTCCTATCCATAAAGAAAAAGCACCCCCATGCTTTGACTTTAATGTCATAAGACTTCTCTTTGGGCAAGAAAAGAATGAGCCAAGATATATCGAGGATAACTATTCACTCATTCAAACAGTCCTACAAAGCGAGAACTTTGATCCTTCCAAACTCATCACTCCAGCAGAGGATTTAGTGCGAGGATGGCGCAAGACAGTGAAAGTGACTACTGCAAACGGAAAGAAGATCTCAATAACTACAGGACAATGGCCAATGTTCGAAGAATCATCTGAGTCTGAGTCTGAGTCTTCTCCTATCGAGTCCTCTAAGTCTCTAGTTGTAGCACCTCCCTCTAATTCTTCTATTTCAGCATCTACTCCTAGGATAGTTAGCAATCAAGTCCCAACGGACATTTGTTTGTTCGATGTAATGATTTCTGAGTTTAATAATATGTCTTCTTCCCCTTATTCCTCGTGCCTTTCTTTAACTCAAGATGGCGAGTATTGCTTAACTAACGATGAAAATGACAAAGAAATTATTAAAGCAATGGAAACACTTGAAAATAAGACACTAATAATTGAGGACACTGAAACGGTTGATATCTCAAAAGGTACAACAATTAAAAGAGAAGTTAAAATCGGACTCACGCTAAACAAAGATGAAAGAACCGATTTAATTAACCTACTTAAAGAATTCATTGATGTATTCGCCTGGTCATATGAAGATATGCCAGGCATTAATAGAGAAATAGCTCAGCACACTATACCACTAATCCCAGGAATGAAACCCGTAAAACAAAAGTTGAGTCGAATGAAACCCTACGTAACTCTTAAAATAAAAGAAGAAGTACAAAAGAAAATAACTGCAGGTTTTATCAGGGTATCCAAATACCCCGAATGGGTTGCAAATGTAGTCCCAGTTCCAAAAAAGGATGGTAGGGTTCGAATGTGTGTCGACTATCGAGATCTAAATAAGGCAAGTCCAAAGGACGACTTCCCTTTACCACACATCGATATTTTGGTAGATAATACAGCGAATCACGCACTTTTCTCATTCATGGATGGATACGCAGGGTATAACCAGATTCTCATGGCCGAAGAAGACATGGAGAAGATAACATTCATAACACCTTGGGGTACTTACTGTTACACGGTAATTCCATTCGGGTTGAAAAACGCGGGTGCCACTTACCAACGAGCAGCAACTGCCCTACTTCATGACATGATGCACAAAGAAGTTGAAGTATATGTGGACGACATGATTGTGAAATCTAAAGACCGTCCAGGACATCAAGTGTCCTTAAGAAAATTCTTCGAGAGGCTAAGAAAATACAACATGAGGTTGAATCCATCCAAGTGTGCTTTTGGAGTAACCTCAGGAAAACTCTTGGGATATGTCATAAGCTCTAGAGGAATAGAGATAGACCTAACCAAGATCAAAGCAATCATGTCAATGCCACCGCCCAAAATCGAGAAGCAAATTCGAGGATTTATTGGCCGGTTGCAATATATAAGTAGGTTCATATCTAAGCTAACAACGATATGTGAACCAATATTCAAGAAGCTTAAGAAAAACGTACCAGTAATATGGAACGACGAGTGTCAAAAAGCCTTTGAGAAGATCAAAGCCTATCTCGCCAATCCTCCCGTATTAGCCCCAGCGCTTCCGGGAATTCCTCTAAGGTTGTACTTAACAGTCACCAAAGAAACAATGGGAGCTATGCTCGCACAAGAGGTAGAAGGGAAAGAAAACGCCATCTACTACCTAAGCAAAAAGATGCTCGAATATGAAGCACGCTATACACCACTTGAGAAATTGTGTCTCGCATTGGTATGGGCCACAACCAAGTTAGGACACTACATGCTTGTTCACACAGTCTTTGTAGTGTCAAGAATGGATCCTCTCAAGTACTTATTCGAGAAATCCACGCTTAACGGACGCATCTCAAGGTGGATAGTCAACTTAGCCCATTTTGATGTAAGATTCATGCCTCAAAAGGCTATCAAAGGATCTGTAGTCTCGGACTTCTTAGCGGACTTTCCAATAGAAGATTCGACACCAATACACAACAATGAATTTCTAGATGAAGACTTGATGGTCACGGAAGATGATACTTGGACTTTATACTTCGATGGAGCCTCGAACCAAAAGGGATGTGGCGTAGGAGTCCTATTAGTATCACCTAAAGAGGAGCATGTTCCAATTTCAATAAAGTTGGATTTCGATGTTACCAACAACGCTGCAGAATATGAAGCATGTGTGGTAGGCCTCGAAACAGCTTTCGCATTGGGTGTAAAGAAACTTCGAATATTCCGAGATTCTTCTTTGATCATCAACCAAATCTCCAAAAGATGGAAAGTAAGGAGCGAAATCTTAGCCCCTTACCAAACCTATCTGGAAACTCTCACCGATCAACTGGAAAAGGTAGAATACACATATCTACCTAGAGAAGAAAACCAATTTGCCGATGCCTTGGCAAGACTAGCCTCAATGGTCAGAATTCCTAAGGAAATTGAGCAAATGCCTCTAACTATAGAGAAAAGACACAAACCAGCATACATTCAATAGAGGATTATGAAACAATCCAAGAAGAAGAAGAAGAACCATGGTATACCGATATACTCAATTATGTCACCAAAGGAGAATACCCTCCTCATGCTGACAAAAGAGCAAAAGAGCTTTAAGACTTTTGGCTTCCCAATACGTACTCATAAATGATGAGTTACACAAAAGGGTACCTAAAGGTCGAGCCCTATTATGTGTAGGCAAGAAGGACGCTCAAAGAACTATGAGAATAGTCCACGAAGGAGTATGTGGAACACATGTTAATGGCAAAATGCTAGTCCAAAAGATAATGCGAGAAGGATATTATTGGACTACCATGAATAGGGATTGTCATCAATATATAAAAAGATGCCCTAAGTACCAAATTTATGCAAACTTGCAACATATTCCTCCATCTCTTCTCTACACCTACACCTCACCATGGCCATTCTCAACATGGGGAATTGATATAATCGGAAAAATCACACCTCCTGGAACAGGAGGTCACGAGTACATCTTTGTAGCGATCGATTACTTCACAAAGTGGGTTGAACCACAATCATATGCTAAACTCACTGCAAAACATGTAGCACTCTTTATCGAAAGGAATATAATTTGTCGATACGGAGTCCCACATGAGATAATAAGTGACAATGGAACTCACTTTCAAGGAGAATGCGAAGAATTGCTACAAAAGTATAGTATTCAACATCACCATTCTTCCCCTTATAGAACTCAAGCAAATGGAGCAGTTGAGGCAGCTAATAAAAATTTAAAAACTATCATCGAGAAAATGACAGAAAATTACAAGGATTGGCCTGACAAACTCCATTTTGCACTTTGTGGTTATCGCACGTCAATTCGAACATCAACAGGAAACACGACATTCGCCCTAATCTATGGAATGGATGTCGTGCACCCTGTAGAGCTAGAAATACCTTCTCTACGCATTGCGTTAGAAAGTAAACTCGATGAAGTTGAATGGACTAGAGCACGGTATGAAGAGTTAATTCTACTTGATGAAAAACGACTAGAAGCGCTACATCATACCCAATGCTATCAAACTCGTATGGCTAGACACTTCAACAAGAAGGTCAAGACAAGAAACATCAAGGTTAAAGACTTGGTACTAAAAGCACTAAGGAAAAATGTTTTGGATCCAAGAGGCAAATTCAGGCCCAATTGGTCCGGACCATACATTGTTAAAACAATCTTGTCAGGAGGTGCAGCTCAATTAACTGACATGGACGGCAATGAATTCTCAAACATGACCAATCTTGACCAACTTAAGAAGTACTACCCATAATTACTTGAGTAGGACACTCAAGAGAGCTACGTTTGGCCTGATTCCTTAAGAAAGGATACGTAGGCAACCCTTTAAAGGGTGCGGCCACTTTAATTATTAAGCATTTCGTGTCCTAGCATCGACAAAAGCATAGACCAAAAAAAAAATGTCGCCAAACGACAAGTGTGTCGCCAGGTGACAAGATGAAAAGTCTGGCGACAGACTCCTATGAGCAGCGCCAATTTTCTGCGGACATCTGGACAACTTTGGTGCATTTTGAAAAAAATTTCGACTTCCGTACTTGAAGAAATTTTTTCGGAACAAATATTTTAAGTTGTTTTCAATGCTTTAATGTAAAGTTAATTTTAATTTTTAAGCTTTATTTTAATTCCATCAATAATGTAATAAATTGAAGGAAAAGCAATGCTCTAATCTTTCTTTTCTTTCTTAATCCTTTTCCAATTCTTGTCAGATTCTTCCTCTTCATCCATCACTTTTGCTAAGAGACATCCATTAGAGGCGCTACATTCGATTTTAGTATGGATAGTCTCTCCCACAGCTAAAACTCCATGCTTTTTCTGTACCCAAACCTTCTTTTCTGTAGAGGCCACTTTTCCCTTTGTCTTTATTAGCACTCTTCTTCTTAGGCATCACAGGAGTCTTAAACTCAACTCTTTCACCTAGGCGTTCCTTAGCAGGATATTTCTTGTCACCAAGGCGAGTCTTCACATTGGTCTTCTCTACTTTGGTTCGGTCCTTTTAAGATCTACCAGTCAACCATTGCTTCACATCATTGGACAAAGAAGGTGGAACCTTTTGGGTAATCACATTCCATAAAGGCCTAGCACACCAATACTTGTCAAATCGTTCAACTTCTTGCGAAACAGGGAATTCATAAGGGCGACGAAGATCTCCCGTAGGAATGGTTTGCGCAATCCCATATTGCCTCTTTACTCTACAGGGATAATAAAAGGTCAATTTTAACAAACTAGGAAGACGGCAAAAGGGTTGCGTATTACAACCAATCATCTTTTCAAGCTTCCACCAGGGAACGACCCATTTAATGGAGAAGTCACAACAGGCAAAAACTTTGCCCCACTCACGACGACCCATCTTCAAGGAGAAACGTTTCTTTCGTCGAACAAAGCAATTGGGGGTATATTTGTCAATATTATCAGGAGGACTAATCAATTCTAGTCTCTCCATGAGCCACATCTGTAAAAATCAATGCACATGATCAGTATTGCTATACAAAAATATGTTTTAAATTTCCGTAATTAAGAATATTATTTTTCTACCTGTAATAAAATTGGAGAGCCTCGAAGAGGTGCTTCTGGATTATTTTTCAATTCATCAAGACTAAGCATAGTCTCTCCAACGATTAATGGCATTGGATTTCTCCCAGATTCGATTTGTTCTAGCACATATATTATAATTGCTTGACCATCATTATTTTTACCATTAGTAAGAAAATATTGGCTAAGCATGCAAAAGAGGAAAGCTCTTCTCCTATAAACATGAAAAGATTCAGAGCGTGGTCTATCAAAATAAAACGTGCAAACTCTTTTAAATCAACATTATTACCATGCACGATGTTTTTTAGATCTTTACCCCTAAGGTCAAGGAAACGCTCATAATCTTTGTAATAATACTCACTCACCGTAAGCATTACCACAAGATTTAATGGAGGAAAGCCTAGAATGGCACCAAACTCTTCTGGTAAAGGGCAAATTTCATCATAGCCTAATCTAAAGCAATGAGTATTAGAATCCCAATATTCTAAGGCGGTATGAATGAAGTCTATATCAAGATTTACCCCCTTTATGCCATAAATACCCCCCATATGAAAATAGTCAAGTTCTTTTCTCTCCTTAGCAGTTAAAGAACGACACCACTCACGAGTGAAATCACAAAAACTCTTCTTAATTAAAGCCATGATTAATTTTTGAGTTAATTAATTCGTCAGATTTGGGGGCTATTTATAAACAATTTTTTGGCAGATTTCGAATTCTGCAAGGATTTGGAAAAATAAGTCTGTCGCCAAACGATAAGCTTGTCACGTGGCGACAACGTGTGTCGCGGCGACAAAGCTTGTCGCCTAGCGACAAAAGGATACGCGTGGCGACAACGCGTCTGAGCCAACGACAATTACACGTCATACAAACCGCGTTTTTCTGACTTCGATTCGACTTTGATTTTGCACATTACACCCCGTTATTCAATACCCCCATATACAATTCCAATCCATATTGCTTTTTTCTTTTTGATTAAATTGAGCTTAGGCTTATTTTAGTCGAAATCATTTTATTTTCATTTTTTTCTTTTGGGGGAGAAAGTCGGATACCCTCCATTGATAATAAAAATGACGGAAATTTTTGCGCAAAAATTAAGTCACAATTGCACACACTCACGTGCACATAAAATGAAAAATAAAATGCAAAAAAAAATAGGTTTAATATAAAAGTTTGTATATACAATATGTCTAATCTATAAAAGACAAAGTCCTATGAAGTCAAATAAATAAATAAGCATAGGTACAAACTATGGTGTAGGAGGCCGTAGATGATCAGGTACGCCCATCATATCAAAGAACGTTGTAGTCCGGGGTGTATGCCCCTCACCATCTCCTGATCCACCAGTCGGCGAAAACCTCAGCTCAGGGCCAGTCCACCCAGGCTCACCAATCGACAACGGCTGAGGCTGAAAGGGCTGCTGCGATGACAAGCCAACCTCGTACGTCCCACCACCCATCGAAGGAGCCGATGTCACGCCTCCTTGGCCCGTCGGCCCAACAAAAACATCCTCAAGCGAAGAAACCGAGTCCTCGGTTGGAGCAGCCTCAGACCGTCCACCTCGGCTGCCATTAGAAGTGCGACGACGCCTTGAGCCAGATCTACTCGACTTTCTCCTAGCCTCGGGTCTCGACCGAGTGCAGGGTGAAGGAAGAGGTTGTCCCTGCAAAGGTAAATCAAGTCAGATACCAAGTAAAGAATATAATAAAAGGGGATACAAAAGAAAGACAAGAGAGATACCTCCTCAACGTCGTTCCTCCGACAGGTAGTTCGGTTCCGTAATCTCACGAGCTGCTGCGAAAGGCGTCTATACACCTCTCCATTGCTGTCACCACCTCGCGAGAAAACTGTCAAAGGAATAAAGTCAGTGATAATACATAATAAATACAAAAGCGAGAAAATAGATAAGCTCACCCGAGTCTGGTGACGAGGAATGGATCGCTCCACAAAACGTTGATCCTCGGAGGCTGGAGGAATCATCTCCTCAATCGGTCCGAACACACCCTGATAATAGATAGACATCCTCGGAGGAACGAACTCCCTAGGCCCAGCCTGATGAAATAAAATTCAAATAATCAAAATTCACTTGGGGGCTACCTAAAGAAAAATAAAAAGTAAAGCATACCGCTGCCTCCTCAGACAAAGCGGCCGGCTCTAGCAAAGGCAGCAAGTCATCCTCGTAACTCTGCTCCAAATGGACATGAGACCGCCAGGGAGTGCCAGGAGACGACCGACTCGCAGAGTCACGCATCAACGCCTCATGAAACATATGTTGAGGCGGGCAAGCGGGGACGACGAAAACATCCGAGGAGTGCTGAATAGCTACTCTCTCGCCAAGATACATTGTAGCCTCATACGTCCCCTGAAAATAACGACGCTCGGTAGTATACCGCGCGGCCAGCACGGGTATAGCGAAATCAGCCCATGGTCGGTATACCACGTCAGGCTCCTACAAAACAGCTATGTAAGGTAAATGCACTCAAAAGAGTAATATCAAAAAATAAGTGTTCACGAGAATCTACCGAGAGGATCAGATCTCGAATACGTGCAGTCTCGACCTGGCCGGTGCGACCTCCCCAACTGGTGCTAACGGGGAGCTCGCGAGGTGAAGAACTCGTCGGCGAAAGCGATGGGAAATACTCGTAGAACCAAATCTACATAGATAAGAGAAAGTCAGCAAATTCTGGCACAAGTCTAGAGCTAATTTCAAAAGGATAGAAATATACCTCTACGACCCTCCAGAAACTGGAAAAGGCGATCTCTCCAGACAAGGCCCTGTGACGGCAGGAACGTCGGAGGCCTATAAGAAAGTCAGCATAGGCCAAGCTGGCCCAATCATACGTCCCGACCAGGTGAAGGTCGCGAACAGCTCTTAGGTAGTAGAGGGCACTCGACTACCCTTGTTAGGAGAAAAGGTCCCTGACAGCAAAATAAGAACAAAGATGCGCACCCGCTGCTCGCGAGTGGTCGCATCATCCTCAAAAGCCGCTACTAAGGTGGAACGGCGGATGCACCAGGAACTAAGCTGTCCCGGCTGAGCCTCAGCACGGGCCCGAATAGCAATCGAACCCAATAACTCCAAAACCATCGGTGAGTAGATAATAATATCACTGTCAAATGGCAGTGGAGAAGAACGAAACTCCAAACCTGTGATGAGACTGAAGTTGGCAGGAGTGACCGTCATCTCACCCCAGGGAAAGTGAAACATGTTGGTGGTGTCCCAAAAGAACTCCACCAAAGCTCGGACAACGAGGTTACTCCCATTATAGGAGTACATGGCCTGAGTAGCCCGAAAGAGGGGAGTCAACCCACAGGACTCCCACAACTGTCGCAGCGCCTCGTCTCTGCTAAAGTACACTTTATATAGCGTACCGATGACGTTGTTGCTAGAACCATGACTACGAGTCCTCCCGCTGATGAGCCCGCGTCGCACCCGCTCAGAAATATGGTGCTCAGGAGAAAAGAAAATAGTGTGCTCATCCCACTCTGGAAGAGGTCTAAGTCTAGTAGAAGAGTCCTCACCCTCGCCGACAGGCTCGTCCTCATGGCATGTGTCCCTCTACTGAGAACCAGAGCGGCGTTGCCTAACCATGTTGTATTATGCAAATAATAAAGATTAAGGTTCTATAGTATCTAAGGTTCACCTAGCCGCATGATACTATGTTCGCGAAAAAAATGGAGTACGTAGTACTAAAACAGAGCACAAATTCAATATAAGCATAATCAGCATTTTCAAGCAACCAAACAATTTCTTGCAATACTATGACAAATATTGTGATAAATTGTACAAGAAGAACTAGTAAAAACACAAATAACGGATCACATTGTTCTTCACGACCTTAAGAGGTCCAACAATGGTGGATCGCTCATTTCTTCACCAAATTGAGTCAAACAAGTCTCAAAATACTCCCAAGACAATGTATAAGCATGATCAAGAAAGTTCAAGGCATAAAATTCAACAAACAAAGCAAATTAAGCAAGAACGTATTCGAATTTTCGAAAAAGTCGCGAACAAAGAATGCATAATTCAGCAAAAACCGAGTTGAGTTTGAACAAAACTTACATGGATCGGGAAAATAGATGAAATAAGCTTTGATTTGCAACAAGTTTGAGCGAATTCGGTTAAGAATTGAGCGAGAACGAGAAGATTGAAGTTTTGAGCAAATGCGAAAAAACAGAATAGCAGCAGCGGAAAATGAAGAAGAGAGGGTATTTAAAAAAACCCGACCCTGTCGCCAAACGACAAGTTTGTCACGTGGCGAAAAAGCCTGTCGCCTGGCGACAAGAAGAAATAGCGGCGACAAGCAGTTCCGGCTAGCGCTGGAGCGGCGACAGAGTGCAGGGCTCCATAATATGGTTATGTGAACCTCGTGCAGCGGTTTGGGTTCCTTGGTACGCCAGTTAGCC
Source organism: Chenopodium album (assembly GCF_948465745.1). Taxonomy (NCBI): domain Eukaryota; kingdom Viridiplantae; phylum Streptophyta; class Magnoliopsida; order Caryophyllales; family Amaranthaceae; genus Chenopodium; species Chenopodium album. Next base: position 33,484,323 of record NC_137848.1, on the reverse strand, counting down.
CCTCTAAGCAATTTGACATGATTTAATGATCGGCTCGATTACGATTAAAACAAGTGATCGACCTGGTAAAACGATCGTCTCACTTCGCTTAAAGCGCCTGAACATTAGCTCACTACAAAGGCACCGACATAATGGTTCATAAACAGCAAAGGCACCGACATAATGGTTCACAAGCAAGCAAAAGTGCCGACGTACTGGCATAGCGGAAACAAAGTTCAAGCGAACTTTAAAGGATCAATAGGCATTGGTCTTCGTTGATATTATTCGGAGTATTATCGCAACAAATGAGGATGACTTCAGGCGAAAATATCTTCGACAACGTTCCCTAGCTTGAGGAGGGTTGTCACAAACAACTGAAGATGGCTACAAGCAGAGTTATCTTCGATCGTGTTCCCTAGGATGTGGAAGATGGTCACAAGCGGCGGAGAATGACTACAAGCAGAGTCATCTTTGATTAAATAGGAGGCAGCTACAAGCAGAGCGGTCTTCAACAAATGCAACAAATCGGTTACCTAGAGACATGTGCTCGACGGGGCAAGATACGCGTTTCTTAACTCTTTTATCTGTTTTAACTAACGCTAGTTTGCAGGTATCGGCGTTACAAGAATGATTTAGGATCGCAGAACGTTCTGAATCATTCTCCGTCCCTATCGCTACTTTGACTTTTGTTTTCGAAACATGCGTTTCTCCAAACTCAATCAAAGTGGCGGCTTCTGTAGACACCCATTTGTGTCTCCCCAAAACCGAACCCAGTGACGAATACCTTTTGCGTCGAATGATAATCGAACGAGGTGAAGGTGTGAAAGTCTAGTGTTGCGGTTGGTTTTTATTAAAAATTCTTTCTTTCTATTTTCGAAAAACAACTCTATTTTATGAAAACGGCCAATCCAGTATAGTTTGATCCACGAAAAGGGTCCAATAATAGTGTAGTTGGATGGGGCTTGCAAAGAGCTTTCCAACGATATATTATAAGCCCAATTCCGATGAATAATGAGGAAGTTATGGCCAAAATACTAAACTGGGCCCGGTTTGATCTTTACATGCGGCCCAATGATCTAGGGGAGGGCCCAATGTTAATTATTATTCCTAAAGTTATTAGAATTAATTATAGTCTTCTAGAATTATCTAGAAGGTTCTCTTTAAACCTAATAGAATTAGAATTAATAATTAGATATTTTGATAAGTTTTATTTGGAATAAAATATTATTTTATGAAAAATACGATTTCAATTTTCATACGGACTTTACAAGTCAATTTTGATTGATAAGTGGACTCCGTGTTTGAAAGTGCGTAGGAATCCAGACTGTCGCCAAACGATAGGCCAGTCGCTAAGCGACAAGTCTTGTCGCCATGCGACAGAGCTTGTCGCCAAGCGACAAGGTCGGTTTTGCAGCGACAAAGTGGAGTGTTATTCCTTATCAAATTCTACTTATTTCCGAACTGTTTTCTTATAAATAGGGTTCTGAACCTCCGTTTTTATTCATATACTATTCACAATCATCAATCATCATCTACAATCATCAATTCTCTCTATGCTCTCATCTCTCTAACTTTTCACAAACAAAATTCCGCATACACGATATCTAGAAACACCTAGCCAAGTTCGAAGTTACCTTCGCCCTAGACGTGAAAGGTTATAATTTCTGAGGGTTTGGTCCCTAATCTCTATCTCTATTATTTGATTTAATTGTTTGATTTTATTATTTTCCTTGAAGTTACTAACGCGTGTATTTTGTTATTAGAAAGAGGCACGAGGCATCAAAGTATGTAGTCTTATTGCTCTGTTCTTGTAGAAAGCATGTTTATTATTAATTTCTAGCATCATGTTTAGGATGTTATTATTGCTTTCTAGTATCATGTTTAGGGTGCCTTTTACTCTTTTCTAATAGCATGTTAGTATCATGTTAGGGTTAAAGCTTTGATCTTTAATGCTTAGTGACATTCTAGGGTTTGTTATTAATCTTGTTAATATCATGCCTAGGATCTTGCTATTATTATGCTTTAGCGTTAACATGATTATTTCAATTATGATTATTTTTATAATTATGATGATTGTTATTATGTTGCTTGATGCTTATATTATTGTTATTGCTTGATCATGCCTTTTATGCATGTTTAAAGGGAATTTGTACTTGTAATCACGCTTAATAAGATAATTAATAATCTTGTTTAGGGTTAATATGATTATATTTCAAGTGATCGCCAATAATAGTTTTGCTTGTGCATTAAATTCAACCAACATAGATAAATAGGTTTAGGGTTAATCTATTGTTTGCATGTTAGTCAGAAAGTGCACATGAATATGAGAAGAATGAAGTAGAGGCCTTTTTAGGGCAGGTTCAATCTCTTTTAGGTTGGATTTGTACCTTTATCCCCGAACCCTATTTGGTTCAAGACCTTTTGGAGTTGACGATCTCCTGGATCGTTAAGGGGTGTAATCTTCACCTTGTGAACGGTTTACAAGTTCCTAAAACTTGTTGGCGACTCTTTTGCTCTAGCTTCCTTCCCTTTGGACGCCACTATGCTTAAGTGTATGATCACAGTGGGGTTCAAGTTTGGGGTAATGCTTGAAATATTCCCTACAACGGCGAAGAAGAGACGGTACATTGGAGGTACCGTCTGACGAGGTCTCACTGGTTGAGCGGGATGGCTTCCCTTCTGGGATCCCTAATACCCCAAGTAATGGGATCCTAGCTAGTCTGAGAATAGAGACGGTGAAAAGGCTGTCTCCAATGATGGCTCTCAAGAGATAGAGCCCGAAGATAGAGACGGGGATGAGACCGTCTTCAATGATGGCTCTCAAGAGATGAAGCCCGAAGATGGAGACGGTGAAGAGGCTGCCTCTGCCTCTAGGTCAGGTAGTGATGAAGTCTCTCAAGAGAGAGACGAGGGAAGCATCGACTCTGGGTTTAGCTCTGAGGAAGCAGCGATGACACCTTTTCCCCGCTTGAGGACAATGAAGTGGAGGAGAGGAAAAAATGGGAAGAGGAAGGGGATCCCCTCAGAATCCATGTTTCAGCCAAAGATAGGGCAAACATGGAGAAGGGCCTTGAGGCCTTTAAACTCAAATGGCCCCTAGGTGGGGTGTATAAGATCCAGGTGCCGCCTGAGCTAGGCACCATTGCTTGGAAGGATGACCAGCCTAATTGTAATGAATACTTCGGCTGCTACGAGGCAGCGTTTTTGGCTGGTCTCTGGTTTCCCTTGCATGATGAAGTAAAGGCAATCTTACGGGGTTATGACCTTGCAGTCTGGCAGTTGTTCCTAAACTCCTTGGTCTACATTCTAGGCTATATTACCGCCTGCGAGATGTAGGGTCTACACCCCGGCTGGGAGGCTTTTGCCCACATGCACTATCTTAGCCGCAACCCAGGTGGCTGGAGGGCGTGGTACACTTTGACCACCTACCCCATGTATCATATGACCCTGGACAAACCGCCCAAATAGGATAACTGAAAAAACCGGTTCTATCTGGTTTCTACCCCCACACGGCTTGAGAACTACGAGCTTCACCGGTATAATAAGAAGCCTAACCTTTTGGGTAAGAAGTGCAAGTTCCCTGCTATCCTGGATGAGGACTATGAAAAGATCATAAAGCCGGGATTTTTTGAGCTCACAACTGACAGCCTCTCAACTAGGGAAGTAATAAGTGTTCCAAAAAACTAGATACCAGAACATTAATGGTTGAGAGACGAGGCATTCTTGTCCGTCTGTGGCCTGAGTACAATGTTTGACAAGCGTAGGTTTACCATGCATCCGGCAATTAGCCGCTTGTATTGCTAAATTCGGTTGTATTACACAACTCTTGAACTGGCCGTCTTTCCTTTATTTTGCAGCCACTACTTCGAGGATGCTTTCCGAAGACAAGACACCCAAGCGGTCTGCTGCCCAAATTTGCAAGGATAATGCAGAATTCAAACAGGCCTAGATACAAGCCAAGGTAAGTACCGTTTGACCCCCTTTTGTAAACATTCGAATTGTTATCTATGCAAACGGTCTCAACCGGCTGTATGTCTAATGAGCAATTTCATTTGCAGGGTGGGGAGCCTCTTAGGTCGTTCCAAAAGCTACTCAAACGGACCAAAGATGACGACATATCCAGCCCTAACAAATCTCAAAAGGTGTCGTCCGTTCAGACGGCTCCACATGCTTCATCCGGAAAAGGCTGCATGAGCATCGGGGGGAAGAGCATCAACCTAAAAGGCTTCGGCCTCGGCATTGATCTGGGGATTAAGCCGGGTGCCTATTCAATACCGAAGGGTGGTGATCCACCCGGTTCTGCAGCCACTGTAGGCGATGATAGCTTACAAGTCCTCGAAGGTATGGCTAACCCTTTCGAAACTCCTCCTGAGCTAAGCTGGCCCCTGCGAGTGAAATCACACTCTCAGCAGACATCTGAGGGATCGTTAGGCAACCGACACCAAATAGGTGCCGCCTATACAGGTCACTCACCCAATCTTAATTATGGTGCAGATCGCTCCCCCGGTGGCCGGACGTTCAGCAGCATGCCTAGTTCATGCTTTGGGCCATTCCCAAGAGGGAAAAGGACGCCATCCCTAGCATAAAAACGTTCAACTTGGAACACATCCTGGCCCTCCTATCTGATGTATAACATCTCCTACAGAACCCAGCATGTCCCAAGAAAGATCTCATACCTTTCACGTTAACCGGAGGTGGTAGCTTTTCAATAACTCCAATCTTCGCTTGGTCCACCTTTATACCTTTGTGGGAGATCTTCCTCAACAATAAAGTGACATTTCTCCCAATTCAAAACTTAATTCATTTTCTCATATCGAGCCAAACACTTTTTAAGATTCTCAAGGCAAGCTTCAAATGAAACACCACCCACCGAAAAATCATCCATGAACACTTCCATTTTCTCTTCCAACATATCTCTAAATATGTTCATCATACACCGTTTGAAAGTGGCGGTGGCATTGCAAAGCTTAAATGGAATTTTCCTATAAGCAAAGGTTCTAAAAGGGCAAGTAACAGTTGTTTTCTCTTGGTCATCCGGCTGAATAGGAATTTGGAAAAAACCGGAATAACCATCAAGATAATACTTATGCCTTGTAAGTCTTTCAAGCATTTGGTCAATGAAGGGAATGGGGAAATGATCCTTTTTTGTGGATGTGTTTAGACGTCGATATTCTATACACATTCTCCATCTGTGACCGTTCTTGTAGGAATGAGCTCACCTTTCTCATTCTCTACAACGGTTATGCCTCCTTTCTTTGGGACAAAGTGGACCGGGGAAACCCACCTTGAGCTAGAAATGGGGAATATGATTCCCGCATCCAATAGGTTAGTGATTTCCTTCTTAACTACTTCCCCCCATTTGAGGGTGTAGTTTTCGTTGTCTCTCAATGTTAGGTGAGGCGCCATCCTTAAGAGTGATATGGTGCATACATAAAGCGGGGCTTATACCCTTGAGGTCATCAATGGTATAGCCTAAAGCACTTTGGTGCTTTCTCAACACACCACACAACTCTTGAGCTTGGCTCTCACTCAAGGAAGAACTAACAATCACAGGAAAAGTTGAGTTAGGGCCTAAGAATTCATACCTAAGGTGCGATGGAAGAGGTTTGAGCTCAACCATAGGAACACCTTTACCTTCCTTCGTTGTAGCAACTTGTAATGCTTCTTGGCTGGTGATCTTCATGTACATTTTCTCATCCACGTCTTCAATGCTTCCATTTAGCAAATCCTCATACAATGCCATCTCCTTAATAGGAGCACCTATTTTTTCCTTGTTCAACAAGACATTCTCAAGAGTATCGTTAGAGCTGAGCAATTGCTCATGCATAGAAAACACAACATGATCAAGAGAGTCAATCATCATAAAATTTTCCAAGGAAGAACATGGATACTTCATGCTTTCATTCAAGTCAAATTCAATTACCTCATCTCCTAGTTTAAGTGAAATTTTAACACTCTTAACATCAATCATGGCACCTGAGGTAGCAAGAAAAGGTCTACCAAGTATGATAGGAATGTTATCATCTTCATCCATTTCAAGAACCACAAAATCCACCGGAATCACAAATTTTCCTACCCTTAAAGGAACATCTTCTACCTTACTCTTTGGAAACTTGATTGATCTATCAGCTAATTTCAAGGTAATGTTGGTAGGAAAAAGTTCCCCTATCTCAAGTCTTTCATATACCGAATATGGCATAAGGCTAACACTAGCTCCTACGTCACATAAGGCATTACCAATTTGCATCTTATAGATAGCACAAGAAATAGAAAAATTTTCGAGGTCTTTTAACTTAGGTGGCATCTTGTTCATTATGATTGCACTACAATTCTCGGTTAAGTTGACCGTCTGTACAACATCACAGGTTCTTCTTCCACCCAAAATGTCCTTAAGGAATTTTGCATAATTTGGCATTTGGATGATGACATCGATAAATGGTAGAGAAAGATGAAGATGTTTGAGAATCTCAATATATCTTCTAAATTGTTCATCCAATTTGTGCCGTATGAGTTTTTGTGGATAGGGAAGCTTGGGTTACACAACTTCTTTCTCTTCTTTCACCTCCCTAGGTTTCTCTACCACTACCTCACTCAAAGATGCACCATCTCCCTCATCCTTAACCAAAACCTCGTTGGAAACCTCCTTAGCCTTACTCTTGCTAGGCAAACTCTCCTCAAATACCTTACAACTCCTTGTAACAATGGCATTAACGGGTCTCTTAGGGTCTAGGCCTTGAGATGATAAATAAGAAGGGCTTGCTTGGTCTTTCAAGGCATTGGCAAGTTGAGAAATTGTGTTTTCAAGCATTTTGCTATGTGTCATCATCTCATTGAACCACTAGTGGAAAAAAGGTCATCCGCAACGGACAAAAACCGTTTATCCGTAACGGGCAGCGTGCGTTACGTATGTGGCCGTTACGGATGGAAAAGGTGATTCGTAATGGGCACTGCCCATTACAAATAAGTAGTTATTCGTAACGGGCAGGTGAAATGCTCGTTACAAATAAGTAGTTATTCGTAACGGGCAGGTGAAATATCCATTACAAATAAGTACTTATTTGTAACGGACACTCTACTTGCCCGTTACAAATAGATGGGTATTTGTAACGGACAATCGTTGTGCCTGTTATGAATAATGTCTAGAAAAGTCAAAATATTAGGGGTATTTGTAATGGGCACAATATATGTACCAGCTACAAATACCCCTAATTCTTATCCCTTCACCTAAATCAACTATAATATTAACCACCAAATTCAAATATTTGTTTTCATGGCACAAATATATATTATCAAACATGTCATATACACCAAATTTATTTTACTATAAAAAACTGCTTACAAACTCATAATATTGTAAAGGGTTTATGATTAAAAAAAAAAGGTAAATAATATTACAGCTTAAACAGCAGCAGTAACCACAACATCCTAGACCAACAGGTAACAGCAGATCAGCAGCAACCATAAGCAGCAATAGCAACAATAACAGTAGCAGCTGCAGCATAGAAAAGTCCCTAATCTTTTTTTCTTCTCACCTAATCCAATCAATGAAAAAAAAAATAAAAACAGAATTAGAAAATTAGATAATATCAAATCAATAACACAAATAAAGAAACTCAAAGTAACAATGTCATTTTCCAACTTTGACAACATATGCTATCATGGATTTATATTGGGACTCTTTATCCTTCAAAATCATTTGCACAACATTTTCCTTATTTTTTCTACTTCACGTATTAATACTAAAGTTTAGAGCTACTTTTTTTTTTATATACTTTAATTTTTTTTTATTTATAGAAAGGAAATTGACATTTTAACAACGTACACATTTCATCAAAATTATGAAATTCAATAAAATTCAATTAAAAAAAATTAACACTTGCATTTTAACAAGATCATTAAACCTGCCATCATTTTTACTTCTTTATTTTGTCAAGGAAATCTTTATTCTCTTCATGTTAATGCCCTGCCCAATTCAAAGCTATAAAGCTTGCAGATAAGAAATGTGATAAGATTGGAAAAGATGGTCTTTCCCCATCTACGTGAATAAATTGACCATCAACAACCAACTGATTAAAGGCAAAGCAGAAAGCAAGTATTATCTCTAGGATTTGCCATATAAGGTACTAAATTAAGGAAATCAAAGAGAAATTAAATCTCATCTCAACATAAAAATATCCTTTGTGATAATTTCAAATTTAAATTTCAGTGAGCACACATGTAATGAATCTTAATGAACACATATTATTTCATCCGCACCTTTAGCACGACAGCACTCATACTCCCCTTTTTTAAACAATCAAACTATAGGTTGGGACCATATAAGAAAATTTAAAACACATAATACCAACTGTAAACTATGCAAACAAAGATGCATTAAATGAGGTCGACAGTGGAATCTCCGGCAAGAACTATCTCAGCTACTGTCTAATGGTAAAGATGTTGGTTCATTAAAATCTACATATTCTCGTGAAGGGGCTGGCCTCATTTAATGTGACAAAAATTTAGAAAATGTACAAAATAATCACATTTGTAATCCAAAAATCAGAAAGTACAGAAACATTCATAAAGAGACAAACATTGCATAAACAACAGCTCCTCATTCTTCAATCAAATAGAGGCGTAACTGTCAATATTATTGCCTAATTATATCTATGTCCTTAACAAATAACAAAGAACTTACACTGGGCGAAGTCGAGTCAAGTATCTATACATCATTTTTTCGAATTTGGATCCACCACTCTTAATTGGGCCAAAACCTTTGAGCACTCATCAGCGACAACATAAGTCACATTAAAAGGCAGATACCTCATGTAGATTGAGTGACCCTCACCTGCCAAAAAGTAGTATGAATGAAGTAGCAATAAGTAATAGAGGAAACCATAGTCACATGACAAAGCAATCATAAGTTCATAACATGGGAATAATGGAAGATAAGTTTGCTAAGTATCTTTGTCAATTGTACCTTGTGAACTAGATACTTTTCCCTAGACATTTGGAGTTTAACTGTTTCCAATTTTTTGGTTTTTAGTTTGGATAGATTTAAATATCTATCACACATACTTGTAATAATTAATTTCCAATAACATACATGTCTCTTATTTTCTCTCAAACAAGAATTAAACTTGCATGCTCTTTCATATTCTTATGACTGTATTGTGTTATGGAATGGAAGGGCACATTCAATTCCTCAGTTCCAGACATGCAAAAGGTCACTACAATAATCTCCTACGGGATAGAAATCTAGTGTGTATGTTCATTCCTACGTGTTCCTCTCGAGTCTTGACTGCCCCAAAAATTTCTCATCTCGGGGGTGCATTTTGTGCCGTAACAAGCTATGAGTATCACAAATTCTTTCATGAAGAATTCTAGCAGCTCACTCACACAAATTTGAAAATTTAAGTATAAATTGCATTACCGTTAAATGAAGAATTCAATAAAAAAAAAAAAAAAAAACAAAACATTAAATGATTAGCCATGGAAAAGCAAGAAATAACAGGCATACAAATTGCTTCCATCAAGAAAAAGAAAAGGTAATGCAGAGTAGCCTAGCAAAGAAATATTTGCTCAGATAATCATTCACTATGTAATAGGTTCAATGTGAAAAGTAAAAAATCTAGAAATATGTCTTTATCCATGAAGTATTTAATACATTAATTCTCTTCCAATTCCAGACTCCTAATATCACAATAATATCATCATAACATGTACAAGAAACCATTATATTACAAGAAAATGAGCAAATAAATCAATTCCACAATTAGTCAGAAAAGATCTCATATACTCGTGGTTCATATGATTACACATCATATACTCATATATTACCCTAAGAATTTAATCAAACCTCGTTGACATCCACATTATTCACATACTTTTTTATACAAGATAGAAGATACATATTATGGACTTATGAAGCTCTTATCATATATTAAGAATATGTTATATTTGGTTAAGGTATAATTCTTATTATATGGTAAAAAACTTTAAACAACAGATTGTATAAATTCATCGTAAAACATAGAATTTAAGGATAAGGGCAGGATTTGCATACATTTAACCTGCTTAGGCTTAAGATATAAGTATATAACTCTGCTTGACCATCAGAATGGTCGAATTTCCGAACTGCGCAGAGGCCAACCACAAGGGGTTGCTTCTTGTTCCTGTTTCGATGAAACTTTTGAACATTACTGACCCACTCCTTCGCCTCCGACTACGACTGCTCTGACCATGGATAGAGTCTCTTTGGACATGTAGCCGTGATTTTGTCTTTCCCCATGGTGATCAAATATGTGTTGCCTTCGCGTTCGATGTCAATGTTCATGGCCGTCTTTGCTGTTTAATCGATTTCCTGCAACATTTTTTACAAAGAAAGAGCAAAGCATTAGCATCATACTATAATCGAATCGAATAAGAACATAGAAAATATTGCAGCAATTTTCAGACTAGAAATCCAACTCAAACAGTGGCAACAATGTCAATTAGAACAAGTTCGTCTATGAATTTCTAATCAAATCACTTTCTAAACAAACGATTGAGTAAAACCCTAGTTGATAAACTTTAGGCAATTTCTCACCACAACACAAGGCTGCAAGTAATTATTTAAAAAAACTCATTACATAAATCCACTCACTAACTAAATTCGTTAGCTCTATTAACATGCACTAACATGGTTGTATGTTTTAAGAGCAAAGTAATTGTACCATGAAATCAAAACACCACGAAATACAAGGATATATCCCTGATCGACCATCAATAATCAATTATTTTTACCCAATTTACTCACAAATAATCCCAATAATCTATAAAATCAATGAATCACGCATCAAATTAAAAAAATCTAAATAAAATTACAAGTATAAAATCGAAGACAAACATCACCGACAGAAAAATAAAATAAATTTTAAAAAAACATTAACCTTTTCAAATGAACATCAGTAATTCGAAAGCTAAGAAACGCAAATCTATATAATTTCAAGAAATACTGACATTTAAATGTCGTCAAAATTTACTAATTTGTAGTGCTGCATGTAATTGAGAAAGCCACAATTTTTATGGAGAAAAATTGAATTAAAATCGAAAATAAAAAAAAACCCTTGGTTAGAAGACCATGAAATTGTAAATTTGAGCAAAACAAAAACTCAAAAAACATGAAATAATGAAATAATTTAAACAGAAAAGGAGAAAAAAGCATTAACCTTCAGGAAAATCGATCATTTCGAGAGGGGGAAACGATGAAAGGTGGGTTTGTATCAACTCCTTGCGCCACTGCTGTCGTTGCTAGGACTGACCAACTCGATCTTGAGGAAGAAGAGAAGAGGAGGATAGAGGGAGAAAGGCGAAAAGAGGAGGAGGAGAGAGAGAGGAAAAAGAGAAGAGGAGGAGAGAGAGAGAGTACTTTAGAAGGAAAAGCGGCTGCGAAATAATCATACGGAGTAGTTTTAAACCCTAGCTGCTTGATTTAGGTGTAGCGAACTTTGTATTTGTCCCTTACAAATATCCACGATTCGTAACGGACATTTGTATATCCGTTACAATTATAAAAAATTCGTAACAGGCATTTATTTGTCCGTTACAAATGAGTTTTTTCCGTAACGGACACATATTTTTCCCGTTATAAATACACTTTTTGTAACGAATTTATTATGCCCGTTACAAATGAGCCGTTACAAATGAAGTTTTTTCCACTAGTGAACTTGTCCCTCACCAACATGTATGTCCTTTAGATTTTCGTTTGGTACTCAATGATTTCTTTCAAAGTAGTCTTGGAAGATGAAGGTTGGGTGTACGAATTTTCACCACTGCCTTGACTTCTTGGAGCAAAACTGGGTGGGGGTCCCCTTTGACTGAAAATTGCACCTATTTTGGTTGCTCCAATTACCCCGGTTTTGGTTTTGGCCATAGTTTTGGTGATGGTTACCAAAACCATGATTTTGGTTTTGGTTTCCATACCCTTGACCTTGACTTTGATTACTATAACCATGATTGTTATAGTTGCCTCGGAAATTTTGATTTCTTTGGTTTCTATAACCTCCATTTTAGTTATAGTTATTAAAGTTCCATTGTTGGTGGAAATTCCTATTCCCATTGTTCCTTTGGCCATCAAATCTTGGCCGATTGTTGTTGTTTGAGACAAAATTCACATGTTCATTATCATTATTATCAACATTATCACAATTATCAACAAAAGCATGAGGACAATTAGAGGCATCATGTTCATATAACTCACAAACATCGTAAAATAGACAACCATTTGGCATATTGTTTAAAGTAGAAAGAGGAGTAGATTTAGATAATGTACCTCTCCCCTTATTTTGAGAGGGAAGAATTGGTGCTTGTGAAGCACTATCAAGATTTGCTTTGATCGAGGTCATCTCCTTCCCCAAATTTGATATTTGTTAGGACAAAATGTTGATGGCATTAAGGTGATCAATAGAATGCACCGTTGAACCGCTTTTGCTCGTTGATTCCCTATCACCTTCTTACTAATCCATGTGATACCTTTCCACATCTTCAATTACGTCCACCACCTCGTCCTCCGTCTTGTTCATGATAGGTCCTCCGGCTCTAGCATCAAGGCAAGATTTTCCTTGAGGGGTAAGACTGCCATAGAGAATTTGGATGATTTGATAGGTGGGAATCTCATAATGTGGGCACTCTCTTTGATACTCTTTATACCTCTCCCATGCCTCATATAGGCTCTCATTCCCCTTTTGCTTGAAGCTTTGAATGAGTTCCCTAGCTTCAACCATCTTCTTTTATGGGTAGAACCTAGATAGAAACTCTTTGGTCACTTCATCCCATGTCCTTAAGGAGTTTGGTTACACCTCTTTGTCCAACCACTCTAAAGCACGTCCAATGAGAGAGAAAGGGAAGATCTTAAGACGAATGAATTCTTGAGTAACCCCATTCACCTTAATGGTATTGCAATATTTATCAAATTCCTTAAGATGGTTGAGGGGACTCTCATGCTTGGCTCCACTAAATTGTCGCCTCTATATCAATGTAATCATCGCCGGTTTAATCTCAAAATCGTTTTCCAGAGTTGTAGGTGGAGCGATTCTGCTTTCAAACCTATAGGATCCCGGAGTTCCCAACTCCTTCAATGCTACTCTCGGATTAGCACCCATGGGCCATGCTTTCTCGTTCTTCCTCTTCTTGATGGTCTTCCTCTCTTGAAGGACTTGAGCTTAAGGAACGATTAGCAAACCTTATCTTTGTTATGGTCCTCTCAATTTCTGGATCAAATGGCACTAGAATCCGATCACGTGTTCTAGCATTCAAACTCAAAAGACAATATTAGTAGCACGGCTGCCAATGTAGCCAGAAAGGGAAAAATCTTTTGGTGTTTTTTTTCAAATTAAATGAAATATACTCAATAACTATAAAAAAGCACCTACGTCACTCCCCGGCAACGACGCCATTTTGATGTAATATATTATAGGTCGTTGTATTCTAAAACACCTACAATCAAATGAAATTTTTATCAAACCTACACCTAGTATAGGGGCAAGTCCGAGTCGAACCACGAAAAATGAGGGGGAGATTGCAATAGCCTAAAGTCAAGCTACTTCGAAGAATGAGAGGTAATTTGTAGTGTGACTAAGGTTTCAATCAACTAAGCAATGAAGAAAATCGATATAACAAACACTAGGGATTAAGGATCCACATGCAAGCTAGATAATCATGCCAAGCGAAGAAAACTCAATCGATTCAAACGTTGTAAAGGAAAATAATAGTTGCAATCAAGAGGATTCAAGAGCTATCTCCTATAAGTCAAGCAAGGGTTCACTAGGAATGACTAACAAGGAAAATCACAATCAAATTCAATCAATTAAAGCAATTCCCAAATACGGGTTCATGTCATTGGAAATTACAATGTAATCTAGTTTGATTATCAAGGTTGATCACTCCTAATCAAATCAATCACATACACAACTATATCAACCAATTTAATTACAACATTTCAATCAATCAAAAATCATCAACTAGCAATGATCATCAATCAAGCATGCTTCACCATCTCCCTAGAAACTAATCTACTCACTAGACATATTAAGATTGAAGAACAAAACTAATTGAATCACAAACATCATCATCATCACAAGCTTAAATAAGTAGAAATTCAATCAATCAAACTTTTAAACCAAAGATCAACAATCATACATGAATCAAAAGTAAAATCAAGAAATAGAGGAGAATTAAAGGAAGAAAAATCTCACTAGTTATCATTGAATGAAGATGAAATCCAAGCAATTTTGTAATACAAATCCAATCCAAGAATTTCTATCTCTACTTTTCCTCTAACTTCTCTCTAGTTTCTCTCTCTAAAAACTAAGCAAATGAAATCATCCAAAAGTTTCCTTCCAAAGGAAATAAAAGAGTATATATATACAAGGAGAAAAACAAGTCGTCTGCACCCTTTCCTTTAATTCCCGCGGTTGTGGAAAAATGGGTACGGAGGATATAACAACCTCCGCGGGTTGTCTGGGCAAGTGCCGCGCCCGCAGCTACTGTTGCCCGTGCCCGTGGCGGCATCGCCCGCGCCCGCGGCTAGGGCGCGACAAATCTCCTGCTCCTTAGCCGCTTCAGGGGTCTGCGGTCTCTCCATAAAGCCACGGTCTCTCCCTTTTTACCGCGCCCGCGGTCTGCTTGCGGCAAGACCTTGGGTTGCCCCTGCCTCAAATCTCTACAAAGTGCACATTTTCCGCGCCCTCTCCAAGCTCTCTCCAAGGGCCTTGCTTCTTCCTTTGCTTTGTCCTTATAGCTCTTCTAGATCCTACTCCGATGCCAACTCCTTGAGTAGCTACAAAGTTGTCAAAGAAAGGAAATAGGAGAGAAAATGAGCTAAGTAAAAGGTAAACAAAAGAAAATAAACTAGTTTGGACGTTTTTCATAAATTGGACACGAAATGAATAATTTTAAAGACACAAAATGAACGATTTTGGCTTAAAATATTTAAGGAAAGGTTAGAAATGGTCAAAGCTTAAGGGGAAACCACGAAACTCTTGAACTCTTCTCCTAACTCGATAATAAAAGACATGAAAAGTACTCATCACCGGGTTTGGTTTTTTGAGAGACATAATCAAGTGTCTACACATATATAAGCCCTGCTTATTAAACTCATTCTTCCTTCATACTTGAAAATAAAACATACTTCCATGATTTCATACATATTCAACTTGTATCATGCCTCAATGGCCATGTTCACATGCTTGCATAATAGTTCATGTTCAAACAACATCTAATCCAAGCATTTAATCACCAAACATGCTACTAATTCATCCCTTGAAACATACGTTACATTTCGATCATGATATGTGAAAGGAATGGTGTCCTTAGAAAAAGTATATTATTCCGATAGAGGGTTCAGAATTATTAGAAAGCTAATAATTCAGTAAGGTCAAGTGATCGGAATGCCTAGCCGGAGGCCACTGCCGATCAGTAAAATTAATGCATGATGAATATTACAGCTTAATCTTGACCAAACCCTTCAAGTCACACCCAATTGAGTAACCGATCTGTGACAACGATTTAATCTAAAGGATTAAACGAGTCATTAGAGTATTACGAACAAAGACATCGAATTTCGAGCTTAGAGCGTCGAAATTGAGCGTCGTAAGCCGTGTCGATTTTAGGAATCGACAGAGACGAGAAAATAATCAAATAAATATATCGTGCTAAAATCACGAGGATAGCACGAGCCCTAGCCAAGCCTCGGATCGAAGGCAAGTGTCTAGGGGCCGCAAGCCGCAAGCCACAAGGCACCAAGCCACCGCAACCCTCGTAAGGCCTAGCTAGGCTGGCCGAGGCTTGCAGGACTAGCCGGGGTTGCTTGTGTGCCTGCGCGCCACAAGTCGGGCTGCCTAGCAAGCCGAGCTTGCTAGGTGCGATGTTAGGCTTGTGCTGCTGCTGCTTGAAGGCGCTGCTCGTGGGCTTGCGGCATGGTGGCAAGCCCAACCAAAGGAAGGGCCGCCACTTGGGCATGCCTTGGAGCCCAAGGGTTGAGGTTGGTCTTCTTTATGTTGAACAAGTGTGCCATGCACATGGGGTTGGTAGGTTTATGCTTGCCCCCCAATGATGGGTTTGTGGTCTTTACCAACTCCCTTCTTATGTGATGACACTTGTCATTTGATTATTGTTTCATGACATTTAATTTAATTTCGAATTAAATTAATTCCTTACTTTTCTCACTTTATCATTTCTCCTACGTGGAAAGATGATTGAAGTTTTTGGGAACCTTTGCCTATAAATACCAACCTTAAGAGTTGGGATTACTCATTAGTGTTGAACTCAATAAGGCATCTCCCAATAGGTGAGAAAACCTTTAAGTTCGTAATACTCTTGTCTTTCTTGGTCTAGCCCCGACTAAGCTTCGGGGTAGGGGCCGTTCGGGTCGGGTCTCGAGGGTGTAAGACGTTGGAGGCTTACGCATTTGCAGGGCTAGAAGCTTTCAAGTCCGAGCTCTAATAAAGAGTGAAGCACACATCAAGGGTATGATCGTCTTTTCTTCTTAGCTAATTAATTATATTATTAATTACGTTGTTAATGAATATGATTGTATTTAGTTGCATTTATTTATGTACGGGTCTTAGGGTCGGGTTTTGTTTTCGCGTGGTGTTGGACATCACGAAACCCAACAATACTACGCATACACAAATATTCTTATGCGCATACGTACCTTGAATAGTGTCTAAACTCGCCACACCCGTCAGAAAAATATATGACCATAATTAATCCACTATTCCTCCAACTTTCCAGCAACTATACTTTAAACCTCACTAATTACCCCAATTTAATGGTTTAAAAGCCTTAATAATCTTTTGGAATCTCTTTCAGAAAGACTTAATTTTCATGACTTAAATAAAATTCCAGCATACTTATTTAATATGAAACATCAATAATAAACTAGGAAATCATGTTTAAATCGTCAAGAACCTTTTTCCTTTTATGGGTAATCAAACCCTAATATAATAATTAAGAATTAGTGTGCATAATTAAATTTCAGCATTAAATGAGGGATTAAAACTCTTTAAAAACACATTCTATTCATTAATTTAACAGCCATAACAATATAGGATCAAATCCTAATCTAGCATTAAATTCCCAAATTCTAGGGTTGCAAATTGGGGTTGTTAATTGAGTAAAAATATGAAAATTATAATAATAAATTAACAACATCAACTTTCCAAAAACAACATCAAAATATAATTAAAATCATGCTTCGAGTTAATTAAAACAAGCTTAGAAATTAAATTAGGAGAAAATGGTTATTTTTTAATACCTAACCGAAAAAGGAGAGAAGAGAGAGGAAGGATGGCGGCTGGTGGTTGCCGGTGGTCGGTGGTGGCACTTGTGGTCGCTGGTGGTGCGTGGAGAGGAGGAGAGAGTGGCGTGGGAAAGGAGGAGAAAAAGAGGAAAAAACAGAGAGAGAAAAATAAGAGGAAAAGTGGGGTTTTGTAAAATATGAAAATTTGATTCTTGAGTGTGAAAATCTTGAGTTTTTGGGGTATTTATATCCTCTTTTAGAAACAAAAGCACTTATTTACAAAACTGACATTACTAATCCTACTCCTCCTTGAATTCTCTTTTGAGGCCAACTTGTTGGGCCTTTAAATTTATTTTATTCTCAAGAAGTTAATCCACTTCTTTGCGTGACGTTAACCTAATTTAAAATACTTTATTGCCCCAATTAATAACTCATACTCCCTCCGTTTTTTTTTATTTATTTGCATCACTTTCCGTTTTTTGGGTGTTTTTTTTAAATGCATTACTTTTATATTTGGTAACTTTATACTATATTTTATCATTTCTCTCTCTTACTTTAAACCCCACTCAACTTATTTTATCATTTCTCTCCCTTCCATGGTCCCCAAAATAATAAAAATACCTATCCTCTCTCACATACTTTTTCTTTCATGGTCCCCATCTTACTTTTACTATAATAATTTATTCACCCACTCACAATATTATATTACTCTCCTAAAACTTTGTGCAATTCAAAGTGATGCAAATAAAAAAAAAACAGAGGGAATATTATTTTATACACACTTTTATTTTTTGAGGGAAATCGTTAGTAGGAAATTTATAATTTTATACACACTTATTTTCATTTAAATAATTAATTTATTTAAAATGAAATTAATCATTTTAATTTATAAATAGAATATATATATATATATATATATATATATATATATATATATATATAATATTACAAAAGTACGATGTATTACAAATAGGAAGTGAAAATTAACATTATGCGTTTAGGGAAAAGAAAAATTAGGGAGCCGCAACCAAGTTTTAAGGAACTTGTAAACCGTTCACGGATCATTTAAGGCAACCACGATAAGAGACAACACGAAAGGCAACAACGATTGACTCATGAAGGTTACACCCCATTCATAATACATGAGATTACAAACTCCATAGGGTTCAGAACCACGAATGAAGGATCGGGGATGATGGTACAAAGTGAGTCATGGAGTCATATTCGCCCGTATTGGCCTCTACTTGATTCTTATGGTGAAAAGTATTTCTTGCAATCTCATAGGCATGAAAACAAAGAATCAATTTGCTCTACACTAAATTAAGCTAAATTGGTTGAATATTAATACACACATAATTCTAAATATTATTAGTGACCACTTGATTAAACAACAAGACTAAAAAGGAACCTAAATCGGTCGTCTAAATTATCTTATTAGTCGTGTTTCAATTACATTTTCCATTTAAACATGCAATATGGTGATCAATAATATATAAAAGAAGCATTAATATTGGAAGCAATTTAACCATAATATCCTTAGTCAAATCATCAAAAGCATAATAATAAACCCTAACATGATGCTAGCAATAAAAATAATCATAATAATAAGTAATTGAATAAATTAGTCACTTTCCATGCTTCTTTAAATTGCTACATCATGAATAAAGCGTTAGTAACTTCATAGAATAATTAATCAATTTGAAATTAAATTAAATAAAAGTAGAGTTAATTTAATCCAAAACCCTCATTTGGTTCAACCTTTCACGCATTGGTTTAAATATAGAACTTTGGGTATTATATAGACTCCTTAGAGTGCTTAAGGGATGTCTGATTAAAGAATAATAATTATAAGTATGAGAGAAGGAAGAGAGAATTGATGTTCCTGCACTAAAACTTGTAAATAAGCCTCGTATCTATAGAGGAAATGTGAGGGATGTAGTCCGAAACCCTAGAAAACGAGCACCACTAGAGAAAAAGGTACAGTGGCACGACAATGGGTGTCTTGGCACTACACGGTACTGGGAGTTGTGTCACGGTACTGCTACCATGACACGGTAATATCATTTCGGGAAACGAAAGCGCGTTAAGAAAAGAATCCACAAAATCTTAGTACCGTAGCACGGCACCAATATCGTTGCACGACATTTAGTACCGTGGCGCGGTACTTTGTAATGTGGAATGGTACTTGGTACTATGGCGCGGTACTTTCCACTTTTTACACGTTCTTAAAACTTCCATAACTTTTGATCTATAATTTGCAATAAAGCATATAATATATAGTTGGAAAGATCGTCAAGTCTACTTTCCAATCCAATTATAATCAGGTCAAAATCTTTTATAGATTTTAAGATAAATCCATTTTAGTGCAAGGGTGTCAGTTTTGGGCCGTGGTTTAGTGTTTTGCTCAAATCTTTTTCATTTTAAATCGGAATTGGGCGTATGATATATCATTGGGAATTTTATTTCAAGGCTTATCCAGAAAATAAATTTTGGATCAAAGTTATGGGGCCAAAAAATCAAATTTTCTCATTTTTTGGGTTGTGGTCACGAAAAGAGAAAAATGGTTTATGATTTGGGGAAATTGGCTAGGAATTGGCTTGTGCATACGGTTTAGGTGAAATAAATGAAATGTGGGTTAAGGATATTATTTGCAGCACTCCAAAGATAAAATACTCGACCCGAATACTAATGGCGGTGAAAGGTTGTTTATCATCAGGTTGGTTTTGGGGAGACATTTTTAGTTGTCTACAATATATGATCGACACATTCATTGAAAAAATGTTGGTTAACAACAGAAAAGAGGCTAAGGTTTCATATTATAGAAAAAAATTATTTAATGTTTTAAGCTTCTAGAAACATAAGGATAATTTATATCAAGAGGAATTATTTAATTAATAGTTACAACTTTAAAAGCTTGTTATGTAATCCCACTATACGGATTTTGGTGATAAGACTACAACCTTTGGATTATCTAGTCTTTCCTCAACAATTACCTTTCTAGATAAAAATAAAAAAAAAAATTTTAAATTTTTTTTAAAAAAATAACTTGAGGGGAGTGCACACTTTGGAGAGGAAATTTAAACAAGGGAATTGATTTTCAATGCTTTGAAATCTATACTGACATTTATGAATTAGAATTTTGAATATTTGATAAATTAAAATTATTGAATTGAAAAAAAAGGTTATTTAAAAGGTTATTTGAAATACTTAATGATGTCATGAATTTTATGACTTGAATCTTCGAAAGCATGTTAAATAAATAAAAAAAAAAAGTGAATTTACTTAGCATTTTTTGGTAACCTGTACTTTCTATATTTTTTCGATTTGCCTTGTTTGTTATATTTGGTAAATAGTCGTGATTTTCAATTGGAGTCTATATGCAAATTGAGGATCACAAGATTGATCCACTAGTTTAGGGTTCTTTTGATGTTTTTATTGTTATGTTGAGTACTCTATGACAATGGTTCGGTTTTGAACCAATAGTTATCTTCTAACTTTAATTACACGTACTAACTTAAGGATCGGAGGGGGTTTCTCATACGCACCCTAGAGATTAGTTAACATGCTCTTCTATGTAGGTTATCTTAGCCCAAATCCTTCTCAGTCCAAGCAAGTTTTAAGCCCATAGATAAAGGCCAAAGTATTGACCACAATGTTTTGCACAAGACGGATCCGATCCGAATAAATAATTTGGTTTGGATTGGATTGAATTTTAATATTAATTCGAACAACAAACAAATTAATTAGCGATACACTATTAACACCACTATATTTTATTATATTTTGTAACTACTTAAACCCTTAATTATCACACTTACACCTCATCATTGCTCTTATTAACTTCAACTAATTAAATTACCTAAAACATTGAAAATGTAACATTATAAACAAATAAAGAAAAATTATCAAGAATAAAACAAGCTTTTATTCTCTCTTCCAAAATAAAGGAACCTATAAATTATTCTGGAATAAATTGACCTTTTTGTAAGGTATCTGCTCAAAATAAAATAAAAATAAGTTAAACAAGACACGAGTCATTTATGATTAGTTAGGATTTTTTATCTTAAGTTTTACATTTATTTTTTACAAAATTTGATTTTTTTTAATTAACAATATTATTAAAAAAAAAAGTTCTCTCCCTTCTTCCTATTTTAGGGTTTTTGTGGTCCCTCGTGAGAGTTACGACACTAAGTCTAGATTCCTGTTGTCTGTACGTACCTGCAAAATAACAGAGACTTTGGGTGGTTGGAATTATGCCTCCGACGATCCAGTCAAAATACGTTCGGAGAATGTAAAAAGGTGTGGAAAAGGTAAAAGTAAGATTTTCTCGAATTTCGAGATCACGTGTTTTCTCCGATGTGAGAGAATTCAGGTGTTATAATAAATGAACGTGCCCCAAAAATGGGGGAAAATCTCCTTATTTATAGGGTCATTGGAATATGTGCCCTCTCTTAGGTCACTCTGACCTAATGGGCTGTGCCGTTTAGCGGCTTTCTCGGAAATTGGGCCCTGAAGGCCTTCATTTCCTTTGCTGACTGGGGATGCCACGTGTCAACTGGTGAGTGGTCCATGTTGGACCTGTCTTGAGATGACACCACGTGTCCCCTTTGATTGGGCCACGTAGCAAGGGTATTTTTACCTAAAATATTTGCCTCTCACAGGGGTGACGTGGCGTGCCACGTGGCGCTTGTGACACGCGTCACATTGTAAATGGTGAACAGTTTTTAACTATTCACATGAAATTACGGGGATGCCCCATTTTCACCTTTCTAAAAATAGGCTTTTAATCCCCCCCCCTCTTCCCTCATCTTTGAAATTTGCAAAAGTCTAAAGAGAGAAAGAGAGAGAATTTTAAACAGAGAATTCTAGAGAGAGAGACTCTGATCATTGCCTGTAGAAGCTTTCATTGACATAGTTGGTCAGCACTTGAGACTTGTTTCAGCTAGCTACACAAAGGTAACTATCTCTCTTCTTCTAAGCTCTTTCAAACTTTCTCCGTTTGTATATATATAGCTTTCAATAAATGGATTTACATCAACACAAACGGCACAGCCTAGGTTAATAACCAGCTGATCTCCTGGTACGGCTGAGTCTAGGACTGGGGGTGTCGTCTCTAAGTGTTTGGACTTGCCTTGCTCATCCCCAAATCCCACCGTCTCTGTGTCTATGCAGGACACAATGACAAGGGTATGAAAGACGGCTACAAAGCCAAAGTGAAGAAGGCGCACTTTGGAAGTGCCGGCGGATGAGGTTACGCCTGATAGGGAATATGAGGCGCCGGATGAGCAAGAGGCGGAATCCACTCGGGGCACACCCTCCACTCCTAGTGACGTGATTTTAAATGAGACAGACCACGGAGACGGTGAAAAGGCCGCCCCTATATCTGCCTCTCAAGAAGAATCTGAACAAGATGGCGAAGCGACTGCCCGTCAATCTGGCACTATAGAGTCAACCACATATCAGGCAGATGCTGGCTATGAGGCCCAAGAAATGGTCAAAAGGCCATCCATTGCTAACCCAACCGAAACACATATGTCTTCCAGGGATATAATCACCCTGGAGGCTAGCTTTGAAGCCTTCAAACACAAACGCCCCATTGAGCATAATAGGGAAATAATAATTCCGCCTGCAGAGGCGACGGTAGTCTGGGTGGATGATATTATCCACACCGACAACTACTTCGGTTGCCATGAGGCGATATTCAAAGTGTATGGCAACTTACACCCAATTCATGGGTGAACATTTTATGCTATATCGTCGCCTACGAGATGTAGAACGTAACGCCGAGCTTTGAGGCATTCACCCATATGCACTATATGAGTTGGGCCCCAGGCGGTTGGGGGGCGTGGTATATTTTGACCACACACTCGGAATTCATGATGATGCTTGACAAGGCGTCAAAGTGGTTCAAATAGAAGGACAATTTTTACTTGGTTTCTTCCCCCTCTCTATTACATTACCACTTCCTCCGCCGGCACAACAAAGACCCGGATCTTCAAGGGAAGAAGTGCGCCTTCCCTCGCATTCTTGAGAGGGCTTGGTCGGAAATCATGGAGCCTGAGTTCTTTAAAACGACTACCGAGCCCTTAGATGATGGAACAGTAATAATAGTACCCAAGAATTGGGTACCCCTTCCAGACTGGCTGAAGGATGAGGCGTTTCTCTTCGCTTGTGGTCTGAGTACCATGTTTGAGAGACATATGTTAACAATTTAAAAGATGTTGCCTTACCATTTATAGTATTGTACTTTTTTTCATGTATCTAACAAACCGGCTCCCTTTTGCAGAAGAAGCTCTAAAAATGGTGGACGTACCTAAGAAGGTTGCTGCCCAAATAAGGAAGGAGCAGTTGGAAAGGAGGCAGGCGGCTTTGGACGCCAAAAATGATGGAGTAAGCTCCATCTGCCCTTTAGCACTTATTTGAATTTTAATTATCATAATCTTTGCCGGTTGTAACCCCTTTGTTTCACTTTCAGAGTGGCAGCAAAGTCATCCCCTATTCCATCTCAAAAATGCTCAAACGGAAGAAAAGACTTACCCAATCAACATCAAGTGTGCCACCAATCTAGAAAAGACCTACAACCAAAGGTAAAGGTCCGGCTCGATTGTAGGCTCTAAGAAAAAGCTCAAAGTTGGCTGGCAAAGAATTGGACGCCTCTAAGGCGTCGAAGAGTGGCGTGCCCCTCGATGCTGCAACCGGTTCTGTAGTTGTTGTTGGTGGAGAGACCTTCGGTCTGAAAATCAAGGTATGAATGATTTTTTTGAACTCCCGTGGCAGCTCGACTATATGCGAGTCAAATCTCATGCCACCTAATCAGGAGATTTGTCTGGCAGCCGACACAATATTGGTGCCTCTTATGCTGCTTTCTCACCATATCCTTATTTTGGTGCAGATGCCTTTCCAAGATGGCTTTACCTCCAGCAGTATTCCAACCGGATCCTGAGGACCCTAACCCAGTCAGAGAGGAACCTGGTGCCTGGGCTGCAGCAGGTCAACTTTCATCGGATCCTAGCCCTGTTGACTGAGGTAACTTAGATTTTGTTTCAAATAGTTGATTTTGGCAGTATATCATCTAACCCTTCTTTTGCTGACTGTGTTTTACAGTCGATGCTGAGGGTAGACGGGCTCAAAACCCTATTTAGGAAGAAGCAGAAGGAGGTAAAAGACACATGTGCTAGGGCGACCCATACCGTTAACTCAGCTTAATATAGAAACACTTTAAATGAAATAAAGTCTAAAATCCATGAGATGAAACAAGAGAAGATGATTAAGGATCTCACGGCTGTTGTGGAGACAACTAAACACAAAGCCAATGGTCTTGAGCTGGAGCTAAAAAATGCTAAGTCAGATTTAAAG
Source organism: Chenopodium album (assembly GCF_948465745.1). NCBI lineage: Eukaryota > Viridiplantae > Streptophyta > Magnoliopsida > Caryophyllales > Amaranthaceae > Chenopodium > Chenopodium album. Next base: position 33,459,725 of record NC_137848.1, on the reverse strand, counting down.
ACCCTAGAGGCGGCTGATAACAATTGGCTAAAAAATGAGAAGGATTGCGAGGCATGAAGATGGCCTGGAATCTCGTTAATCCGGGCACAGACTGGGAGTACTACAATATGAGGTATTAGTATGCCACTGAATTATATGATGCCAAGACTTTAGGCATAGCGACACCGGCTCCATTTAAGGAGTGGGCCAATATTGCCTCGGATGATGAGGAAGAAGAGAAAAAGGAAGAGGAGCTCAAGGAGCAGAATAATCAGGCCCTAGTTAACTCTAACCAAGTTCAACCTGGACAAACTGAAGCAGAGGTCCCATCTGGTTAAGACTAGACGATGCCTCTATCCCAGTAATCCCAACATGCTTAGTATCTCTGCCGGCAAGTAGTCGTTTGCATTTTTGGCTTGTGTGCTAAGTATTTTAAATGTAGTTTAACAATTTTATCTTCCGGATGTAGATCTGGCTTGACAATCATTCACCTGGCCTTTTGGCCGAGTTCATTTTATGAAAGACATAGACTGAGTTGGTTTTATTAAATTTGCTTCAATTTTTGCAATTTTTGATTTGCCTTTACTACTACTGACAAGGGAATAATCGCGTCGTCAAACGACTATCCCTCGATCAAATACAATTTATACAACCTAAACAAACCTAATACGAGTATAAGGCAAGCATAGGGGTCGAACCACAGAGAACGATTAAACACTACCAAATGCTATCAACAATTAAGCTAGTCCGGAATAAGGGAAGGTAAACTAAAGGTCTAAACAAACTAAAACTAGAGATAAAACATTAAGGGAAATGGTTTAGGTATAGCATTCACTTGAACATAAACAAAAGCATAGAAGTTGAATTAATTATGAACTAAACATGCTCAAATATCGAAATAAAAGATCCAATCTAGCCGCCTTCCGGGGTCAATTGGCTTCTCCTAACATAGCCTCTATGTTTCCACATTAGAACCATATACTAGGAGGTACTATTAAATAACAATCGATACTAATGAACCTTAACTAAGTCAATTTCCGTTCCTTGTTAGCAAAGATTCACCTTTAATCAACTAACAACATGCATTTTGCAAGTAGATTAAAGAATATCAAGCATATAAAGACTTTAATCACAAATAAATCAACTCTAAACCTAGAACATGCTCAAGATCCAACTACACCACAACCATCCCCTCAATGGGGAAAATTACTCACTAATCATGATAATAACAAGATTAATCAACAAATAATCAAGAATCAACATGATCAACAAGCAATGAAGGAAAATCAAAATAAGCAATTAAAACTAAATACAAAAACAAAGAAAGAGAGAGTAAGAGATTGCTCATTAATTAAAGATGAAGATTTGCAAAGATTCAATCAAGCTCCTTCTTCAATATCCAAGTTCATCAATGGAAAAACCCTTACTTTCTCTCTCTAAACTACTCTAATTCTAATCTAAACCTAGAGAGAGAAGCTCTCCTAAAACTAATTAGAGAGTAGAATAATGGATAATAATTGTTCTCCTAATTACCCCAAAAATGGGTATTTATACTAACTTCATAAAACTAGGGAAAAATAGAAAATAAAAGAAGAAAAATAAATAATGAAAGAAAAGGAAAACAAAAAGAAAATAAAAAGGAAAAGAAATAAAAGAGAAAAGAAAATAAGAAAAGGAAAAGGAAAAGAAAATAAAATAAAATTAAAAGAAAAATAAAAATCCCCAAAATCCCCTTCTTCTTCTTCGTGGCTGCTCTCTGATCATCCAGCATCACCATCACGCATCATCAACCGCCATTCACCATCATCAATCATCACCGTCGATCAGCTTCAATCAATCAAGGCCGTTAAATTTTCATTAAAACTCGCGTGAGAAGCTCGTGATTAACCCACATTTGCGCGCCCGCGAAGACATCGTGCAGAGGTCGCGCAAATGCTACTGTATCATTCTGTTCTTTGGAGCCCAATTGTGTGCGCCTTCTGACAGGGTTGCGCGCCCGCGGAGGTCTGGGTAGCTGCAATTGCTGATTTGGGCAAATTCGGAGGTTCGATTGAAGCGGCTTCTCTGATTGGTGGGTAATGTTGTTTGCGTTCCTGTTGTTGTAATTAGGTGGATGTGGTTGAGATGGGTTTGCTGCGGTGAGTTGCGGTGGTGACTGCTGGTTGCTGGTGGTCGAATGGAAGCAGAGGTGGTGCGGTTTTGGTGTTGTTGATGCCGACGCTGCTGGGGCTTTATGGTGGCTGAGGGGTTTGTTGCTGATGTTGTGAGGTGGTGAGGGAGTGAGTGGTGGTTGGAGATGCTGGGGGTTTGCTGCTGTTGCTGTTGTTGGTGGTTGTTGTTGATGGCTGGTGGTTTTGGCAGTTGGAGGTTGGAGCAGGGGAGATGGTGAATTGAGGGAAGTTTGGTGTTTTGGTGTGGTGTAGGATAAGGAAAGGTGTGGTGTAGGATAAGAGTGCAGCAGGGGCTTGATGTTGAAAGCTTGTGAATTGTGCTCGTTTGGCATTTGACTCAACTTGGGACCCGAACGCGAATATGACTTTGAAACTCGGAACACACTTGAGCTTTGAACCTTAATACGATTGCAAACCTACACACAAAGAAAACCGAGGAGAGGATCGGGACATAAAATAAGATAAATAAAATAAAAAATAAATAAATAAAAAAATGAAAATAAATAAAGGACGAAATAAAATAAAACTAAGACAAATAAAATAAAATAAATAAAATAGAAATAAATAAAATAAAATAGGAAAAAAGACTAAAACTAATAAAATAAAGAAAATAAACTAAAACACACCAAAATTACCAAAATAAACTAGAGACTTTATTAAAGAGAAAACAAGAGAATAAAAGGTAAAATAAGGGAAAATAAACATGAAAATAACCTAAACACTACCCCTAGGAGTGACATAAATATCACTTATCAACTACATATATATGTTTGAATTTTGCCCAACTTATTAATTGCATACCATAACTAACTAACCGGCTGGCCTTTTGCCCCTGGGCGGCTGTGTGGTTGGTTTCAAACCTTGATTGATTGAATTGGGAACTTTTGATACTTTAAAGAGTATAAAATGTTCTTAAGTCAATCAATCATAGTAGTGATTGCCCCAAACCAAGTACAAAGCTGTCCAATAAACATGTTCTTATAACCTTGGTTGTATTCCTTTTATATTACTTAAGTCAAACAGCTATGAGTTAGCCAATTAAGTCAGTCAATTTTGGCCGTTTGTATATGTTTATAGAGCAATGTACCACCCAAATAGGAGATGTTCTCAGCGACGAATTCACCCAGATGGGCGTCGCCGAATGTCGTACTCATGTTGAAGCATACGGTTGAGTATTTTGATATCATCCGGCAAATGTCCTCATTATGTCGTCTAAAAACAATCGTTTAGCCGCTAAGATTTTAAACTTAGCTTATATATTTATGTTGGATTTGGCCGCCTGCACATTGCACTAGCGGCGTACCCATCGAGGGACGTCTGCAATTAAAACAATAAATAATTGAAAAAAGCAGCTTTTTCATTGATAGCTTTCTATTTATAAAAATTTGCAAGTTTTAGAAGTAGTACTTTTTAAAACTGTCTATGTTCTATGTTCTGGCTAGGTGCCTCCTATCGTCTGGGGTTTCCAGTCGGTAGGTGCCGCCTCTTACTTTTTCACAGATCCGATAAGCGCCTTCCTAATTGGTCATCAGCTTGCCTTGTTCGTTGGCCCTACCAGTTACCTCCATTTTCCGTAACACAAAGTCCGCAACTTTCAAGGGCTGTTTTTGTACTTTCTTGTTGTAGGCTCTTGTCATTCCCAGACGGTAAATCTCATGACGCAAGGCGGCATTGCCTTTGCACTCTAGGAGAGAGTCCAATGTCATCCGCATGGCCTTCTCAGTTTGCTTCTTCATCATGTAACATGACTCAAAGAGTTGGTTCATAGTGCTCAATAGGCATGAAGGCCTATGCACCATACACCATAAGAAATGGGGTTTCACCGGTTGTCTCTTTTTCAGTAGTTCGGATGGCCCATAGGACATGAGTTAACTCCTCTACCTAAAAGCCGCCAGCTCTTTCAATTTTCTTCTTGATATCGTTTGAGATTAGCTTGTTAAAGGCTTCAACTTGGCCATTTGCTTGGGGTCGATCGACTGATGCAAAACAATGTGAGATCCCTTGATCTCCCAGCTAATTTTTGAGGGTAGGCGTCTGAAACTGAGGGCCATTATCAAAGACCATATATATAAGTACCTCGAACCGGGTGATGATGTTCTTCCAGATGAAAGAGATGACATCATTTGTCTTTATGTTCTTGACCGCCTCTACCTTTACCCATTAGGTGAAGTAGTCAACAGCAACTAACATGTACCGTCGTCCGCCTGGCGCAGGAGTACACAAGCCCGGGATATCCATGCCCCATTTGGCGAATGGAACCTAGCTATAAATGGCACTCAGATCAGTAGACGGACAATGGATTAGCTTGCCGAATCGTTGACACTTGTCACACTTCTTCACCGTTTCCATGGCGTCCGCCTCAAGCGTGGGCCAAAAGTAGCCCTGCTGCCTGGCCCTAACTGCTAGAGCCATGCCGCCTATATCAGAGGCGTAGAAGCCCGAAAGTAATTCTTCCAGAATCCCTTGCCCCTTCTTACGGGTGATGCACTTTAAAGTAGGATTTAGAAAGCCCTTCTTAAAGAGTTCTCCATTTTTTCTTTCAAAGTTGGCTGCACACTTTTTCATTGTGACCATTTCTGGATACATACCCGGCAGGGTGCCGTATAGTAGATAGGTCCGGATGCCATCCATCCAAGTCGAGCTTCGGTCTAGAACTGCAATGGGATCTTCTTCCTTAATACTTTGTTTTTCCATTACTTCCTAGAAGACTAACCGAGGCGTATCACAAGAGGCGGATGACGCTAGTTTTGACATAGCATCCTCCTGATTGTTCTAAGACCTAGACACTTGACTTAGGTGAAATTCGTCAAGTGTCCCAGCTTCAGATTTAATCGGATGGGTGGCCTCATAATCACTGACGTGGGTTAAACCTAGGTCGTTGATTACTAAGATTCCCCGATAAAATAAAATTTATAAAACCAAACCCAACCCTATGTATAGGGGTAAGTCCGGGTCGAACCCAAGGGAATGTGGTAAATGCTAAAGTCTCTAGCTAAGCTATTCCGAAACCTAGGTAAGGGTTGGTCTAGCAAACTAAACAACGCAATTAAACGAATACAAGATTGATATAAAGGATGCTAGGGAATTAGGATCCACATGCACTCATGATAATCATATTAATTGGGCAAGAAATCGACCAAGCATACAATGTGAGGGAAAGCAACAAATGCAATCAAAATTACTTAAAGAGCTATTTCCTAGGGTCAAGCTAGATGTCGTTACAAATGACTTCAAAGGAAAATCACAAAACAAGATCAATCGATAATAATAGCTTCCAAATCAATTTCTCGTATCAATGAAAACTATTATGCAATCTAGCTTGATAGTTAAGATTGATCACTCCTCAAGATATCAAACACATGAACAAATTTCACCAACCAATTTAATCACAATGATGATCAATCAAAATCCCCCCATTAGCCATGAATTATCACTCATACATGCTTCACCCTATACCTAACAAGTAATCTACTCACTACACATTGCAAATTTGAATAACAAAACTAATCTAATCACAAATTTCATCATCAACATTGTATTCAAAATATGCTCAAACTTATCAAAGTTCAAATAAAAAAAACAACAAGTAATTCAATCAAATTCAAGAATCAAACATAAGATTACATTAAAGAGTAACAATTCTTACAAAACTTTGAACAAAATCAAAGAGGAAGAATATTGAAAGTAGCATTCATCAAATTCACCAAGTTTCTCTCTCTGAAATCTAAGAATAAAAGCTTCCCCAATTTAAGCTTCTCTCTCTAAAATCTAATTCTAAGCTAAATCAAAACTCATACACCCTCTAAAAATGAAGAAATTCTATATATAGTAAAACTAACAATGGATAAGTTAGTTGAACGTCCAAAAAGAACCCCAAATGGCGCGACCTCTCCTTCATAAGCACGACCGCTAAAAAATGGGTATGGAACAAGGGAAGAGGAGGTGCGCGGCCGCACCTCACACCTGCGCGGCAATTCATGAAGTAAGAAAATCCCATAAAGGAAAGTAAATCATGAAGTAAGAAAGGATAAAAGAAACTAAAGGAGAAAAGACCAAACCAAGAATGGAAAGCTATGAAAATAGGGTAAAAATGTCCTCAAAGACTACCCTATGAGTGCCATATATGTCACTCATCATGAATGCAAGGGAGCATTTACAGTGGTTTGCTGCTTACTGTGGTGGAGTATGAGTTGGTTGTTACTAGATGTGAAATGGGCTGGATAGGGGAGCAGCGTGGCTGGTGATTAAGTGAGAAGATAGGGAGCAGGGGAGTTTGGTGAGTGTGGCTGCGATAGCCTGGTGGAGCAGCTGCTGCGCTTGGCGGCTATTTGGTGGAGCTGGCAGCATGCTTTTAGCATTTGACTCAACTGGAACCCGACCTCACTTGACATGAAACCCGAACCCCTATAGAACAAAACTGAGGAAAGGATTGGGACAAAGAATAAAATAAAATGAAAACAAATAAACTAAAATGAAATGAAATAAAGAGACACAAGACTAACTTAAAATAAATAACAAAAATGATAAAAGTTAAATAAAAATAGAAATAAACTAAAAACTAATAAAATAAACAAAACCAAAATAAAAATATAATCAAGGAAAATGAACAAAATAAAATAAATAAAGCAAATAAAATACGAAATAATCTAAAAGCTGGCTAAATAAAGAAATCAAACTAAAACATAATAATATTATAAAATAAACTAGAAACTTTATTTAATAGAGAAAAAGAGAATAAAAGGGAGATATAGAGAAAATAAATACAGAAAAAGACTCTAAAGCTACTCACTAGTCGAGATGATTCTATCGTTCTGCGATGGTTTTGGAAAGATAAGAATCCGTACGGAATCTGATTTCCAATCAGATTTGGTTAACCAAATATTTGTCAATATTCTATTTTGATCGGGATTAGGTTCATAAAAAAAATGTTTTATTCAAAGTCAAATTCTTTAAGGGGAAAATATAAATTGGAACCTTTTAGAGGATTCTAGAAGCTTCTAATGAATCCTGATGGATTTCAAATTGAAAACAACTTTCTATATGATTCTAAAGCTCATAATAAATCCTAATTGGCTTAGGAATGGGATTAAGGTAATTGGACCCTCCACATGATCATTGGGCCGTATGCAAGACTCAGTTCGGGATCGGTTTATTATTTTAATTTAGCCATAGCTCACCCATTATAAGTCGGATATGGGGTTATAATATATCATTGGAAAGCTCTTTTCAAGACTCATCCAACTAAATAGTAATTGGACCGATATCATGGACCAAAATAAACTAGTTTGGACGTTTTTCATAGAGTGGACATGAAATGAATAATTTTAAAGACACAAAATGAACGATTTTGGCTTAAAATATTTAAGGAAAGGTTAGAAATGGTCAAAGCTTAAGGGGAAACCACGAAACTCTTGAACTCTTCTCCTAACTCGATAATCAAAGACATGAAAAGTACTCATCACCGGGTTTGGTTTTTTGAGAGACATAATCAAGTGTCTACACATATATAAGCCCTGCTTATTAAACTCATGCTTCCTTCATACTTGAAAATAAAACATACTTCCATGATTCATACATATTCAACTTATATCATGCCTCAATGACCATGTTCACATGCTTGCATAATAATTCATGATCAAACAACATCTAATCCAAGCATTTAATCAACCAAACTTGCTACTATTTCATCCCTTGAAACATACGTTACATTCTGATCATGATACTTGAAAGAAATGGTGTCCTTAAAACAATTTTATTATTTCGATAGAGGGTTCGGAATTATTAGAAAGCTAATTATTCAGTGAGCTCAAGTGATCGGAATGCCTAGCTAGAGGTCGCTGCCGATCAAAAATATTAATGCATAATTAATGTTACAGCTTAATATAGAATGAACCCTTCGGGTCACACCCAATCGAGTAACCGATCTGCGACGATGAGTTAATCTGAAGGATTAAACGAGTCATTAGAGTATTACGAACAAAGACATTGAATTCCGAGCTTAAAGCGTCGAAATTGATCGTCGTAAGTCGAGTCGATTTTAAGAATCGACGGAGACGAGAAAAATAATCAAATAAATATATCGTGCTAAAATTACAAGGATAGCACGATCCCTAGCCAAGCCTCGGATTGAAGGCAAGTGGCTAGGGGCTACAAGCCACAAGGCACCAAGCCACCGCAACCCTCGTAAGGCCTAGCTAGGCTGGCCGAGGCTTGAGGGGCTGGCGGGGGCTGCTCGTGTGCCTGCGCGCCACAAGTCGGGCTGCCTAGCAAGTCCAGCAAGCAAGCCGAGCTTGCGAGGTGCGTTGCTGGGCTTCTGCTGTTGCTGCTTGCTTGCAGGCGCTGCTCGTGGGCTTACGGCATGGTGGCAGGCCCAACCAAAAGAAGGGCTGCCACTTCGGCATGCCTTAGAGCCCAAGGGTTGAGTTTTGTCTTCTTTATGTTGAACAAGTGTGCCATGCACATGGGGTTGGTAGGTTTATGCATGCCCCCCAAGGATGGGTTAGTGGTCTTTACCTACTCCCTTCTTATGTGATGACACTTGTCATTTGATTATTGTTTCATGACATTTAATTTAATTTTGAATTAAATTAATTGCTTACTTTTCTCACTCTATCATTTCTCCTACGTGGAAAGATGATTGAAGTTTTTGGGAACATTTGCCTATAAATACCAACCTTAAGAGTTGGGATTACTCACTTGAGTTGAACTCAATAAGGCATCTCGGTAATAGTGAGGTTTAAAGTATAGTTGCTGGAACTTTGGAAGAATAGTGGATTAATTATGATTATATATTTTTATTTGTAGGAAGTTTCTAGCTAGGTGATTTCTAGCGAGTGTGGCCGAGTTTAGGCACTATTCAAGGTACGTATGCACATAAGAATATTTGTGTATGCGTAGTATTGTTAGGTTTTGTGATGTCCAACACCAAGCGAAAACAAAACCCAACCCCAAGACCCGTATATAAATAAATGCAACTAAATACTAGCATATTAATTAACAACATAATTAATAATATAATTAATTAGCTAAGAAGAAAAGACGATCATACCCTTGATGCGTGCTTCACTCTTTCTTAGAGCTCGGACTTGAAAGCGTCTAGCCCCGCAAATGCGCAAGCCTCCAACGTCTTACACCCTCGAGACCGACCCGAACGACCCCTACCCCGAAGCTTTGTCGAGGGTAGACCAAGAAAGACTAGAGTATTAGGAACTTTAAGGTTTTCTCAGGTTTAAAAGCCTTAATATTATCTTTAAGTGGGTACTTAAAACTCTTTCAAAAAAACTTAATTTTCATGACTTAAATAAAATTCCAGCATACTTATTTAATATGAAACATCAATAATAAACTAGGAAATCATGTTTAAATCGTCAAGAACCTATTTCCTTTTATGGGTAATCAAACCCTAGTATAATAATTAAAAAGTAGTGTGCATAATTAAATGAGGGATTAAAACTCTTTAAAAACACATTCTAGTCATTAATTTAACAACCATAACAATTTAGGATCAAACCCTAATCATAAACTTTAAATTCCCAAAATTCTAGGGTTTGTAAATTGGGGTTTTTAATTGAATAAAAATCTGAAAATTACAATAATAAATTAACAACATCAACTATCCAAAAACAACATAAAAATATAATTTAAATCATGCTTTGAATTAATTAAAACAAGCTTAGAAATTAAATTAAGAGAAAATGGTTATTTTTTAATACCTAACAAAAAAAGGAGAGAAGAGAGAGGAAGGATGGCGGCTGGTGATTGCCGGTGCTACTGTTGGTTGTCGTTGGTCGAAGGTGGCGCTTGTGGTTGCTGGTGGTGCGTGGAGAGGAGGAGGGAGTGGCGTGGGAAAGGAGGAGAAAACGAGGAAAAAGAGAGAGAGAGAAAAAAAATAAGAGGAAAAGTGTAGGGTTTTGTAAAATTTGACAATTTGTTTCTTGAGTGTGAAATTCTTGAACTGTTGGGGTATTTATATCCTCTTTTAGAAACAAAAGCACTTATTTACAAAACTGAGATTACTAATCCTACTCCTCGAATTCTCTTTTGAGGCCAACTTGTTGGACCTTTAAAACTATTTTATTTCCAACTAGTTAGTCAACTTCTTTGAGTGACGTTGACCCAATTTAAAATACTTTATTGCCCCTATTAATAACTCATATTATTTTATATACACTTTTTTTTTTGAGGGAAATCGTTAGCAAAAAATTTATTATTTTATACACACTTATTTACATTTAAGAAATTAATTTATTTAAAATGAAACGAATCATTTTAATTTATAAATAGAATTAATATATATATATATATATATATATATATATATATATATATATATATATATATATATATATATATATATATATATATATATATATATATATATATATATATATTACAAAAATACGGAGTATTACACATTGGAAGTGAAAATTGACATTATGCGTTTAGGGAAAAGAAAAAGTAGGGAGCCGCAACCAAGTTTTAAGGAACTTGTAAACTGTTCATGGATCATTTAAGGCAACCACGATAAGGGACAACTCGAAAGGAAACAACGATTGACTCTTAAAGGTTACACTCCATTCATAATCTATGAGATTACGAAATCCATAGGGTTCAGAATCACGAACGAAGGATCGGGGATGATGGTACGAAGTGAGTCATGGAGTCACATTCACCCATATTGGCCTCTACTCGATTCTTATGGTGAAAAGTATTTCCTGCAATCTCATAGGCATGCAAACAAAGAATCAATTTGCTCTAAACTAAATTAAGCTAAATTGTTTGAATATTAATGCACACATAATTCTAAATATTATTAGTGACCACTTGATTAAACAACAAGATTAAAAAGGAACCTAAACCGGTCGTCTAAATTATCTTATTAGTCGTGATTTTCAATTACATTTTCCATTTAAACATGCAATATAGTGATCAATAATATATAAAAGAAGCATTAATATTAGAAGCAATTTAACCATAATATACTTAGTCAAATCATCAAAAGCATAATAATAAAACATAACATGATCATAGCAATAAAAATAAAAATAATAATAAGTAATTGAATAAATTAGTCACTTTCCATGCTTCTTTAAATTGCTACATCATGAATAAAGCGTTAGTAACTTCATAGAATAATTAATGAATTTGAAATTAAATTAAATAATAGAAGAGTTGATTTAATCCAAAACCCTCATTTGGTTCTACCTTTCACGTATTGGTTTTAATATGGAACTTTGGGTATTGTATGGACTCCTTGCAGTGCTTAGAGGATGTCTGATTAAAGAATAATAATTATAAGTATGAAAGAAGGAAGAGAGAATTCGGTCATTGCAAATATGAATAACAAAACTAACACTACTAAAATTCGGTCAAATTGCGACCGTTTTACTACGACTGTCATTAAAACGTTCACAAACTATGAAATTTGCGACCGTTTTAAACGCGGTCGCTGATTTTGCGACAGTTTTCAAAGCGGTCGTAGATTTGCGACCGTTCTGCAACCGACATTTAGCTATTAAACCGTCACAATGGTATTTTTACATTTTTAAAAAATAAAATAAGCGTGTATAATAATTCAAAATATAAATAACCTAGTTGCGACCGCTTTTAGCGGTCGCATAAGTCACAAATTGCGACCGTTTATGTGTCGGTCGCAAATTCGCTAAAAGCGGTCGTAAAAAGGTTAATTTTTTTTTAATAAAAAAAGGTTATAAAAGGGTGGTCAACTCAGATCCCAACCCTAATTCTCATTGCTCACGCCTCTTCTTCTTTCTTTTCTCTCTCTTCTCGTGCTCTATTATCTCTTCTCCTCTTTCCTTTCTCTCTCTTCTCTTTCCTTTCTTCTCTTTTGCTCCTCCGTTCTCTTTAACACTGCTAGCCCGCCAATCCTCCTCACCCTAATTTTCTTCTTTGCTTGCATTCTTCACCGAGCAATAAATGAATTTTGCGTTATTCAACGAGCTACATACAATTTATGGTGTTAATGGTCAAATTCAACCATAAAAATTCCAGATCTGGAGTTTATATGGTCGAATTTGACCATATAAACCCAAAGAGGAAGAAATATTGTAAAAGGTATGTTGTTTTTTCTTGAAATTTTGTTTTTTTTTTGTTTATTTTCAATTTTTATGGGTTTAATTCGTTTTTTGTTCGATTTTTTGGTCGAATTCGGTCTAATTTATGCGCATTTAATTGTTTTTTGCGATTCAATTTATGTGGGTTTTATTTCATTCGATTTTATTTATGTGGATTTGATACTTGTTCGAATTTGTATATGTGGGTATAATAGTTGTTCGATTTTATTTATGTGGGTTTAATTTTTTGTTTGTTTTTGTTTATTTTCAATTTATGTGGGTTTTAATTTTTTTTTGTTCGATTTCTTGGTCGAATTTTTTGGATTTGATTTTAGGTCGAATTTTTTGGTCGAATTGTTCTTCATTTTGGGTTTGGTGCATTTTCGTTAATTTCGGTTTGATTTTTTTTAAAGGTATGTTGAATTTTTTGGTCGAATTGTTCTTCATTTTTTTCGGTTAGATTTTTGTAAATTTTCGTTTTGAATTTGTGTTTGCTTTTTGTTAATTTTTTGTTTGATATTTGCGGTATTTTTGCTTTTAATTTTGATTTATTTTCTGCTGGGTTTCATTTTATTAATTAATTTTTGTGGTTTCTTCTTGTAAATTGGATTTTTGTGGTTTGTTTTTGGGTTGAATTGATTTAGGTTTATTTTTGGTTTGCTTTGATTTCTAGATTTTGGTTTTGATTGTTTTTGTTTTTTTTTTCAAACTTTTAGCGACCGCTTTAAGCCGTCGCAAATCAACAACTTTGCGACCGCAACAATACCAGTCGCAATTAATATAAATTACGACCATTAATGTAACGGTCGTTGAAAATAAAGGAAATAGTCGCAAATAAATTGCGACCGTCAATCAGTCGCAATTTTGACTTTTTGCGACCAAGTGAATAATGACTACAACGTTACGACCGTTGACGGTCACAATTATTTTTAGCGAACGTTTTTGCTATTTTCAACGTCTGTTAGAGACGGTCACAATTTAGCCGAATTTTAGTAGTGTAATCTACAAATTTCATCATCAACATTGTATTCAAAATATGCTCAAACTTATCAAAGAACAAATCAAACAAACAACAATTAATTCAATCAAATTCAAGAATAAAACATAAGATTGCATTAAAGAGTGAAGAATTCATTCAAAACTTTGATCAAAATTAAAGAGGAAGAAGATATTGAAAGTAGCATTCATCAAATTCACCAAGTTTCTCTCTCTAAAATCTAATTCTTAGCTAAATCAAAACTCACACACCCTCTAAAAATGAAGAAATTCTATATATAGTAAAACTAACAATGGAGAAGTTAGTTGAATGTCCAAAAAGGACCCCAAACAGCGCGACCTCTCCTTCACAAGTGCGGCCACTCAATAATGGATACGGAACAAGGGAAGAGTAGTTGCGCGGCCACACCTTGCACCTGCGCGGCCGCGCCCCTAGGAGGGCACTTCCCTCTAGTGCGGCTGTTGATGCTCCGTGCGCTCCACTTGATACATGTTGGGGGAGGCAGTCACTAGAGGCCTTCACGGTGGGTTCAACACCGATTTTGATGTCCACGCAGCATGAGAGCGCGACCATGAAGACTTGGCTTTTGCACTCCTTCACTTTTGAGCTTCAAGAGGAGGAACTGGCTTGCACCTTTAGCTTTGCAAATCCCGAGAGAAGGTCATTTGGATCCTTAAACGTCACCAATTCCCTAAAATTCAAGAAAGGCAAACAAATAAAGGAGAAAAAGCAAAATCAACCAAAAAATGCAAGAAAATGGGAAAACAACTAAAGAAAACACAAAGTAGAGAAATATCAAATAAAATTAAAGAAAAGGAGATAAAAGAGATATAAAAACAATTAAAATTCATCCTAAAAGAGGTCAAATGAGTTCCATAATGACACTCATCAGTCACCATGGTGTTGGCTAACGACCAACTGAGAATCAAAGCTGGTGTCAATTTTTGTTTCTCCTACCGCCTTGCACATGCGGATGCCGGCTAGCAAGGCTTCGTACTCTGCCTCATTATTTGAGGCCTAGAACTTGAATTGTAGTGCATATTCATTCTTGTTCTCTTTAGGAGACTGACATATAACTCCTGCACCACAGCCGTTTTGATAGGAATGATGTCATTCAAACAAGTGTATTATTCCGATAGAGGGTTCGGAATTATTAGAAAGCTAGTTATTCAGTAAGGTCAAGTGATCAAAATGCCTAGCTGGAGGCCGTTTCCAATCAGTAATATTAATGTATAATTAATATTACAGCTTATTCTTGACTGAATTCTTCGGGTCACACCCAATCAAGTAACCGATCCGAGACGATGAATTAATCCGAAGGAATTCATGAGTCGTTCCAAGTATATAGAAGTGTAGGACATGCATGTTAACCAAAATCACAAGGAATCCATCTCCTAAAGTTGTTGAGAAAAATACTACATTGCTTGATTTAGTGCATAGTGACTTGTATGATTTTTACAACACACCTTCTTTAGGGAATAAGAAATATTTGGTAACATTTATTGATGATTTTTCAAGGTTTTGTTATGTCTATTTATTATTCTCTAAAGATGAAGCGCTTCACAAATTTAAAATCTACAAAAGTGAAGCAGAATTGCAAACTAATGGAAAGATTAAAAAGCTAAGAACCGATAAAGGAGGTGAATATTATGACCCAAGTTATTCCCAATCTTTAGGCTTAATACATGAAACAACCGCGGCATATACAACACAACAAAATGGTGTAGCGGAAAGGAAGAATAGGACACTAGAAGAAATGGTTAATTCTATGTTGTCATATTCGGGTTTAAGTGATGGATTTTGGGGTGAAGCCGTTTTAATGACTTGTTACGTGTTAAATCGTGTTCCCATGAAAGGGAAAGATATTACCCCATATGAGCTATGGTATAAAAAGAAACCAAACTTAAGTCATCTCAAAGTTTGGGGTTGTAGGGCAATTGTAAAAGTGCCGGAACCTAAACGTAAAATTTTAGGTGAAAGAGGACTTGAATGCATTTTTATAGGATATTCGGAACATAGTAAATCCTATAGGTTCTATGTAATAGAGCAAAATGACTTTTGGTCGGTTCAACCATGGAGTCAAGGGATTCATTGTTTGATGAAAATCGATTTTCTTCAATTCCTAGACCAAAGGATATAACTCCAAATACCAATGCTCAAATTAAATTTTTGAACAAGGTTTCATTGATTAAGAGGGGGATAACAAAAATCATTTAGAGGAGGCATCTACATTATCATCACAACTAAGGAGAAGTAAGAGGCCAAGGAAAGAAAAATGTTTTGGCTTGGATACTCATGTGTACTTGGTTGAAGGATCAAGGGATGAAGTTTCAATACAAAATCCATACATTTTGAATGTGGAATATGATCCTTTAATATATGAACAGGCTATGAAGTCTCGGAATGCTCCATTTTGGAAGGAAGCAGTTAATGATGAGATGGATTCCATCATGGGAATCAACACTTTGGTGTTAGCTAATTTACCACCTAATTTTAAATCAATAAGGTGCAAGTGGATATTCAAAAAGAAATTGAGGATTAATGGAATTTTTGAAAAGTTCAAGGCCCGGTTAGTGGCACAAGGTTTTACACAAAAGCCTGGTATCGATTATTTTGATACATATGCACCGGTAGCTAGAATCTCAACTATTAGATTGTTAATTGTACTTGCGGCAATTAAGAATTTAGTGATCCATCAAATGGATGTCAAGACAGTATTCTTGAATGAAGATTTGAAAGGAGTTTATATGCGACAATCGGAAGGGTTTGTTGTGGAAGGCCAAGAGGCAAAAGTTTGCAAGTTAATTAAATCACTGTATGGGCTAAAATAGGCACCTAATAAATGGCACCAAAAATTTGATGAGGTTGTGTTGTCTAATGGATTTAAGTTGAATAATTATGACAAGTGTGTGTATAACAAATTTGATGACAACGGTCAAGGTGTCATAATTTGCCTATATGTAGATGACATGTTGTTCTTCGGAACAGATTTGTCACAAGTTGAGATGACAAAATCCTTCCTTAGTTCTGAGTTTTCCATGAAAGACATGGGAGAAGCGGATGTCATCTTGGACATAAGAATAAAGAGAGAAAAAGGGAAGTTGATCTTGTCATAGTCTCATTACATTGAGAAAGTGCTCAAGAAGTTCAATGTTATTGAATGTTCGACCTTTCTTTATTCAACACCTATGGATTCTAGCATAAAGTTGGTACCTAATGAAGGTAATGCAGTTTCACAACTGGAATACGCTAGATTTATAAGATGTTTGATGTATGCCATGACAAGTACTAGACCGGATATCGCTTATGCGGTTGGTCAATTAAGCAGGTTCACTAGTAATCCTAGTATGTTACATTGGCAAGCGATTCGTCGTTTGTTTAAGTATTTGAAGAAAACCATGGATTATGATTTGTGCTATAGTGGATACCCTTCGGTTGTTGAAGGTTATTCGGATGCAAGTTGGATATCAAATAGAGATCATTCATCCACAAGTGGATCTGTATTCCTATATGGGGGAGGTGCCATATCATGGGCATCTAAGAAGCAATCTTGCATTGCTGATTCTATAATGACGTTGGAGTTGATTGCATTACATTCCGCTGGTAAAGAAGCAGAATGGTTAAGGGATTTTATGCATGAGATTCCTTTGTTGCAAAAGCCAATATCGCCAATTATGATACATTGCGATAATAATGCTACTTTGGCTAAGGCATATAGCCATGTGTATAATGTTAAGTCAAAGAATATTTGAGTGCATCATAGCTATATCCAAGGGCTTATCAAGATTAGTGTGATAACTATTGATTATGTTCAAACGAATTTCAATCTAGCTGATTGTTTCACCAAGGCATTGGCTAGAGATGTGAATTATAGGATGGCAATCAATTTGGGATTGGAGCCCTAATTAATTACCAATGAGGGAGTCTTAACTTAACGCCAATAAGACGTTGGATCTTAAGTTCAATAAGATTAACTTTCTTATTTGGTAATTGGGAACTTGTTTAATTATCCAAGGTAAAGTTCCGGTTTACTGTGATGAAAAGAGGTTGTTTTTCAACTTAATAGAATTCCTGATATATTACTTTTGTCACAGAAGCATGTTTGGAAGTCTACCTATATAAGTACGAAGTTTAGCTGCTTCAAGAAGCTATTTGGGCGTAGTTTTGAAGTACTTACAAAAAGATAGGGACACATGGCTTTACGTGTCAAGTATAATTGTAATCAAGTAATTTATCTTGTGTGTGTAATATCTTCATGAATTCATTATTTATTGCTTTTGGTTCAATCGTTTTACGACACCGAATGAATACAGATTCTTAGAATGTGTATTGCACTAAGTGGGAGTTCAAGTCTTTGTACACTTTCATTTATGCATAAGATTGCCTTTATGATGATGATGTTTTGGAATGAATCTAGATTTATTCTCTAAAAAGGGGAGGATTAATTTAGAGAATGGGAAACAAAAATCATGTTAATTAATTAATTTACTTAAGTAATGGTGTTGTGAATTAAATAAATAAGATTATTAAAACAATAAAATTGGTAAAAAGGATATCAGTATTATGGTGAAGAAATAGCAGCACTTGCGTCGGTTTAAAGAATTAAGGCTGCCATTGTTCAGCTGCCCGATCTGGGTGGTGCTGGCCCGACTGAGCGCGATGGTGAAGTCTTTATGTTGCTCAGCTGCCTGGTCAGGCAGCCACCGCCTTACTGGGCGCGAGGGAGATGAAGGAAATTGATGCCCTGCTACCCGGTTCTGGGTTTCACCGCCCTATTGGGCGCGAGAAGGCTTCATGGATTTTGTGGTTTCATCGCCTGGTAAGGCCACCACCGCCCAACCGGGCACGAAAGCCTTCAATATTCGTCAACCATATTAGCCTAGTCGGGCGGTGGTCGGCCCGATCGGGCGCGTACTGTTCCTGCTTTGAAGTGACGGTTATTTCATCAGTTCTTGATATTGTTTGGCGTTGATATTGCTTTAGTATATACAGTATATGTTTATTAACATATGATGTGACATATCAAGAAGAAAAGTCAGTTTTTCCTTTTTCCTTCTTGAAACCATTTGCAAGTTTAATTGATCATCATCATAATTCTCAAATTTTGTTTTACATTTGACCACAAATATACTGCACACTATTGTGGCTGTCTTTGTTGTATCTCCTAGTAATTTTGTGATACCCAGTGTGTTTAATCAGGGTCTAAATATTACTTTGGGAAATTGATCTCATTCGGGCCTCAAAGTGTAAATTTGTTCAAAATTCGTTGTGATTTATGTGATCCGGTAATAAATTTCCCCAACAGTTTTTGAGTTTGGAGCAACATGATTGGACCAACTGATCCTTTCTTTGGAACACCCGCTCCATAGTCTCTAGAAAGTCACTCCATTCCATAGAAGCAACATACAAATTTCGAGCATCAATCTTCATTGATTTATTAGCTTTTTAATCTTAGTCATTCATTTCTAATCTAAGGGATATATGCTTTTAGGGCTAAGCTAGCTACCTATATGAAGGGGGATTTAATTTGAATATAAGAACAATCATTTGCCTATTTTCGAATCTTGAAAGAGAATTTTGTCTCTCCTTAATAATTTGGATGATTATTGCAAACCTTTAAACTTTTTTCCCAATCATGCTTAAACTTTGTGATAAGTTTATATTGAAACTAACCCTAATTACATTCAACTTTGTGATTATTAGTGTAGTAAGAATCTAATTTTATTGCTTATCTCCACATAGTTGCACAATTTTATATAGGAAAATTGTCACAATTAATCACAACTTTGCTCTATCCGCCAATATTAATCCCAACTTCAGTTTATTCACTATCACTCTCAACTTTGTACCCTATTAATTTTTATCACCCCAATTAAGTGACTTGAAACTGGATAATGAGGTAAACCATGCTTACTTGGGATTACTTGTACACATGTCATAACCTGATTGGTTAAAAAGTTAAAAAAAATCAAAATCAAAAAATAAAAATTAAAAATAAAAAAAAAACCAAAACCACCCATCGAGACAACGACAGCCCGCAGCGCAGCCTAGCCAACCCCCTTCCCCCGGAGCGCCGACCACCACCAATACCCCCTTTCCCTGTTGTGGTGTCGTTGCTACCCCATCCACTGCACACGTGCCCCACCTACCTAGCCCTAATCGGCAGTTTCCTCACCCAAAACAACCCCCCGAAGAACGACCACCAAAATTGGCCACAAATGGCCAAAATCGGCGAGTTTTTTGGCTGAATGGTTGATTTCAACCCTAAATCGGTCAATTTTGCCCGTTAGAGGCCAATTTTGTGGCTGATTTTGTTGTCGATTTCGTGGCTAATGGTTGGGATTTGGAGGATTTTGGCTGGTTTGCGTGGTGATTGAAGGGGAAAGGGAAGGTGGTCGGATCAACACCGGCACCGCGGTAGGGGAAGGGGGAATGGTCGGCGACCAGCGCTCTAGGGGAAGGGGGTTGGGTTAGCCTGGCCGTGGGTGGCAACGGTTGGGTATGAGTGGTTTTGGATTTTTTGTTTTTTATTTTTTATTTTCATTTTTAAAAATTCTTTTTAATATTTTTTTTAAAATTCGGACCTATCACGTGTTGACACGTGTCTAGTAACCTCCTACATCAAGTTGGATGACCGGTTGGGGGTGATAAAAATTAATTGGGTATAAAGTTGTGAGTGATAGGGAATAAATTGAAGTTGGGATTAATATCGGTGGATGGAGCAAAGTTGGGATCAATGGTGGCAATTTTTCCTTTTATATAAAGATTTCATGGGGTTTGTATATATTATTGAAATGCTCATTCTTATGATCATTAAATTTATATCAGTTTGGTATCAAGATCCTAGAAAAACCGTATACTTAAACTTCATATCTCCCTCTCTTAGATCCAAAATCCAAACTTCCCCCTTCTACATCAAACTACAAATTTCTAACCTCTATATATTGAATCATAAATGTATAATTATGGAGTCCTTCATGAAGATTCTAGGCTGGAAGATTTAAAAGAAAAGAAGGATAGAGTAGACGAAGTATAGGAAAGAAATTGGATCATGGGAAGTAAAGCCTAGAAGAAGGAGAAATCCAAGTGTTAAGTTTTCTAATGAAGATTATACCACTTTCCTCATTGGAGAGGAACATCCAAGCCTCCAAGAGTCCAAGGTACCAACACCATAAATACAATCTTAATCGAGGTTTCAAGTTGAAATCTAATACCCCGACTTTGAATGTAATCTTCACCCTAATGAATTTCTTGATTGGTTAGTAAGAAAAACACATGCATAGGGCCATTGTGCATAGAAAATATTTGCAAGATGCTTACCTTAATCTTTGAATGATGATCTAAGCAAGTAGGGGCCATATTGGTTGAGAAATACCCTAGGGAGTTTGAGAAGCTTTTATGTTAAGTGGAAGTACCGGAACATTAGATTGCTAGATAAGTTGGTGGACTTGAGAGAAAACTTAACAAAAAGGTTGATATGTATGCTCATGGTAGCTTTGACCATGTGGCATGTGATACAAAAAGCCTTCTAAATTGAGAAGAAGGCTAAGGGTTAGGCCTGTACAAAACTATCCGAGAATCCGAAAATCCGAAAATCCGAAAATCCGATCCGCAACCGATCCGAGTTTTCATTTCGGATCGGATATCCGATCCGAAAAATCGGATATCGGATACGAATTCGGATACTGGTTTTCAAATTTTCGGATATCCCATATCCGAAAATTTTCGGGTATCGGATATTGGATATCGGATATCCGAACTAATATCCGAAATTAAAACTTAGGTGGTCTTTTGATAATTTAATTTGCAAAAAAAGACTACAATGCTCATATATATTGTACAGGAACGTCAGGAAGGCTTAATGTTACAAAATTGATATAATTAATGAGATTTATTAGATAAGCATAATCAACTTTTTAATATTATCGGATAATGGATATCCGAAATATCCGATCCGAATGATTTCGGATATCGGATATCCGAAATTTTCAGATCGGATTCGGATATCAATTTTAGATATCCGAAGCTTCGGATATCCGATCCGAAATCCCATTTCGGATCGGATATCCGATCCGTGAACAGGCCTACTAAGGGTAGCTTTGAATTGAGAAGAAGGCTAAGGGTATGCTCATGGTAGCTTTGACCATGTGGCATGTGATACAAAAAGTCTAATGGGTATTCTAAGGGTAGCTTTAACAACCCATTTGTTTTGAAGAATGAACAGTCCAAAGTTAGTTCTAAGGATTACAAAGGCAATATGATCTTGTTTGGAAGATTTTTGACAATTTTTTATTCTTATTAAGAAATATGTACGGAAATTATCAATAACATATAAACATATTAATTTTTATTATAAGTAAATGACAAATAAATGAAGTGAATTGTGAGTGTTGTCTTTTATAGGTTATGTGAATTCAAGTGACAATATTTCATAAATCCTAGGTAAGTGGAGACATTTTAATCGTGGCCTATTCCTACTCTCCTGATCTCCTCATTCAAGCTTGAAATTTTCATGACCTGGCTACGTTTTATTGGAGATTTGTGAAGAATAATCTTGGCTCAAGTCACCAAATGCACGAAGAAGGAGACTTTTGAGTGGACATCATCATCTCAAAGGACTTTTGAAACCCTAAAGAAAAAAAATTATGTGAAGTTTCAATCTTGGCTCTCCCCAGTTCGATCAACCGTTTGAAGTAGTAGAATAGGATGATAGAGGAGTTGGAGTTGAGGCGGTGTTTGTTCAAGGATGAAGACCAGTTGCTTATTTTAGTGTGAAACTTGACAGGGACAGGACAAGGTGTAATACTTATAACATGGAGTTTGATTATATAGTGAGAGCTCAGGTTCATTACTTGAAATCAAGACCCTTTGTATTTCATTATTATAATAAATCACTCAAGTATATCAAAGGTTTTCGTAATCCTGATCTTGTTATGCATGCCAAGTGAATTAAAATTCTTCGACCTTTTATTTTTGATGTAAGCGTTTAAAGAAATTGCACGGTGAAGATAACTAGTTGGTACCAATATATAGTCTTATCATAAAAGGAACAGATAACTAGTTGTGAATTTGGCAAAGGAAATACTTTTGTCAAAATTGAACTAATTCGAATTAATGATCCTCAATTACAAGCATAGAACCTTTTCGATTCATAAAAGGTTTATCCTTCATTCTTTGCCTATATCTAACTATTATACCATCCTCAATCATTCTACATGTTTCTTCATTGAGCTTATTTGCGTTTCCATTGCAATGTAAGGCATCAAGAACCAACTTGTAAGTGTATTCCCTCGGAATCAAACCTCCATCCACCAGCTCCACAAGAAATTCCCAAGCCTCAGACGCCCTCTCGACTTCACACAAAGCATGAATGATAGGTGTGTAAGAACTAGTCGTGGGAGTTCCATGATTCAGCTCTTGCATTCTTCGCAACATCTCAATAGCCTTATCGATCTCGTTCACAACACTATAGTACCTAATAAAAGAGTCATACGTAACTCGATTTGGTAAACAACCCCTCTTAGTCATATCTTCCAAGAGCTCAAGAGCTCTTTCAATCCTATTAGTCTTACAACACCCGTCAATTAAGCTATTGTAAGTGACAATATCAGGAACAAAACCCTTAAACAACATTAGACGAAGCAGATGATTCGCTTCCCACAACCTCCGCCTGATCGCCTTCCTACACCCGGTCTGCAGGGCATACTTGCAGTAAGAGCTTATCAAAATTGTGTAGGTGTACGTATCAGGCGGGCAATGAAACCCGGGTAGCTCCATTTGCTGCAGCAAACTCTTAGCTTTCACAAAGAACCCAACTCTACAAAGAGCCAAAATGACAGTATTATAAGCATAAACATCAGGTTTACAGTGAAACTGTTTCATTCTATAGAAAGCCTGCATTGCTTCATTTACAAGCCCTTCTTCACCTAAGCATTTCATCAAACAGGTGATAGACGTGGTAGTCACTAGCTCACAATCTACTTTCCTACTCATTTCCCCTAGAAAATTCCACAGTTGACTCAATTTATTAGCCTTAGCCAATACAATTGCCATCTCTCTGACGGTAATCTCGTTGTGGGTGAACCCGGCGTGGGATTCGACCCAGTAGAAAAACTCGGTCGCTTTTGAGACCCCGTGATCAACTCGGGTTAAATCTCGATAGGCTGCAGGTCCAAAAATTAGGAAATTGCTTTGATATTTTACGGATTCCTGGCGGAGATCACGCTGCTTGAGAGGAGCGCGGTGGCGGGAAAAATTGGGTTGACGGCCAATAGAGCGTGTTGGCGTGAAGAAGAAAATGGGTATGGAGCGGAGGATGTCCAAAATAGTTTGAGTGGTCCATGAGTGTGGAGGTGAGGGGGCGGCGGCATCGAATGGACCATCCCTTATCATTACGGCAAGGACTTGCTTAACCACCGGAGAACGGTGGTGGTAGAGTTGAGGTTTTGAAGCTAGCATGTTTGCTTGGATTGGAAAGAGTACATAACATCTAAGTTTGTTTATATGTGGTTGTATAGTTGTATCATTCGGACGTTTTATACTCTTTTCTTTTTATTTTATTTTATTATTGGGAAAAAAACACTTTTAACAATTTTAAACTAGTTTTGTACCCCGGATGATGTTCGGATTGTTATTGAATTTTAACATAATTATGTTATTTGAATTTTCTACTCATGGATTAATAATTACTTAACAACATATTTGTAAAATAAAAAAATATAGTGTTATTGCTCATAAAAATATGAATGGTTTTAGAAATGAGTATGGGATATCTAGTAGTTCAGGAAAGTGACGCAAGTAGTATAGTTACAATAATTAAAATAAATCAATTTGGAGTGACACCTATTTTTATATTAATGGATGAAATTTCGAGGATAAGTTGTGATTTTAACGTCTTAAATTGTGCTCATATTTGACAAACGAGTAATACGACTGTCCATATGGTAGCTAATTAGGAGATAGCTAATTTAATTTTATTAAAAATAGAATTGTAAACCATAAGTTTAATCTCTAAACCAAGTTTTATTGAAAATAAAACTCAAAAAAAAAAAAAATATCCTACAAAATCTATCCAACTCTGTATTGGATAAATATATTCAAATAAATCCTACATCTTATACTAATAATTAATTGTCGCTTACGTAGCGCGACACTTGGCGAATAGTTAGAATGTCAAGTGTCGATGTCTCATGGCCTGTCTAAAAGTTTAGCTTTATATATTAATTATATGATATGATATGAGCGATTTACTTCTAATAATCTCAATTAAAATTTATTATGTGATAATCCCAACTATGGGATCAATTTGTCCCCAATGGTCCTCACCGGTCAACACCAAATTAACGACCTAGTATATCAGGTTGTCATGACACCTGTCAACACATGATTTATAAAAATAATAATAATAATAAATAAATAAAACAAAAAATTTAAAAAAAAAGTAAAAAAAAACATTAAGAAACCGTAAATTCCCTGCTACCTCAACCACTGCCAAACGCTAACCCCACCCATAAACGTGACATGAACCAGCCGGCCTACCTTAACCACCGAAAATTGCCGGTCGGCCGACCCTCTGCCACCCTTTCTTACCTACCCCGACCCCCAAAACCATCTACCTATCCACCTCGACCCCAAAAAACCACCAACCACAACGACGAGTTTCCGTCGTTTTATGGGACGAAGAGGGTGGCATTGTGAAGGAAGATTGAGGGGTTTGCCTTAAAAAGTAGGTTAACCCTGTTGCTAAAATCGCCAGTGATAGGAATGGTGTCCTTCGAACAAGTGTATTATTCCGATAGAGGGTTCGGAGCTATTGGAAAGCTATTTATTCAGTAAGGTCAAGTGATCAGAATGCCTAGGTGGAGGCCGCTTCCGATCAGTAATATTAATGCATAATTAATATTACAGCTTAATCTTGATTGAACCCTTCGGGTCACGCCCAATCAACTAACGATCTAACACGATGAATTAATTCGGAAGGAATTAATGAGTCGCTCGAGTAATAAATATTTAGACGTCGGAAATCGAGCTAGGAGTGTCGAAGCCAAGCGTCGCAAGTCGAGTCAAAATAACAAAAGACGAGACGGTAAGATCACTAATTAATCAACAATTTACCGAAATACCCCTAGCATCGGAATGCCCTTAAGCAAACCGAGTGCTAGGGGCATTTGGTATAGCCAATGTGGCTAGCATGCGCACCAAGCCGAGCCAAGGCTGGCTGGTGCGTGCTACCGCACCAAGGCTAGCAAGGCACACACATAGCAGCAACAACTATGGCGCGCCATCAAGATAGCATGTGCGAGGGCAGCAGTGTTGAGCTAGCAATGCTAGCTAGCTAGCAGCACTACCAGTAGCGATGCGCACCAGCCAGCAGCACATGCCGTAGCATGCTAGCAGCAGGCCAGTACGCATGGCGTTACGGCCAGCCGCACTCAGCAGCACCGTAACGCGCATGGTGCTGCACACAGCCACGGATAGCAGCAGGCCAGTCGCACACCAAGTGCCAGCTAGGCTGCTTGGGTGCCTTGGCTTGGCCTACCACGTGGCGGCAGCCCATTGGGGTACTTAGCTTGAGGGAGCCGGTTTTTGGGGAAACCTTGGGGATCAAGTTTTGGTCCCCCCTTTCCTTGTGGTCCTTACCTAACCCCTCCTCTTAGTGTGCCACTTGTTGATTAATTTGTTGTTAGCTATTTTCTTTTGTTTTTGATTTAAAAATAAAAGGAGAAAATTGATTTTACCAACTCTCCCACATTGATGGGAGAGTGGATTTCTCACTTGAGTTTCCCCATAAATATCCCACTTGGGAATTGGGAAAACTCACTTGAGTAAGAGCTCAATTAGGCATCTCCACTTGAGAGAATACCTATAAGCTCATTAATTACTCGGGTAGTCTTTTTGGTCGTACTTGTCTAACCTCCAAGTAGTAGACCGGTCGGGTCGCGTTGTGGGTGGACTTCATTGGAGGTTCTCGCCATTTGTGAGGCTCGGCTTTTCTCAAATAAGAGCTCCATCCGGTTGAGCGAAGCACGCTACAAGGGTAATTTAGTCTTTTATCTATTCTTGTTGTTTATGCATTTTGTTATATTAATTGTGAGTTTGTTCTTGGGCTCAGGTTTTATTTTTGCGGTGAGTCGAACTCATCAAAACCCAACAGTGGTATCAGAGCCAGGTTTATTTAATTTTATAACAAATATTTTGAAGGTGCTTTTAATGATTTATTTTTCTGGTTTATGTTACTAATTAGATTAATAGCTCGGTTTTATTAATTTTAAACCCGTTTCAAAGCTGATTTTTGGCCCCGAACTCAGATTTTCACCCAAAATTAGTGAATTTTGGGTGAAAACAGCATTCTGGAAATGTTTTATCTCTTTTAGGACTATGAAAAAGCCAAAATCTGACCAGAAATGCGTTTTTCGAGGGTTTTTCGTTTTTGACGAAATTTTTTAAATCTTTTAACCTTGAATCTTAATGGCATATTTATGGTGATTATGTATTTAGTTCTTTCCTTAATGTTTCTGCATTTTTTTTTACCTCTTTAAGCATGGTTACTTTGTAGTAATTAGTGCTTGAAAGATTGGTTAAATTTTCACATAATTGCAAATCCATTGCGTTAACTGTGAAAAATTTGTTCTTTGAGGCTTCTAAGTACTAAAGATCCAATCTTTAATTGTTTTAAGTGGTTTGAACTTTGAGTTACTAAATTCCATGAATTTTTTGTTGAACTTTTAATTTAATCATGTATTAAGTTGATTGGAATCATAAAGTTTCAATCTTGTGATAGAAATTTCATTTATCTTTATATTGGAAGATATAATTTTTCAAGGATTCACAAGTTAAAGTTGAAATCTTTATTTGAATTTTATGTTCATAATTCCAACTCCTCTTTATTTTGTCAAATCTCATGATTAATTTAAATTAATTAAATTAATAGTGAGAATAGCCTTATTTATTTTATTGCATCGAGTTGAACCAATTTTATTAAAGAATAGTTCTTGGGAATAATTTTGGTTTTTTGGATGAATTTATTTAAGTTGGACTTGTTATAATTTTCATTTTGCTCATTAAATTAATTCTAAAATTACTTTGGAATTAATTAATAAAGTCACGCAAATATTCGGATTTAATCCCACGAGTGTGGCACGCAAACCAAGGTCACACCACCCTCGGCCAGGCGAGCAACTAAGCAGCCCACATGTGGCTGCCAAGGGTTGGTGCGCACCACACACCAAGATGTGTGGTTGTTGCCTGCTGACTAGCAGCATGGCGCGCCATGGCCAGCCAGCAAGTTGCAGCAAGCAATGCGCGCTGCTGTGTGCGTGTGGCTGTGCGAGGCATGCCTGGGCGTGCGTGCATGCTGCTGCCTTGATGCGAGCAGTGTGTGCGTGCAGTGCTTGGTGCTATTGTAGGGTGTGCGTGTAGGGTGATGCATGTTTGCGGCACGATGTGCACAACCCCACACTAAGCACGTAAGCCCCGATTTTAAGGCTATGCTAATTTTGCGGTCTTGGCCGTTTTATTTATTTTAATTATTTTAATTATGATTATTAATTTTAATTTAAATTTTGGAGGCTAGGCCTCGATTTTGAGCGGCATTTGCAAAATTAATTTTGGCAAAATTTTAGGTTTAGCGGCTTATTTAATTGGATTAATTAAGATTGATGAGGAATTTAGTAAGAGCTTTAATTTTAATTGCGCTAAATTACATAATCGGTTAAACAACTTTAACTAGTTTTAATTAGGCGCGTTAATTGGATTAACTACCTAAATTAGTTACTAGTTTACGCGTGTTTATGCATTATTACTTGTTAATCGTTGTAAAATGCATGGGCCATTCACAAATAGTTAATGAAAGAATGGATTGAATATTCTCCTGCATCTTTTATAAAAATGGCAACTAGTGGGGCCCGATTAGAATAGAAAATACGGACAACGTTCTGTCACGTATTATTGTAAATCTAAATACGGTCTGTGAACCGTTGAGTATTTATGTACCTTAATATTTGCATTAGTCCTAATCGTAGATACTAGTATATGCATTATTTTGGTTACGTCATGAAGATGGAGGTTCTTGGAAGACAAAGCCATGAATTTGCGAATGACGACCCTTGAAGACTTGAAGGCTCAAGGGGTCATGCTAGTTGCCAAATGCATCATTTATTTATGTTCTCGATATATATTTATGATTATATATATTAATTATATGTTAGATGCATGTTTAGGATTTTGAATGTTGCGATGATTAATTAAATTCAGTTAAATTAACCAACATAGAAACCTCAGGTCCCTAAAATATTGAGTAAAATTTTCCATTCCAAAACAACACTTACCGACCTATTGAGAATAGTGATGGGCTACGCCAAAGCGAGGCATCACTATTTCTCCCTAGGATACGTAAAGCATACCGGGTATTCAAGTTGGATTTGGTTATACTCAACGATATGAGTGATGGAGTCCTAACATGTCGTGGCAAAGTGGATAAGTTGTTGAGAGAGCATTAGATGCGACGATTTATCTAACCAAGAGTGGTTTGGAGCCATTAGCAAAGAGTTGCTTACCTTAGAATATTGAGTGTTAATACAAGCCAAAGCATGATTAACTACTCATTGTTTATTTTGATCTTGGAATCGACTTATTCTCACCAAATGGGGACAATTTAATGTGTGAATAAGACGTTTAAATAAGTTTGATTAATATACATGATTTCAATATTATTTAAGCATTATGAATGGTTTTTCATTTCAAATTCTTTCAATTGTAGAATCATGTCTTCAACTAACAACGACAACAACCTAATGTGCCAGGAACTTCTCGAAAATTTACCATTTTGCTTGAACTTGGTGAACATTAAGGAGTGGGAAGAAGAACTCCAAAAGACCCTCCGAAATTGCTACCTAGAGCACATTCTTAACATACCCATCTCGAGTTTCTACTCAAAAGGGGTTATGAGCGATGAGGCTCATGAGGAGTGGAGTTGTGATTGCAAAAGAGTCTCACGACTTATGGCAAACTCCATCCCAGAATAATGGAGGGGGAAGTTCTTCAACTATTTTCCGGACATGCTCCTCAAAGCTCTAGAGGATATAGTCAATTTGAGGGTTACCAAGAGCATCAATGGCAACTCTGATGGTCTCGTAGAGGAAGTGACTAGGTCACTCTCTAACATGAAGATCAAGCCACCGCAAGAAAGGTGCCTAGCCAGGGAGAGACAAGAGGTATGGGCACAAGTCTACAATGCTAGACTAAGATCGAAAATGTCACTTCGAGCCCACGTGCTTCGAATGATAAGGCTATTCACTCTCTTGGCGCTCATTGGCAAGCCAGTAGAGGATGAGCAAGCTGCTCTCATGCTATTGAGTTCTCTCTACTCGGGCTATATAACATTGAAGATGCGGCTAACTGCCAATCGTGACAAACTCTCTTCGATGGAGGTTGTCAATGAGCTTCAATAGGCCGACCCTTGCAGAAGTGATACACTCAAGCTTGCTCTAAAGGAAAAGAAGAAGGAGTTCAAGAACAAGGCAAGGATGTGATGCTTCTACTGTAGTAGGCGGGGCCACTACAAGAAAGAATGCAGCATGTACCTGGAAGATTAGGCAAAGGGAAAATAAATCTTGACTTCAGGTATCTTCATTATAAACTACACTTGAATACAAGCAATTCATAAGGTATTAGATACCATTAATGACTCACTATGTGCTCCTATTTCAGGAACCAAGTGAGAAGGGCTTACCAAGTGGATGTGGATATAGAAGCAGAAGAAGAAGTTAATCTTTCCGGAAGGCTTTTAATCACATAGTTTGTCTTGACATAGAACTTGTTTAAGTTTTTTGTTATCAAATATACATTGATCTTTTGACGTTGGACATCATGTTTTGTTTTGATAACGAGACTATTGTTTTAAAAGTCTT
This sequence comes from Chenopodium album, assembly GCF_948465745.1. NCBI lineage: Eukaryota > Viridiplantae > Streptophyta > Magnoliopsida > Caryophyllales > Amaranthaceae > Chenopodium > Chenopodium album. The sequence goes on along the minus strand of NC_137848.1, from coordinate 33,429,598 downwards.
GTTTATATGTTTATGGTATGACATGTTTATCTAAATGTGAGCTTTCATTAGACAAACAAGTTTATAATGTTAATAATACCGCCAAGAAAGCTAAGACCATTGACTCAAATCAAACATACTTGTGGCATTGTCATCTTGGCCACATTAACATTAAACGCATCAAGAAATTAGTACAGGAAGGTGTTCTTGACTCATTCAATTTACAATCTTTTGAGAATTGCGAAGGAGGTTTATTAGGCAAGATGATAAAGCAACCATTCTCCAAATTGGGAGAAAGGGCAGGTGACTTGTTGGGCCTAATACACACCGATGTATGTGGACCAATGAGCTCCACCACAAGAAACGACCATTGATTTTTTATCACCTTCACAGATGACTATAGTAGATATGGCTATGTCTACCTTATGTCGCATAAATCTAAATGGTTTGAAAAGTTCAAAGAATTTCAGAGTGAAATTGAAAATCAGCTTGGCTAGAAAATCAAAGCCCTTCGATCAGATCGAGGTGGTGAATACTTGAGCAAGAATTCAATGACCATCTGAAAAAAAGGGTATACTTTCATAATTGACACCTCCAGGAACTCCACAATGGAATGGAGTATCTAAGAGGAGAAATCAAACCTTGTTGGACATGGTACGATCAACAATGGGTCTTAGTGATATTCTTATCTCTTTCTAGGAACATGCACTTCTAACTGCGCACTAACACTGAACCGTGCTCCATCAAAAGCTGTAAAAAAGACTCCATACGAGCTATGGACGAAGAAACCTCCTAGGTTATCTTTTCTAAAGATATGGGGATGCGAAGCATATGTCAATAAATTAATTTCTGACAAACTTCACCCCAAATCTGACAAGGTTTTCTTTGTGGGCTACCCAAAAGAAACCAAAGGGTAGTACTTCTACAATAAATTTGAAACAAAGTGTTTGTTGCTCGCGATGGTGTCTTTTTGGAGAAGGAACACCTTTCCTAAATGACAAGTGGGAGGAAAATCGAACTCGATGAAGTTCGAGGGGACGAGCAACAAAATCAGATTGACAGTCAAACAGCATCTGTTGACGTTGGTCAAAATGTGCAAATTCAAACAGACAATGTAAATGCTCAGTCCATTACCCTGCGTAGGTCACAGAGGCCGAGGTCTCAACCTGATAGGTATCTTGGTATTGTATTAACTGAGAATCAGGACATCCTGGTAATGGATGGAGATAAACAGGCAACCTATAAGCTAGCGATGACGAGCACCAACTATGCTAAATGGCAAGAGGTCATGAGATCTGAAATGGATTCCAGGTCAGAAATCATCTAAGACTTGTTTGACTTACCCTGAGGGTTACAAACATATCAGATGTAAGTGGATTTTCAAATTGAAAACCGACAAAGATGGAAATGTATTCATTTACAAAGCTAGATTAGTAGCAATAGGTTACAAGCAAATTCATGGTATTAATTATGATGAAACCTTTTCTCCGGTCGCAATGCTTAAATCTGTTTGGATCCTCCTAGCAATTGCTGCATATTACAACTATGAAATATGGCAGATGGATGTCAAAACCGCCTTCCTTAATGGAATTTTAGAAGAAACTGTGTATATGACACAGCCTAAAGGTTTTGTCGACCAAAACAATGCTTGGGAAGGTATGTAAGCTTAAAAAGTCCATTTATGGGCTGAAGCAAGCTAGTAGAAGCTGGAATCTGCGATTTGATGAAGCCATCAGTAAGTTTGGTTTTATCAAGAATCCAGATGAATCTTGTGTTTACAAGAAGGTCAGTGGGAGTGACATCGCCTTCCTAGTCTTATATGTCGATGACATATTGCTCATTAGGAATAGCATTCCGATGTTAGAGTCTGTAACGGCCTGGCTTGAAAAATGTTTTTCAATGAAAGACTTGGGAGAGGCTGAGTACATATTGGGCATCAAGATTTACAGGGATAGATCTAAGAGGATGATTGGATTGAGACAGATTACTTATATTGATAAGGTACTGGCACGATTCAGGATGGAAGAGGCCAAGAGAGGTCACTTGCTCATGTCACATGGCATAACCTTGAGCAAGAAGCAGTGTCTAAAGACACTTAATAAGCGAGAAAGGATGAATGAGATTCCATACGCTTCGCTAATTGGATCGATCATGTATGCCATGATCTGTACTAGGCCAGATGTATTGTATGCCTAAAAGTTCTACGAGCCGATACCAATCAGACCCAGGAGAGGCGCATTGGATTGCGGCCAAGAATATCCTAAAGTACCTGAAAAGGAACATGGATAAATTCCTGGTATATGGTGGCTCAGAAGAATTAGTTTTTGAAGGTTATACCGACGCAAGCTTCCAAACAGACAGAGATGATTTCAAATCACAGTCTAGATATGTGTTCTGTCTAAATGGAGGAGCGTTTAGTTGGACGAGTGCTAAGTAGAGCACAACTACAGATTCTACAGCTGAAGCCGAATACTTGGCTGCCGCTGAAGCGGCTAAGGAGACAGTTTGGATTCGTAAGTTCGTTGGTGAACTAGATGTTGTACCCTCCATCAAGGGTCCAATAGCCCTCTATTGTGAAAATAATGGAGCTATTGCTCAGGCCAGAGAGCCAAGGGAATATTAGAAGGTCAAACATGTCAAGTAGCGATTTCACATGATAAGAGAATGGAAATCAGAGGGTGAAATCAGAATTTGTAAAGTTAGAATGGATGACAATGTAGCCGATCCACTTACTAAACCTTTGCCTCAAGTGAAGCACAACAAGGACGTTGAAGCAATGGGAATCAGGCATGTTGGAGATTGGCTTTGATTTCCCTGTTTAGTGTTTTAATTAATTTTTAAACATTTTAATGTAAGACACTAAGATGAACCATTCAGGCTTTGGAGTAATTTAATTTCATGCAATTTTATCACTCCGTTTCTATTTAATTATGTTTAGGATTAAATATTGAGTCCATTCGATTTTGAGAATATTCAAAATAGGGTATCAAGGCCAGTCTTGGATAAAGAAACATCTATTAAGTGAACATTGAATATTATAGTCGAAAATTATCCCTAATCGACGTCATGTAAATGATGGACGATTAATGACCGCTTGAGATTAGTGTGTAGTTTGATTTATAGCACCGTTTCTTGTGCTACAAGGACATGATTGTCATAAATCATTTGCACAAATATTGGTTTAGAACCATACTGGATCGACCTATGAGAATACTTTAAGAGATTTAAAAATCATCATTAGTATACTTCTCATTATGACTATCGGAACCTCTTTCCTCGACCATGAGTATTGTGAGTTCTCTTGTTTGAGTACTAGTCCGTTTTGATGTTAGTCAAACGTCTGCCGTACATGGAGATTATAATGGAAACACTCGGACGGCTAGGTCCTCTTAGTAAGAGAAGCTTAAATTACAAGACAGGGAATGTCACCCTACTAATAATAGGAAACATGACTTTGTTGTTTACAAGGTCTCTCGAAGAGCGAGACTGTGAAAATGCATGGCCGTGCTTGGATGGATTTTAGAAATCTTCTGTTTATTGACAGTTAGACTCGGATTTCAAGAAATACTTCTAGACGTAATAAGGATGACGAATAATCTTACCTTATATTTCATGAGGAGACATTAAGTGACATAGGAAAAAGGCTATACACAAAAAGTGCACTTGTCCGGATAATGATATGAGACATCGACACTTGACCTTATACGAATGTCAAGTGTCGATGTCTCATGGCCTGTTTAAAAGTTTAGCTTTATGTATTAGTTATATGATATGATATGAGCGATTTACTTCTAATAATCTCAATTAAAATTTATTATGTGATAATCCCAACTATGGGCTTAGTTTGTCTCCAATGGTCCTCACCGGTCAACACCAAATCAACGACCTATTAATTCAGGTTGTCATGACACCTGTCAACACATGATTGATAAAAAAAGAAAAAAAAATTAAAACAAAAAACTTTAAAATAAATAAAAAAAACATTAAGAAACCGTAAATTCCCAGCTAACTCAACACCCCCAAACGCTAACCCCACCCATAAACACGACATGAACTAACCGGCCTACCTTGACCACCGAAAAATGTCGGCCGGACAACCCTCTACCACACTTTCTTACCTACCCCGACCCCCAAAACCATCTACCTAGCAACCCCAACCCCAAAAACCACCAACCACAACGACGAGTTTCCGTCGTTTTCTGGGACGAAGAGGGTGGCATTGTGAAGGAAGATTGAGGGGTTTGCCTTAAAAAGTAGGTTAACCCTAATGTTGAAATTGCCAGTGATAGGAATGGTGTCCTATGAACAAGTGTATTATTCCGATAGAGGGTTCGGAGCTATTGGAAATCTATTTATTCAGTAAGTTCAAGTGATCGGAATGCCTAGGTGGAGGCCGCTTCCGATCAGCAATATTAAAGCATAATTAATATTACAGCTTAATCTTGACTGACCCCTTCGGGTCACACCCAAGCAACTAACGCTCCGACACGACGAATTAATTTGGAAGGAAATAATGAGTCGCTCGAGTAATAAATATTTAAACGTCGGAAATCGAGCTATGAGCGTCGAAACCGAGCGTCGCAAGTCGAGTCGAAATAATAAAAGACGAGACGGTAAGATCACTAATTAATCAACAAAACCGAAATACCCCTAGCATCGGAATGCCCCGAGTAAACCGAGTGCAAGGGGCATTTGGTATAGCAAAGGTGGCTAGTATGCGCACCAAGCCGAGCCAAGGCTGGCTGGTGCGTGCTAGCGCACCAAGGCTAGCAAGGCACGCACAACGCAGCAGCAGCAATGGCGCGTCATCAAGCTAGCATGTGCGTGGACAGCAGCGTTGAGCTAGCAATGCTAGCTAGCTAGTAGCGCGCGAGCGTGCTAGCACTGCTAGCAGCGATGCGCGCATGGTGCGCCAGCCAACAGCACATGCCGCAGTAGGCCAGCACACATGGCGCTACGACCAGCCGCACTCATCAGCAGCGTAGCGCGCATGGTGCTGCGCCCAGCAACGTACAGCTGCAGGCCAGCCGCACACCAAGCGCCAGCTTGGTTGCCTGGATGCCTTGGCTTGGCTTGGCATGTGGCGGCAGCCCATTAGGGCACTTAGCTTGAGGGAGCCGATTTTTGGGAAAGCCTTGGGGATCAAGTTTTGGTCCCCCCCCCTTCCCCTTGTGGTCCTTACCTAACCCCTCCTCTTAGTGTGCCACTTTTTGATTAATTTGTTGTTGGCTATTTTCTTTTGTTTTTGATTTAAAAATAAAAGGAGAAAATTGATTTTACCAACTCTCCCATATTGATGGGAGAGTGGATTTCTCACTTGAGTTTCCCTATAAATATACCACTTGGGTATTGGGAAAACTCACTTGAGTTAGAGCTCAATTAGGTATCTCCACTTGAGAGAAAACATATAAGCTCATTAATTACTCGGGTAGTCTTTTTGGTCGGACTTGGTTAACCTCCAAATAGTAGACCGGTTTGGTCGCGTTGTGGGTGGACTTCGTTGGAGGTCCTCGCCATTTGTGAGGCTCGACTTTTCTCAAGTAAGAGCTCCATCTGGTTGAGCGAAGCATGCTACAAGGGTAATTTAGTCTTTTCTCTATTCTTGTTATTTATGCTTTTTGTTATATTAATTGTGAGTTTGTTCTCGGGCTTGGGTTTTATTTCCGCAGTGAGTTGGACTCATCGAAACCAAACAGCCAACACCGAAGATCGGGTTGAATTGCTACTGGTGTGCGTTAGCAGTGATTGGGATTGGGATGGCTGGTTTCGAGGGGTTGGGGTAGGTTTTAGGGGGTCGCCCGGCCGGTTTCGGTGGCTAAGGGGGATGGCCGGCCGGTTTCTAATGAATTTAGGTTAGGGTTCCGGCGAGGTTAGGGATGGATAAAATTTTATTTTATTTTTCCACTTTTTGTTTAATTTTTTTTTTTAGTTATGTGTTTTTTTGTTAATTTTAATTTTAGACCATTTATGTGTTGACACGTGGCTATTTAAAAAAAAAAAAACTCTTTTACCGGTCATTAGGACCATTAGAGGCAAACTGACCCCCAACTATTTGGGATTATTAGAAGTAAATCGCTCATAGTTGGAATTATTAAAGTATTTTTCTTTTTTATTACTATATGAAAACATTGTCAAAAATAACACAACATTTGACCAGTTTTTTTTGAAAATATAAAACAATTTTTTATTATCCCAAAATAATACGACCTATGGGAGGTATTCGCTCAAAATAGAATGTAACCTATTGGCAACCGCTTTGACAAGTTTTTTATGAAACATGTTGCATTGTGATTGGTAAATTTTTATTAAAAGTTTATAATTTTACTTTTTTTTTTAAAAAAAATGATTATATTTTTTTAAAAAAAATACACAAACACCTTTAAGCCAGTCTCCCTCCTCATCTCTGATCACGTTGCCTAACCACCTTCTACACCCCCCTTGCCCCTATAAAACCCCCCTCTTCCTTGTCGGTCGAGCCATCCCCACCCCTTCCCTTCCCTTTCCTCTAACTCTTCCTCTAATTTGAAGCTTGTTTATCTCTCATAACACTTTTTTCAGCGGAATTCCGCCGAAATTAGGTGGTTTACAATGTCTTCTACGGTCAATCTCACGCTCCCTATTTGGGTTCAAAGCAACACAATTTCTTTGAATATTCCTAGAAACCCTAACGAAGCTTAAGGAGTTTAATTTATCGAACAATGAAATGTTTGGGAAAGTCCCAAATGGGGTTTTGAACAATTTTGGGGAACATAGTTTTATGGGTAATATTAAATTAGGTAGGTCATCTCTATTACCAATTTGTTTAGGGTTTTGATGGGGAAGAAGGTTGCCATGGGGGCTGAATGAGAAGGGAGAGGGTTGCCATGGTGGCTGAATGAGAAGGGGGAGAGGCTGCCATGGTGTCCGAATGGGAATAGGGAATGGCTTATAGGAAGTGTTTTGAGTAAAAATACCCTTGCTATGTGGCCGAATCAGAGAGGGACACGTGTCATCCCAGGACAGGTCCAACACGGACCACTCACCAGTTGACACGTCGCATCCCCAGTCAGAGAGGGAAACATTTGGCACTGTCTATGGGAAGAGTACCTCTAAGATGGTTTCACAAAAGTCTGTACCGCCTCCTGAACCCAACTAGCCTACGGCCGATAGGGAGGTCTATTCAGACCATGATACAGACAAGATGTTGAAGTCGAAATGCATGTGGCCCTTGATGGGTCACTCATAAGTAAGCGCATCCGTCCCAAGGATAGAATGGAACGGGGCGAAAATCAAGCAGGTCCGAGCAAGTCTTCCGGACAGCAGTCTGAGCCATCCTAAGCGACAAGAGGAAAAGCTCCCGTCACCAGAAACGAACTCATGAAATTCATGATTAGTTTCAAAGGGGAGATCAAGGACCTGATCAACAAGAGGATGGCTAGCTCTAGCAAGAGTCAGTCGGCTAGAAAGTCTCCTCATGCTGAGAGGAATAAGCTAGTTAGGGACCGGCAGCCTAGTCCACACCCTAGTACTAGGGAGAAGGCCCGGACCTTGATTGAGTGGACTAAGGTCCGTCTGCCACAGATGGGCACGAGGAAAGTCATCCGACATATCCAGCCGGATGGCAGCAAAAAATCATTCTCTAATGCCCGACATATCATCGAGTAAAAGAGAAACCAGTAGTTGTCTGACTCAGCTTCCACGTCGAGCTTCCTAAATGGCTTGAAGAATACCTCGGTAAGGTATTCCCAGTCAGTACATGAGAGCCAAACAGGCTGACAGTCTATCCATATAAGCCCTTAAATGATTGGTTCAGCCTCGTATGTGCCTCTGATGCCATATGGGCCATATGCCTAACCTTACATGAAGCCAGCCCTCTTTAGAGGTCAGGCGGGGTTCAACATCAAACCTTTGGACTGGCAGCTTCGTTCGCTGAAGCTTGATGAACAGCCTTCTGCGTTCACCAAGGAGATAACCGAGGCGACACCGCCTGCCAAGGTTAAGAATATCATGTAGGGTACCTATGACGGTACCACCAACCCAGAAGACCACCTAATAGCCTAAACCAACCTCATGTACCTACAGGGGTTGGATGACGTCAACTGGTGCAAGTATTTCTCGGCTACATTGAAGGGTATCGCCCAACAATGGTTTGATAACTCGCCGGCCGGATGAATTGACAGCTTCAAGAGGCTTGCGTTCTTGTTTGCTTCCAACTTCTCAATGAACATCCCTGCCAAGGAAACATGTCTCGACTGGAGCACCATTCGGTTGGGAGAGAGAGAAGGGCTTTGTTCATATGTCAAGCAGTTCAATCTAGTGAGAATCCAGATTCAAGGACTGTCTAACGATGTAGCATATACAGACTTCTTCAAGGGACTGAGAGACGGGTCTACTATTAAGTTTCACCTTGTCAAAAAGAGAGTTTTCCATTTTCAAGAGGCGCTGATGGAAGTGTAAGTCTATATACGGGAAACCGAGCTTTGTTTGCCCAGCAATCAGTCAGACTCTAATAAGTCTGACAAACAGAAGGAGAGTCGGCAAGCTTAACCGGCTCCTAAAGTTTGAGAGACCAAGAAAAGAAAAGAAATCTAGGCGGTTGACGACTATAATGAGTCGTCCTTGAAAAAAAAAGAGTTTAAGCCATACATCCCTATGTACGAGTTTAACAAAGACTGCTACCCTAGCCTCACGGAGATCAAACGTCGGATGACCATTGAGAAGCCCGCAGCCATGAAAGGTTCCGCTAAAAATCGGAAACAGAACAAGTACTTCCATTTCCATGAGGATATTAGCCATGACACTAACGACTGTTATAGCCTAAAGCGGCTGTTAGATAGATTGGCTAATAAGGGAGTGTTGAAATCATACATCCTGAAGTCCAAAGTGACTCTCAGGATGGATCCCGACCAGCCATCCAAAAAGACTACCTAGCTTACTAGTAGTTCGGACATTGACAAGAAGCCAATCTACACCATAGAAGGAGGATTCCCTGGAGGTGGCCCTACCATCCAGGGCACCAAGGATCATCTGAGGAAGATGGATGTCAACTCTGTTGACAACAGTAAGGCGTTTACCAGCGCATTTCCTGAGGTCATCATCTTTGAAAAGGACCGGGGCACAGTTTGCCGGCCGCATGATGACCTAGTCGTCATCAAATGCAAGGTTGACAACCAGTTGGTTGGCCGGATCTTAATAGATATTGGTAGCTCGTCTGACATCATCAGCTACAAGTGCTTGTCCAAGCTGAAGTACAAGCCCGGCACAATGCACAAGGTCACTCACCCCCCTGGTTGGTTTTGGGGGCGGAGTTATGCACCCATTCGGTCGGATTGATCTACCCATCTGGCTGGGAGAGAAGGAATAAGGACGCCACATGGTCGTCTGGTTCTTAGTCGTTGAAGAGCTGACCGCCTGCAACCTCATTTTGGGTCGTCTAATTCTGAACAAGTCTAAGGCCTTCATTATCCCATCCTCATGCTACTAAAGTTCGAAAGGGATGATGTTTCTATTAACTCCCTAAATGGGAATCAAAAGACGGCTAGTGAATGCTATCACTCAGACGTCAAGCCCACAACGGCAGCTTCCGGGAAAGGAGAGGAGCCAAGAGACCTTGACAATGTTAGGGATCCAGAGCCAGCCCAACCAGTAGCTGGAAAGAAAAGAAAAATTGATTAGCTTGTGGCGTTGAAGAAAGAGAAGCAATAACAATCACTAATTGGGGAACGGTTAAATGAACTCCGTCCCCAGCCTGCTGGTGAACACATTGATATTGCTCTGGACGACGGCCGTTCGGAGCATATTGCTAAGGTGGAGACGGTTGCTTTTGCAAAGTTGGGTGCAGACTTGCACAACCCGCTGAAAGAATTTAAAGACATTTTTGCCTTTGAAGTGGAAGAGATGCCAGGCATCAACCCGGATCTTACTATCCACAAACTTGTCATGGATCCAAAAAGAAGCCTATTAGGGAAAAGAAAAGAAATCACGGTAAGGAGAGAAGTCAGGCAGCAGTTTCCAAGGTAAAAAAGGTGTTAGACGCTGGGTTCATTTAGCTATGTAACTTCCCTGATTGGGTTGCGAACTTTGTGCTTGTAAAGAAACTGAATGGTACCTAGCGCATGTGTGTTGATTACATTGACTTGAACAAGGAATGTCCAAATGACAGTTACTTGCTCCCAAAGATCAACAGCCTGATCGACTCTACAGTCGGTCATGCTTTGATAAGTTTCATGGATGCCTATTCAGGCTTTCATCAGATTCCCCTGTGGAAAAAAGATCAAGATAAGACGAATTTTGTCACTAATCATGGGTTATTCTGTTATACTGTGATGTCGTTTGACTTGAAGAATGTGCCTGCTACTTTCCAATGAATTATTAATATAGTCTTCATTAATCAGATTGGGAGGAATGTAGAGGCGTACATTGATGATATGATTGTTAAATCCAAGCTATAAACGGATCATCTTGTTGCTCTTTGAGAAACCTTCACCACACTCAGGTGGAAAAGGTCATGCTCAATCCTAAGAAGTGTATCTTTGGTGTTGAGTCTGGGAAGTTTCTCGGATTTCTTATTAATCAAAGGGGGATAAAGGCCAACCCTGAGAAGATACAAGCAGTTATTGACATGAAGTCACCTCGCACTATTAAAGAGGTTCAAAAGCTAACCGGTTGTCTGGCGGCCTTGGGGAGATTCCCCAGCTGGTTAGGTGACAAGTGCCTTGCCGAGAGAGACGGCAATCAGCTCCCGGTCTATTTTATTAGCCATGTTCTTCGAAATGATAAACTACGGTACCCTATGGTTGAAAATTTTGGCCTTGCTCTTTTCATAGCTGTCAAGAAGTTGAAACCCTACGTCCTAGCACATCCGGTTGTGGTCTACACAAATCAACCACTCAAGCGGCCAGTGACAACCACTAGTACAAAACTAATCTTAAGTAATGCCCAAAATGTGTTACATAAAGTAGTAAAATTGTTATTATAGACAATAGGTAACACTTTATTGGGTGATACTTCCGCCCATGTTACCTTAGGTCTTATGTAACACTTTAGGTGTTGTATGGTAACACTTTAAAAAGTGATACTATAAACCCTCTTATGTAACACTTTTTATATTATAAGTATCATTTTAAAGTGTTACTTTTTATTTCTTAGGTAACACTTACTTGTCTTTGGTAACATTTTTCAATCAAATACTAACATTTTATCTGACATTATGTATCTTTTTTCGAACAAATGTAACACCATGTTGATTATTAGGTAACATTTTTCAATCAGTTATATATATATATATATATATATATATATATATATATATATATATATATATATATATATATATATATATATATATATATATTGTAGCACTTTATTTGATATTATGTATCACTTTTTACAAACAAATGTAACACCTTATTAATTAATAGGTTACATTTATTATTAATATGCAACTTTTTTCCTTTTTCTTAAATATAAAAATAATATTAACATGTACAACAATCATGAATGTGAAATTAACACATACAATAGACAATAATTTGAATTGATAAAATTTCATAGTTTATTTAAAAAGAATCCATAAAAACCAATTTGTTGTTTGCCTAAACAATTAATAAACAAAACAAAAAGAAAGTAAACCTTGCTTTGAGGTTTTTTGTGGCCCTAGGGAGAGTTATAGCTCGCATTCTGATTCCAAGACGCTTGTACCTGCAAAACAACGGAAACTCCAGATGTTCGGAGTTTCGCCTCTGACGGTCAAGTTAGTATGGGATTGGAGTGAAAAGGATGCGGAAAAAAAAGTATCTTCTCGGATTCCGAGATCAGGTGTCTCTCTGTTTCTTGAGAGTGATAAGTGATGTAATAATTTGAACGTGCCTGAATAAATGAGGGAATCTCTCTATTTATAGGTACCTAGGAATGTGTGCCCTGTCCTACAGTTTGATGACCTAGGATTTAGGGCTGTACCATTTTGCGGTTACCTAGGGAATTGGGCCTTAAAGGCCGCCAATTCTTGAGGGCATATCTGTTTGACACGTGTCGGCCCCTGGGAGGTCCACTTGGAGAACTTCTCAAGTGACACATGTCGCATCTCATTAGGCCATGTGGTGGGGTAGAAATACCCAAATCAAACCTTGGTCTCTAGCTTGACCACCAAATTCACAAACATGTTAAGCAAAATAATTTAAAAAAAGTCGAGCGGTAGCAAATAGACAGCAATAGTAGCAGCTAGTAGTAACAACCGATAGCAATAGCTAATAAAAATTGCATTCAACAGTACCAAGCTAGCAGTAACAGTGGCTAGCAGCAGCTTGCAGTAATGGCAATCAGTAGTACTAGGATAGAAGTAACAGCAGCTAGGAACAACTTACAGTGACGTTAATCAGCAGTACGAGGCTAACAGGCAGTAGTAGCAACAAATATCAGCAGTAGCAAGCATCAATAACAACATTAGATGTAGTACCAACAACAGCAATAACAATAACATTGGCAGCTATATACATGCAAGCATGTTTTGTGGCCTTGTAGCATGGCAGAAGTATTTCTTTCCATCGTCTTCGAACTTCCAATGCTCTAACTCATGGTATCTCACTCTCCTGCTCATAAATGGAAGAGCATCAGTAAATATATGAGAATTGAAAAAAGTATAAACTGATAGTCTAAGAGTAAATGAAATGTACTTTTGAGTAGAACACGACTAGGTTTCATACAACCTAAGTAGACTCGATGCTTTAAACAATGCTGAATCAGGGTTGTTCTTAATTAAAGTTGCTGCAATTTATTACAGAATGATACACCCAAGATGATAGCACTCTCTGAACAATAAGAAGAGTTGCTCAAATAAAAGATGCGAGTGTAAAAAGAAGCATCCAAGCAATTTTCTTTATTAAGAAGGATAACTATCACAAATCTATATGCATAATTTCCAAAGTCATGGACATCAGAGCGAAAATCACAAGTTATAACTTAAAGTCTGTATCATGTCTTGAATGTCGCAGCTGCTATTATTACTAAGAGCTCGTTTCCCCATCTCCCTACCCCCATTAACCCTTTACTAGTTTTCAATGTTAGAATAAATAATTACCAGGCTATACTTATGCAATACAATCAGCTCAGCCCACCACCAAGTCAATGATACCTGTTTAACTGCTCTTAATTTGCCGACATTATTTAGATGCTCATTCTCTAATCTAAAAAGATAATATATGCAAAGGGCATTAGCCACCTCAGTTTGAAAAGGCAGTAGTAGCCTTACAAGGGCAGGACAGTTGCACCCTTGCCTTGGCAGGGCAGCAACAGCCTTGCCTTTGCAGGGCAGCAACTAGACCCACACCCCTGCCCTACAAACACCCCCCTTGCCCTACCCTTACTTGAAATCAGTCTTGAAATTTAGATCTAAATTCAGTGTAATACTCCGTATTGTTATTACATTTTTATTTATATAAATTAATTATTTTATTTATTAAAATGATTTATTTCATTTAAAAAAGAAATTATTTATTTAAATAAATTATAAGTGTGTGTAAATAAAATAGATCATGAATTGCGGCAACAAAGGTATTTTTAATTGGGTCAATCCTATTTAAAAGGGTGGACCAATGTATTGGGAATTTAGGGGCCCAATAAGTGGGCCCAAAGGGAGAATTTGTAACGGATTAGGAATTAGTAATGAAAAAGTTGTAAATATGAGTTTTAATTTAAAAAGGACAGTATAAATACGAGTTAAGATCATAAATGGGGTCCAACTTTTTTATAAATATTGTGTTTGGGGTCTAACTTAATTTTACTTAGTTTTTGGGGTTTAACTTTTTTTTTTCAGCCAAATTAATTAATTCTCTTTCAAAAAGTTAGACCCTTAGTTTAAAAAGTTGGACACCTCTAGTTAACCAATGATATTTTTTTATCCTTTTTTTATTATTTAAAATCTATAAATCAAAAAGGGGAAAAAATTAGACCCTTCATCTTTTTGTACTACTACGTATTACTCCAGTACCTCTTTATTTCTTCTTCTTCTCTAAACACCTAAACAGAGCATATTCCCCATCTTTCACTCTCAAGATTTTGGAGCAATGCTAATTTAGGAAATTTAACCTTTTTCATCGAAATTCCTTGGAGCATTCACTAAGGTATCGACATGAGATCACTTCTTTTTGTTTTTTTTTAATAATTTAAGGTTTAGGGTTTGTTTTATTAAAAAATGGAAATATGTGATGTGTATTATTTTGTTTAACTTTTTGAATTATACTTAGTCAATTATTGTAGTGCATTCTCTGTTAGTGTCGGTTAAATTTGTAATTTGATTTAGAGTTGTGCAATTTTGGTCAGAATTTTTATTTTTTTTGGACGGAATTTTGGTCAGAAATTGAAAAGCTGAATTTTGTATAAGTGATCTTACAATTCTTTGTTAAATATCAATTTATTTGGGTATAATGTGGTATTTACTCCTAAATTGCTTGAATTATGTCTTAGGTGAGCATGGCCGTAGAGGAGAACTTATGTATGTAGATTTTACCCAGCTTGAGTATCAAAGATCAATAGAGGGTAGTTAAAGTATGTAGTTATTAGAGAAATAATTGGCATTATAGGGCCTGGATCATTCCTTGGGTTGTAAAAAGGAACCAAAGTATGTCGTTGTTCAAAACCAAAGCAAATGGATCATTACTGGAGAACTAATTGTAAGCAGGGTTAGGTAGTTGTTCTGTGATGATGATTCTATGTAATTTTTTGCATTTGTCAAAGCTATTAGTGACATTGTGCTTTTGGAATTTTAAAGCAATGTATCACAATGTCATGTCTTTGGCAACTCTAGATGATATACTTGGAATATATTATATCAATGAAAAGAATTTTTACTTTCATTTGATGTGCTTTTTTTTTTATTGTTGTTTTAATTACTTTAAATTTGTCTACATTAATCTCATTATTGCAATTTGTGCACTTGGATCGTTAGAGTATTGTAAATAATGATGTATATGGTATTTTTTTTTTTTGTTGTATTTTTAGATAATGGACGTAATTCCTATGACAACTATTGTGCACTATGGTGGTGAGTGGAAACGAAATCCAGACTTAGAATATGTTGGGGAATCGGTGAGGCTTTTTGATGAGATACCATCAGATTTTAATGTTGATGGAATGAGAATGATAATTGACAGCTTAGGGTACAAGGACATAATAAAATTGCATTATTGTGACCCTTATAAGTCAATTAAGTCAGGGGTTCGATTTTTGAGCTATGATGATGTAACATTTGCAAAGTTTGTAAGCTTGTTGAGTCACTATAGAATCATAGATGTATACACCGAGCATGAGGATGATGAAGATGAGATAAATGGTCAGGGAGTAATAAGGGGGCGTATGAGTTTCATGAATTGGTTAGGGAATGACAATGTTGAGACAATGACTGATAATAACACTAGTCAGGGCAGTGAACATGTTAGTTACAATGTGAATAACGATATTAGAAGTGAGCATGTTGTGCATTTTACTAATGATGATGACATAGACTATGATGAAGAGGGTAGTGATCATGATGCTGAGGAGGTTAGGGAGCTAGAGAGGAAATTAAACTTCACAAAAAGAAAGAGAAAGACTTCGAGATTGAGCTACTCAATATTAGAAGGCAAGGTGGAAGAGGTGATGACTCACTCACTAATCTAGATGAGGGGAGTGATACTGATAGTTGTCCCGATAGCCCTCAAAACTCAGAGACAGAGGAGGACATTGGAAATTTGGTCCCTGACAGTCTAAAACAAAAAAAAGAAAAAAGTGGATACATATTCAGCTCACTTGTTGACTCTTAGAGTTGATGATGGTAGTAATTTTTTTCTCGACCAACAGTTTGAAGATGCTAAAGAATTCAAAAAGGCTTTAACAAACTACTTTGTTAGCCAAGGGAGGGATATAGATCTGACAAAGAATAGCAGGAAAAAAAATGGGAGCTAAGTGCAAAGCTCATGACAGAGGCTGCCTATGGTGGATTTGGGCCTCTAGTGGTAGTGAGCATGAGACTATGGTTGTTAAAACCCTAGTACCTAAGCACTTATGTGGTAGAATTCCTTCTTTGAAGAGGTTGAGGTCTAAGTGGATTGCTGAACATTATCACAAGAAATTCAGAGTGATCCATATATAAAGTGTCAAGAAATAATTGACACAATTTGGAGGGATTTTGGGATTAAAGTAAGTGCTTGGCATGCATTAAAGGCAAGAAGGCAGGTTCAAGAGCTCATTCTAGGGGAATACAAACACCAATATTCATTATTGAATAGATATACAGCAGAAATTAAAAGAGCAAACCCACAAAACACTATAAAGTCTGGTCTCAACCAGGGTCAATTTCAAAGACTATACATTTTCTTTGACTCTATAAAGAGAGGCTTTCTTGCTGGCTATAGACCTTTCTTTGGAATAGATGGGTGTTTCTTAAAGGGGCCTTTTGGTGGTCAACTACTAGTTTATGTGGGAAAGGACGGGAACAATCAAATGTTTCCAATAGCTTGGGCATGTGTTGAGGTGGAGGATACAAATACTAGGGAGTGGTTATTAGAGCTCCTTGCAGTAGACTTGGGAACAATGGATGGTCATGGGTATACAATTATGTCTGACCAGCAAAAAGGGTTGTTAAAAGCTGTTTTAAATGTGTGGCCAAGGGCTGAAACTAGGTGTTGTGCTCAACATGTGTACTGTAATTTCAGGACCAAGTTTGGAGGGGGACTTCTGTATAGGAGGGGATTCTGGAAGGTGGCTGAAAGCACAACAGAAAATGACTTCAATGCAAACATGGAGTTGTTCTCTAAGCTAAATGCAGAAGCAGGAGAAGATTTGCTTAACAGAAACTATAAGAAATGGGTAAGGGCTTTCCAAACCCATTAGTTCAAGTGTTATAGTATTGACAACAATATGAATGAGGTTTTTAACGCTTATATACTGTCATCAAGGCATAAACCTATAATAACAATTTTGGAGGATATAAGGGGGGGTTGATGGAAAAGATGCATAAGAAAAGAGACTACTTAGCAGGCAAGGATATCCTAATTTGTCCAAGAATCCAGAAAGCTCTTGAATATGCAAAAGTAGCAGCAAGGGGATAGGTTGCATATTGGGATGGAAACTTCAAATATGGTGTAAGGGAGGGGGGTACACAAGTTAGATATGTGGTGAGTTTGTTTGAAAAAACTTGCAGCTGTAATGCTTGGCAACTAAGGGGTTTTTCTTGCAAACATGTTGTTACAGCTATTTGGAAGGCAATAGAGCATCCGGAGCACTATGTGGTTCACTGGTTTACTAAGAAAAAATATTTAGAAGCATATAATTTGAATTAGAGCCTTTGAATGGTCCAAATGAATGGCCAGAGTCTCCGTATGCCCCAATAATAGCCCCTGCTATTAAAGTGTTGAAGCATAGGAGAAAAACAAAGAGAAAACAATATATGGGTGAGGCTGAAGGGATCAAGATCGCAAGGAAAGGCCAACAACATAAGGAGCATAAGTGTGGAAATTGTAGACAATCTGGTCACAACATGAGGAAATGTCCCCTAAAAGCTACAACAACTCCTGAGCATCAAGAGGCAATACATGATCCGGGCACCCAACAATCTCAGCGTCAAACATAACAATGGAAAGGTCACCCTACAACTGTGGTACATCACTTATACAATTTAAATAAAAACATTGTAAACGGTAGATACATTTGCATTACTTTTTTTTATTCAGAGATCAAGGTAATACGGAAGTTACTGCTTATATGGACTCACCGATGAATATTGCTTCTTTAAGCATTGAAGATGCTACTGTTTTTTTTTAATAACTAAAAACATAGAACTTTTTTCACGCAAACTAGAAGCGTAGACTTTTATTAAAGCATCAATTTAAAAACATAGAACTTTTTAGCTTTTAATTTGGAGTAGTTACAGAATCAACAATTACAAAGTATATTTTTGGATATTAGCTATTGTGACGTTTTTATTATTATTTTTTTATGGAAAGCTTTTGTCACAGTTAGTAATATATTGTGATATGTTGTTAATTTTTTTTAAAAGGGTCTAACTTATTTACTTAGGGTCCAACGTTTTTTTTAGAAGGGTCCAACTTTTTGTTCATGGTTAACGGTGAGTTTAAGTGAGGTTAACTCACCGGAAAATCCACCCTAGAACCCCAAAAACTAAGTCAAATTAAATTAGACCCCAAACACAACATTTGTAAAAAAGTTAGACCCCATTTGTGGTCTTAACTCGTATAAATACCTTAAAACCTCAAGATTTTACCACACAAGTTCATAATTGTCAGATTTCACAAAAATTCAAAGGTTTTCTCTTTATTTTCTCCCTCTCCTTTTTCCTTTATTTTTCTTTTCTTTTTCCTCTTCTTTTTCCCCTAAATCCCACGCATCTCCTCTCTCCTTTTTGGCACAGCCGGCGACCGACACCACCACCACCACCGGCGGCCACCGGCGCCGGCAGCCAGCCGGCGCTCCCTCTCTCTCTCTCTTTTTTTTTTTTGGGTTTATATATATATAAACTTCTTTAATCCTAAAATTTATTCTATTGATTTATTGTTTTAAAGTCATAATTTTTATTATGTTTTGGTGTTGATTGTGGGATTTTAATGTTGCTAATTTATTGTTATAAATTTCAGATTTTTATTTAATTAAAAACCCCAAATTATAAACCCTAGAAATTGGGAATTTTTTATAATTGGTTAGGGACTGAGGCTAGGTTGTTGTTCTTGATTAATTCATGGTCTAATCATGTTTTTGCTGTGTTGAAAGCCTTCATTTAATGCTGGAAATTATTTACACAAACTACTTTTTAATTATTGAGTTAGGGTTTGATTACCCATAAAAGGGAAAAAGGTTTTAATGATTTATATATGATTTCCTAGTCTAAAAGTGATGTTTTATACTAAATAAGTATGCTGGAATTTTATTTAAGTCATAAAAATTAAGTCTTTTTGAAAGGATTTAAAGTACCCACATAAAGAAAAGGTTTTATGGCTTTTATGGCATTAAAAGGGGTTATTAGTATGGTTTAAATAGTATTATAGTTGCTTGAAATTTGTGAGAATAGTGGATTAATTATAGTTATGTATTTTTAATTGTAGGAAGTTTCGAGCTTGGTGATTTCTAGCAAGTGTGGCCGAGTTTAGGCGTTATTCAAGGTACGTATGTGCACAAGAATATTTGTGTATGCGTAGTATCATGCTAGGACTGTGAATTGTGTTTGAAGTGATGAATTAGTACCATGTTTGGTTGATTATATGTTTGGAATTAATGTTGGTTGAACATGAATTATTATGCAAGCATGTGAATATGATATTTGAAACATTATACAAGTTGAATATATGTGAATCATGGAAGTATGTTTTATTTTTGAGTATCAAGGAAGCATGAAATTAATAAACAAGGCTTATGTATGTTTAAAAGAGCTATTATTAGAATTATTGAACATGATTCATGAATTTTATTCTCACCCATTTATTATTGGTGTTGAGTCAAGAAAGTTAGTTTATTTATTTACTCACCCACAAAAGTCGAGGTTGAGTCAAAAGTTAGTTTATTACTCACTCACATAGTTGAGATTGAGTCAAGAAAGTTTATTAGTACATTCTTTACACCAAGGTAATAATCGTGCAAATTTGTGCACAAAACTAGGCAAGGAACTTTAATTAAAATAAATAGTATGTGTTCACTAATTAATTCAAGAATTAATTGGAAGTATGTGTTGATTATTATTATGTTATTTCTTGATTGATTTGTTGGAGTCTTCAAATGAAATTGGTAAATCATGTAAAGTGTAAGAGGATACGCACCTAAACTCTTGAAACGTATATACCTTGAGTATGAACATATGGGGGGAGTTATAGGGTTTTATATTTAACCATAGCTTCTACAGGGGTATAGGACACTGTACTTTCTTTTATTATTACTAGGGTGGTGCTGTGCGCGTGTTGTGCGCGAAGCAATGTGGTGTTGCTAGTGTGTGAGATCAGAAGCGTGATTTCTTTTGGCTAATTTGTAGGAATGTCTTAGGTAATTATGAATAAATGTAGATCAATAGGTAAACATACATGTTGATAAATTGAATTGCATTAAAAATTAGTCATTGTACATGTTTTTTGAAAGAGTTAAGTGTATAATTTATTTATTAGGTTATTAACTAAGTTTTTTTTTAATGATTGAGGGTTAAAAACTCTCTAAAACTCATGACTCGAAAGCAAAAATCAGCATTTTTTTATGAGAAACAAACGTTAAAATTGAAGAATCATGAACTATCCCCTTCACAAAATTAAATATGATTGGATAGCGGCGAACAAGACTTATCTTTCTCACCGGAGAGTTGCAATTTTCCTTCCAAATTAAGTGTTTTTTTTTTTTTTTTTTTTTTTTTAACAAGTTCTTTTGATTATTGTTAACATGGGTTTTGCTATTTTATACTCATGTAGTTTTTATTTTAGTTGTCTTTTTGGAATAATAACCAAACTATGGACATATTCTCGTAATTCTGCTTGTTATGAACCTTTGATTTTTCACAAATAATTCTTTCTTAATCGAATATAACCAATCCAATTTCATATGATTTTGCTCAAATCCTTTGCATTACACTCACAAATTGGTGCCCAACAATTTCCTTTTAATTTAATTCAATTAAACCCAATGCTCACACAGCAACAATACACGTAACATTCCTTTCTTAAAAAAGAATTAAAAAACTAATTGGCTAAAATATCAAATATTATACATCCTTCTAGTTTGTATATTCATATAATAATCTACCATTTACTTAAATAATAAAATCTCCATGATAAAAATGAAATATTATCATAGTATTAAATGGAGATGACTTATTTAATTAATCATTCAGTATATTTTGTTCTTCTTGTACTACCTCTACATTGCTTTTTCTTATAGTGTCGTCCTATGAATTAAAAAATCCTCCTATGTCTTTGTAGTTAAGTAATATTGGTATATGGTCTGTGTATTTAAAAAATCTAGTGAACAAGGCAATACTGTCATGTACTCATGTGTACAATATCTCCAAACAATTAAGGGAAAGAAATGAAGACATCTTAAACCTGCAATTAATTCTCCAATCAACTTAGTAAAAAGGGCAACCACAAACTCAAAGAGCATATATTAGATAGTAAAAACATTAGCTAACATCAAGTTCAGCAAGGGAGACAACACCCTACGGGAAATTATCTGCGTAGATATGCTCAAAGTCATTAGATGGGTATTGCATAGCCATCAGTTGAGCAACACAATTACTCGACCTTTTTACATGAAAACAAGAGAAAATATCAAACTCCCTACTCATAGACCTGTCACAATATCATCAATCATATTATAATAATAAAGTCCAGTGGTGCTTTGCCTGCCTTTGATGAGCTGATCAGCTTAGTCACAATAAGAGCGCCTTAATCCAGCTCCACACGTCCATACCCACAAGCTCGAGCTGATTCCACTCACATCCTCGCAGCCAGTGCTTCCAGAATCATGACAGAGAGATACCCTTTGACCCGTTGCACCTTAGCAGCCACAATTACGCCCCTTTCATCCCTTAACACTGTACCTAAGCAAATTCAAGGTGACTGATTATTATGCATCTCCTTTGTTCCTTTAAAACAGTGAAAGTTTTCAAAATATTAAGAAAAATTTTAAAACATTGAAAACTATAACACTGTAGTAGCAAGTGAGAAGATCCGGCGCTCGTTGAATATTCGAATGTTAATCATTGACATGATATAAAGAATTGATGGTGAGGTTAGAGATTGTGTACACTTTGTGCCCTCATTAGACTCTTTTGCAGAAGACTTGGATAGTATTATCTCTTCTTGCTTTCCTCCAACAATTGCGCCTTGGTAAGATTAATAAAGCTTAGGCTGATTGGTTTAAGACAAGATCGTATCCCACATTTAACCTGTTTCACTAACTTGTTTGGTTTCTCAATAACTTGTAGTCATGGGGGAAAAAAATAGTAAGTACATCATACTATTAAGAGGAAGTAAGGGTACACTGTACACATGATAAACTATCTACCAAAGCCACCACAAAAAAGAAGAGGAAACGCCGTTCTCTAGTTTTACATAAAAGTCATACAACCAACAACTAATATACTCCGTATACAACCAACAAGCTTGTGCCCAATTCTGTTAGTCTCAGATTATTTAGCGATATACACTATTGCCAAAGATATATAATCCCTAATATACTCCGTATACTCGTAACCAATAATGAGTCATGTGAATGTAGACTTTAGCATAGCTATACTAACCTGGTCTAATGTCTAGAGGATGAGGTTGTCCCTTAAAAGTTGCATGATAGGAGTATTGTCCTTGTAATATTCACCAATATCACCATAGTATCATGACTTCTTCAAATGCCCGTGAACATTACCAACAAAGCTTAAATATGCAGTTGAAGAGACCCCAAAAGGCAAAGTATACACAAGCAGAATAAGGATTTTGTACAAGTCATTCCTAGTAATCTATTTGTGGTTTTGATAATTTAGATTGTACTCAACTTTCTTTTACAGATTTCTTTTAGTAAAAGCCTCTCTTCAACCTATCTCACAAAAATCATCTCAGAATATAGTAGTTCGTTTATCCAAGACATAACAGTTTCCAAACACCATTCAAAGCAAGGCATCAGGTTCTCAAACAAACAATCAAGAAAGCATGCATGATGAAGTAAACAAATACAACTCTGAGAATCCAACAACTAACTATACAAGCACACCATGCAGCAACTAAATAGTGCAAGGGCAATAGCAAAGGTCTAAGCAATATGTCCAAGAGATTTTATGTCAATTCTGGAAAGTTAATGTTCCAACAGCAGGAGGCTTCTCACCTGGAGAAGGATTTAGCAACTAGGGTAATGAGCCTCAACACCAGGGGGCAAGTTTGCATTGTCAAATTGAGCTTGCAGCTTCAAAAATTCATCGTCCACATCAGACAAATTATCACGAACTTCTATGGAAGAACTTGAAATAATTCAACAAACCCATATTAAAAAAAATGAATTAAATCCGGAAGAAGAGTGAGGAACTTGAAGAGCAACAACGACTTTATGTTGGATAAGTGTAAATCAACGGCTTCCATACTCGGATTGAATCCAATTATGCCAAGTTTCATTAATAATAATTCAGCAAATCAACATTTTAGAAGCTCGTAGCTTAATTTTATAAATTCCCAAATCTATGATACTAACATTTATTATTTATATCAAAAGGTTAGCAAAAAAAGCAAAATTTCAGCAAAATAGAATATAAAATGATTGAAACGTTACACTACATGGAAATTAATTCAATGTCCGTATAATTGACTTATTTTTTCCCCCAAAATCACTCATGTAATCTTGCAGATCTTTATTAATAATAATTTAGGAGAAGTAAGGTGATGATATAGGTCATAGACACCTAACAAATCTGGTGACTGAATTGAAGAAATCAAGTACCTGTGCCCTGTGCTTCAGCAGCAAGCTTGTCTCAACACTTTCACGCATTTCAGATGTACTGCTGGTCTCTTTTTGCCGAGAGTTTACCTATTTTGTATATGATAAATGCGACAGCAAAAAACTAAAATAATTGGAACAGATTAATCATACAAAAAGTTCGAAAAATATCAAGTGAGTTCATACAGAACCAGTTTCCTTGAGATATCCCATTAGCTCCTGCATTACTCTTTGCCTAGTGGATTACAACTAATAATCTGCCTACAAATACAAAACCATCAACACCCAAAAAAAACTGCACAAACAAGTATAGTCTATCATTATAAATTTCTAACCCTTGTATTTTCATGAAAAATCCCCAAATTACACTCTTAATCCCAAAATTTAAATAGACAATTAGATAAACCTTTAATTCAAATAGTTAATCATAAAATCAGCAGGAAATACTTTGATTGAACCAGACTTCCAGCAAATTTAGCAAGCATCAGTTAAAATTTAAATCAAAATAAACAAAAACAGAAAGCAATCTAACATATTAATTTCGGAATAAACCCTAACTTTGTATATGTTAACCAAGAAAGATAATTCTTCATTCCTATCGTCATCATCCACATAATCATCCCCATCATCAATGGCATCATCTTGAAATGATAAGTCCGAACAAACAATCAACTGAATTTCACATTACCCACAATAAGTATGAAAAATTAACACAAAGCATAAAATTTGAGCAACCCAAATAAAAATTCAGCCAAACTGAACACGAACAGAAATCAGCACCTTATTAATCTCCGATATTATCAAGAAAATTAAAGAACCCAGAAATTATTCAATCATTTAAGAAAGAACGGAACAATTGAAAATCACAAGAATGAAGAATAGTGCACTACGGTAGAAGTGATAAAGACGAGAAATTGCAAGCCAAGCAAGTTTTTTAAGATAAAAAATGCCAAGAAAGCATTTAATCATACGATAAAAGATGCGAACAACCCCCAATCACAGAATATATCATCAATTAAATGGATTCAATGACCCTCCGTCACACTTCTGAAATCCAATCCCAAAATATGGAAATGTGGATTTACTGATTATTCGGAGTAATGAACAGGGAAATAGAAGTATAGGACTACTGCATTTTTTTTACTTGCCTCTTCCCATTACCATTACAAAAAAAAAAAAAAAAAATCAAAACAATAAACCTCTCTTCACACACGTATTTTTCTTTGAATCCGCATCAAAAACCATATTCTATGTTCACCGGAGCAAATCAAACCATATTGTATGTACACCGGAACAAAACACACTTAAAACACCATTATAAAGGTCTAAGCTTGCGCAAAATACTAATATTGCCAATATATACTATTCCGTACCTTAATTTTTAGGATCTAACCCATGACTGCCAATCATAATCGCATTTGGAGAGAATCTATTCAATGATCTAGAATATATAATTTCAATTAAAATAAGAAACAAAATCCACAGAATTTGCAACAATAATCATACCTTTTACAATTTTGAATTTGAATGTGACGGATGAAAGAAAATACGGGGCTCCGATGAAGACCTATTTGAATAAGATGGGTCCAAAGATGAATTGAATGATGGGGTTGGATTTGAGAAACAAGATTCCCGCAACTGTGATCGGTAGGAGGCGAGTTGACTCGGTGGTTGGTGGTAGCAAAACGCCGAGTTTCTAGATTGCGGTGGTGGCGCCTGCATCTTTTAAAGTAAATTAATTCATAAATTGAATTTAATAAAAAAAATTTGGAAAAAACAAAAATTAAAATTTAAAAAATACCCACCATGAGATATATCTCATACGGTACATAAATTTCAACAACAAGCTTATAATTAAACTTTTGTGGAAGAAGTTGAAAATAATTTAACAAACCCAGAAATCAAAATTTTAAAAATAAATAAATTTGAATACATAACCAGTAGAATAGTGAGGAACTTGAAAAGCAACAACAAGATCTCCAGGTTCAGCAAGGTCGGCAAAACCAGAGCCGCCATTTAAGCGACCCTGCAAGAAACGCCTTCACATTCGGCGGCTTGTTTCTTAACCACGCCATAATAGTATGGATCTTCTTTCTCTGAGGCCTCATATTTCTTCAAATTTGGGATTTTTCCCTTGAAATTAGGGTTTTCTGAATTCTAGATCATTACTCCGTATAGTTGAAACAAAAAAACTTTAAATTGACAGGATGACAAAGCTCTTGCTGGCAACGCATGCATTAGCTCTTGCAAGATAGAGAAAGCTCAGAGAGGAGAGAGCCAGAGAAGAAATCAGGAAGCTGAGAAAGGGGGGAGGGACTTAGAGAAGGGTCACGATCAACTCACGAGTGAGATTTTTTTTTTCTTTTTCTCACACATGCACCCCACACATGTGAGTACTGTTCACAAGGAGAATAAGTGAAATCTTTTAAGGGGTGAGGATTATTTGTGCCCTGGAATTCTGTCACAAGGTGTGACATAGTAAGTACCAATTGGAGTAGCTCTTCGGTTGGAAACTTCATTTTTAATGGGCTATGTTTTTAAGGAAGGAAACTCATTCGATGCTTAATCCAAAAGATATTAATTAATAAATAATATTGCTGGTTATGAACAAAGGTAAGTTGACTGTGATTGTATGGAAAGCATGTTTTATTACTATTCTTATTGATAGGATGTTCATGTTAGTGTGGTGCATGTGTACTCAACTTTTGTTGATTCGTATTTTTGTGTTTGTGTTTGGCTTTCCTTTGGTTGGCCCTACTATGACCCATTTATATGGTGAGTAGAGGGTTTAAATAAAGGGGAAGTGACAGGTACTTGAAGCATGAAGAGCATGATGGGAATAAGTGCCGAAAGTTACTTGTTATGTTTTCCTCGTTTTATGTTTTGAATTATTTTATTATGGACTAACCTTTATGTGTTATTTAAAGTTGGATTTTAAAAGGGTCATGTTTGGAATGGTTCCAACTTGTGATTTAATTATTTTTATTTTGTTTTGAGGTTGTGAACTAAAATTTTAGTTTAACAGTTGGTTTATTTTATTTAGATTTCCGCTGTGTGACTTTAAAAAATAGCCTTAGCCATTATCACGTGGCGGTAATATTTTAGTTATTTTCTTAAAATAGTTTTAATTAGAATAAAAAGAGTAATTTAAATTATGGGAATTTCCGGGGTATTACAAAGTGGTATCATAGCCATGTTGGATTTTATTACCACTAAAGCCATAATATTTTTTTTTTAGGTACCTATATTTTTAAAAGCTTGGCCAAGTGCTTATTTTAACAAGTTTGAAATTTTTTTTATAAAGTTCAATTTTTTTTTAATTGAGATGGGGTCCGAAATTTGTTTTACAGGAGGGCCGCTTTTTTTTTTTTTTTTTTTTTTTTCAAGAGGTCCGAATTTTTTTTTATTTGCTCAAATAAATATTTTCAAATATGTTTTCGAATTTAAATTAAATTATGTGTTCAGGTATGTGAAGGATTCAAGGTATGTAATTATGTGTTAATCACTTTTAAATCATGTGGTGAGATTTGGGCAAGAAAGAATGGGCATCTAGGCTAGATTTTTATGTCTTCCTATGTGCATATTTTATTTATATGAGGTTTTTAAGCATGTTGAATGATAATATGTATTTATGTGAAATCATGTTTATGTGTGGTGACAGAATTGTATGATTGAACACCAAACTTAAATTTTTGCAAAGAACTGTATAGTTGATTAAATAGAGAATTTTCTTTATTGAGTCATGACCTAAAATATCTTGCAGGATGTTTGATTTGCCTAGTAGATTTTCCTCCATGGGTACTCAGGTCAAGAAAGACTATGAGCATGTTTGGGATTATATTCGCAGAATTTGATTTTATTATACTTGTAGATCTAATGTGTTTGGGGAGCGTCACCTAGACCAACCTGACTATGTCTCAGCCATGATTATTCACAATTTACCTAATTATCCACCTTATGAAGCTATTAAGAGTCAATTTTGTAATTTCCACTTGCCTAATGGTGTAGCTAACTATACCAAGTATAAAGATTCTAATGGTAAGTGGGGAGCAGATTGGAGATATTTATACCGTTATATTGCTCACAAGGAATTTATCCATCTTAACCCTCAATATGCTTCTGAACCTCCTCCTTGCCATAACTTTGGCGATCCAATTCCACACCAATATGCGCCCTATTACTCTTCAAAAAATAATGATCCCATGTCTGAGTCAGAACCTGAGAAGAGTTATGAGAACTAAGGTGAACCTATGGAGCAGGATAGTGAGTATAGAGATTCCTCCTGTGAAGTTATTTCTGATCCAAATCCTCCAAGTCCTCCAGTGATTGTCAACTTAGAAACCGATGAGTTTGAGGAAGACCCTGAGGAAGATGGTGATGATGGTGACAATGGGAGTGATCCTAAGTATAATCCAAAGCAGTACAGAGAGATCAAAGACAAGATTGACAATGTCAATATTGGAGGATTATAGATTAACTTTTCTTTAGCGTTTTAAGTTTATTCTTTATTCATAGTTATAGTTTAATAAAGTTGTGTGAGTAATAAGTAGCAACGCTACAATTGAGATGTTTCAAACATTTCTTTTCATATTTCAATAAAGTATTATGATTTCTTTTCAATCATTCCTTTCTCTTTATATAAGCTTATCAAACATTAAATTTTTATTTATTGCTTTCTGTAAATGGTACTAAGTGTAGACACCTACTTTTGGCCTCCTGTCCCAACAGGAAGTGCAATGACGATAAATAAAACCATATTCGTGTTAGATCGAAGTGAAGAATGCTTATGGATAACTGGTTAAACAACAAAACACAAAAGACTAGCCCAAACCAAGAAACAAAGCCAAATAAAGTCCAATTAATTAAATCCGATCATAATTAGACTTAAGCTCGTACTTAAAACCCAAATAATGACGGATTTAGGCGCGCCTAGGTCAAAATAAGCGCTGCCGCAGAAAATAACGCGCGCATCTCAAGGAGTCGCGCTGGGTTGGCGCGCGCAACTAATTTAGTTCTGCGTGACACTCAACGTAACTTCCAGAGTTGCGCTCGTGAAAGATTCAGAATTTCAGAAAATTGGAAAATCGAATCTTGCCATAAAGCCGCGCGCAAGACAATTAGTTGTGTTGCCTATAGCAGCGCAGCTCAACCACTTGCGCTGGGTGGTTGCGTGCAACTAATCTAGTTGAGCGCGATACCTGCTGCGGCAGAATGTTCAAAACCCTAAACCTACTCATTCCCTATAAATAGAGGCTTAATCCGAGGCTTAAACAGACAAAAATTAACCCTAAACTCTGGCGAAAAACTTGTGAACTTGTGCTACCTAACCCCTCTTGTCCTAAACACTCACCCCTTTGATATTTTGTTACTACGGTGGAGGTTCCTCAACAAGAAGGAGTCCATAAGTGTTCTAAACGGAGATCTAGCAAAGAGAAGTGGTAAATTCCCGAGCACTTAGATAAATCATTTTTATTTTCTTGTTTAAAAGAACTTTAATTAATTAATTAGTGTTGCTTGATCACTTTAAAAGGTTTAATTAATCAATTCCACATAGTATCTTGCGTTAAATAAGATTAGAATTGAATAATTAATTGTTGGTTGATCACTTAAGCCAAGGCGAATATTGTTTATTTCTTGTCATATTCACGAATTTGATTAAATAAAGAATAACGACGTTGCAATGTAATTCCTACGTGAATTAATATCTGTAAATAAAATTAACTAACTTAGTTTTAGGTATTGCGTTGCATATATTGTTTGGTGATGAAATTGTAAAAAAGGAAGAGCTAGTAGAAGCCGTACTAGGGCTAGAATAGTGATTCCCCTCTAAAGGGAACATTATTTTAGTACCCTCGCTCCCGAACTCATTTCTGGTTTATGTAGACCAATTTGGGCATGGGTAAACTTACGATTCGTGCTAATTATTCCATGAACTCCACATGGTAGAAAGGCATGAACGAGGTTTATGAGTTTTCCCAAAACTCATTGACGACTCCTACTTGTTTCTTATAAAAAAGCGTAATGATAGAATCAATTCTAATTCAAGGTCCCCCAAATAGTCAGGAATTCAAATCCTACTATACCTTAACAAGTGTAAAGTCCTAGGATTTTAAATGGCCATGGGCATCTAAGGAAGGACCCCCTTATGATGGGATCACCCTCCTTACACTAAGGGAAATGACTTAAAAATATTTTGTGGTGTGCTTATTTAAGTGAAATGGTTGCATGACAACCAATACAACGTGTTGAACTATTAGTAGGAGAATTGAGCAGTTACTTCTACTCTAATTTAAAATTACTGCTTATATGCTTAAATTCAAGTAGTATATATAGTAATTGCTTAGTTGCAAGAGGGTCATGACCTACCTAATAGTAGTCATTTCTTCATTCAAGAGATTTAGAATGGCAAGAAGAAACAACAATAATAATGATCTGAATGAAGTAGTAAGGTAATTAGCTGTTGTAGCTCAACAGTTAGCTAAGAGGAACTGTAGACACCCAAATGTGTCTCCCCAAAACCAAACCCAGTGATGAATACCTTTCATGACATTCGATTGTCGAACGAGGTGAAAGTGTGAAAAGTCTAGTGATGAGGTTGTTTTTATTAAAATATCTCTTTTTGAAAATATTTCTTTTCTTACTTTGTTTATGAAAATAGCCAGTTCAATTTAGTTTGGTCCATGATTAAGGTCCAATAATAGTGTAGTTGGATTAGACTTGAAAAGAGCTTTCCAACAATATATTATAAGCCTAGTTCCGATGAATAATGAGGAAGTTATGGATTAAATTAAATTGGGCTCGAAATGAATTTTATATGCGGCCCAATGATCTAGAGGAGGGCCTATTAATTATTATTCCTAAAGTTATTAGGATTGATTTTAATCTTCTAGAATATTTAGAAGGTTCCTTTTAATTCTAATGATATTAGGATTAATAATTATATTTTAAAGAGTTTTATTTGGAATAAAATAGGTGTTTTATGATAAACCTGATTTTAATTTGATAAACATGGAATTTGCTGCTTAATCATATTTAGAAGAGGATTTCGTACAAAAGCGCGTCTTATCTTTTAATTAGCGCCAAATGACAAAGTCTGTCACCTAGCGCTAAAATCTGTCTCCTGGCGCTGACGTCTGTCGCCTGGCGACAGATTCCAGTTTTATTCCGTATAGAACTTGAGGTATATCTATCATTACCGGACTGTTTTCTTATAAATAGGGGTCGTATCTCCTCTGTTTCATCATCAATCATCATCAATTATCAACAATCATCAACCATCATCTCTTTATATTCTCTCTCTAAAAGCTAGAAGCTTTCTCTCTTTGTATTCTTTTTCTAAACCTTCCCTCTCTCAAAATTCCACATACATTAGTTCTAGACACACCTATCAAAGTTTGAAGTTGCCTTCGCCCTAGACATGAAAGGTATAATATTTCTGAGGGTTTGGTCCCAAATCTCTATTTCAATTATTTAATTTAATTGTTTTATTTTTTATTTTCCTTGAAGTTACTAACGCGTGTATTTTGTTATTAGAAAGAGATATGAGGCATCGAAGTAAGTAATTGCCTTAATTGTTATTTTGATATAGAAAGCATGCCTTGATTATTTTGATTCCTAGTATCATGTTTAGGATAATAACTAATATTTCTAATATCATGCATGTTTCTATGATGCTTCCTATTCTTTCCTTATATCATGTTAGGGATAAAGCCTTGATCTTTAATGCTTAGTGACATGCTAGGGTTTGTTAGTAATTTTGTTAGTATCATGCCTAGGATCTTGCTATTATTATTATGCTTTATTCAGAAGATTGTGATTATGATGATTATTGTTGTTATTGTTGCTTGATATTTATTATTTGTTATTGCTTTACCACGCCCTCTCTTGCAGGTTTAAAGGGAATTTGTACTTGTAATCACGCTTAATAAAATAATTAATAATCTTGTTTAGGTTAATATGATTATAATTCAAAGTGATCGCCAATAATAGCTTTGTTTGTGCATTAAATTCAACCAACATAGATTAAACAAGTTTAGGGTTAATATATTGGTTGTATGTTAGTCAGAAAGCGCACATGAATACGAGAAGAATAAAGTAGAGGCCTATTTAGGGCAGGTTCAATCTCTTTTAGGTTGGATTTATACCTTCATCCCCGAACTTCCAGTCATGGTTCCAGACCTATTGGAGTTAACGATCTCCTCGATCGTTAAGGGGTGTAACCTTCACCCTGTGAACGGTTTACAAGTTCCTAAAACTTGTTGGCGAATCTTTTACTCTAACTTCCTTCCCTTTGGATGCCACCATGCTTAAGTGTATGATCACAGTGGGGCTCAAGTGTGGGATGCTTGAAATATTCCCTACAGTTTTTTGGCGACTCCACTGGGGAGGATTTCTATTTTAATTCCTAAAATTTATTTTGGCAATAATTTAGAATGAGTGGATGAGACTCGAAAAGGTCTAAGTATTTCATGTGCGTAACTTTGATTAACATTGTGGCATGTGCATAAAAAGGTCAGTATTGGAAAGATCATCCGAAACGCGTCAAAAACATAGGATTTTTACACGTAGGAAATTAGGGAAATATCTTTCACAACTAAAGTCGAAATAACACTGCGAAAAAAACGGAAAATTCAAGAATAGAAAGCTGCCGAGGCATGTGGGAATTAGCGCTGGGAAAACAGAGTCAGCGCCAAGAGATGGCTCTTTTGCCTGTGACAGACGCTATTTTCTCGCGTTGAATTCTTCCAATACCGAGCCAGAAATCTACCTTCTTGTTTCGACTAGTTTCTAGTACTGTTTGCTCGGTTTTACTTCCTGATTAAGTTTTTCCCTTTTTTCTGAAACCCATATGTCTTCTACATATGGCCATAACCCTTTGGGGATTCGCACTCCATCTACCCAATCGAACGCTCCTGGCAACGAAGGGTACATCCGAGTTTGTTGAATTCACCAAACCGTGGAAGCGAGTTTAACTCGCGGGGTCCCATCCACTCGCGCCAACCCTTCCAAAGGTAAGGCTTCCGCGCGGTGCGTCTGGACTCATAACCATGGACCCTCTTTGACTAACCCATATCCTCAACTTTAGAGAACTAGAGCCATGGTTAGGTTGCAAACTCATTGCGTCATATTGTGACTATTTGACTACTTGTGCATCATTTGCTTGTGCATAACCCATATGTGTTTACACTAACCGTTTGTTTGACTTGTTAATGAGTTTAAATGAACTAGTTAATGACTAAAGGACTTTGCTAAATTAATTAACAAATGATTAAAGTCTTAATAAATTGATCTAACTTGACTTAGTACGACTTTTAGGCTTGACCCTTTAGAGTAAAACACTGGAAACAGTCCTAGATTGATGTTCCAGTAATGGCACAGAGATCTGGACTATAGTGCCACGCGTTAGTGATTAGCGCCAGGCAACAATATTGTCGTCTGACGCTGACCCTTAGCGTCTGGCGACAGTCCTGTCGTCTGACGACAATCCTTATTTTTGCTCGAGTCTTCACGACGAGTCTAACTAATCAATTTGCTAAAACGGCTTAATAGTTTATTATTGACAGTAATCATGTTTGGGCACATAGTCTCATGGTCTCATACAGGAATCAAAGTATGTCACTCACATTCACTATTAAAGCACACACATAATATGTCACATTTTGACCATGTCTAGAGAGTCTTGTATGTGCGTATTTTCCGTCATTTTTTTAGGGGGGTAAGTCGGATATGAATCCTCCAATTAAACCATACTTGTTTAAACCCTTACTTGATCCTCAGAAATACACCCCATTTTCATTTTTGCCTTTTCCTTTTTTTTGTTTTCAAAATCAATAAAGTCAAAGTCAATTTGAGTCAAGTCATTAAAACAAATAAATGGTTTAATTTACAGCGCCTGGTCAAGAAAGGAAGGATGATTAATCAAAGACAATACATTTATTCAAATACTCCTTTTTGACAAACCTATCAGTCGCAAAAGAAAAGCCAAGAAGATAATGGCATCTCAAGAAGAAGTTAATGAACTCAAGAAGGACGTGGCCAACCTAACTAAATTGATGAAGAGTATGGCTCTTCAAATCAATGACCCTGTGAAGAAATAACAAATGGAGCTCATGCAAGAAAGCTTGAGAAAAATATCCAATGACTATAGATTCCAGGGCATTAGCTCACAAGGGGTCTCAGTGGACAAGGAACTTCTTCCGCAGAAGTTCAATGCCAATGACATCCCTAGGTTCAAGGCAACAGACAATCCTTACTTCCACTTAAGAGAGTTCGAGACAATAATGAACATTAAGGGGATAGATAAGAAAATTTTTCATTCACTCTTTTCTTTATCACTCGAAACCGTTTGTCAACAATGGTTCTTTTCCCTTGACAAATAGAAAACCTCTACTTGGGATGCCATTGTAAACGCTTTCATTGATAGGTACAAATGTAATATTCAAGTTGAAACTGATCGTAGGGAACTTAAGATGCTTAAACAAAAAGAGAATGAAGGTTTTACTTCTTTCTTTAATAAATGGAGGGAAACCTCTGTTAAGATGATTAAGGTACCTACTGAAAAGGAATCTGTGAGATTGTTCATAAAGAATCTCCACGAAAAATATTCTAAACATCTCAAGTATCAAAGCAACTTGAATACTTTCAAGGCCGTCTATGACATTGGAATTAATATTGAAGACGAACTTGCAAAACAAAAAGCTACTAACATTAACTCCAACGGTGGCTGGAAAGGAAAGAAGAACGATAATCCTTCTTCTTCCAAAACCACCCACTCAAATAATGTTAGCACCTTTAATCTGAATGAATTCCTCTCCATGAATAATCAAGGATAAAAAAAACCATTTAGGAGAAACTTTACTCCTATTGGTATGAGTTATGACACCGCATTTGACCGTCTTCATGCAAAAGGTCTTATAACTCCTATTGGACCATTTGCGGATCCACCGGTCGAAAAAAGAATAGCTAATTGAAACCTCAATGCACACTGCAAATACCATCAAGGTAGGGGCCATCTTACTGAGAATTGCTGGAAGCTAAAGGAAGCTATCTAGGACTTAATCGATAACAATAAACTCCTAGTGCCTCCCGCAAGCAAGAAGCCAAGCATCAACAGTGCACCACTTTCTGACTCCTTGGCTATTTTCGATGAGGAAAGTTGTATTGATCCCTCATCTTTAATCAAACCAGTCGAAGAAACTTATGCCTTGAAGAAGAAGAAGTATTCTTCGACGCCATGAGTGAATGGTCCCCAATGCAACAACCGGCCATTAAAGAAGATGTGTTGCTCTTCGTATATACAGTAGAGAAAATGATAGGCATGTGTAGAAAAGTTCTTGAATGCACGGAGCAAGAACAAAATAAACATGTCAATGAAGAGGTAACACCTATAAAGACTACTATGAAGAAACCATTCTCTCTTCAAGTAGTCGAAACACCCAAAAGGAGCTATAAGTCTTACACTCCAAAAGGGACAACCTATGAAAATATGTTCAAAATGCTCTCCGAGAGTGGCAAGATTAAACCTCTCGAATCGAGACCATTTGAATCACTAAAGCGGACGGATAGGTTCTACTGTCCATATCATCAATCAGGAGGACATACAATAGAACACTGTTTTAAATTTAAGGATTTAATTCAGAATCTGATTGATGATAAAAAGTTAGTCCAAATTCCACAAGAGAAAGACGCTACTATTAATAGAGTTTGGGATAGTGATAATCAGGACGTCTACCTCAAAGATATGGAGGAAACCCCACTCTCCATAATATATCCAATGGACGATATTTGGGATGAAGAAGATTCACCCATAGACGTTCTCACAAGATCCGGGAGAATGCAACCTCCCGTTATCGTGCAACAACCTATTCCTACTACTCACCAAGTTCCCATACCCATCATAGAAGACAATGATATTGTCGAACAACTATAGAAGACTAAGGTCGAGATGAATGTATGGAAACTTTTAGCTACATCCCATCAACATAGAGTTGCAGTGATGAATGCTTTAGATAAAATAGGAATAGATTCTGACAAAGTCCTATCAATTTGATCACCTTTTTTACAAAGACCTACCTCTAGAGGGTGATAAACATAACAAAGCATTAAATCTCACAGTAATCTGCAAGAGGATGAATGTCCCAATGACTCTTGTAGATAATGGATCGATGATTAATGTCTGTCCACTCCGAACTGTGAGAATGTTAGGGATAAAGGATGAGGACTTGTCTCCATATACACAGGGAATAAGAGCCTATGACAATACTCACTGCCAAACTCTTGGAACTATCACCATGAATGTAACGACAGGAGTCATAGAACATGCTACTACTTTTCAAGTGGTAGAAATTAAAGCATCTTTTAACCTATTGTTGGGACGCCCTTGGCTTCACGACCTAAAGGCTGTCCCTTCATCAACAAGTGAAGGCTATAGTTGGAGGAATCCTTGTCACAATTGATGCTTCGCCAATGAGAATCAAGGCTACCATCATAAATGTGGAGCACGATGAAGATGACGAAGACTTGTGGGGCTTTAACGAAGAGGTCTCCTTAATCGAGGAGGATGAAAGGACCCCTCTTCACTACAACCTCCACTCTAACATGACAGTAAATGCTATCCTCAGAAAACAGGGACACTTTCCTAGAATGACCCTTGGAAAAAAGAAAGGGATAGCAAAGCAAATGGGACTACCTGGCCTCCCTAAATTGGACACTTTTGGACATGGTTTTGAACCGACTCCGGAAGACCTTAAGCAAGCCCGGGAAAAAGCAAATGCGCGTAGGAACGCTCGTACCCAAAAGAAAGCAATCCCAATGGATCATTATCCTCTTACCCTAAATGGATAATTCATAAAAGAGGGAGAGGGCTATCCATGCCATGAATTTCCCGAACCTTTTGTCAAGAATGGGATAAGACAACCTAGGTTTGCAATATTTTTGGACTGTAACTTTCTAGATGATGTCCCAACTCCCATCCATAAGGAGAAAGCACCCCCATTCTTTGACTTTAATGTCATGGGACTTCTTTTTGGGTATGAGAAGAATGAGCCAACTTATATTAAGGAAAATTACTTGCTCATTCAAACGATACTACAGAGTGATAACTTCGATCCTTCCAAACTTATCACTCCAGCAGAGGGTCTAGTTCAAGGATGGAGAAAGACCGTGAAGGTGAATACTCCAAGTGGAAGAAAGATCTCCATAACAACAAGATAAGGACCAATGTTCGAAGAATCGTCTGAGTCAGAGTCCGAGTCAGAGTCTTCCCATATCGAGTCTTCTAAGTCCTTAGTTATAACACCCTCTCCTACTTAATCTATTTTAGCACCTTCTCCTAGAATAGTTAGTAATCAAGTCCCAACGGACATAGCTTTATTTGATATAATGGTTTCTGAGTTCAATAATATGTCTTCATTTGCTTACTCCTCCAAGATGACGAGCATTGCTTAACTAACAATGAAAATGACAAAGAAATAATTCAAGCAATGGAAACACTTGAAAACAAAACACCGGTAATTGAAGATACTGAAACAGTTGATATCTCAAAAGATCCAACCATTAAAAGAGAAGTTAAAATGGGACTAACACTTAATAAAGATGAAAGAACCGATTTTATTAATATATTAAAAGAATTTATCGATGTATTCGCTTGGTCATATGAAGATATGCCAGGTATTAATAGAGAAATAGCTCAACACACAATTCCACTAATTCCAGGAATGAAACCTGTAAAACAAAAGTTACGTCGAATTAAACTCGGCGTAGCTCTTAAAATAAAAGAAGAAGTACAAAAACAGATAACAACAGGTTTTATCAGGGTATCCAAATACCCCGAATGGGTCGCAAATGTAGTCCCAGTTCCGAAAAAGGATGGAAGGGTACGAATGTGTGTCGACTATCGAGATCTAAATAAGGCAAGTCCAAAGGACAACTTCCCTTTACCACACATCGATATTCTAGTAGATAATACAAAAAACCACGCACTTCTCTCATTTATGGATGGATACGCAGGGTATAATCAGATTCTCATGGCAAAAGAAGACATGGAGTAGACAACGTTCATAACACCTCGGGGCACTTACTATTACACGGTGATGCCATTCGGGTTGAAAAACGCAGGTGCCACTTACCAACGAGCAGCAACTACCTTACTCCATGACATGATGCACAAGGAAGTTGAAGTCTATGTAGATGACATGATTGTAAAATCAAAGGATCGCCCAGGACATTTGGTAGCCTTGAGGAAATTCTTTGAAAGGCTAAGAAAATACAACATGAGGTTGAACCCATCTAAGTGTGCTTTTGGAGTCACCTCAGGAAAACTCTTGGGATACGTCATTAGCTCTAGAGGAATAGAGATAGACCCAACCAAGATCAAGGCAATCATGTCAATGCCATCGCCCAAAACCGAAAAACAAATTTGGGGATTCATTGGTCGGTTGCAATACATAAGTAGGTTCATATCCAAATTAACAACGATATGTGAACCAATATTCATCCCTCTTAGGTTGTACCTAACGGTCACCAAGGAGACAATGGGGGCTATGCTCGCACAAGAAATAGAAGGAAAAGAGAATGCCATCTACTATCTGAGTAAAAAGATGCTCGAGTATGAAATACGCTATACACCACTTGAGAAATTGTGCCTCGCATTAGTGTGGGCCACAACCAAGTTAAGACATTACATGCTCGTTCACACAGTCTTCGTAGTATCTCAGATGGACCCACTTAAGTATCTTTTCGAGAAATCTACACTAAATGGGAGAATATCAAGATGGATAGTCAACTTAGCCCAATTTGATGTAAGATTCATGCCTCAAATGGCTATCAAAGGATCCGTGGTCTCGGACTTCTTAGCAGACTTCCCATTAGAAGATTCGACACCAATACATGAGAATGACTTTCCAGACGAAGACTTGATGGTCACAGAAGATGATACTTGGACTCTATACTTCGACAGAGCCTAAAACCAAAAGGGATGTGAAGTAGGGGTATTATTGGTATCACCTAAGAAGAACATATTCCAATCTCCATAAAGCTAGATTTCGACGTTACCAATAATGCTGCAAAATATGAAGCATGCGTGGTAGGCCTTGAAACAGCATTGGCATTGGGAGTAAAGAAACTTTAAATATTCGGAGATTCTTCATTGATCATCAACCAAATTTCCAAAAGATGGAAGGTAAGGAGTGAAAACTTGGCCCCTTACCAAACATACTTAGAAACTCTTACGAACCAACTAGAAAAGGTAGAGTACACATAT
This sequence comes from Chenopodium album, assembly GCF_948465745.1. NCBI lineage: Eukaryota > Viridiplantae > Streptophyta > Magnoliopsida > Caryophyllales > Amaranthaceae > Chenopodium > Chenopodium album. The sequence goes on along the minus strand of NC_137848.1, from coordinate 33,390,945 downwards.
CTACCTAGAGAGGAAAATTAATTTGCTGATGCCTTGGCAAGACTAGCCTCAATGGTTAGGATTCCTACGGAAATCGAGCAAATGCCTTTAACGATAGAAAAAAGGCATAAACCGGCTTATATTCAAGCTATAGAAGAGGATGAAGTGGTCCAAGAGGAAGAAGAGGGAGAAGAGGAAGAAGAACCGTGGTATACAGACATTCTCAACTACGTCAGGAATGGAGAGTATCCACTCTATGCTGAAAAAAGAGCAAAATGAGCCTTGAGACTTTTGGCTTCCCAATATGTGCTCATAAACGACGAGTTACACAAAAAGGTACCTAAGGGTCGAGCTCTCCTATGTGTAGGCAAAAAGGAAGCCCAAAGGGCTATGAGAATAGTCCATGAAGGAGTATGCGGAACACATGTAAATGGAAAAATGCCAGTCTAAAAGATAATGCGCGAAGGATATTATTGGACTACCATGAATAGGGACTGTCATCAATATGTCAAAAGATGCCCGAAATGCCAAATATACGCTAACTTACAACATGTTCCTCCATCTCTTCTCTACACCTATACATCACCATGGCCATTCTCAACATGGGGAATAGATATTGGCAAAATCACTCCTCCAGGAATAGGAGGTCATGAATACATCTTAATAGCAATTGATTACTTCACTAAATGGGTTGAAGCAAAATCATATGCAAAACTCACTTCAAAACATGTAGCACTCTTTATCGAAAGAAACATTACTTGTCGATATGGAGTCCCACATGAAATGATAATTGACAATGGAACTCACTTTCAAGCAGAATGTGAAGAATTGCTACAAAAGTAGGGCATTCAATACCATCACTCTTCCCCATACAGACCTCAAGCAAATGGTGCATTTGAGGCAGCTAATAAAAGTTTAAAGACCATCATTGAGAAGATGACAGAAAATTACAAGGATTGGCCTGACAAACTCCACTTTGCTCTTTGGGGTTATCGCACGTCAATTCGCTCGTCAACAGGAAATACGCCATTTTCTTTATTCTATGGAATGGATGTCGTACAACCTGTAGAACTAGAAATACCTTCCTTACGCATTGCATTGGAAAGTAAACTCGATGAAGTTGAATGGACTAGAGCAAGACATGAGGAGCTAATTCTACTCGATGAAAAACGACTAGAAGCTCTACATCATACGCAATGCTATGAAACTCGTATGGCTAGACACTTTAACAAGAAAGTCAAGACAAGAAACATCAAAGTAGGAGAGTTAGTGTTAAAAGCATTAAGGAAAAATGTTTTGGATCCAAGAGGCAATTTTAGGCCCAATTGGTCAGGATCATATATTGTCAAAACCATCCTATCAGGAGGTGCTACAAAACTAACTGATATGGATGGCAATGAATTCTCAAACATGACAAATTTTGACCAACTTAAGAAGTACTACCCATAATTACTTGAGTAGGATAACCTCAAGAGAGCTACGTTTGGCCTGATTCCTTAGGAAAGGATACGTAGGCAACCGTTAGAGGGTGCGGCCACTTTAATTTTTACAAATTTCGCATCCCAGCATTGACAAGGCAACTTAGTACAATCAGCACGAAAAATTCAAGACCAACGCATCCCAGAATATTTGTCGCCTGACGACAGACATTAGCGTTGGCCGACAACTGCAGTGTTTGGCGACAAAATTTTGCGCCAGGCGACAAATAGTAGAGTCTGGAGACAGACTTAAAACTGCGACGCTAATTTTTCTGCGATAATCTAGGCAAAGTTCGGTGTATCTCGGAAATTTTTGACTTATGTACTCGATTAATTTACAGAAAAAGTGTTTTCATTGCTTTAAATTAAATATAAGTGTTGAATTAATTTTAAAAAAAAGCTAAAAATTGCATTAATAAAATAAAGTAAAAATTACATTATTAATGGAATTTAAATAAAGCTTAAAAATAATTTTACTTAAAAATGTCTAATAAATTGAAAGTAAAGCAATGCTCTAATCTGTCTTCTCTTTTCTAGCCCTCTTCCAATTCTTGTCAGCATTTTCTTCTTCATCCATCACTTTTGCTAGCAAGCATCACTTAGAGGATCTACATTCAATTTTGATGTCGATAGTTTCCCCTTTAGCCATCACTCCATGTTTCTTTTCTACCCACACTTTCTTTTCTGCAGAGTCAGCTTTTCTTTTCGCCTTGCTCTTAGTAGTATGTTTCTTCTTAGGCATAACATGAGTCTTGAATTCAACCCTTTCACCTATGCGCTCTTTAACATGAGCTTTCTTGTCTCCAAGACGATTCTTCACATTGGTCTTGTTTTGAACTTTGTTCTGGTCCTTTTTAGATCTACCAAGTATCCATTGCTTCACATCTTTAGACAAAGAAGGAAGAACCTTTTGGGTAACAACTTCCCAAAAAGGCCTAGCACTCCAATAATTATCAAATCTCTCTACGTCTTATGAAACAGGGAATTCACAAGGGCGACGGAGATCCCCAGAAGGAATGGTTTGAGCAAGGCCATACTGTCTTTTTACCCTACAGGGGTAATAAAAGGTCAACTTTGATAAGCTAGGAAGATGGCAAAAAGGCTTTTTGTTGACACCAACCATCTTCTCAATTCTCTACCAAGGAATGACCCACTTGATAGCAAAATCACAAAAGGCAAATATTTTGCTCCACTTCCGACGGCCCATCTTTATGGAAAAGCATTTCTTTCGCCTTACAAAGCAGTTTGGCGTATACTTGACAATGTTATCAGGAGGACTAATTAGTTCTAGCCTCTCCATTAGCCACATCTGCAAAAATTCAATGAAAATAATTAGTATTACTATACAAAAATATATATTTTTGATTTCTGATATTGTTTTTCTACCTGTAATAAAATTGGAGAACCTCGAAGAGGTGCTTTTGGATTTTTCTTTAATTCATATAAACTAAGCATAGTTTGTCCAACGATTAAAGGCATTGGATTCCTCCCTGATTCAATTTGTTCCATGACAGATACTAAAATTGCTTGACCCTCACGAATATTACCACTAGTGAGGAGATATTGGCTAAACATACAAAAGAGGAAAGCTCTCCTCCTATAAACATGAAAAGACTCAGAATATGGTCTATCGAAATAATGGCGTGCAAATTCTTTCAAATTAACTACAGTTCCATCTACAATATTTGTTAGATCCCTGTCTTTAAGATTAAAGAAACGCTCAAAGTCTTTATAATAATATTCACTCACACTAGGAATTACCGCAAGATCTACAGAGGGGAAGCCTAGAATGGCACCAAATTCTTCCGGTAAAGGACTAATTTCATCATAGCCTAGTCTAAAGCAATGGGTGTCTGGATCCCAATATTCTAAGGCGATATGAATAAATTCTATATCTATGTCTACCCCCTTAATACCATAAATACCTCCCAAGTGAAAAAGTCAAGCTCTTTTCTCTCTTTAGCAGTCAAAGACCGACACCACTCACGAGTAAAATCACTAAAACTCTTAGACATGATTGCTTGATGAGAGTTAAAACTATAACTATTTTTAATCTGTTCAAAATATACAAAAATCAACAGATTTGGGGGCTATTTATGCACAAAATTGGCAGAATTTGAATCCCGAAAGGATTCGGAGAAAAAAAAGATCAGCGCCAGGCGACAGGTGCAGCGCCTGGCGACAAAGCTCGGCGCCTGGCAATAAAAAACCGACACGATGCCAACTTGACGCGCTATGCAAATCGTGTTTTTTCTGACTATGACTCGATTTTGTACGTTGACTTTATGGTTTTTTGACCTCTTGTCTCAAAACCTTATCCAACTTTACCTCAAACACTTTTTTCGATTAATTTGAGCTTAATTAATTTTAGGCTTATTTTAGTCACAGTTTTTTTTTTTTTTTTTTCCATTTGGGGGAGAAAGTTGGATACCCTCCATTGATAATAAAAATGACGGAAATTTTTGCGCAAAGTTGCCGAATTTAGTCACAATTTTCCACACACTCACATGCACATAAATAAAAAAAAAAACAAAAAAATGTAGAATGACTAAAAGTTTGTATATACAGCGCGTCTAACGTAGAGTCATACAAACTACCAAAGTACTTCAAAGTTAAATAAAAATAAATACAGGTACAGCTACGGTGCCGGAGGACGTAAATGGGGAAGAACTCCCAAAGCATCAAAAAATAATGTAGATCGTGGGGTATGCTCCTCACTACCTCCAGGCTCACCCTGATGCTGAATCGCTAACGGCTGAGGCTGATGTGGCTGCTGCGACGACGAGCCAACCTTGTACGTCCCACCACCCCTTATAGGAGTCGATGTCACGCCTCCTTGGCCTGTCGGCTTAACATGTGCACCCTCAGACGAAGAGCCCGAACCCTCCGATCTCTCAGTAGGAGCCGTCTCCGACCGGCAACCCTTGCCCCTAGAAGAGGTACGACGACTTCTCGAGCAAGACCCACATCTCTCTCTACTAGCCTCGGGTCTCGTCCGAGTATGTGGCGGAGGAATAGGCTGCCCTTGCAAAAATAAATCAAGTCAGATGCAAAAAAACAAATAAAACATGTGATAAGGATAAGAGAAATACCTCTGTAGCAGTGTCGTCACGACGATATGAGGCTCGGTCCCTCAATCTCACCAGCTGGTAGCGAACGGCGTCCATACCCCTCGCCATCCTCGTTACCTCATCGGGAGTAAACTATCAAGAGACAAAGTCAGTAACAATCAAAGATATATAAGTACACAATGAACAAATGACTCACCTAAGTCTGATGCAGAGGTATAGACTACTCGATGAAACGATGTTCTGGAGGAGCCAGTGGAATCATCTCCTCGACCGGACCATACATCCCCTGATAGGTAATGGATACCGGTGGAGGAACAAACTCTGCACGCGTATCCTGGCAAAACAAATCCAAATTATTAGTATTTACTTGGGGACTATCTAAAGAACAAACACAGGAAACGAGGAATACCTCTCCTCCCTCTAGAAAAACAGGTGGTGGAGCCAGAAGTGGCAACAACATCTCCCCATAACACTGCTCCGCTTGGGCGTGAGTCCGCCATGGAGTACCCGCTGGTGACATACTCACCAAAGTCCTCAATCTAGTCTGGTCAAACATGTGCCGAGGAGGACGAGCAGGAACGAAAAAAGCCTCTGAGGAGTGCTAAATAGCCACTCTCTCACCTAAGTACACTACAACATCGTACGTCCCCTGAAAGTACCGACGTTGAGTAATGTACTACGTAGCAAGCGCAGGAATGTCTAAATCAACCCACGGCCGAAACTCTACAGCAGGCTCCTACAAAACGCGTATTCATGAGGTAAAATCCTACAAAAGATACTAAGAGACAAGTATTCAAGGAACCTAGCGAGAGAATCAACTCTCGAACACGAACAGTAGTAGCCTGGTCATTGAGACGGCCTCCTCAACAGGCAGCAACGGGGAGCTCGCGAGGCGAAGGTTTCGCCGGCGCAAGAGACGGAAAATACTCGTAGAAACAGATCTACAAAGACAAAGAAGTGTTAGTAAATGCTAATGCAGATCTAGAACTAACTTTAATGAAATAAAGTATACCTCTGCGAGTCTCCAAAAGCTGGAAACCGCGATATCTCCCTCGAAGGAACTATGACGACTGAAAAGTCGCAATCCGACTAGGAAGTCCGCGTAGGCCAAGTTGACCCAATCATACGACCCGATCATGTGAAGGGCGTGAAGAGCAGGCAAGTAGTAGAGTAAGACTCGACTACCTCTATAAGGAAAAAAGGTCCCTAACAGCAAGATAAGAGCAAAGATGCGCACCCGCTGCTCTAGGGTGGTCGCACCATCCTGAAAAGCCGCCACAAGCGTGGACCGGCGGATACATCAAGAGATGAGATGCGTCGACTCAGCCTCGCTACGAGCCCGAACAGTGATAGGGCCCAATAGCTCCAGTACCACTAGAGAAAAGACTGTGATCTCGCTATCAAATGGAAGTGTGACCGAACGAAACTCTAACCCTGTAATGAGACTGAAGTCGGTAGGGGTAACTGTCATCTCACCCTAGGGAAAATGGAAAGTGTTGGTGGAGTCCCAAAGAACTCCACCAAAGCTTGAACCACGTAACGGCTCGACCCGAAAGAATACAGAGCCTGAGTGGCTCGGAGTAGAGGAGTCAAGCCATAAGACTCCCACAATCTACGCAAACCGTCATGGTTGCGAAAGTAAGTATCGTATAAGGAACCGATAGTGTCATTGCCAGAACCATGGCTACGAACTCTCCCACTGTGAATCATACGCCGAACGCGCTCCGAGATATGGAACTCGGGCGCGAAGTACATAGTGCGCTCGTCCCACTCTGGGAAATCCCCTAGAGAAAAAAAGGTCCCTACGCCAGCATCAACGGGATCGTCCTCCTAATGAGCCTCCCTAGAACAAGAGCTAGAGCCGTGTCGCTTAGTCATGCTATATTATGCAAAATAGCAGTAAATTAAGAGTTCTATAGTATCTAAGGTTCGCTTAGCCGCATGATACTATGTTCGTCAAAAACAAAGTACGTAATACTAAAATAAAATACAATTTCAATACATGCAGAAATAGCATTTTTTCAGCAATCAAACAATTCCTTGCAATACTATGACAAATATTGTGACAAATTGGACAAGAATAGCTAGCAAAAATACGAAGAACAAGCCACATTGTTCTCTCGAACTCAAGAGGCTCAACAATGGCAATTCGCTTATTTCTTCACCAAATTGAGTCAAACAAGTCTCAAAATGCTCCCAAGGCAATACATAAACATAATCAAGAAATTTCAAGGCATAAGATTCAACAAGCAAAGCAAATTAAACAATATAAGTTTTGAATTTCCCAAAAATTCATGAACAAGGCATGCAAAATTCAGCAAAACCGAAGTGAGTTTGAAGAAAACTTACATGGATCGGGAAACTAGATGAAATAAGCTTTGATTTGCAACAAATTTGAGCGAATTTGGTTGAGAAACGGAGGAGAACGAGCAAGTTGAACTTCCGAGCGAAATTGCGAGCAAATAGCAACAGCAACGACAAAATGAAGAAGAAAGGGGTTTTATTCGAAAAGCCCGACGTCAACGCTAGACGACAATTTTGTCCCCAGGCGCTAATGCCTGTCGCCAGAGCTGAATTCTGGTAATAGATCGTAGCAGCCTGCGCTGGTGGGCCAACAGGATGCGTGGCCCCCATAAATGATTATGTGGACCTTATACAGCGATTTCGGGTTCCTTGGTACGCCAGTTAGCCCTTATAAGCAACTTGACATGATTAAGTAATCGGCTCGATTACAATTACAGTAAGTGATCGACCTGATAAATGATCGTCTCACTTAGCTTAAAGCGCCTAAACATTGGCTCATCGTAAAAAGCACCGACATAATGTTTCACAAGCAGCAAAGTGCGTCGACGTACTGGCACTGCGGTAATTTCAGCAAATATCACAACAGCAAAAGTTCAAGCGAGCATTGAGGATCAACAAGCGGTGGTCTTCGGTAATTTTCTTCGGAATATTACCACAACAAAACTGAGGGATCGTTACAAGCAGAATGGTCTTCGACGACATTCCCTAGCTTGCGGAGAGTCGTCACAAACAATTGAAGATGGCTGCAAGCGGAGTTATCTTCGACGGCATTCCCTAGCTTGCGGGGAGTTGTCACAAACAGCCGAGGATGGCTACATGCGGAGTTATCTTCGATTATGTTCCCTAGCTTGCGGAAGATAGTCACAAAACGACAGAAGATCACTACAGGCGGAGCAATCTTCGAGGGTGTTCCCTAGCTTGCGGAAGACTATCACAGCAGAAATTGAAGGCAGCTACAAGCGGAGCAGTCTTCAGGCGATGTCCCCTAGCTTGAGGAAGATCGCCAAACAAAATCGGTTACTCCAGAGACGTGTGCTCGACGGTGCAAGATACACGTTTCTTAACTCTTTTATCTATTTAACTAACGCTAGTTTGCAGGTATCGGCGTTACAAGAATGATTTAGGATCGCAGAACGTTCTGAATCATTCTCCGTCCCTATCGCTACTTTGACTTTCGTTTTTGAAACTTGCGTTTCTCCAAACTCAGTCAAAGTGGGGGCTTCTGTAGACACCCAAATGTGTCTCCCCAAAACCAAACCCAATGATGAATACCTTTCATGACATTTGATTGTCGAACGAGGTGAAAGTGTGAAAATTCTAGTGATGAGGTTGTTTTTAATTAAAATATCTCTTTTTGAAAATATTTCTTTTCTTACTCTGTTTATGAAAATAGCCAGTTCAAGTTAGTTTGGTCCATGATGAGGGTTCAATAATATTGTAGTTGGATTAGGCTTGAAAAGAGCTTTCCAACAATATATTATAAGCCCAGTTCCGATGAATAATGTGGAAGTTATGGATTAAAAAGAACGACAGACATCACCGCCAGGCGACAGATTCCAGTTTTATTCCGTATAGAACTTGAGGTTTATTCTATCGTTTTCTGACTGTTTTCTTATAAATAGGGGTCGTATCTCCTCTGTTTCATCATCAATCATCATCAATAATCAACAATCATCAACCATCATCTCTTTCTATTCTCTCTCTAAAAGCTAGAAGCTTTCTCTCTCTCTATTCTTTTTCTAAACCTTCCCTCTCTCAAAATTCCTCATACTTAGTTCTAGACACACCTATCCAAGTTCGAAGTTGCCTTCGCCTTAGACGTGAAAGGTTTAATATTTCTGAGGGTTTGGTCCCAAATCTCTATTTCAATTATTTAATTTAATTGTTTTATTTATTATTTTCCTTGAAGTTACTAACGCGTGTATTTTGTTATTAGAAAGAGATACGAGGTATCGAAGTAAGTAATTACTTTAATTGTTATTTTGATATAGAAAGCATGCTTTGATTATTTTGATTCCTAGTATCATGTTTAGGGTAATAACTAATATTTCTAATATCATGCATGTTTCTATGATCCTTCCTATTCTTTCCTAACATCATGTTAATGTCATGTTAGGGATAAAGCCTTTATCTTTAATGTTTAGTGACATGCTAGGGTTTGTTATTAATCTTGTTAGTATCATGCCTAGGATCTTGCTATTATTATTATGCTTTATTGAGAAGATTATGATTATGATGATTGTTGTTGTTATTGTTGCTTGATATTTATTATTTGTTATTGCTTGATCACGCCCTCTCTTGTAGATTTAAAGGGAACTTGTACTTGTAATCACGCTTAATAAGATAATTAATAATCTTGTTTAGGTTAATATGATTATAATTCAAAGTGATTGCCAATAATAGCTTTGTTTTTGCATTAAATTCAACTAACATAGATTAAACAGGTTTAGTGTTAATATATTGGTTGTATGTTAGTCAGAAAGCGCACATGAATACGAGAAGAATAAAGTAGAGGCCTATTTAGGGCAGGTTCAATCTCTTTTATGTTGGATTTGTACATTCATCCCCGAACTTCCAGTCATGGTTCCAGACCTATTGGAGTTAACTATCTCCTGGATCGTTAAGGGGTGTAACCTTCATCCTGTGAACGGTTTACAAGTTCCTAAAACTTGTTGGCGACTCTTTTACTCTAGCTTCCTTCCCTTTGGACACCACCATGCTTAAGTGTATGATCACAGTGGGGCTCCAGTGTAGGATGCTTGAAATATTCCCTACAGGAACAATAATAATCCAGAACCTGCTGGGGAGTTATTTAAGAAGATAGCCCAAAGCAAACCTCCTAACTATATTAGGGAGAACCTGACCCAACTGTCCTTGAGAACTGGTTGAGAGAGTTTGATAAGTTGTTTGTGGCAGTAGCATGTCCTAATGAGTCCAAAGTGAGTAGTGCAGCTTACTACCTAAGGGATGAGGTAGATGTATGGTGGCTGTAGAATGAACAAACTGTGAGAGCTTTACCTAACTTTGGATGGTATGTGTTCAAGGAGCAAGTGAGGGATAAGTTTTACTCTATGTTCTTGCAGAAGCAAAAAGTTGATGAGTTCTTGGAACTTAAGATGGGGAATATTTCAATGACTGAGTATTACACTAAGTTTATCAAGTTGTCTAGATTTGCTGAGGGTACTATGGCTACTGATAGGCAGAAAGATAGAAGGTTTGAGAGAGGATTGCCTCTTTCTCTCCATGGGAAGTTGTCAGGACAAGTGTTTGGCAACTTAGATGAGTTGTATGGTAGGGCAGCACATTTACATGCATTGGAATTGAAGGAGAAAGCTGAAAGGGCCTAGTTGGAAGCTAGGGAGAAAAGAAAGAAGCCTATGACTAGTTCTGGACCTGCAATTTTTATGGACCCTATGAATCGAGTGTTTCAACCAATCTTAGACCAATTTGTGGTAGTATTTATTGATGATATTTTGGTTTATTTCGAAAACAAAGAGGACCATACAGAGCATCTAAGGTCGGTGTTAGCTACTTTAAGGACAAACCAGCTGTATGCCAAATTCTCAAAGTATGAGTTTTGGTTAGAGAAGGTAGCATTTTTGGGACATTTTATATCCAAGGATGGAGTAGAGGTAGATCCTGCAAAGATTAAAGTAGTAAAAGAGTGGCCTACACCTAAGAATGTGTCGAATATTTGAAGTTTCCTTGGTTTAGCAGGATATTATAGGCGATTCGTGAAGGATTTCTCGAAAATAGCTAAACCTATGACTTTGTTGATGAAGAAAGAATCTAAGTTCATTTGGTGTGATAAGTGTGAGGAAGCGTTTCAAGCTTTGAAAAAGAGTTTGACAACGGCACTTGTGTTGACCTTGCCTGCTGGAAGTGGTTCTTATGATGTATATAGTGATGCATCTAAGAATGGGCTTGGATGTGTTATGATGCAACATGGAAAGGTGATTGCATATGCATCAAGACAATTGAAGAAACATAAGGCTAATTACCCTACTCATGATTTAGAACTTGCTGCTATAGTGTTTGCATTAAAGATATGGAGACACTATTTATATGGAGTAAAATGAGAATATTCACAGACCATAAGAGTTTGAAATACCTTTTCACACAATCAACCTTGAACGTGAGACAACGTAGGTGGATAGAATTCTTCAATGATTATGAACTAGATATCCGATACCACGAGCGTAAAGCAAATGTAGCTGTAGATGCTTTAAGTCGCAAAGCAACTCATGGACTGAATGATTTAGTTGTGGCAGACAAACTATGTAGAGAAATGAGTAAGTTAAACCTCGAGGTAGTGCCACATGGAACGTTAGAAGGGATGCTTAATAATTTGTGTATCAAACCAACGATAATTGGTGAAATTAAGGATAATCAAGTAGAGGATGTGAAAAAAAATCGCATAAGCGAAAATTTTAAGCAAGGAAAAACGACTGATTTCAAAATCCATGATGATGGAAGTATTAGATTTAAAGGGAGGTGGTGTGTACCGCAGAAATGTGAGGAGTTAAAGAAAAAGTTGATGGAAGAGGGACATAATGCACCATATTCAATACATCTAGGAGGGGATAAGCTTTACAAAGACTTGAAAAAGGTGTATTGGTGGCCCTAGATGAAGAAAGAAGTAGCAGAATTTGTAGATAAGTGCCTAACTTGTCAGAAAGTTAAGATAGAGCATAAGAGACCTCAGGGAACTATACAACCACTCGAGATTCCAGCTTGGAAGTGGGATTGTATCTCTATGGATTTTATCACTAGCATACCTAAATCTAGGAATGAGTATGATACCATCTGGATTATGGTGGGGATAGACTTACCAAATCAGTAGTGTTTATACCAATGAAGGAGACCTGGAAAATGGAACAACTTGCAAAGGCTTACATTAAGAATTTTGTGAGGCTACATGGAGTTCTTCCAATAGGGATTCTAGGTTTCTTTTGAAATTCTGGAAAAGCATCCAGGAAAACTTTGGTACGACATTGAAGATGAGTACAACATTTCACCCTACAAGGGATGTTCAATCTGAGAGAACTATCCAAACCTTAGAGGATATGTTACCATTCTGTGTGTTAGACTACCAAGGCTAGTGCGAAGATAGCTTAGACTTGGTAGAATTCTCCTACAATAATAGTTACCATGCACGCATTGGCATGGCACCATTTGAGGCCTTGTATGGAAGGAAGTACAAAAGTCCACTGTGTTGGAGTCACATTAGTGAGACAATAATTCTAGGTCCTCAATTAATAGAAGAAAAAACAGTGCAAGTGAGAGAAATACAAGCTAAGATCCAAGCTGCCCAGGATCGACAAAGAATTACGCAAATTTAAAGCGTAGAGAAGAGGAGTTCCAAATTGGGGATAAAGTTTTGCTTAAAGTATCACCAATGAAAGGAGTTATAAGATTTGGAAAGAAAGGAAAGTTGAGTCCAAAGTACATTGAACCATATGAGATTTTGCAAAGAATAGGAAAAGTTGCCTATAGATTAGCATTACCTATGGACCTTAGCAATGTGCACGATGTGTTCTATGTTTCTCGATTGAGAAGGTGTATCCCGGACAAGTCGCATATCCTTCAACCTGAGACTATAGAACTAGACCAAAGCCTAACCTGAGAAGAAAGACCTATAAAGATCTTTGACAGTAAAGTGCGTAGTACACGCAAGAAAGATGTCAAGATAGTAAAGGTTTTGTGGTCAAATCAAGAGACTGAAGAAGCGACTTAGGAAGCCGAGGATGAGATGAGAAAGAAGGACCCTGAGTTGTTTAAGGTTAGTTGAGTTATGGGGACGTAACTCGTTTTCATTAAGGGGGGTAGAATGAGGTAGCATTTTGCGCTTTTTATCTTATTTTCAAGCATTTTTGTGTATTTTTAGTATATTTGGCACAATTTTATGCAAAGTTTAGAAGGAAAAAGTTCAAGAAAGGTTAAAAAAAGTACAAAAACTATAAGTATTAAGAAAATTTTTTATTAAGTGGGTAAAAGGTATGATTTTAAATAATTTTTAAACAAAGATTTATGGTTTTGTGCTCAAGTTTCGAGGACGAAACTTCTTTTAAGGGGGATAGACAGTAATACTCCGTATTTTTATTATATTTTTATATATATAAATTAATTAATTTATTTATTTTATTAAATAAAATTATTTATTTTATTTTAAAAAGAAATTATTTATTTAAATAAATTATAAGTGTGTGTAAATAAAATGGATCATGAATTGAAGAAACAAAGGTATTTTAATTTGGTCAATCCTATTTAAAAGGGAGGACAAACTTATTGGGAATTTAGGAGCCCAATAAGTTGGCCCAAAGGGAGAATTTGTAAGGGATTAGGAATTACTAATGACAAAGTTGTAAATTTGAGTTTTAATTTTGAAAGGAGAGTATAGATACCTTAAAACCTCAAGATTTTTCCACACAATTTCATAATTTGTCAGATTTCACAAAAATTCAAAGGTTTTCTCTTTATTTTCTTTCTATCCTTTTTCCTTTATTTTTCTTTTCTTTTCCCTCTTCTTTTCCCCCTAAATCCCACGCATCTCCTCTCTCCTTCTCCCTCCTTTTGGGCACGACCAGCTACCAGCACAACCACCACCACCGGCGGCCACCAGCAGCGGCAGCGGCGCCGGCAGCCCAGCCGGCCGGCCCCCCCCCTTCTCTCTCTTTCCGTTTTTTTAGGTTTATGTGTGTGTGTGTGTATATATATGTATATATATATATATATATATATATATATATATATATATATATATATATATATATATATATATATATATATATATATATATATATATAATTACTTTAATCTTAAAATTTGTTCTATTGATTTATTATTTTAAAGGCATGATTTTTATTATGTTTTGGTAATGATTTTGGGATTTTAATGTTGCTAATTTATTGTTATAAATTTCATATTTTTCTTTAATTAAAAACCCAAAATTATAAACTCTAGAAATTGGGGATTTTGTATAATTGGTTAGGGACTGAGGCTAGGTTGTTGTTCTTGATTAATTCATGGTCTAATCATGTTTTTGATGTGTTTAAAACCTTCAATTTAATGCTAGAAATTATTTACACACACTGCTTTTTAATTATTGAGATAGGGTTTGATTACCCATAAAAGGGATAAAGGTTTTAATGATTTGTATATGATTTCATAGTCTAAAAGTGATGTTTTATGCTAAATAAGTATGCTGGAATTTTATTTAAGTCATAAAAATTGAGTCTTTTTGAAAGGATTTAAAGTACCTACTTAAACAAAAAGGTTTTATGGCTTTTATGGCATTAAAATGGGTTAATTAGTATGGTTTAAATAGTATTATAGTTGCTGGAAATTTGTGAGAATAATGGATTAATTATAGTTATGTATTTTAAATTGTAGGAAGTTTCGAGCGAGGTGATTTCTAGCAAGTATGACCGAGTTTAGGCATTATTCAAGGTACGTATGTGCACAAGAATATTTGTGTATACGTAGTATCATGCTTGGATTGTGAATTGTTTTTGAAGTGATCAATTAGTAGCATGTTTGGTTGAATATATACTTGGAATTGATGTTGGTTGAACATGAATTATTATGCAAGCATGTAAATATGATATTTGAAGCATGATACAAGTTGAATATATGTGAATAATGGAAGTATATTTCATTTTTGAGTATCAAGGAAGCATGAAATTAATAAGCAAGGCTTATGTATGTTTAAAAGAGCTATTATTAGTCCATCGAAAAAAAGAGCTATTATTAGAATTATTAAACATGATTCATGAATTTTATTCTCATCCATTTATTATTGGTGTTGAGTCAAGGAAGTTAGTTTATTTATTTACTCACCCATAAAAGTTGAGGTCGAGTCAAAAGTTAGTTTATTACTCACTCACATAGTTGAGATTGAGTAAAGAAAGTTTATTAGTGCATTTTATGCACCACGATATTAATCGTGCAAATTTGTGCACAAAACTAGGCAAGGAACCTTAATTAAAATAAATAGTATGTGCTTACTAATTAATTCAAGAATTAATTGAAAGTATGTGTTGATTATTATTATGTTATTTCTTGATTGAATAATTGGAGTCTTCACATGTTAAATTGGTAAATCATATAAAGTATAAGAGGATACGCACCAAAACTCTTGAAACGTATATACCTTGAGTATGAATATATGGGGGTAGTTATGGGGTTTTATATTTAACCATAGCTTCTACAGGGATACAGAACGCTGTACTTTCTTTTATTATTATTATTTATGCGCTGGAATTCCGTCACCAAGGTGTGACATAGTAGGTGCCAATTGGAGTAGCTCCCTGGTTGGAAGCTTCATTTTTAATGGGCTATATTTTTAATTAAAGAAACCCATTTGATGCGTAATCCAAAAGATATTAATTAATAATTAATATTGCTAGTTATGAGTCAAAGGTAAGTTGAATATAATTGTATGGAAAGCATGTTTTATTACTATTCTTATAGATAGGATGTTCATGTTAGTGTGGTGCATATGTACTCAGCTTTTGCTGATTCATATATTTGTGTTTGTATTTGGCTTTCCTTTGGTTGGCCCTATTATGACTCATTTATATGGTGAGTAGAGGGTTGAAATAAAGGGGAAGTGACAGGTACTTAAAGCATGAAAAGCATGATGGGAATGAGTGCCGAGAGTTACTTGTTATGGTTTCCTCGTTTTATGTTTTGAATTATTTTATTATGGACTAACCTTTATGTGTTATTTAAAGTTGGAATTTAAAAGGGCCATGTTTGGAATGATTCCAACTTGTGATTTAATTATTTTTATTTTGTTTTGAGATTGCGAACTAAAGTTTTATTTTAAAAGTTGGTTTTTTTTTTTTTTTTTTTTTTTTTATATTTAGACTTCCGCTGTGTGACTTTGAAAAATAGCCTTAGCCGTTATCATGTGGTGGTAATATTTGTGTTATTTTCTTAATAGTTTTAATTAGAATAAAAAGAGTAATTTAAATTAAGGGAATTTCTGGGGTATTACAAAGTGGTATCAGAGCCAAGTTGGATTTTATTATCACTAAAAGCATAATTTTATTTTACGTACCTATATTTTTAAAAGCTTGGCCAAGTGCTTATTTTAACAATTTAAAATTATTTTACAAAGTTCAAATTTTTTTTAATTAAGAGGGAGTCCGAAACTTTTTTTATAGGAGGGCCGATTTTTTTTTTTATTTTTTAATTTTCAAGAGGTCCTGATGAGTGTCATTTATGGCACTAATTTAGCTTCTCTTAGGATGATTTTTCATTACTTTTGCATCTCTTTTATCTCATTTTCTCTAGTTTTACTTGCAATTTCCCTATTTTTCATTTTCTTTAGTTGTTTCCTTACTTTCTTGCATTTCTTAGTTTATTTTGCATTTTCTTGTTTACATGTTTGCTTTTCTTTGATTTTAGGAATTTGGTGACGCTGGAGGAGCTCATTGGCATTCTCTCGAGGTATATAAGGCTTAGGTTGCATCCAAGTTCCCTCTCTTGAAGCTCAAAAGCAAAGGAGTACAATAGTCAAGTCTTCAGGGCTGCGCTATCATGCCGCGTGGACATCAAAAGACGGTGTTGAACCCACCATAAGGGCTTTAAGTGACTGCCTCACCAACATGCATCATGTGGAGCGCACGGGGGCATCTTCGAGCGCACCAAGCTATTTCCCCTGCTCCCAGGGCGCGGCCACGCGCAAGGGAGGAGCGGCCGCGCGTCTCTCCTCCACTTATTTCTGTACCTATTTTGTTGCGGCCGCGCTTAGGGATGAGAGGCCGCACATTTTGAGGTCTCTTTTGGACATCTAACTAACTTCTCCTTAGTTAGTTTACTATATATAGAATTCCTTCATTTTCTAAGAGAGGGAAGAAGTTTTAGACATAATATTGATCATAATTTTAGCTTAGTTGAGAGTTTCTCTCTCTAGTTTTAGGCTTAGTTTAGGAGTAGATTTAGAGAGAAAAAGTGAGAGATTTCAATGGTGATGTGTGAGATTGATGATACAAGGGTGACAATTGTGTTGAAGATCTTCTCTATTATCAATGAGCATTTCTAACTCTATCTCATTTTATTACTTTGTTTCATTTCATGTTTGTTTGATTGGATTTTGATGGTTGATTCTTGATTAGTGCAATTGTTCTTCATATTTTGTTGATTCTTGATTTCTTTAGTTGCTTGTTGATTAGATGATGATTCTTAAGTAGTTGTTTGGCTAGGGATTGGGTGAAACTTGTATGATTGATTGATTGTGATTAATTTGGGAATTGTGTTGATTTATTGTTGAGATTAAAGTGATTAATGAAAGTTTTCATGTATGTAATTCGATTAGGCCTTGAGAATTATGCTAGATTGCATTGTAATTGCTAATGACACGACCAATTGATTTAGGAATTGTAATTATCGATTGGTTTAAATTGTGATTCTCTTAATTTGTTATTCGTAGAGACATCTAGCTTAACGATTAGGAGATAGCTCTTTGATTCCAATTGATAGCTCTTTGATTCCAATTGATAGCTCTTATCATTAGTCTTCACAACCTTTGATTGGCATGCTCTTCCCAATTTTTTGCAATTGTCATGATTACTTGTTGATCCCCATTCCCTAGTATTTATTTGTTTGGTTGTTTATTTGTTAGTTGTTAGTGTTGCCTCTTTACCTTTGTCTTCGACCTAACTTAGGCGCTCAAATTGAAAGCACTTGAATATAACCGTTCCTTTGGGTTCGACCCTTGACTTACCTCTATACTTGTATTTAGGTTTGTTAAGTGTTTATAAATTTAGTTTGCCTTAGGAAGCCGAGGATGAGATGAGAAAGAAGTACCCTGAATTGTTTGAGGTTAGTTAAGTTATGAGACGTAACACGTTATCTTTAAGGGGGGTAGAATGCGGTAGAATTTCGCGCTTTTTACCTTAATTTCAAGAATTTTTGTGCTTTTTTAGTGTATTTTGCACAATTTTATGCAAAGTTTAGAAGGAAAAATTTCAAGAAAGGTTACAAAAGTACAACAACTATAAGTTTTAAGAAATTTTTTAATTAAGTGGGTAAAAAGTATGATTTTAAATAAGTTTTAAACAAAGTTTTATGGTTTTCGAGAACGAAACTTCTTTTGAGGGGGGTAGATTGTAATACTCCGTATTTTTAGTATATTTACAAGCTAAGAGGTACACGCTATGCGTGTACAATATAAAATTTTTATACTATACGCGTGTGCCTCTTAGCTTGTGTAGTATAAAGTGAGAGTAGAAAAATTATATATATATACCGTTCCATGAAGAACCATTTCCGCCCATATTTTCCTTTATTATTTATGACAGGTTGAATATCATATGATCTGATTAATCAGACATTTGAAATGGGGTTCAAATAATGGAATAAAGAAGATGAATTTGATATTCTGCAATATAGGAATGAGGTTTATCCTAAAACATGATCCTAATCATAATCACAAAATCTAATATCATGCTATTAGAATCATGTTTTTTTTTTTGTTTTTTTTTTTAAATCATCAAACAAACCATAGAATCTGTGAATCAATGACGTATACTTCGTAAAATTTATTTTTTACATACACTAAAAGTTTTTTTTAAAAAAATTACCTTTTTTAAGATAATGTCACTCGAAAAATAAACAAATGTTCATATGATTTTGTATTCTTTGTTGAATCTGATTTCAACCAATCAACCAATCAACGATTCTTGCAAATTCAACTAATACCATCATAATCGAAATAATGGAAACAATCAAATTAACTCGAAATAGATGAATACTTGAAATAAAAGATGGTTTCTAAATAAAAGATGGTTTCTTGAAACATGACAATTGACTTTAATGGTTTATTAATTAAACAAAATAATAAATTTTCGGGGTTAATCAAGTTTCTTGTGAAAGGTTAATGAGGCTAGTAATCCAGTATAATTAAAGAGTAGTTATGGTCTTCAAGGATTGAAGCTAAGAGATTTGTTTAGAGGAAAAAAAAAAACCGTCAAATGCTTAATAGAGAAATGACATACAGTATAATTTTTTATTATTAGGATAAACATGCAAGAAGTTAGCAGTGGATATGCTTAATGATGTTTTTTTGTTTATTTATTTATTTTTTATTTTTTATTTATTTTTGGTGTTGCTATATGATAACCGTCAATTTGTTGATCCATTAAAGTTAACTGGATGTTTAACGTGGAAAAGCAATTATGCAATTTTTTTATTTTTTATTTTTTTTTATTTTTACAAAAGCAGTTATGCATTTTTTTTTAACAAAAGCAATTATGCATTTTTGACAGAGCAACTATTTTGGTAAAAAAAAAAATTTAATTTTTAATTTGAGGTAATTTTAAAGATTGAGAAGGGTATTTTGGGAAAAGCCAAATTTATCACCCAAAAAGCCCTTTCTCTTTATATAGTACTATATATATATATATATATACATATATATATATATATATATATATATATAAATTAACTA
Organism: Chenopodium album; assembly: GCF_948465745.1. Taxonomy (NCBI): domain Eukaryota; kingdom Viridiplantae; phylum Streptophyta; class Magnoliopsida; order Caryophyllales; family Amaranthaceae; genus Chenopodium; species Chenopodium album. The sequence goes on along the minus strand of NC_137848.1, from coordinate 33,371,656 downwards.
TTTTATTTATTAAAATGATTTATTTCATTTAAAAAGAAATTATTTTTTTTAAATAAATTATAAGTGTGTATAAATAAAATGGATCACAAATTGAGGAAACAAAAGTATTTTTAATTGGGTTAATCCTATTTAAAAGGGTGGACCAACTGATTGGGAATGTAGAGGCCCAATAAGCTGACGCAAAGAGAGAATTTGTAAGGGATTAGGAATTAGTAATAGCAAAGTTGTAAATATGAGTTTTTATTTTAAAAGGAGAGTATAAATACCTTAAAACCTTAAGATTTCCACACAAGTTCATAATTGTCAGATTTCACAAAAATTCAAAGGTTTTCACTTTATTTTCTCTCTCTCCTTTTTCCTTTTATTTTTCTTTTCTTTTTCCTCTTCTTTTTCCCCTAAATCCCACGCATCTCCTCTCTCCTTCTCCCTCCTTTTTAGAACAACCGGCCACCGGCACCACCACCACCACCACCACCACCACCGGCAGCCTAGTCGGCGTCCCCTTCTATCTTTTTCTTTTTTTTTCGGTTTATATATATATATATATATATATATATATATATATATATATATATATATATATATATATATATATATATATATATATATAAACTTCTTTAATCCTAAAATCTATCCTATTAATTTATTGTTTTAAAGGAATGATTTTATTATGTTTTGGTGTTGATTTTGGGATTTTAATGTTGCTAATTTATTTTTATAAATTTCAGATTTTTATTTAATTAAAAATCCCAAACTATAATCCCTAGAAATTGGGGATTTTATATAATTGGTTAGGGATTGAGGCTCGGTAATTGTTATTGATTAATTCATGGTCTAATCATGTTTTTGATGTGTTTAAAGCCTTCAATTTAATGCTGGAAATTATTTACACAGACTACTTTTTAATTATTGAGTTAGGGTTTGATTACCCATAAAAGGGAAAAAGGTTTTAATGATTTATATATAATTTCCTAGTCTAAAAGTGATGTTTTATACTAAATAAGTATGCTGGAATTTTATTTAAGTCATAAAAATTAAGTCTTTTTGAAAGGAAGTCTTTTTGAAAGGATTTAAAGTACCCACTTAAAGAAAAGGTTTTATGGCTTTTATGGCATTAAAAGGGGTTAATTAGTATGGTTTGAATAGTATTATAGTTTCTGAAAATTTGTGAGAATAGTGGATTAATTATAGTATGTATTTTTAATTATAGGAAGTTTCGAGCTAGGTGATTTCTAGCAAGTGTTGCCGAGTTTAGGCGTTATTCAAGGTATGTATGTGCACAAGAATATTTGTGTGTGTGTATTATCATGCTAGGAATTTGAATTGTGTTTGAAGTTATGAATTAGTAGAATGTTTGGTTGATTATATGCTTGGAATTGATGTTGGCTGTACATGAATTATTAAGCAAGCGTGTGAATATGATATTTGAAGCATGATACAAGTTGAATATGTGAATCATGGAAGTATGTTTTATTTTTGAGTATCAAGAAAGCATGAAATTAATAAGCAAGGCTTATGTATGTTTAAAAGAGCTATTATTAGAATTATTGAACACGATTCATGAATTTATTCTCACCCATTTATTATTTGTGTTGAGTCAAGGAAGTTAGTTTGTTTATTTACTCACCCACAAAAGTTGATGTCAAGTCAAAAGTTGGTTTATTATTCACTCACATAGTTGAGATTGAGTCAAGAAAGTTTATTAGTGCATTCTATACATCATGGTAGTAATCGTGCAAATTTGTGCACAAAATGAGGCAAGGAACCTTAATTAAAATAAATAGTATGTACTCACTAATTAATTCAAGAGTTAATTGGTAGCATGTGTTGATTATTATTATATTATTTCTTGATTGATTGGTTGGAGTCTTCACATGTTAAATTGGTGAATCACGTAAATTGTAAGAGGATACACACCAAGGCTCTTAGAACGTATATACCTTGAGTATGAACATATGGGGGGGAGTTATGGAGTTTTATATTTAACCATAGCTTCTAAAGGGGTACAGGATGCTGTTTTTTCTTTTATTATTATTATTTATGCCTTGGAATTTCGTCACCAAGGCGTGACATAGTAGGTGCCAATTGGGGTAGCCCCCTTGTTGGAAGGTACAATTTTAATGGGCTATGATTTTAAGGAAGGAAGCATGTTCGATTCGTATTCCAAAAGATATTAATTAATAATTAATATTGCTAGTTATGAGTAGTCAAAGGTAAGTTGACTGTGATTGTATGACAAGCATGTTTTATTACTATTCTAATTGATTGGATGTTCATGTTAGTGTGGTGCATATGTACTCAACTTTTGCTGATTCGTACTTTTGTGTTTGGGTTTGGATTTCCTTTGGTTTTCCCTACTATGACCCATTTATATGGTGATTAGAGGGTTGAAATAAAGGGAAAGTGACAGCTACTTGAAGGATGAAGAGCATGATGGGAATGAGTGTTGAGAGTTACTTGTTATGCTTTCCTAGTTTTATGTTATGAATTATGTTGTTATGGACTAACCTTTATGTGTTATTTAAAGTTGGATTTTAAAAGGACCATGTTTGGAATTGTTCCAACTTGTGATTTAATTATTTTTATTTTGTTTTGAGGTTGTGAACTCAAGTTTTATTTTTAAAGTTGGTTTAGTTTATTTACACTTCCGCTGTGTTACTTTGAAAAATAGCCTTAGCCGTTATCATGGTGGCGGTAATATTTTGGTTATTTCCTTAAAATAATTTTAATTAGAATAAAAAGAGTAATTTAAATTAAGGGAATTTCTGAGGTATTACATTCAGTTCTAAATTTAGTTCTGAAAATCAGTTCGAATTTAGTTCTGAAATTTAGTTCTGAAAATAAGTTTTGAAATTCAATTTTGGTTTGGTTTTGAAATTAAGTTATGAGCTTTGGTTCACATATTCGATTTTCAATTGTGATTTGACACTACATCCATGACCCAAGTTAATTATTACTTTTGTTATTTACATTGCAGTTCTTTACCCAAGAAGCTTATTCATCATAAGAAATTGATGAGATACAAGACATTTGGGTTTAATATTTGCTTAAGCAACTAAATTAAGCTAATGAAGAAGTCAAAGATGGTAGTATGCTAAGTGCTTGAGTTTTGGTTCAAATTTTTATTCAATAGTTAGACTTTGGAACATTATAATATTGTGCTGATGTTTTTGGAAACAATGGTTGATGTATAATGTATAATGGCATGGTTTTTTTTTTGTAATGAATTTATGCCATGCCATAAAAGTGTCTATGTTTAGATTTGCGAAGTATGATACTAGAAGAGAAGCACAAAGAAATATACACTTTCGTAATACCCCTCATGATTGCTTTAAAAAGAGTTTAATATACTACTCATATCAACAAGATGAATCTTTATTTTAAGGATCTCATATGCTAAGAATACTCCATAGTTAAGCACGCTTGGCTGGGAGTAGTCTTGGGATGCGTGACCTCTTGGGAAGTTTTCTCGGGGTGGGCATGAGTGAGGACAAAAATGCGCCGAAAGGACTCGTGTTGGTCTATGAGGATAGTTGTTGGCCATTGATGTACGTTTCATGACAATAGGCCCCTCCCTAATTTTTTTGGGGTCGGGGTGTTACAAATGGTATCGGAGCCACCCTGCGATCGTGTGTTGATCGTGGATAATTAATCCTATCTCAGTCGCCTAGCAGGGGAGAATTCTGGGGCCATATGGTCGTAGCCAGACTAGATGTAACACTTTAGCTACCCAGTTGCCATTAGGCGTAATAGTGGAGTCTCTAGATTTCCAGGCGCAACGAGGGCGTTGTCGTTCTCAAGTGGGGGTGTATGTAATACCCCTCATGATTGCTTTAAAAAGAGTTTGATTTACTACTCATATCAACAAGATGCATCTTTCTTTTAGGGAGCTCATATGCTAATATACTCCATAGTTAAGTATGCTTGGCTGAGAGTTGTCTTGTGATGGGTGACCTCCTGGGAAATTTTCTCGGGGTGTGCATGAGTGAAGACAAAAATGCACTAGAAGGACTCGTGTTGGTCTGTGAGGACAGTTGTTGGCCCTTGATGCGCATTTCGTGACAATGGGCCCCTTCCTAATTTGTTTGGGGTCGAGGTGTTACACTTTAGTGATATGTGCAAATTCATTTCTTTTCACATGTTCGCACACTCTCAGGCCTCAGCATAGGTGAATATTATACAAAAGAGCTAAAATATTTTGCAGTCTATGTGGTTTGGGCTTAGATGCACTCTTTTGCTTTATGCAATGCCATAAAAGTGTCTATGTTTAGCATGATAAGATTTTAATGATTGGTGGCATACTTATTATAGATGGCTATGACTTCAGAATAAATGCCTAATGCATCACTGACATAGTGACACCTATTGACTCATGGGTCCACAATAACTCTAATAATCAGAAACATCAGTGATCCTATATGATTTAGCTACTATCTGGAGTACTACTACACATGATGATCATATGGACAAAACTAAAATGCGGCTCTTATAACTAAGATGAATAGGAAAGGCACACTAATATAGTAAAATTTAGATAAATCACATGCCTTGTAAGCACTAAATTAACGCATATTTTAAACACTCATTCAAACTTTAGTCATTGCATAACTCTTATAAGTACCACTATACAGTAAAGTAAGACTATCGTGCTAATTTGCTAGTCCTTGTACAAACGAGAGCTTGACTAGAAGTAACTGATAATGTAGCTTGGAGAAAGAGATAAACAGAGTATTACAACTGAGTTTTCTGACTGAAGTAGAAGATAAACTTATCTGACAACTTAAATCCAAATAAAAAATCAAGCAAAATCTAGAAGAAGAAAAAAAATAGTGAATTGCAGAAAATTAGCCAAACAATCATCTTAATCCCCACAAAATTAAAGCTTGGAAAATGTGGCAACTGACGCAATTATCACACATTTCTTACAAAAGTAACAACTAATAAGAAAAGTATCGGGATAATAAAAATAAAAATCCAATCCCAAAATAAGAGCTTAAAAATGATAAATAACCTTGTTAGAAGTGGTGGTTTTGGAAGTAGCAGGAATAGCAGCAGTAGCTTGAATATCAAACACTATTCTTCTGATTATAACTGGTATTACCTTGGATTTCTGCATTTCTTTCGCCCACAATTACTTGGATTCTCGACAAGCTTGTGAGGAATCCATTTCAAAAAGAAAATAATTAAATTAAATTGGATAGATTACTCAACAAAGATCAAATTACAAGGTAAAAGAAAATCCGCAATAATCGAAAAGAAGAAAAAAACAAAAATCCCAAACTCGTCTAAATACTTCGACCAATTCAGATGCATGCAAATTACAATATGGTAATAGTGAAATTAAACATTTTAATAGGCAAATTCAATATCAAATTAAGAAATTATCAATAAGATTTAAAAGGGGGAATTGAAACCCTAACTTTAACTAGATCATATTCTTGTTGATAATGGAAAGAAGAGGGACCTAAACTAACCATAACCTTAACTTAAAAGTGGAAGCCATTGAGGATGGAGGCCAAGAGGTGTCAATCGTTGGCACGACCTGTTGCGACGGAGATAGGCTGCGGACTGCGGTGGGCGGGGGGATTTAGTGGAGAGAGCGAGAACGGGGTGAAAGGCTGAAAGCTTGAGGGACGAAGAAATATAAGTGAGGAAGAAAGTTGTGAGGTTGTGACTGAGGGTTTATTTTAAAAAATTTTTTGATAAAAATAAGCAAAAAAATATTTAGAATATCATATTAAGTGTTTTTCTTCAAATAAAATAAAATAAAATAAATGTTACAACCAAATGCTACCTAATATCAAAGTGTTACCATAAAAAGTTACATAATATTAAGGAATTTTTAGAAAATAACACCGCAAAAAACTCACAATTTTGATTATAACACCAGCCAAAAAAAAACTTTGATTATAACACCATCAAAAAACCGAAAAATTTGATTTCACCACCACCTGGTGGATGCCGTCCAAAAAACCGTTTGTGGACCCCGCCAAGTACACATGTCATTTATATATTGATTTAAACAAATTTTAAAAAAAGGAAAAAAAAGATCCCAAGTCAGCCACCAAGCCCACCACCAACCCGCAACCCCCTTAGCCACCACCAAAACTGGCCACTAACGGTTGAAATCGGCCGATTTAGGGCCTGAGAGGTCAAATTCGACCCTAAATTGGCCGACCTCAACCGCGAGTAAAAGAAATATGGTGGTGGCTATCGGTTTTGAGTGGGGAAAGGAGGGGAGTTTCGGTGGCTGGGGTGTGTCGAAGGAAGTTCTCGGTGGCTGGGGGTGTGTTAGAAGAGGGTTTCGGTGGCTGGAGAGGTGTCGGAAGGGGTTCGAAGTGTTGGGAATTCAAAGTCTGCAGTGGCGGTGGTGGCTGTGGGGGTTGCTCGGCGCGAATTTGATGTTGTTGGAGCTGTAGGGCGGAGCTGGGGTGGTTTTTGGGGAGGGGGAAGGGAGGGTTTCACTAGTTTTGGTGGGCATGGGTACCGGCGACCTGGGTAGGGTTATCGGAGGTGGGGCACAGGTGGCGGCGGTGGTGGAATTGGGCTGTGTTTGGTTGTTTAGGGTTTTTTCTTTTTAATTTTTTTTTGTTAAACTAATAGGGTAGTGACACATGTCTGTTATGGGCCCCATTAACGGATTCTTTGATGGAATCCGTAAAGTGGTGGTGAAATCAAAATTTGTATTTTTTTGTGGTTTTTCTTTTTCTTTTTTTTTGAGGTGTTATAATCAAAATTGTGACTTTTTTGTGGTGTTATTTTCTAAAAAATCCTAATATTAAAATGTTACAAAAAACTGTTACTGATTACCACAATTTTACAAAAGTGTTACCTATAAATCAAACGATCATAAATTTTTTAAAGTATTACTAATGGGTGTTACTTAAGCCCAACTTTGTAGTAGTGAACCTTGGAGTCATCCGGTAGAATGCTTAAATGGGTTATCAAAATGCAAAGTCTTGAAATCATTTTTGAACCAAGGAAGGCAGTGAAGGGACAGGCATTTGCCGACTTTATTGTCGGAATGACAAAGCCGACTGCCCCGAAAAATCTTGACTAGGTTTGGAAAGTGTATGTAGACGGGAGCTCTACCATGAACGTGTTGGTTTCGTGATGTCCGACACCACGTGGAACTAAAACCCATCCCATGAACTGGACATAAATTGAAGCAACTATAGCATGCATATTAATTAACAACATAATTAATAACATAATTAATTAACAAGAAATAGAAATACGAAATTACCCTTGACGCGTACTTCGCTCACTAAGATCTCTTACTTGAAACCTAGCTGAGCTTCGCACTTGTGAGAGCCTCATATGACTTACACCCTCAACACTGACCCGTACGGCCCTTACCCCGGAGCTTAGCCAAGGCTAGACCAAGAAACTTAGAGTATTAAGAGTGGAAGTATTCACGCCTTTGGTGATCCTTTCAAGTTCACAACTCAAAGTGGATTTTCTTTATTCCGAAGGATGGGTATTTATAGTGAAAATCCCTTGAACATTCCTCTCTCCCATCAGTGTGGGAGAGTTGGTAAAATCCCCTTTTTCTATTTCATTTAAATCAACAATCAAATTAAAAAGGAAAAACAATCAACAATCAACAATCAACAAGTGTCACAATGTGATTTAGAAAGTAGGTGAGGACCACAAGGCCTCTTTGTTCCTCAAGCCTTCCTTCACAAAAATCGGGTCCCCAAGGCACCACCAACGAGCCGCCAGCTAGCGCTCGGCCTTGAGCACTAAGGCATGCCTTGTTGGCAGCCCAGGTGCTTGGCTAGGCCTGGCTGCCAGCTCGGGTGCGCCTGCAAGCCCAGTAAGCGTTGCTTGCTTTTGCAGGTTGCTTTGCGTGCAGCGCTAGGAGCAGCTAGCAAGGCCCAGCATGCTGCTAGCTGCTGGCATGCTGGCGCTACTAGCTTGCTAGCACGCACGCTGCTAGCGTGGCTAGCCATGCCGCACTAGCCAGCGCTGCTAGCAGCCTTAGCTTGGTGCGGCTGCCATGCCCAGCAGCCATGCCCCTAGCACTCGGTTTGCTCGGGGCATTCCAATGCTAGGGGTATTTGTGACTTTGTTGATTGCTTGATTTTACCGTCGCGTCGTTTCCTAAATTCGACTCGACTTGAGACGCTCGATTTCGACACTAAGCTCGATATATGACTTTTTGCTCATAATACTCTAACGAATCATTAATTTATTCGGATTAATTCCTTGTCTCGGATCGGTTACTTGATTTGGTGTGACCCGAAGGGTTCAGTCAAGATTAAGTTATAATATTAATTATACATTAATATTATTGATCAAAAGCGGCCTCTAGCTACGCATTCCGATCACTTGCCCTTACTAAATAATTAGCTTTCTAATAATTCCGAACCATCTATCAGAATAATACACTTGTTTGAAGGACACCAATCTTATCAATCTCCCACTTATCCTTCTGGACAAGTGCGCTTTTAGTGTATAGCCTATTTCCTATGTCACTTAATGTCTCTTCATGAACTATAAGGTAAGATTACTCGTCATCCATATTACGTCCAAAAGTGTTTATCGAAATCCGAGTTCGAATGTCAATAAGCAGATGATTTCTAAAATTCATCTGAGCACGACCATGCATTTTCACAGTCTTGCACTTCGAGAGGCCTTGTAAACAACAAAGACATGTTCCTTATTTATTAAATAGGGGGACATTCCTAGTCTTGCACTGTTAGCTTCTCTTACTAAGAGGACTAGCCGCCCGAGTGTTTCCGTTATAATCTCCATGTACGGCAGACGTTTGATAGACATCAAAACGGACTAGTACCTGTAGACACCCAAATGTGTTTCCCCAAAACCAAACCTAGTGATGAATAATTTTCACGACATTTGATTATCGAACGAAGTAAAAGTGTGAAAAGTCTAGTGATGAGGATGTTTTTATTAAAATATTTCTTCTTTCTATTTTTGAAAATATTTCTTTTCTTACTCTATTTATGAAAATAGCCAGTCCAATTTAGTTTGGTCCATGATAAGGGTCCAATAATGGTGTAGTTGGGTTGGTCTAGAAAAGAGCTTTCCAACGATATATTATAAGCCCAATTCCGATGAATAATGAGGAAGTTATGGCCAAAATACTAAGCTGAGCCCAAACCGGATCTTACCTACGACCCAATGATCATGTGGAGGGTCCAAAGGTTTAATCCTATTCCTAAACTAATTAGGATTAATTAGAAGCTTCTATGAGTTTCTAAAAGATCTTAATTATCCTTTTTGAAAAGATAAAATCAAAGAATTTGAAATTGAATAAAACATTCCTTTTTTAAGTCCTAATTCTATTCGAATTTAAAGATAGTCAGATATTATTTTTGTGCCTCATAATCTTATCTAAACCTTATATGGTTGGATAGGTCTTGAAATTATCTTTCCAATGATATATTATAATATTAATTCTGAGTTATAACGAAAAGGATATGAAAGGAATACGAAACTCTATTCAAATCTGACACCCTTCCACTATTTCGGACATATCTTTTTATCTACAAAATATTTTAATCTGATTCTAATTGGGTCGGAAAGTAGACTTCATGATCTTTCCAACGACATATTATATGACTTATGTGGACTTTTGGATCAAATGATATGATAAAAACAAAATCCCAAAAAAACTGTCCCAACGCCAAACGACAGGTCTGTCGCCTGGCGCTAATACCTGTCACCTGGCGCTGCTCCTGTCGTCTGGCGCTAACTCCTATCGTTGACGACATGAGGTATTTTATTCCGAATGGGACTCGAACACTTTTCTATCGTATCCCGAGCTATTTTTTTATATAAATAGGGGTCGTATCTCCTCCGTTTTTAATCATTCACAACAATCATCTCTCTCTAAAAAAGTTAGAAGCTTTCCTTTTCTCTCTATTTTTTTTTCTAAACCTTCCCTTTTACAAAATTCCACATACATTAGCTCTAGACACACCTAGCCAAGTTCGAGGTTGCCTTCGCCCTAGACGTGAAAGGTTGATAATTTCTGAGGGTTTGGTCCCAAACCTTATTACAATTCTTTGATTAGATTTACTTTTTTAATATTTTTCCTTGAAGTTACTAACGCGTGTATTTTGTTATTAGAAAGAGATACAAGACATCTAAGTACTTTAATTGTTATTCTTTTGATATAGAAAGCATGCTTTGATTATTTTGATTCATAGTATCATGTTACGATGTCTTTTTGCTTCCTAGTATCATGTTTAGGGTAATAACTAAGATTTCTAGTATCATGTATATTTTATTATGATGCTTCCTATTTCTTTCCTAATATCATGTTAGTGTCATGTTAGGGATAACTGATCTTTAATGTTTAGTGACATGCTAGGGTTTGTTATTAATTTTGTTAGTATCATGCCTAGGATCTTGCTATTATTATTAAGCTTTGATTATGATGATGATTGTTATCATATTTACTATTGTTATTGCTTGATCACGCCCTCTCTTGTAGGTTTAAAGGGAATTTGTACTTGTAATCACGCTTAATAAGATAATTAATAATCTTGTTTAGGTTAATTTGATTATAATTCAAGTGATCGCCAATAATAGATTTGTTTGCGCATTAAATTCAACCAACATAGACTAAGCAAGTTTAGGGTTAATCTAATGGTTGTATGTTAGTCAAAAAGAGCACATGAATACGAGAAGAATAAAGTAGAGGCCTATTTTTAGGGCAGGTTCAATCTTTTTTAGGTTGAATTTGTACCTTCATCCTTGAACTTCCAATCATGGTTCAAGACCTATGGATTTAACGATCTCCTGGATCGTTAAGGGTTGTAACCTTCACCCTGTGAACGGTTTACAAGTTCCTAAAACTTGTTGGCGACTCTTTTTCTCTAGCTTCCTTCTCTTTGGACGTCACCATGCTTAAGTGTATGATCATAGTGGGGCTCAAGTGTGGGATGCTTGAAATATTCCCTACAATACCCAAACAAGAGAACCTACAATACTCATGGTCAAGGAAAGAGGTTTCAATAACCATAATGAGAAATATACTTATGACCATTTTAAATCTCTTAAAGTATTCTCATAGGTAGATCCGGTATGGTTCTGATCTAGTACCTATGTAAATAATTTATGACAATCATGTCCTTGCAGCACAAGGAAATGATGCTATAAACCATACTGCACATTGTAGGGAATATTTCAAGCATCCCACACTTGAGCCCCACTGTGATCATACACTTAAATATGGTGGCGTGCAAAGAGAAGGAAGCTAGAGTAAAAGAGTCGCCAACAAGTTTTAGGAACTTGTAAACTGTTCACAGGGTGAAGGTTACACCCCTTCACGATCCATGAGATCGCTAACTCCATAGTGGTCTGGAACCATGAATGGATATTCGAGGATGAAGGTACAAATCCAACCTATAAGAGATTGAATCTGCCCTAAAAATAGGCCTCTACTTTATTCTTCTTATATTCATGTGCGCTTTCTGACTAACATACAATCAATATATTAATCCTAAACCTGTTTAATCTATGTTGGTTGAATATTAATGCACAAACAAATCTATTATTGGCGATCACTTAAATTAATATTAGCCTAAACAAGATTATTAATTATCTTATTAAGTGTGATTTCAAGAACAAATTCCCTTTAAACCTGCAAGAGAAGTCGTGATCAAGCAATAACAATAAATCAAGCAACATATCAACAAATCATCATCATAATAATATTCAATAAAGCATAATAATATTATTTGCAAGATCCTAGGCGTGATACTAACAAGATTAATAACAAATCCTAGAATGTCACTAAATAATAAAGATAAAAGCTTCATCCCTAACATGATACTAACATGATTTAAGAAATAGGAAGCAACCTAAACATGATACTAGAAAGCAATAAAGACATCCTAACATGATACTAGGAATTAATACAGTATAAGGAACATGATTTCTAAAGATATAGAGCGATTAAAACAACTTACTTTGTTGCCTCGTATCTCTTTCTAATAACAAAATAGACACGTTAGTAACTTCAAGGAAAATATTAAATCAAACAATTAATTTAAATAATTGAAATAGGGATTTGGGACCAAACCCTTAGAAATTATCAAACTTTCATGTCTAGGGAAAAGGCAACTTTGAGCTTGGCTAGGTGTGTCTAGAACTTGTGAATGCGGTATTTTTATTTTAAAAGGGGAGGCTTAGAAAGAGGAAGAAAGAATAAGCTTCTAGGTTAAGAGAGAGAAGAGAATAGAATTAGATGATTGTTGATGATCAAGCTAGTTGATGATTTAAAATTGGAGAATATCAACCCTAATTATAGAGAAAATACTCCAAAAACAATAGAAAGAATCAGAATTCGAATCGGAATAAAATTGGTTCTGTCGCAAAGAGACAGGGTCTAGCGCGGCGCGACGAGATAGTTTTTTGCAGATTTTGTTTTTATCATAACTTTTGATCCAGAAGTTGAAATAAGTCATATAATATGTCGTTGGAAAGAAATTGAAGTCTAGATTCCAACCCAATTGGAATCAGATTAGAATCTTTTGTTGATAAAAAGATATAGCCGAAATAGTGAGACAGTGTCAGTTTTGGATAGAGTTTCGTATTCTTTCATATCTTTTTCGTTATAGCTCGGAATTAATATTATAATATATAATTGGAAAGATAATTTCAAAATATATCCATTCATATAAGATTTAGATAAAAATTATGAGGCATGAAAATAATATCTGATTATATTTGAACGTCTTTCATTTCAAATAAAATTAGGACTTACAAAAGGAAAGTTTTTATTTAATTTCAAGTTCTTTAATCTTATCTTTTCAAAAAGGATAATTAAGATCTTTTAAGAACTTATAGAAGCTTCTAATTAATCCTAATTATTTTAGGAATGTGATTAAACCTTTGGACCCTCCACATGATCATTGGGTCGTAAGTAAAATTCGGTTTGGGCCCAGTTTAGTATTTTGGCCATAACTTCCTCATTATTCATCGGAATTGGGCTTATAATATATCGTTAGAAAAGTATTTTTAAACCCCATCCTACTACACCATTATTGGACCCTTATCATGGACAAAACTAAATATAAATGGGCGTTTTTCATAAATAGGGTTCAAAAAGGAATATTTTCAAAAACAGAAAGAAATATTTTTGTTAAAACATAAGCATTCACAAGACTTTTCACATTTTCTCTTTGTTTGATAATCAATGACGTGAAAGGTATTCATCACTGGGTTTGGTTTTTGGGGAGACACAATCAGGTGTCTACACACACTAATCTCAAGTGGTCATTAATCATTTGACACTTAAATGACCTTAACTAGGGATAATTTTTTATCATAATATTCAATGTTCACTTGATAACTGTTTCTTTATCCAAGACATTGTCTTTATACCCCATTTTGAATATTCATAAAATTGAATGGACTCATTATTTAATTCTAAACCACAATTAAATAGAAATGGAGTGAAATTTGCAGAAAAATTAAATTACTCCATAAACTGAATGGTTTAACATGGTGTTTTACATTAAAATATCTAAAATTAACTAAAACACATGACTAGGAAATCAAAGTCAATCTCCAATGTGCCTGATTCCCATTGGCTCAGTGTACTTGTTGTGTTTCAATTGTTAAATATTTAGTGAGTGGATCAGCTAAGTTGTCATCCGTTCCAATCTTACAAATTATGATTTCACCCTCGGACTTCCATTCCCTCATCATGTGAAATCGCCTCTTAACATGTTTGATCTTTTGATGTTCCCTTGGCTCTTTAGCCAGAGCAATAGCTCCATTGTTGTCACAATAGAGATCTATTAGACCCTTGTTAGAGGGTACAATAACAAGTTCACTGACGAACTTGCGAATCCAAACTGCCTCCTTAGCTGCTTAAGAAGTTGTCAAGTATTCGACTTCAATTGTGGAATCTGCTGTTGTTCTTTTCTTAGCTCTCTTCTAACTAAACGCTCCCCATTTAGAAAGAATATGTATCTTGATTGCGACTTGCAGTCGTCTCTGCCTGTCCGGAAGCTTGCATCGGTCTAACCTTCAACTACCAAATTGTTACTCCCACCATAGACCAAAAATTTATCCTTGTTCCTTTTCAGGTACTTTAGGATATTCTTAGCCGCAGTCCAATGCGCCTCACTTGGGTCTGATTGGTATTGGGTCGTAGCACTTATAGCATATGATACATCCGGCCAAGTACGTATCATGGAATACATGATCGATCCAATAAGCGAAGCACATGGAATCAAATTCATCCTTTCTCGCTCATTAGGTGTCTTTGGACACTACTTCTTACTTAGGGTTATGCCATGTGACATGGGTAGGTGACCTGTCTTGGCCACCTGCATATTGGATAATGCTAGTACCTGTAGACCTACATTGGCCTCCTGTCCTGACAGGAAGTGCGATGATGTTATAAAAACCCGTGCTTTATGTTAGATCAAAGATAAAGTTTTTATGGACTACGAAATGCATTATGAAGTAAGTTACAATCTATATTTGAGACCAAATTATCTTAAAGCCTTTTTCGATTACTAATTAGGCCTAAAAATGTGCTCATACATGTTTTAACTTGATTAATAATGAACCTAAATGCACCAAATGCAATGATTAGATCCAATGGATAACCGAGCTAATCAGATAAACCAACCATCAAATTTCAATGCAAGGCCTATAAATGTGGATAGCCCTTTTTAAAGAGCTTTCCAATGGTATATTATAATTTTAATTCCGAGTTAAACCAAATAAGTTATGATAATAACACTAAACTGGACCTTAAAACCGTCACCCTTGCACTCAAACAGCCATATCTTTTGATCCATAATAGATTTTAACCTAATTCTAACGGCATTGGAAAGTAGAAATTCAGAAATTTCTAATAATATCTCACATGCCTTAATCCGACTTTGTAATCAAAAGTTATGGAACTTTTTAAAACGCGTTTTCGTTTAAGGTAAACCGCACCGAGCGCAACTCAGTGAGTTACACGCGCAAGTTATTGAGATGCGCGCGGAAACCAGCGTGACTCTGAGAGTTGCGCGCGCCACCTGATGCCTAAAAATAGGGGTCTTCGTTCAACCCTAAAGAGGACTAAAAAATCAGAATTCTAAACCCTAGTATTCTTGAATCCCTAATCTTAGTTTCTCTTACTATCATACTACTTTTCTCCTTTCTTTCCAAATAGTCTTTAACCCTAAGCCATCCATTGAAGCCCTTGGAGGTACGAAGAAGAAAGAAATTTCATAAACGCATTAGATGGACATTTAGCATAAAAGAAGAACGTTAGTTTCTTGAGCACTTAGATAAATCACTTTTCTTTTATTGTTTAAATAACCTTAATTGATTAATTAGTGTTGTTTGATAAATTTAAACAAATTTTTAATTAATTTATTCACATAGCATTCTTGCTTTAATCAAGACTAAAATTTGAATAATTTATTGATTATTTTTTCACCTAAGTTAAGGCGAATATTGTTTATTTCTTGTTCTTTTCACGAATTTTAATTAACTAAGAATAACGACATTCGTTTCAATGTAATCTTTATGTGATTAATGCTTGTAAATAAAATCAACTAACTTAGTTTTAGGTATCACATTGCATATATTGTTTGGTGATGAAATTGTGAAAAAGGAAGAGCTAGTAGAGGCCGCACTTGGGCTACAATAGCGATTACTCTGTAAGAGGAACGTTATTTTAGTACCCTCATTCCTGAACTTGGGCATGGGGTAAACTTGTGATTCATGCTAAATATCCCTTGAATCCTACTTGAGAGAAAGGCATGAACGAGGTTTATGAGTTTTCCTAAAACTCATTGGCGACTCCTTATTAGTTTCTTACAAAAAAACATGATGATAGGATCAGCTCTAATTCAATGGTCTCCTTAACAGTCAGGAATTCAAATCCTAAAACACCCTAAAAGTGTAAAATCCAAGGATTTTAAATGTCCATGGGCATAAAGGAGAAGGATCCCCTACGATGGGCACTGTTTAGGGTAAAAAATACCCTAGACACGTGGCCTAATCAGAGAGGGACACGTGTCACTCTTGGTTGGGTCCAACGTGGACCACTCCTCAGCTGACACGTGTCAGCCTCAGATGACAAATGGAATGGTGGCCTTCAAGGCCCAATTCCCAAGAGCGCCGCAAAACGGCGAAGCCCATTAGGTCATCTTGACCTAATGAAGGGCACATTTTCCAACGACTCTATAAATAGGGAGATTTCCCCTATTTTTTGGACACCTTCAATTATTACAACATACCTACATTCTCTCACATCAGAGAGCACACCTGATCTCGGAATCCAAGAAGATCTCACATTTATTTTTTCCGCACCTTTACATCTTCTACGACCAATACTAACTTGATCGTCGGAGGCGGAGCTCCTACCAACTAGAGTCTTCGTGTTTTGCAGGTACAAACCGTGCCGGACCAGTCTTGATGACATAACTCTCCCGAGGGACAAAAAATCACCCAAAACATTTGGTGCCGTTTATGGGGAGAGTACCTCTAAGATGGTTCAAGAGTCTGTACCATCGCCTGAACCCAATCGGCCTAGAGCCGATGGGGAGGTCTATATAGACCATGATACAGACAACGATTGTGAAGTCGAAACCCATGTGGCCTCTGATAGGTCACTCATCTCTAAGCGCATCCGTCCTAGAGATAGACTGGAATGGAGCAACAATGAAGCTGGTCCTAGTAAGTCTACTTGACCACTGCTTAGGGAAACTTAGACTGCAAGGGGTCAAGCTCTAGTTACTCGAGATGAACTCATGAAATTCATGACAAGTTTCAAACGTGTAATCAAGGACCTGATCAATAAAAGGACGGTTGGCTCTAGCAAAGGTCAGTAGCCTAAGAAGACTCCTCAAGCTGAGAGGAGAAAGCCAGTCAAAGACAGGTAACCTTCTCCACATCCAAAGGAGAAGGCCACACCTACCATTGACTGGTCCAAGATCCTTCTGCCTTAGACGGGCAAAAGGAAGGTCATCCGGGCGGTTCAGCCAGATGGAAGCAAGAAAACCTTCTTTGATGCTCGACATAGCATAACAGGAGCCAACAACTGTCTGAGTCAGCCTCTACATTGAGCTTCCCTGGAAGCTTCAAAAATACCTCCGTAAGGAATTCTCAATCTATGTATGAGATCCATATAGGTGGCAAATCCGTCCATACTGGCCCTCAGATGATTGGGTTAGTCCCGTACGTGCCTTAGATGGCATACGGGCAATATGTCCCACCATTCATGCAGCCGGCCCTCTTTGGACGACAGTGGCACATAATGTCCAGCCCCTGGAATGGCAGCTTCGAATGCTCAGACTTGGTGAATAAACCTCTGCCTTCACCACGGAAATAACCGAGGTAGCACAGCCGACCAAAGTTAACAATGTCTTGGTTGATGCCTATGATGCACATGAAAGAGTTGGATTATGCCATGTGGTGCCGATGCTTTCCGGCTACCTTGAAGGGCATAGCCCAACAATGATTTGGCAACTTGCCAGCCGGATGTATTGACAGCTTCAAGAGGCTTGCCTTCTTGTTTACTTCAAAATTTTTGACGAACATCCATGCCAAGAAAACAAGTCTCGACTTGAGCACCATATGGCAGGGAGAGAGAGAAGGACTCCGCCCCTACGTCAGGCGGTTCAATCTGGTAAGAATCTAGATTCAAGGACTGTCTGACGAAGTAGCCTACACAGACTTCTTCAAGGGTTTGAAGGACAGGTCCACTTATAAGTTTGACCTCGTCGGGAAGAGGGTCTTCATCCTCCAAGAGGCGTTGATGGAGGCGGAGAACTTTATTCAAGCCACCGACCTCTGCTCGTCCAATAATCAGTCAAACTCTAAAAAGTCTGACAAACAAAAGAAGAGTCGGTCTGCTCAGCCGACTCATAAAGCTGAAGAGAGAAAAAAGAGAAAGAAGTCTACGCGGTTGATGAATCTGATCAGCCGACCTAGAAGAAAAAGAAAGAATTTAAACCATACGTTCCAAGGTACGAGTTTATTAAATACTACTACTCTATCCTCATGGAGATAAAGGACTGGCTGACCATTGAGAAGCCAAATCCAATGAAGAATTCCATCCAGTCACGGAACAAAAATAAATACTGCCACATCCATGAGGAAGTCGGCTGTGACATTAACGACTACTATAGCCTCAAGCAGACGTTGGACCGTATGGCTGACAAGGGGGTGCTGAAATCTTACATCTTGAAGTCCAAAGTGACTGTCAAGAGGAATCCTAGATAGTCGTCCAAGACTACCCGGCCTATTAGTAGTTCGGACACTGACAAAGAGCCGATCTACACCTTAGCGGGCGGATTCGCGAGTGGTGGCCCGACCATCCGGGGCACCAAGGATCATCTAAAAAAGATGATCCATACTGTTGATAAGGGGCAAGCGTCTGCCAACGGTACCTTCCCAAACGTCCTCATCACCGAGAAGGATCAGGGCAGCGTCCGCCGGCCACATAATGACCCGGTTGTCATTGAATGTAAGGTTGCCAACCAGCTGGTTGGTCAGATCCTTATAGACACGGGTAGCTCCTCTAATCTCATCAGCTACAAGTGCTTGAAGAAACTCAAGTACAAGCCCAACAGCATGCACCCGGTCACCTATCCCTTAGTTGGATTTAGAGGAGGAGTGGTGTTCCTAGTCGGCAGGATTAACTTTCCCATCCGGCTGGGGGAGAAAAGGGAAGGACGCGACTTGGTCGTTGAGGAGTTGACCGCCTATAACATCATTTTGGGCCGGCCAACTTTGAACGAATCCAAGGCGGTTATTATCCCGTCCCTCATGCTGCAGAAAAATGAAAGGGATGATGGTTCTGTTGGCTCCATAAGCGGGGATCATAAGATGGCTCGAGAGTGTTACCTCTCAGACGTCAAGCCTACTGTGGCCGTAGCCGACTAGGGATAGGAGCTAGTAGACCATGATGATGTCAAGGATCCCGACCTAGCCTCACCAACAGCCGAAAAGAAACGAAAAGCTGACCAGCTGGTGGAGGTGAACAAGGAGAAGAAATAGCAGTCATTGACCGGGGAATGGTTAGATGAACTCCGTCCCCAGCCTGCTGATGATTACACTGATATTCCTCTGGGCGGTTACTTTAGAAAAATTGGGTGCAGACTTGCACCTTCTGCTAAAGGAATTCAAAGATGTTTTTGCCTTTAGAGTAGAAGAGATGCCAGGCATCAGCCCAGATCTCACTTTCCACAAACTCGCCGTTGATTATAAAAAAGAAGCCCATCCAGCAAAAGTAAAGAAATCACGGCGAGTAAAGAAGTCAGGCGACAGTTACCGAGGTCAAAAAGCTGTTAGACGCTGGGTTCATTCAGCCATGTAACTTCCCTGATTGGGTTGCAAACGTTGTGCTTGTAAAGAAGCCGAATGGCACCTGGCGCATGTGTGTAGATTACACTGACTTGAACAAGGCATGTCCAAAGGACAGTTACTCGATTTTAAAGATCGTCAGCTTGGTCGAATCTATAGCCGGGCATGCGTTCATGAGTTTCATGGATGCCTACTCAGGTTATTCTATTGTACTGTGATGCCGTTTGGCTTGAAGAATGCGCCTGCTACTTTCCAACGGATGATTAATACTGTCTTCATTAATCAGATTGGGGGAAATTTAGAGGCATATATTGATGACATGATAGTCAAATCCAAGCGACATACGAATCATCTTCCTAACATCCGAGAAACCTTCACCACACTAAGGTGGCACAAGGTCATGCTCTATCCCAAGAAGTGTGTCTTTGGTGTTGAGTCTAGGAAGTTTCTCGAATTTTTAATTGATCAAAGGGGGATAGAGGCCAATCTGGAGAAGATACAACCAGTGATTGAAATGAAGTCACCTTGTACTGTAAGGGAAGTTAAGAAATTTACCGGTTGTTTGGCGGCTTTGGGAGATTCCTCAGCCGGTCAGGTGACAAGTGCCTCTATTTCGTCCAGGCGATTAGAAAGAAGTTGAAACCTTACTTCCTGGCACATCCGATTGTGGTCTACACAGACTTACCTCTCAAGCAGCTAATGACAACCTTGGAGTCATCTGATAAGTGACTTTTATGTCACTTTTAGGGTATTTATCGGTCGTTTCTCGGCTTATTTTCCAATAATTTAACCCTATTTGTCCTTTATTTCTTTTATTTACTTATTCTCGTCTTTTATATTTATTTTGAGTATTTTTTTGGAGCGTTTTAGTTTATTTTCTCTATTATATTAGTTTTAGTCTATTTTCGTATTTTATTTCTATTTTATTTATTTTATTTTATTTGTCTTGGTTTCATTTTATTTTGTCCTTTATTTATTTTCATATTATTTATTTCTATTTTATTTATTTTATTTTATGTCCCGATCCTCTCCTCGGTTTTCTTTGGGTGTGTAGGTTTGCGTTCGGATTGAGGTTCGAGTGTCAAGTTTTCTTGTCCGAGGTTCGAGGCAAATGCACAAGCCGCTGCTCTTCCCTAATTACTACTGCCAGCCTTAACCATCACCACACCCCTTCTTAACCTCCACCACAACCACACAGCTTCTCCCCTACTCCCAGCTCTTCACGCAACCAACACCACGCATCTCACCTCAACAACCACGCACATCAACACCAATCCCCTGCTCCCCGCTCTCCCTCACGCAAAACAGCCTCACACCATCACCAACAACACAACACCAACAACAACAACCAGCAGCACCAATTTAACCACCAATCAAACCTCCAGCCTGCAACCCCGCAAACACCACACACACCAGCAACCCTAATTACAGCAATTTCCCCTGCTTCTCCACCGCAGCCAAACCCCACAACACCCAGCACCACAACCGCAATCACCCCTTACAGCCACCACACCACCTCTGCGCGCAGCAGCCGCAAAATCAGCAGCACCAACCACCGCGTCCTCACAGCACATCATTCACCACCAATCGCAGCCCCCAAATTTCCCCAAATCAGCCCAATTTAGCCCCAATTCTATTCGAACTACTCGCGGCCGTGCAGCCCTATCAGAAGGCGCACACTTCGGAGTCCAAAACAGATTGTATGCAGTAGCTATTGTGCGACCTCTGTGCGATGTGTGTGCGGGCGCGCAATTGTGGGTCAATCACGAGCTTTTCACGTGATTTTTATGAAAATTGGACGGCCACAATTTGATGTTAGATGATGATGGATGCTTGCGATGGTGGTGATGATAGTGGCGTGATGCGTGATGATGTTGCTTGGTGTAGCGTGAAGCAGGGGATTACACCCCAATTGAAGCAGCCAAATTCGAATAGAAGAAGATGGGGGGTCTGATGTATTTCGTGGGTTTGGTGGGAATTTTGGGGGTTTTGGGGTTATATTTTCTATTTTCTATTTTCTTTTATTTTCATTTTTATTTTAGTTTTTTTTTTGGATTTAGTTTCATTTAGTTTTATTTATTTTATTTTTATTTTATTTTATTTTAGACTTGTATTATAAATACCCCTTTGGGGTTATTTTCTCCTAACTTTCAATCAACATATTAGATTAGATTAGAGTAGTTTAGCTCTTTTATTTTCTCTCTCTTAGGGTTAGATTAATTTAGAGAGAGAAAGCTTGGACTTTTCATGGAGTTTTTGGGATTTTGAAGAAGCAAATTTGTGGATTTTTCTTCTCAATTATTCAATGAGTTTTCCTAACTTTCTCTCACCTTTATTGCTTTCATTTATTATTGTTTTTGCTTATTTATTTGTTTATTTGAGTAGATTAATTAGTTTAGTTATTTGATTCTTGCTTTTATTATTATTTTACCTTGTTTTCCATGTTTTTGTTCACCATGTTAGCTTAGGTTTTGTTCTAGGGAAATGGATGAAGGTTATGTTAATTAATTTAATGATTGATTGTGATTAGTATGAAATTATTTCTTGATTATTGTGTATGGATGATGCTTTTATGGATTAGAATCTTTCTAGCTAATTGATTCTATGTTCTTAATTGTGTTTTTAATCAATTGCGCGAGAGTGAGTTGGTTGAGAGCCCTTAAATTCTTCCATACCTTTGCTAGGCTAGTTGCACGAGAGTGAATTATTTTAGCAAGATAATTAACATGCTTAATTGTGCGAGAGTGAGTTAAATGTGTTGATTGTTCCTAATCGAGGTCATTTTCATCTAATTGTATGATATTCTTGAATGCATTGATGTAATTGGATTCCACTTTCCCTAGTTTTAGTTATTTGCTCTTAATAGTGTTTAGTTGAACCTCTCTCTATCTTTCAAGCTTTCCTAGTAGTCTAATTAGCACAAATTGATACACTTAGTCCTTTTGGGTTCGACCCTTTACTTACCCCTATTCTCGTATTAGGGTAGTTTAGGTTATATAAATTTCTAATTTGATTAGGGTTAGTAGATCTAACGACACTACCTAACTCCGCGATCAAATTTTGGCGCCGTTGCCGGGGACTAAGGCGTTCATTAGTTTGTGTTGATTAGATTATCTAGGTTCTTGTATATTATTTGATTTTGTTTGCTGTTCTTTGTTTTTTTTGTATATAAAAATGGCATGTTTATCTTTTCCTCAATTTGATGATGAACCCTTTTATGCTTACTTTGATAGACTAGATGGTTTCCTTAGTTACCATGGGTGTTCTCTTAATGATGCTTGTGGTATAGCTTATTGGGGCATGAATGAGTATACTAGGGGTATGGTTGAGGACATGTATAATGGTAGATTCCGTCATTTGTCTATGCATGATGCTTGGAATTTCTTCACTTGGCTTGCTAGAGATTCTTATGATAGAGAATGTAATGTTTCTTGTTTTGATTCTCAATGTCAAGATTCTTTTAATTTTTGCATGAATTCTCTTGATACTTCTAATGTGCCTTGTGATGATCCATGTATGCATGTTGACCCCCTCCCCTCTTATGCTCATTGTGATGAGGTTTGTGCTAATTTGGATAATATGCAATTTGATATTGATCATGAACATCAACCCGATAACATTACTCCCCAAATTCTTTCTCAAATGCAATATCTCACCCAACAACTCCAAGAGCTTCGAGAAGAACAAAAATTTAGAGAAGTGAGGCTTGCCCAAGTGATGAGTGCTATGGTTGATGTAAATGGATGTGAGGCACCTCACTTGGAGTGTGAGAGTGTTTTTGAGGATGATGTGGGCCATGGGTGTGAAGGTGAAGGGATATTTTCTTGTGATGAGAGGGTTTTTGAGGATTTTGATCCTTTTCATTCCCCTTTTGAGCTTGAGTGCCATCCTTCCCCTTATTCACTCCCTTTGAGAGCTTCCCTTGGTGAGGATGTGAGTGAGCCATCTTCATGTTTGAATAAGGGAGTTCATGAGGATGATGATGATGAGTTTGAGCAATTAAGAGAGATTGAGAGTCCCTTGAGTGGTGGTGGAGGAGTTGAGAATGAAGAAAATGTCGATTTTGAGGATTCCAACCCCCTTCCCCATCTTGATGAGTCTAGCTTGCATGTTTGTGACCCTTCTATCCATGAGTCTTTGGATTCTTTTGAGGTTATGGATAGTATGTTCATTGAAGGTGTAACAAATCATTATAGCCTTTTGAGAGAG
Organism: Chenopodium album; assembly: GCF_948465745.1. NCBI lineage: Eukaryota > Viridiplantae > Streptophyta > Magnoliopsida > Caryophyllales > Amaranthaceae > Chenopodium > Chenopodium album. The sequence continues at coordinate 33,348,145 of NC_137848.1, read as the reverse complement.
TTCATTGGCAATGCTTCATGGGAGAGGGATGAGTTTGAGAGAAACCTATATCCTTTCATGCATGGTTTAGAGACTCTAGGATTTGAGGATCTTGAGGGAGTTGTTGTGCATCGTTGTGATAGAGAGGAAGATGAGGTTGTTTTTCTTGGAGAGTTTTTGTTTGAGGGAGATGTGAGTCATGAGTGTTCTTTTGAGGATTCTATGATTTATTTTCATGCCCTCATTGGTGATGTGAGGCTTTGTGAGACCATTGTTTCTCCTCCCCTTCCTCATGTCCCTTTCTCAAGGAAATTCAACCATATCCCCTACTATCCTATGTTCCTCCCCTCTTTTGTCAAAGAGCCTATTGAGGACCCTCTCTTCTTTGATGAGACTCTTCCTTCTCATCCTCGCATTATTGAGGAAATGGGTGATTATGCCACCCAAAAATATTTTGAGGAGAGTTTGCCTTATTTTTCTTCTTCTTTCTCTTCTTATTTTCTTGATTTTTCTTTTAATTTTTCTTCCTTCTTTTGGCATCTTCCTCCTTACTTACGTGCAATAATCTTGTTGCACGTCCTCCTTCCGTCATTTGCCTACTTGTTATCATATGAAATGTGTAGTAGTGCATTTGATAAGCTCTTGCGTTCGTTGCAATATTATTTACTAGAGCGGTCTCGCTTGGACGTTAAACAAGCCTTTCTCGGGAAGTAACCCGAGGTTTTTATTGCTTTCATTTTCTTTTCTTTTTATATTAGATTTTCACTCATGGAAATGTTTGTGTGCCTTTTGCTAGGTACATGACTTGATATACACTTATGCATTGGTTTGGATCAAGAATCAAGGAAGTTTGACGCCTATTTTTGCTTGCATATGGAAATCGAGATTCAATTCAAGAGGAAATCGGCTTTGAAAGGTTAAATTGGTTCATTTGCGGGTATTTACACCCACCAATATCCGGTAATATCTTTCTTAGCTCTTTTTCTAATGGTTGGTGACTCGTTGGACACGTGTTGGTTTGTTGGGTTGATTTCTTTCTTTTCCCCTCCCATGGATTATTTGGTTTATGTTTGAGTATATTGTCTCATTTAAGCTCGGGGGAGGGTATTTTATCATGCTTTGGTGGGATGTTGATTCATTTATGCTATGCACTTGAGTATATGCATTTCCATGTCTTTTCTTTTATCTTGAAAAGTTCAAAATGATTTTTGTTTACTTTCAAGGTAATTTTGGCAAGTTGTGTTTTGTTTGTTCTTATTTTGGACATTTTGTTTTGGACTTGTATTCTTGAATGTTTTTTTTCCTAAGTGATAAATGTATGCACGGTTTGAGAGTGTCATTGGTTGACTCTAGGATACTATATGCTAAGGTAGTCGGGTTAAGAACTTTTAGGGGTCCATGAAGCCTTAGTTCACGGGAATGTGGTAAGATGGAGTTGCTCTCTATAGTGGATTTGAAACCCTTAGTTGGTATTTGTTTGGTTAAAATCCCTTGTGAGCTTCATTTGTTCTAGCCTTCATCACCTTGTTGAGCGGCAATTTAGGATCCTTGACTATGCATGTCTTAATCCTTGTTTTGACCTCTAGCTCCCAAGATCGTGACCGAGCCACTCTAGGGGAGGAAAAGGGCACCTTTTCTCATTTTTCTTTATCTTCTTTTTGTTTTGTTACAAATTTGATTTTCTATTTTGCATCAACCTACTTTTTAACCAATTTGAGCCTAATGTTTCCCGCTCTTGTTTAAACCGCGTTACAAACCTAATGGCCTATGTTTACCAACCCTTTTAGTTAGTGAAGCATTGGCATGTGAGGTTTGAGTATTTAGAGTGTTGAATATGAGCAAGAAAACTTTGTGAATTGGTTTAAGTACAGTATTGAAAATTGAGCTTGAAAAGGATATGCAAAAAAATGTTTGAGAAGAAAGATGCAATTCAAGAAAATCAAATGAAGTTTCAAGAAAAAGCCGTCCATGGTTAGAAAAAGGCAAGGACATAAAAAAAAAACATAAATATATTTTAGTTTGGTTTCGTTTTCTACCCTAGTTTAAGCATTGGGGACAATGCTTCGTTCAAGCTTGGGGGGGAGCGTTCCTTCATTTTTTGTATATATTGTGTGTTAGTGTTGAGTAAGCTTGGGGGAGATGGCATTATTGGTATTTTTGTTTGATATTTTGTGAATTCTTGAGTTTGTTTTTGAGAGTAGGCCACTCTTTTGCTTCACTTAGGAAATATCACCAAAATTTTCAAATTTTTACCCCGCCTTAACCCTTAGCCTTACGTTACAACCTAATAAAAGACCCTTAGACTTTAGTGGGGTTAGGTCAAAGAACGGTGGAGGTAGATAGACTTCAAACCTATGGAGAGAGTATGCATAGTTGAGATGTCGGGCTTACCTTCTCAAAGTTTTTCATTTCTTTATCTTTTTCCGGTTCCTTCGTTGAATCATGAGAAGCTAGCTTAAGGGTAGATTTGAAGCTAGTGGAGAGAACGCGGCCCGATTGGTTGGGGCTAGGGTGGATTGAGTCCTCATTAGTTCTCTATGCTTAGCATATGTTATGTTTCAATCAACCATTGACATCTTAGAACGTGCATACATTTGTCTATTTAGAAAGGTTTGCATTCATTTGTGTTTGTTCCTATCTCTTGTCCATATATGAATTTGTGTTTTGCTTTTTCTTTTTACGTTTCTTTTTCTTTTCTTTTTTATTGCCTTGCCTTGGTTTTTATTTAGAGTTGTGGGTTAAACTCTTAGGACACCCTCACGAGCGCACACTCGTCCTCTAGGGCGATCTAGGGGTTTAAAGGGCTTGTCATTAGTTGCTAAAAGTGACCATGATTCCTACGAAAGTAAGTTAGTGTACATTCTTGTCTCCTTTAGTGTTCTAGCTTTGCTTGAATAAATCATTCTCCTTCTTCCGTGTTTCATGTTAATTTGCTCGAGGACGAGCAAAAGGTAAGCTTGGGGGAGTTTGATAAGTGACTTTTATGTCGCTTTTAGGGTATTTATCGAGTCGTTTCTCGGCTTATTTTCCAATAATTTAACCCTATTTGTCCTTTATTTCTTTTATTTACTTATTCTCGTCTTTTATATTTATTTTGAGTATTTTTTGGAGCGTTTTAGTTTATTTTCTCTATTATATTAGTTTAAGTCTATTTTCGTATTTTATTTCTATTTTATTTATTTTATTTTATTTGTCTTGGTTTCATTTTATTTCGTCCTTTATTTATTTTCATTTTATTTATTTCTATTTTATTTATTTTATTTTATGTCCCGATCCTCTCCTCGGTTTTCTTTGGGTGTGTAGGTTTGCGTTCGGATTCAGGTTCGAGTGTCAAGTTTTCTTGTCCGAGATTCGAGGCAAATGCACAAGCCGCTGCTCTTCCCTAATTACTGCTGCCAGCCTTAACCATCACCACACCCCTTCTTAACCTCCACCAAAACCACACAGCTTCTCCCCTGCTCCCAGCTCTTCACGCAACCAACACCACGCATCTCACCTCAACAACCATGCACATCAACACCAATCCCCTGCTCCCTGCTCTCCCTCACGCAAAACAGCCTCACACCATCACCAACAACACAACACCAACAACAACAACCAGCAACACCAATTAAACCCCCAATCAAACCTCCAGCCTGCAACCCCGCAAACACCACACACACCAGCAACCCCAATTACAGCAATTTCCCCTGCTTCTCCACCGCAGCCAATCCCCACAACACCCAGCACCACCACCGCAATCACCCCTTACAGCCATCACACCACTTCTGCGCGCAGCAGCCGCAAAATCATCAGCACCAACCACCGCGTCCTCACATCACATCATTCACCACCAATCGCAGCCCCCAAATTTCCCCAAATCAGCCCAATTTAGCCCTAATTCTATTGGAACTACTCGCGGCCGCGCAGCCCTGTCAGAAGGCGCACACTTCGGAGTCCAAAACAGATTGTATGCAGTAGCTATTGTGCGACCTCTGTGCGATGTGTGTGTGGGCGTGCAATTGTGGGTCAATCACGAGCTTTTCACGTGATTTTTATGAAAATTGGACGGCCACGATTTGATGTTAGATGATGATGGATGCTTGCGATGGTGGTGATGATGGTTGTGTGATGCGTGATGATGTTGCTTGGTGTAGCGTGAAGCAGGGGATTACACCCCAATTGAAGCAGCCATATTCGAATAGAAGAAGATGGGGGGTCTGATGTATTTCGTGGGTTTGGTGGGAATTTTGGGGGTTTTGGGGTTATATTTTCTATTTTCTATTTTCTTTCATTTTCATTTTTATTTTAGTTTTGTTTTTGGATTTAGTTTCATTTAGTTTTATTTATTTTATTTTTATTTTATTTTATTTTAGCCTTGTATTATAAATACCCCTTTGGGGTTATTTTCTCCTAACTTTCAATCAACATCTTAGATTAGATTAGAGTAGTTTAGCTCTTTTATTTTCTCTCTCTTAGGGTTAGATTAGTTTAGAGAGAGAAATCTTGGATTTTTCATGGAGTTTTTGGGATTTTGAAGAAGCAAATTTGTGGATTTTTCTTCACAATTATTCAATGAGTTTTCCTAACTTTCTCTCACCTTTATTGCTTTCATTTATTATTGTTTTTGCTTATTTATTTGTTTATTTGAGTAGATTAATTAGTTTAGTTATTTGATTCTTGCTTTTATTATTATTTTACCTTGTTTTCCATGTTTTTGTTCACCATGTTAGCTTAGGTTTTGTTCTAGAGAAATGGATGAAGGTTATGTTAATTAATTTAATGATTGATTGTGATTAGTATGAAATTGTTTCTTGATTATTGTGTATGAATGATGCTTTTATGGATTAGAATCTTTCTAGCTAATTGATTCTATGTTCTTAATTGTGTTTTTAATCAATTGCGCGAGAGTGAGTTGGTTGAGAGCCTTAAATTCTTCCATACCTTTGCTAGGCTAGTTGCACGAGAGTGAATTAGTTTAGTAGGATAATTAACATTCTTAATTGTGCGAGAGTGAGTTAAATGTGTTGATTGTTCCTAATCGAGGTCATTTTCATCTAATTGTATGATATTCTTGAATGCATTGATGTAATTGGATTCCACTTTCCCTAGTTTTAGTTATTTGCTCTTAATAGTGTTTAGTTGAACCTCTCTCTATCTCACAAGCTTTCCTAGTAGTCTAATTAGCACAAATTGATACACTTAGTCCTTTTGGGTTCGACCCTTTACTTACCCCTAGTCTCGTATTAGGGTAGTTTAGGTTATATAAATTTCTAATTTGATTAGGGTTAGTAGACCTAACGACACTACCTAACTCCCCGATCATCATCCGGTAGAATGCTCAAATGGGCTATTAAAATGGAAAGTCTTGAAATTAATTTCGAACCAAGAAATGCAATGAAGGGTCAGGCGTTTACCGACTTCATTGTCGAAATGACAAGGCCGATTGCACTGGACAATACTGATCAAGGTAAAGTGTATGTAGATGGGAGCTCTACCATGAACGGTTGTGGTGCAGGCATAATCTGTCAGTCTCCCGAGGGAGAAAAGTATGAGTATTCACTACGGTTGAAGTTCCAGGCCTCAAACAACGAGGCATATTATGAACCCCTACTAGCCGGTATCCGCATGTGAAAGGCAGCAGGGGCAACCAAAATTGATGCCTACTCTGATTCACAATTGGTCGTTAGCCAATACCATGGTGACTATGAGGCCACTCATCCGGTATGATAAAATACCTTCAGGAAGTCAAGGCAGAATTTAGGACACTTGAAGAATTCCATCTGAGTTAAGTGCCCAGGTCTGAAAACAATCAGGCAGATGCATTGTCAAAACTGGCATCATACGCCTCCTATGATACGCCTCGGTCAGTTTTTTGGGAAGTTATGGAAAAACAAAGCATTATTGAAGAAGAGGTCATTAGAATACTTAACCAAAACTCTACCTGGATGGATGACATCCGGGCATACTTACAAGAAGGCACGCTGCTTAATTCACCACAGGAAGCAGCTGTCATGAAAAAGCGAGCTGCAAACTTCGAGATGAGAAACGAAGAACTCTTCAAAGACGGCTTCCTAAAGCCTCTATTGTAGTGTGTTACCCCAAAAAAGGGGAAAGAAGTTTGCTAAATGGGGCATGGACATTCTGGGTATAGGCGAAGAATTGCATGCGGGATACTACGCCTTTCATATAGGCGGAAGATCCCTTGCTGTTAGGGCTGGCGGCAAGGTTTCTTCTGGCCAACCCTTGAGTCAGATGCCATGGATATGGTTAGAAAATGTGAAAAGTGCCACAGATTTGGTAGGCTCATCCATCAACCGGCCACTGACTTTACAACAATCCATAGCCTAGTCCCGTTTGCCAAAGATTTGGTAGGCTCATCCATCAACCGGCCACTGACATTCTGGGTCCGTATACGCCTGCACCAGGCAGAAAGCGGTACATTCTGGTGGATGTGGATTATTTCACAAAGTGGGTTGAGGCAGAGGCGATAAAAAATATCAAGACTAAGAATGTCATCTCTTTCAAGTAGAACATCATTACCCGGTTCGGGGTACCTATGTCTTTGGTTTTTGACAATGGCCCTCAATTTGAGACGCCTCAGCTCAAAAATTGGTTGGGAGATCAAGGGTTCTCACATTATTTTGCATTAGTCGGCCGACCCCAAGCAAACGACCAAGTTAAAGCCTTCAACAAGCTCATGGTGGTGGTTTATGGGCTGAAGAATTAATTCATGTCCTATTGGCCATCTGGACAACCGAAAAAGGGGCAACCGATGAGACCCTATTTCTCATGGTTTACAGTGCTGAAGCCGTCTTGCCCATCGAACATTATGAGCCTACTCTTTGAGTAATGGTTTACGGTGCTGAAGCTGTCTTGCCCATCGAACATTGTGGCATTGAACTCACTCCCGGAACGCTGGGGAAATGTTGTCCTGCGTCATGAGATTTACCATTTGAGAATTATCCTTGACTATAACAAGAGAGTGCACAAACGGCCCCTGAAAGAGGGCGACTTTGTGTTACAAAAAACGGAGGCAACCGGTAGGGCCAATGAGCAGGGAAAGTTAACTCCTAATTGGGAAGGTCCCTACCAGATCTATGAAGAAGTAAGAGGCGGCACCTACCGCCTGGAAACCCCAGACGGTAGGCGGTTGCCCAAAACTTGAAATGTAGATAACGTAATAAAGTACTACTTCTAAGAGTTTTAAATTTTTGTAAATGAAAAGCCTATCAATAAAAAGTGGCTTTTTGTTTCCAATTCCATTATATATTGCTTTATATACATCAGGAATGTTTGAAACGCCGCCTGTACAATGTACAGACAGCGCACTTTTAAGTACTAAAAATAAACTAAGTCCAAAAACTTAGTGGTTAAATGAACGTCCTTCTAAGATGTGAGGCCAATGGCCGGAAAATATTTTAATTTATAAATTCATCTACTCTAATATGAGTAAGGCGTCCGACGACGCCCATCCAGGTGGAATCCTCGTAGAGAGCATCTCCTATTCGGGTGGCACATTGCTCTATAAACAAATGCAGGCGGCCTAAATTGAACGGCCTAATTGGCCAACTCATAGTCGTCAGACCAAAGTAATCTAAAAAGAACAACAAAGCCCACGAGAACCGGATGTCTAAAGACATCAACCGGTGATTGGTCGGAATTCTTGCTTAGATTATTTTCAGAAATTATACAAGTCCTCCCAATGGGGAAAACAGACATAGAGTATAATTACATTACAAACATCCAAGGCGGTGGAGAAATAGTTCAATTTAACCATTCAAACCGCTTGGGTCAACGACTAATCCGCTTGCGTTAATGGACGGCTGTGTACTTAGTTTAGGGAAATCACTACTGTGATTGATTGACTTTGGAACATTTAATACTCTTTAAAGTATCAAAAGTTCCCAAGTCAATCAATCAAGCAGACTTTAAAACCAACCACACAGCCGCCCAGGGGCAAGGTGCAGCCAGTTCATCCATTCTCGAATGCTTTAAATAAGTTGGGCAAAATTTCAAGTATATATATGAAAAAAATCAAAATTTAAAATCGAAAAATTGAATAAAATCGACTCAGTTAGCACATTTCATAAACTTAACCCCACCAAATGGTCGGGCGATAATGTTAACCAGATATGCATCCAGACAAAGACAATAAATTGTTGAAATACCCGAATCCTCAATCGGTAAATAAGAACAAAGATACACGACACGCAGGCTGGAGAAAACGTTTGGCATACTGCCGCTGAAAGCCTAAGGCTGCTGGGGGGGGCACCGTCTGGTTCTGGCTAAGCGGGAGATCAACTTCAGTTTCTACAGGTTAACCCTGGTAGGGGTCAACCGAAGCTTGATCCTTGGGCTATTCCTCTTCATCTTCCTCGTTTGAGATAATTTCAATGCCTTGAGAAGAGGCCCACTCCTTGAAGGGAGGCGGTGCCGGCTCATAAAGCTGCTGGGCATCGTAAACCACGGAGGCGTACTGATATCTTAAGTTGAAGTACCCCCAGTCGATGTTCGGATCAATGAGACTCCAAGTTAGCTTCATGCGCTCCTCGCAATCTTTCTCTTTTTCCATCACCAGCCGCTCTTGCTTTTTCTTGAGCGTAGCACCATGCTCCGCCTACATGTTGGCCATATCCACTTGGAGCTGCTTGATGTTTGCCCTCAGCTTTTTATTCTCTGTGTTAGTCTATTACAAAGCTTTGAGGTCAGACTTACTATTTTTGAGCTCAAGCTCCAAGTTTGTAACTTTGTTATCGGTCGTCTCCACTACAGCCGTAAGCTCCTTGATAAGTCCTCCGGTTGCATCTCCATGGCTTTAGTTTCAACTTCACCCATAATAGATCAGTATTCAACAGAGTTAAGGGCATTAGTTGCCCGATTTTTGGCATCTCTTAACTCCTCCTGCTTCTTCCTAAACAAGGTTTTCAACCCATCTACCCTCAGCGTTGCCTGAAAAAGCACAGGCGGAGAAAAAGAGTTAGCCAATTTTCTTGCAAAATTATACATCATGAAAAGGGTACAAATTACCTCAGCCAGTGCAAGAATCTGGAAAAAGTTGACCTGTTGCAACCCAGGGACCCGGTCTTTATCAAACCAGGTGAGAGTCCTCAACATCCGAGGCATATTGTTGTATGTCTGGCCATCTTTGGGATGTATATGCACCAGAAAGGGTTTTGTGAGGAAGCATCATAGGCAACACCAATAACGTGTTGGCGCTCGACTAATCTCTAGACTGAGAAGTCTGGGATTTTACTCGCACCAAGTAGTCAAACGGCCAGGGGAGTTCTAGAAAACAGTTCATACCCGGAGTTCCAGACTGAGGGTCCCTTGCGCCTACATCCGCTGCAGAACCGGATGCAGCACCGGGTAGCATGCCACCCTTCGGCTTCTTAGAGTCGCCCGACTCTTTACTGCCTATTTCAGCGCTCTTAGTGAGAGCCTTCAATGCAGACAGGCTTTTACCCCCGGTTGTTGGTCTTTTGGGTTGTTTGAGTCCTTGCTGCCTTTGCAGGAGTCTTCTTAAGTTCATCCGGCCGATTCTGTTTGAGCATATTGGTAATCGATCGGGGAACAACCTTGCTCCCAATCTGAGATAGGACAACCGACAAGTTAGTTCTTTGAAGATAAATTTTTACAAGTTAATACGGCAAGCGGGCCTTACCCAATCTTTTCTTGCCGCCGCCTAGGCCTTCTTTTGCTCCAGAAGGTCCTTTTGGACTTGAGCGGTAGACTTGGCAGGTGTCTTGTCGGCGTCAACCATTTCCAAAGCAATTGCTGCAAAGGGAAATCCACTGGTTAGAGAATGATGAATCAAGAAATGAAAAAGAAAATGCATAAAATTCTCGGTTGAGGGGCTACATACGTCTCTCAAACATGGTACTTAGACCATAGGCGAAGAGAAACACCACTACTTTGAGCCACTCCGAAAGGGGCACCCAGTACTTAGGCACAATCATTTCTGTCCCATCATCAAGTGGCATTGTAGTCGTTGTAAACAAACCCTGCTCTATTCTTTCATCTCAAGCCTTCCCAGGGATATGCAGACGGGCATAGTTCCTTCCCAGCAGAGCCGGGTCCTTATTATACCAGCAGAGGGCCCGGTTGTGACGCAAAGATGGAGAAGATACCAAGTAAAACTTCTCCCTCCAGTACTCCATTTGGAATTCTTGTCCAGCATCATCATATACTCAGGGAATGTGGTTATAGTATACCATGCTCCCCAACCGCCTGGGGCGCGGCTTATATAATGCATATAAGAAAACGCCTAAAAGCTAGGTTCACATTCTAAAGTTCACAAACGGCGATATAGCTCAATATGTTAATTCACGAATTGGGTGTAAGTTGCCATACGCTTAGCTCATATCCCCTTAGGATGACCCTAATTCCTTTGTGAAGGGGGAAACGAAGACCGACTTTGAATGCCGCCTTACAGCAGCCGAAATAGTTATAAACATGCTCGATGTCATCATCCTAGGCAACCGTTGCGTCTACAGGCGGTACCTCTATATCCCAACCATCCCCTATTGGGTGTTTGTCTTTGAAAGCTTCAAAGCTTTCCTTCAAAGTAGCAATGTCTTTGGAGGACATACCCGTTTGAGTGGGGTTCGTTATAGACGATCCTTTGGCCGTCTGTTGGTATTCAAAACCAACATCCTCTTCATTGGAGCTGGATGCCTAAGAGCCGGACCTGTCAGTGGCCTCTTCGCCATCTGACTCGTAATTAGGGCTTTGAGCCGAGCCGGATCCATTGCCGCCTGACTCTTCTAGGATCCCATCACTAGGAGTAGAGGGGGCATGAAGGGAGAACTCTTATTGCTCATCCAATTCCTGGTTTTCCCCGTCTGGGGTTACCTCATTAGCAGGCACTTCCATAGTTTGCCTTCTCCTTCTTGGGTTTATAGCCTTCTTTTTAACTCTCGCCATTGTGTCCTGCACCGACATAGAGACGATGGAATCCGGGGATGAGTAAAGCAAGTCCATGCACCCATAGACGGCACCCATAGTCCTAGACTCAGCCGTACCAGGAGACCGACTGACTATTTTCCTAGGTTGTGCTGTCTGTGTTGATGGTGAATCCATTTTCTTTGAAAAACTATACATACAAGTAGAAGAAATTCGAAAGAGTTGAGAAGAGAAGAGACGATTAACTCTAATTTAAACTCTATGAAGTTGCCTCAAATAGTGGCCGGTTGATTCCACGAACGCTGTAGACGGAAAATTTCTGGAAAGTGGCTGCAGGCAGAAACAAAGCGTCTGTCTCTAGAAAATTCTTTCTCTTTCTCTCTCTAGACTTGTGAAATGGTCAAAGATGAGGGAGAAAAAGGAGGGGGGTAAAACCCTATTTATAAAAGGATGAAAACGGGGGCATCCCCGTCACTTTAACCGAAGGTGAACCATTTGTTACTGTTCACCACTTACGGGGGGACACGTGTCACAGGCACCCCGTGTCCTGCCACGTCACCCTTGTGAGGGGAAAATGTTAAGGGTAAAAATACCCTAAACACTTGGCCCAATAAGAGAGAGACACGTGTCACTCTTGGATGGGTCCAACATGGAGCACTCCTTAGTTGACACTTGTCAAGATTAGATGACAAATGGAATAGCGGCCTTTTGGGCCTAATTCCCAAGAGCGCCGCAAAACGGCGCAGCCCGTTAGATCATCCTACCAACCGGAGTCTTCGTGTTTACCAGGTACAGACCGCGTCGGATCAGTGTTAGTGACGTAACTCTCCCAAGGGACAAAAAACACCCAAAACAGGCACACTCTCCTTACAACGACAACTACACTGGGGATTTAGAGGTTACAAGATTAGTTTTTAGTTATGGTCCAAGGTTTCTAACACTAGGTTGCATATGGGTTATAACGGGAACTAACTTGGATAATCTCTAGTTAGAGAGCGAGATTTGAACGCAAAATATCTTCCTTTTTCACAAAAATTAAAACCAAACAAGCAACATTGCATCATGCATAATCGTAGCACACTATAACCCTTGGGGATTGGCTCATTGAGTAGGGATTACCAACACTCGGCTTGAAATCACTGACAATCATCCCACCCATATCGCCAACAAAATGTTGGGAGGACTATTTCATGGTCAACACATTGAGTGATAGATTTGTGCATCGTTTCTTAATATATGGTACCTTAGGACACCCAAGCCTTGACCTTAGAATGACATTGTATGCTTCGACGATTCCTTTTATGTGCTTATGTGACTATATGGATATGTGTTTAATTATATGCTTCGTATCTAATCTAATTAATTCCAACTTGTTACCTAGAGATATTAAAAAAAAATTGTAAATACATTGTGGTTCGACAAATAAAAAAAAAAAAAAACCTTTTAACGTTCTTTTTGAGTTTTCGTAAAGAAAAAAAAAATTAAAATGTCGAATCTACAAGGTGGCGTGCGCAACTATCAAAGTTGCGCGCACCCTCCAAGCGCAACTCCAAAAGTTGCGTAAGGCTCTTCCGCGCAACTCGACGTCTTGCACGCATCCACTGTTCAACGTTAAATTTGGCTCATTACGAGCAATGTTATATGAAGTAAACGATATTACCGTTTCAAGGTTAATCGTTAATTAGGTGCTATAAATATCACTTTGGCTAACAATGTTGTCTAACTTTTTTTTTTAAAATTTTTTTTTTTTATTGTTTCTTCTTTTCTGATTTTAAAAAAATCTTTAATCGTTCTTTGTTAAAAAAAAATCAAAAAAATGGCTTTTAATCGTTCTTTTCTTTTTTACCCTTTCCTTTTTTCTTTTCCCAAAAAAAAGGAAAAGAAAAAAGAAATGTGTGTGGCAAGCGTAACTCTCGTAGTTACACTTTCCACCTTAGCGCAAGACGGAAAATTACGCACTATACTATTTTCGATTATGATGATTCATTTACGTAATTTATAATAAAATTAGTGACATTACTTCTCATAAGGTTCGTTATTAGAAGTTCGCCTCTCTTGATAGGACGTCATCAATATTCTCATTTTTAAACGTGCCTATTTAGTTGTAATTAGTCAATCTTGACTTAAGAGCATAATTTATTTACCTCTTCTATGGTTTAAAAAGAGAATCCCGAGAACCTTACTTGGGATGATTGCCTCACAAAAAAAAAAAAAAAATTAAAAAAAAAAAAAGAATAGAGCGGAAAAATAATCAAAAAACCATTCTAAAAAATGAGTATGATACAAAAAATTTTATTCTCAACCAAAAAATAAATAAAAAAATGAGAGAATAATGAATGATAAAACCAAGAAAATGATTTACTCATTTCTTGGATTATACGTTCAGAGGCAATCATCCTTTTTTAACAAATAGTAATTATCCTTTAAAGATGAGCGATATGGGAATCATAATACAAAAAATACCGATAAAGATCCCTATTGTAATCTAAATGATCAACAAATACCATATTTCTAGTATATTGATCATTTGAAGGAGTGTACTAAGGTTAACTAATATTTCCAAAAATTTTATGAGCATGTCAATCCAACTTTCCCTTTCTTTATCTTCTCCCTTTTTCGAAAACAATTCACTTCAAGTAAAATCCTTAGATGATTAGCTTGTTGAACTCAACACAAATCATGACATTCCATTAATGATTGTTTGTGAATTTTTTGACATTTTTATCAATAAACTTGCTTATAGTGAATTTGTATTACAAGGTCTAAAAAAAACAATCATTTTGACTTTTGATCGTTGTTTGAATGCTTGGCAGAAAAGGTTTAAGCGAATGCGCTTAATTACTCGTGATACACATTACTAGATCATCTTCCACATTCGCATACTAGTCCAATCATGGGTGACAAAGCAGCATTGGAGAAACTTAGAGAGGAATTCCAAAACCTAAAGGCCCTACGAGAATAAGAAGCCCATATGAAGGCTCATAAAAAAGCAGAAAAGGCCAAATAAGTACAACTATGACAACGGAGGACGCAAATGAGGAGGAACTCCAAACATATCAAAGAACTGTGCAGTCCGAGGAGTCAACCCCTCACCAGCATTAGGATCGCTGGTGGTCGGGATTAAAAGAGTGGGGCTAGTCCATCCTGCCTCACCCTACGATTGCACTCCCAATTGTTGAGGTTGTTATGGCTGCTACTACAATCTACGACAATGAGCCAACCTCATACGTCCCACCACCCGTTGAAAGAGCCGATGTCGCACCTCCTTGGCTAGTCGTCCTATTTGAAGCACCCTCAGACGAAGAGCCGGAATCCTCTACTACTAGTGCGGTCTGACTCTGCTCGACCACCCTGGCTCCCTGCCGAAGTACGTCGACGCCTCGAACCAGATCCGGATCTCTCCCTTTGATCCTCGGATCTCGTACGAGTGCGTGTTGGAGGAACAGGCTGAAATATAAAGAACAAATCAAGTCAATCATGGAAAAAATAAGTAAATAGAGTAAGAAATAAGGTAAAAAGAAATACCTCCATGCCATCATCACCATGACGACACCTAGCTCGGCCACTAAATCTCACGAGCTGATAACGGAAGGCATCCTTGCCTCTCGCCATCCTCGTTATGACCTCGCGGGAGAACTGTCAGGCAAAAAGTTAGAAATAATCAAAGAACATCTATGCAAACAAAATAATGATAAAGACTTACCCAGGTCTGGTGGCGAGGTATCGACTCCTCTATCTAGCGCCAGGGCTCATGGGCTAGAGGAATCATCTCCTCGACCTGGCCGAAAGACCCCTGATAGATGATAGACACCGGTGGAGGCACAAACTTCCTAGCTGTTGCTCTAGCTTGTCAAAATAAAACCTAGGCAATTAAAATCTGCTAGGGGGCTATCAAGAGAATAAATCAAACGCACGAAATGCACCTGCGCCTCCTCCGATATACAAGGAGGTGGAGCCAAACATGGCATGTGACTCTCGCCATAACTCTGGCTCGAAGGGATATGGCGCTGCCAATCCGTACCAGCTGGCGATCCACCAAAATGGACCCTCATGTCCGTCTGGTCTAACATATGCCGTGGGGGACGAGCAAGGACCACAAAAGACTCGAAAGAGTGCTTAATCACAACTCTCTCTCCCAGATACACCACAACGTCATACGTCCCCTAGAAATAGCGACGCTGGGCTGTATACTGAACAACCCGTACAAGAAGGTTGAAATCGGCCCATGACTGAAATTGGACCTTAGGCGCCTACAAAATGAACACCCATGAGACAGGATCCTACTAAGCAGTAAAAGAACAAAAATGTTAAGCAAAGCATACCGAAAGAATCAACTCTCGAACACGGGCAGTAGCAGTCTGGTCATTGTAACGACCTCTCCAACTGGAAGCAATAGGGAGCCCACAAGGCGAAGGGTCTCGCTGGTAAAAGAGATGGGAAGTACTCGTAGAACTAGACCTATAAATGATAGAGAAGTGTCAGCAAGTGCTAACACATACCTAAAGTAAACCATAGTAAAAATAAACAAGGTATACCTCTACGATCCTCCATAAACTAGAAAGAGTGATCTCCTCCTCAAACTTGCGATGGCGACAAGCGAGTCGCAATCCAAGCAGGAAGTCAGCATAGGCCAAGCTGGCCCAATCATATGCCCTGATCATACGAAGGTCGTGAAGAGCAGGCAGGTAGTAGAGTAGCACTCGGCTACCTTGTCAAGAAAGAAAGTCCCCGAAAAAAGAATCAAAACAAAGATGCGTACCCGCTGCTTCGGGGTGGTTGCATCATCTCGAAAGGCCTCTACGAGCATGGACAGACGAATACATCGGCTACTAATCTGCAACGGCCGAGCATCGCCGCGAGCTCGAATAGCAATAGGACCGAGTAGCTCCTCTACCTCTGGAAAGAAAACGGTGATATCGCTGCTAAATGGAACGGTAGCAATCCGAAACTCATGTCCGGTGATGAGAGTGAAGTCGACAGGAGTGATAGTCATCTCACCCCAAGGAAAATGAAAGGTGTTGGTGGTGTCCCAAAAGAACTCAACCAAGGCTCGAATCAAAAAATGACTTGAGGACAAAGAATAGAGGGCTTGAGTGGCCTACAACAGTGGAGTCAGACCATAAGACTCCCACAGCCCACGCAACTCCTCTTTGTTGCGAAAGTACGACTCATACAGCTGCCCTATGGTGTCATTGCCCGAGCCATGACAACGAACTCGCTCGTTAGTCATCCCGAGACGAACTCGCTCCGAGATGTGAAACTAGGGCGCAAAGTAAAAGGTACGCCCATCCCATTCAGGGAACTCCCCCAGGCTGGTGGAAGTACCCTCGCCGGCGTCGACAGGCTCGTCCTCTCGGGAAGCCCCACGAGAGCGTGATCCGGAACCGCGTCGTCGAGTCATGCTAATTATGCAAGCAAACAATAAATCAAAGGTTCTATAATATCTAAAGTTCGCCTAACCGCATGATACTATGTTCGTAAAAAAACGGAGTACGTAATACTAAAACAGAGCATGACTTTGATTCGAGCAAAAATAGCATTTTCAAGCGACACAATTTGTGGCCCCCATATTCATTTATGCAGGCCTCATGCAGCAATTTTGGGTTCCTTGGTACGCCAGTTAGCCCCTATAAGAAAATTAATATGATTAGTAGTCAGCTCGATTACAATCACGGTAAGTGATCGACCTGATAATGATCGTCTCACTTAGCTTAAAGCGCCTAAGCATTGGCTCATCACAAGTACCAGGATATTGGTTCATAAAGAAAACGTAAACATCAAACGCACATCAAAATACAAGCAACAGCACAACAAGCATTACAACAAAGCACCAGCAAATTGAGGATCAACAAGCAGTGATCTTCGATAGCTTTCCAAGGAAAGTTATCACGCCGAATAGGGGATTGCTACAAGCACAGCGATCTTCGACGATAATCCCTAAGATGTGGAAAATTTTCATAAAGGCTGAGGATGGCTACAAGCAGAGCTATCTTCGACAGTTTTTCCTAAGATGTGAGAAATTGTCTAAAATCTGAGGATGCCTACAGGCAGAGTTACCTTCGATCGTATTCCCTGGCTTGCGGAAGATGGTCACAAAATGACAGAAGAGTGATACAAGTAGAGCAATCTTTGATGGTGTTCCTTAAGATGTGGAAGACTGTCACAGCGGAAATTGAAGGGAGCTAAAAGCAGAGTAGTCTTCAGGCGATGTCCCCTAGCTTTGTGGATGGTCGTCAAACAACAAAATCATCTACCCCAAAGACGTGTGCTCGGCGGTGCAAGATACGCGTTTTTTAACTCTTTTATCTGTTTAACTAACGCTAGTTTGCAGGTATCGGCGTCATAAGAATGATTTAGGATCGCAGAACGTACTGAATCATTCTCCGTCCCTATCGATGCATTGACTTTTGTTTTCGAAACTTGCGTTTCTCCAAACTCAGTCAAAGTGGGGGATTTTGTTGACACCTAATTGTGTCTCCCCAAAACCAAACCCAGTGATGAGTACCTTTCGCGTCATTTGATTATCGAACGAAGTGAAAGTGTGAAAAGTCTTGTGATGCGGTGGTTTTAATAAAATATTTCATCTTTCTGTTTTCGAAAATGTACTTTATTCTTGAAAATGTCCAGTCCAATTTAGTTTGATCCAAGATAAGGGTCCAATAATAGTATAGTTGGGCTGGGCTCGAAAAGAGCATTGCAACGATATATTATAAGCCCAATTTCCGATGAAAATGAGGAAGTTATGGCCAAAATACTAAATTGGGCCTTTAATGGTTTTATGGCCCAATGATCTAGTAGAGGGCCCATTAATTAATATTTGTAAGGAGGGTGTTCCCATCGTAGGGGATCCTTCTCCTTAAATGCCCATGGCCCTTTAAAAGCCTAGGACTTTACACTTGTTAGGGTGTTCCCATCGCAGGGGATCCTTTCATCACCCTTTTTTGTAAGAAACAAATAGGAGTCACTAATGAGTTTTAGGAAAACTCATAAACCTCGTTCATGCCTTTCTCCCAAGTAGATTTCAAGGGATAATTAGCACGAATCGTAAGTTTACCCATGCCCAAATTGGTCTATGTGTACGAGAAATGAGTTCGGGAGCGAGGGTACTAAAATAACGTTCCTTTTAAGGAGGAATCACTATTATAGCCCTAGTTACGGCCTCTACTAGCTCTTCCTTTTTAACAATTTTATCACCAAACAATATATGCAACGTGACACCTAAAAATAAGTTAGTTGATTTTATTTACACAGAATAATCACGTAGGAATTACATTGCAAAAGTCGTTATTCTTATTTAATCAATATTCGTGAATTAAACAAAATAAACAAGATTCGCCTTGGCTTAGGTGATCAATCAACAATTAATTATTCAATTCTACTCTTATTTAACGCAAGATACTATGTGAAATTAATTAACTAATAGTCCGTTTAAAGTGATCAAACAACACTAATTAATTAATTAAAGTTGTTTTAAACAACAAAACAAAGGTGATTGATCTAAGTGCTCGGGAATTTTCCACTTCTCTTTGCTAGATCTTCGTTTAGAACACTTATGAACTCTTTCTTGTTTGGGAACCTCCACTGTAGTAACAAGTAATAAAGGGGGTGAGTGTTTAAGACAAGAGGGTTTGGTAGCACACAAGTTCACAAAGTTTCTGCTAGTGTTTTTAGGTTAATTTCTCTCTCTTTGAGCCTCGTATTAAGCCCCAATTTATACGGAATGGGTACGATTTGGGTTTTGAACATTCTTCCGCAGCAGGTATCGTGCGCATCTTAATGAGTTGCGTGCGTCATCTCAGTGCAAGTAATTAGGTTGCGTTGCTATAGGCAGCGCAACTGATTTTCTTGCGCGCGGTATTATGGTAAGATTCGATTTCATATTTTTATAAAATTCTAAATCTTCCGCAAGCGCATCACTAGCAGTTGCGCTGGGTGTTGCGCGCAACCTTGTGAGTTGCGCGTGCCAGACCAGCACGACTCAGTGAGATGCACGCGGATTTCTGTACGGCAGCATTGATTTTTAGCCTAGGCACCTCTAAATCCGTTATTTTTAGGTTTTAAGCTCGGGTTAAGCCTAATTATGATCGAGCTTAGTTGTTTAGACCTTAATGCATTTGTTTTTGGGTTAGGCTAGTTTATTTTTATGTTCTTGTGATTCAATCAGTTACCCATAGTGTTCTTCACATTAATCCAACATGAAGATAGTTTCACTAGTAGAAAAAGGCAAAAAGGCACCGCTAAATTGCCATCGGTTTTTAAGAACCGGTGGCAAAAACAGGGGAAAAATGGGTGGGGATAGTATTCCCACCGGTTCAAACCGAACCAGTGGGGAAAAATTATTCCCACTGGTTCAAAACCGGTGGCTCTCTAATATTAAAAAAAAACCGGCCCTCTCTCCACTAAAAGTCGCTCTACTTATAAACCCTAGCCTCCTTTTCTCTCCCCTCTCTCCTCCTTCATTTCGATCTGTCTCTCTCTCCTCTCCCTTTTTTCTCCTCTTCCTTATGCATGTCTCCTTCTCTGAGTTCATTTCGATCTCCTCTCTCCTTCACTCTCGTCTCCTTCTCGTCCCCTCCTCCTCTTCTCTCGTCTCTCTCTTTGATCTCCCTTCTCTCGCCCACCACCGCTGTCGCCGCACTGCCACCAAGATCGACATCAACAACAATTTTTTATTAATGAAGCGTCATCGGTCGTCCTCCCTCGTCGTTGTTCGGTCGTCGTCAATCGGTCGTCCTTCCTCGTTAATCAGAAATTTGAGGTTGGTTTTTTTGGGATCTTTATCTTTACTCTTTAGTTCAATTATTCAATATAGATCTGTAATTTCCAAATGGTTGTGGTTTACCTTGGTTGTTGATGGTTGTGGTTTAATTTGGTTGCTGGTGGTTTATGCGGTTTAATTTGGTTGCTGGTAGTTGTGGTGGGTTGTTCCAAATTAGATCTTTAACTTCGAAATTGTTGCTAGTCTTGTCTAATTTGGGTTTCTTTTTATTCTTTTTTTTGTGTTTTAAGAATTAAATATCAAGATTAATTATTTTTTTTTTTTTAACAAATATCAATATTAATTATGTATTTCGGTTTAAAAAAAAGTTTGTTTTTGGATTTCGGATTTTTTTTTCTTGGAGGAATTCGATGTTTTTTTTTTTTTTTTTTTTTGAGTTTTGAGAATTAAAAAAGACTGTTAAGAAGAATGCTTTTTTTTTGTTGTATATTACCAGATTTTTTTTTCTATAATATTTTTAGGTTTCAGAATGTTAATTTATTTTGGGATTTTATTAATTTTGTTGTTCAAATCTGATGCAGGTTTACTTTCACATGGCAAAAGGATTCAAGATGTTTATTTTGGTGTTTCAATTCGAAGTTGTAGTGTTTTTTTTTTTTTTTTTGTAAATTGTAAAATACAGTAATAATTATTTATTTGATGAATATATATGTGTATGTGATTATTATTTTTTTTGAAGAAATGTATGTGATTATTAATATCATTGTATTATGTTTTTAATATCGTTGTATGCTAAATTTTAAGTGATAAAGTTTCGTTAAAAAAAATTTATAAGTGATAAAAGAAAAAAAAAATAAAAAATTTTGTTTTTTGGGCACTTTTGGCACCACTTAACCGGTGCCAAAAGTAATGAATAATTTTTTTTTTTTAAATTGGGTGCCTCTTATTGCCATAGGTTTTGAACCGGTGGCTTTTCATGGGACTATTACCACCCCCAAATTGGCACCGGTTCAAAACCGGTGGCATTGAGGGGTTTTGAACCGGTGCCAATTTTGTTTTTTCACCTAGTGTTTTATTTATCGTCATTGCACTTCCTGTCGGGACAGGAGGCCAAAAGTAGATGTCTACAGTTAGCCCCCACTTTGATCGAGTCTAGAATCTTTCAGAAATGTTTAAGGATGTCGAAACGGTCCTTGATTCGCGAAGTGCTTGAGACAAATAACTATTAAGGTTAGAAAAAAGTATTTTCTAGTCTTAACGCGCTAAAGAATCTAGATTGATCCTTTGCAATTGTAGAACGCTTTTACAAGTAAAGGTGTTTTGGGTGATGTCACGTCATGAGAAGAAATCGATTAAAAATGGACTAAAGGGATGATGTCCTCTTAATCATGTCATCGTTGGTCTAAAGTCCCTCGATATGTCATTGAAACTTTAGCCTGATTATAACAAGTTGTAAAGATGATAAAAAGGGTGTTTCGGCTTTCGCAGCCTAACATGTGAATAAAGTTCTTGACAATTCGCTTGTCAAAACGCAGTACTCGGTGTCCACAAGATAGAAATATATGTTTCAGGACTGGAGGCATATATCCAAATCCAATGAGAGAGAAAAAAATCGGCAACTCTCTCAGTAGTTTTGTCCATAAGATGAGAACATGTGTCTCAGGACTGGGGGCACGTGCCTACATAGATGCGACATCGCACGTCGCTCTTTATACAGGGGGTGGACGACTGATCGCGAGATTAAGTAGTGTCGTTAGGTCTACTAACCCTAATCAAATTAGAAATTTATAATCCTAAACTACCCTAATACGAGTATAGGGGTAAGTAAAGGGTCGAACCCAAAAGGACTAAGTGTATCAATCTATGCTAATTAGACTACTAGGAAAGCTTGTGAGATAGAAAGAGGTTAAACTAAACACAACAAAGAGCGAATAACTAAAACTAGGGAAAGTGGAATCCAATTACATCAATGCATTCAACAATATCAAACAATTAGATGAAAATTACCTTGATTAGGAACAATCAACACATTTAACTCACTCTCGCGCAATTAAGCATGTTAATTATCTTACTAAACTAATTCACTCTCGTGCAACTAGCCTCGCAAAGGTATGGAGGAATTTAGGGCTCTCAAACAACTCACTTTCGCACAATTGATTGAAAACACAATTAAAAACATAGAATCAATTAGCTAGAAAGATTCTAATCCATTTAAGCATCAACCATACACAATAATCAAGAAACAATTTCATACTAATCACAATCAATCATTAAATTAATTAACATAACCTTCATCCATTTCCCTAGAAC
This sequence comes from Chenopodium album, assembly GCF_948465745.1. NCBI lineage: Eukaryota > Viridiplantae > Streptophyta > Magnoliopsida > Caryophyllales > Amaranthaceae > Chenopodium > Chenopodium album. The sequence goes on along the minus strand of NC_137848.1, from coordinate 33,326,253 downwards.
AAAACTTAAACGAACATGATGAACAAAAACAAGAAAAACAAGGTAAAATAATAATAAAAGCAAGAATCAAATAACTAAACTAATTAATCTACTCAAAACAACAAATAAATAAGCAAAAACAATAATAAATGAAAGCAATAAAGGTGAGAGAAAGTTAGGAAGACTCATTGAATTTATGAGAGGAAAAATCCACAAATTTGTTTCTTCAAAATCCAAAAAACTCCATGAAAAATTCAAGCTTTCTCTCTCTAAACTAATCTAACCCTAAGAGAGAGAAAATAAAAGAGCTAAACTACTCTAATCTAATCTAGGGTGGAATTAAAAATGTAAAGTGAAAGTTAAGAGGAAATAACCTCAAAGGGATATTTATAATACAAGCTAAAAATAATAAAGAAAATAAAAGAAAACAAATAAAGAAAATAAAATAAAATAAAAGAAAAGAAAAGGGAAATAGAAAAAGGGAATAAAAATAAAAAAAAATAAAATTAAAATTAAAAGAAATTAAAAACCAAAATCCCCCAAATTCGCTCGACACATCAGAGTATCAGACCCTTAAAATCTTCCTCTTCGTTGCTGCTCTGAACTTCCATCATCCAACACCACGCAAGAAACCATCATCACCGTTCATACTTCATCGTCATCAATCAAGCATCAATCGTGGCTGTCCAATCTTCTTAAAAATCACGTGAAAAGCTCGTGATTGAACCCACAATTGTGCGCCCGCGAAGACGTCGCGCAGAGGTCGCGCAAAGCTTCTGCCTCGACTCTGATTTGGACTCCAATTTGTGTGCGCCTTCTGACAGAGCTCCGCGCCCGCGGTGGTCTAGGTTGCTGCAATTTCGAAGATTCGATTGAAGCTGCTTATTGTTGTTGGTGTTATGTTCGTTGCTGTTGTCGGTAGTTGTTTTTTTGTTGTTGCGGTGGTGGAAGAGAGCAGGGGAGGTACGAATTTTGGGGTGTGAGATGCGGGTCGGTGTTGTGGTGATTTTGGTGGTAGATTGGAGGTGAGTGCGGTGGCTGGGTGAAGGTTATTAGTGTTGCGGGGTTGCTGCGAGGAAAGTAGGGGTTGTTGTTGAGTGTGTGATTTGTGAGTGGAAAGCAGGGAGGAGGGCAGTGTGATGGGGCCGGTGGTTGTTGTTCTTGTGGGAGCAGGGGAAGTGTTTTTGGGGGTTTTTGTGGCTGCTGTTTTAGCTGTGTGTGGTTGGAGATGCGGGTCTGTGCAGGGAGCAGCAGGGGAGGTGCGTTTTGGTTGCGGTGGTGTTGTGTTTGTTGTTGCTGTTGATGTGCGTGGTGGAGATTGATGGTGGTTGTGGGGTTTGCTGGTGATTTCGGTGGTAATTGCTGGTGATGATTGGAGGTGGTTGATGCTGTGGGTTGCGAACAGAGGTGTTGGTTGCTGCTGGGGTGTGTGGTGGAGGATAAGGTGTGTGTGTGGTGGAGGATAAGGTGATAGCAAATATAGGTGAGGGGCAGCAGCTAGGGGGTGAGATGTGCTTGCAATGGCTCGGGTTCCAAAATTCCAATGTGGTAATTTGACCTTGAAATCCGTGCTTTGACCTGCACACATACCTGCACACAAAAACAAACACGAGGGAAAAACGGGACAAAGACTAAAATAAAGTAAGAAAAATAAAGTAAAATAAAAAAGATAAATAAAGTAAAATAAAATAAAATAAAATAAAATGTTAAAACTAAAGAAATAATAAAATAAAATAAAATAAAACAAAATAAAATAAAACAAACTAGAAACTAAAATAAAATAAATAAAATGAGAGAAGCAGGAAGTTATTAACTAAAACTACAAAAATAAACTACAAACTAATAAAAAAGGGCAAAAATACAAAAAATTAGGATAAAAGACGAGAATAAGAAAATAAAAGAAATAAAGGACAAATAGGGTTAAATTATTGGAAAATAAGCCGAGAAACGACTCGATAAATACCCTAAAAGTGACATAAAAGTCACTTATCAAACTCCCCCAAGCTTACCTTTTGCTTTTCCTCGAGCAAATTAACATGAAACACGGGAGAAGGAGAATGATTTATTCAAGCAATGCTAGAACACTAAAGGAGGCAAGAATGTACACTAACTCACTTTCGTAGGAATCACGGTCACTTTTAGCAACTAATGACAAGCCCTTTAAACCCCTAGATCGCCCTAGAGGACGAGTGTGCTCTCGTGAGGGTGTCCTAAGAGTTTAACCCACAACTCTAAACAAAAACCAAGGCACGGCAATAAAAAAAAGAAAAGAAAAAGAAACATAAAAAGAGAAAGCAAAACACAAGTTCATATTTGGATAAGAGACAGGAACAAGCACCGATGGATGCAAACCTTTCTAAATAGACAAATGTATGCACGTTCCAAGATGTCAATGGTTGATTGAAACATAACATATGCTAAGCATAGAGAACTAATGAGGACTCAATCCACCCTAGCCCCAACCAATCGGGCCGCGTTCTCTCCACTAGCTTCAAATCAACCCTTAAGCTAGCTTCTCATGATTCCACGAAGGAACCGGAAAAGGATAAAGAAATGAAAAACTTTGAGAAGGTAATCCCGACATCTCAACTATGCATACTCTCTCCATAGGTTTGAAGTCTATCTCCCTCCACCGTTCTTTGACCTAACCCCACTAAAGTCTAAGGGTCTTTTATTGGGTGTAACGTAAGGGTAAGGGTTACGGCGGGGTAAAAATTTGAAAATTTTTGTGATATTTCCTAAGTGAAGCAAAAGAGTGGCCTACTCTCAAAAACAAACTCAAGAATTCACAAAATATCAAACAAAAATACCAATAATGCCATCTCCCCCAAGCTTACTCAACACTAACACACAATCTATACAAAAAATGAAGGAACGCTCCCCCCCAAGCTTGAACGAAGCATTGTCCTCAATGCTTAAACTAGGGTAGAAAACGAAACCAAACTAAAATATATTTGTTTTTTTTTTTTTTTTTTTTTTTTTTTTTTTTTTTTTGTCCTTGCCTTTTTCTAACCATGGACGGCTTTTTCTTAAAACTTCATTTGATTTTCTTCAATTGCATCTTTCTTCTCAAACTTTTTTGCATATTCTTTTCAAGCTCAACTTTCAAGACCTTACTTCAACCAATTCACAAAGTTTTCTTGCTCATGATCAACACACAAAAAAAACTCAAACCTCACATGCCAATGCTTCACTAACTAAGAGGGCTGGTAAACATAGGCCATTAGGTTTGTGACGCGGTTTAAACAAGAGCGGGAAACATTAGGCTCAAATTGGTTAATAAGTAGGTTGATGCAAAATAGAAAATCAAATTTGTAACAAAATAAAAAGAAGATAAAGAAAAATGAGAAAATGTGCCCTTTTCCTCCCCTAGAGTGGCTCGGTCACGATCTCGGGAGCTAGAGGTCAAAACAAGGATTAAGACATGCATAGTCAAGGATCCTAAATTGCCGCTAAACAAGGTGATGAAGGCTAGAACAAATGAAGCTCACAAGGGATTATAACCAAATAAATACCAACCAAGGGTTTCAAATCCACTATAGAGAGCAACTCCATCTTACCACATTCCCGTGAACTAAGGCTTCATGGACCCCTAAAAGTTCTTAAACCGGCTACCTTAGCATATAGTATCCTAGAGTCAACCAATGACACTCTCAAACCGTGCACACATTTACCACTTAGGAAGAAAAACATTCAAGAATGCAATTCCCAAAACACAATGTCCAAAATAAGAACAAACAAAACACATTTTGCCAAAATTACCTTGAAAGTAAACAAAAATCTTTTTGAACTTTTCAAAATATAAGAAAAGACATGGAAATGCATATACTCAAGTGCATTGCATAAATAAATCAACATCCCACCAAAGCATGATAGAATACCCTCCCCCAAGCTTGAATGAGACAATATACTCAAACATAAACCAAATAATCCATGGGAGGGGAAAAGAAAGAAATCAACCCAACAAACCAACACGTGTCCAACGAGTCACCAACCATTAGAAAAAGAGCTAAGAAAGATATTACCGGATATTGGTGGGTGTAAATACCCGCAAATGAACCAATTTAACCTTTCAAAGCCGATTTCCTTTTGAATTGAATCTCGATTTCCATATGCTAGCAAAAATAGGCATCAAACTTCCTTAATTCTTGATCCAAACCAATGCATAAGTGTATATCAAGTCATGTACCTAGAAAAAGGCACACAAACATTTCCATGAGAGAAAATCTAATATAAAAAGAAAGGAAAATGAAAGCAATAAAAACCTCGGGTTACTTCCCGAGAAAGGCTTGTTTAACGTCCAACCGAGACCGCTCTAGTAAATAATATTGCAACGAACGCAAGAGCTTATCAAATGCACTACTACACATTTCGTATGATAACAAGTAGGCAAATGAAGGGAGGAGAATGTGCAACAAGATTATTGCACGTAAGTGAGGAGGAAGATGCCAAAAGAAGGAAGAAAAATCAAAAGAAAAAACAAGAAAATAAGAAGAGAAAGAAGAAGAAGAATAAGAAAAAGAATAAAAAGGAAAAACCTCCTCAAAATCTTTTTGGGTGGCACAATCACCCATTTCCTCAATAATCGGAGAATGAGAAGGAAGAGTCTCATCAAAGAAGAGAGGGTCCTCAATAGGCTCTTTGACAAAAGGGGGGAGGAACATAGGATAGTAGGGGATGTGGTCAAATTTCCTTGAGAAAGGAACATGAGGAAGGGGAGGAGAAACAATGGTCTCACAAAGCCTCACATCACCAATGAGGGCATGAAAATCAATCATAGAATCCTCAAAAGAACACTCTTGACTCACATCTCCCTCAAACAAAAACTCTCCAATAGAAACAACCTGATCCTCCTCTCTATCCCAACGATGAACAACAACTCCCTCAAGATACTTAAAGCCTAGAGTCTCAAAACCATGCATGAAAGGATAAAGGTTTCTCTCAAACTCATCCCTTTCCCATGAAGCATTGCCAATGAACTCTCTCAAAAGGATATAATGCTTGGTTACACCCTCAATAAACATACTAGCCATTACCTCAAAAGAATCCAAAGACTCATGGATAGAAGGGTCACAAACATGCAAGCTAGACTTATCAAGATGGGGAAGGGGGTTGGAATCCTCAAAATCGACATTTTCTTCATTCACAACTCTTCCACCACCACTCAAGGGACTCTCAATCTCTCTTGATTGCTCAAACTCATCATCATCATCCTCATGAACTCCCTCATTCAAAATGGAAGATGGCTCACTCACATCCTCACTATGGGAAGCTCTCAAAGGGGGTGAATAAGGGGAAGGATGGCACTTAAGCTCAAAACGGGAATGAAAAGGATCAAAGTCCTCAAAAATCCTCTCATCACAAGAAAATTTCTCCTCACCTTCACACCCATTGCCCACATCATCCTCAAAAACACTCTCACACTCCAAATGAGGTGCCTCACATCCATTTACATCAACCATAGCACTCATCACTTGGGCAAGCCTCACTTCTCTCAATTTTTGTCCCTCTTGAAGCTCTTGGAGTTGTTGGGTGAGATATTGCATTTGAGAAAGAATTTGGGGAGTAATGTTATCGGGTTGAGGTTCATGATCAAAATCAAATTACATATTATCAAAATTAGCACAAACCTCATCACAATGAGCATAAGAGGGGAGGGGGTCAACATGCATACTTGGATCATCACAAGACACATTAGAAGTATCAAGAGAATTCATGCAAAAATTAAAAGAATCTTGAGATTGAGAATCAAAACAAGAAACATGACATTCTCTATCATAAGAATCTCTAGCAAGCCATGTGAAGAAATCCCAAGCATCATGCATAGACAAATGAAGGAATATACCATTATGCATGTCCTCAACTAATCCCCTAGTATACTCATTCATGCCCCAATAAGCTATTCCACAAGCATCACTAAGAGAACATCCATGGAAACTAAGAAAACCATCTAATCTATCAAAGTAAGCATAAAAGAGTTCATCATCAAATTGAGGAAAGGATAAGCATGCCATTTTTATACAAAAAAAACAAAGAAAAGCAAACAAAAATCAAATACTATACAAGAATCTAGCTAATCTAATCAACACAAACTAATGACCGCCTTAGTCCCCGACAACGGCGCCAAAATTTGATCGCGGGATTAAGTAGTGTCGTTAGGTCTACTAACCCTAATCAAATTAGAAATTTATAATCCTAAACTACCCTAATACGAGTATAGGGGTAAGTAAAGGGTCGAACCCAAAAGGACTAAGTGTATCAATCTATGCTAATTAGACTACTTGGAAAGCTTGTGAGATAGAAAGAGGTTAAACTAAACACAACAAAGAGCGAATAACTAAAACTAGGGAAAGTGGAATCCAATTACATCAATGCATTCAACAATATCAAACAATTAGATGAAAATTACCATGATTAGGAACAATCAACACATTTAACTCACTCTCGCGCAATTAAGCATGTTAATTATCCTACTAAACTAATTCACTCTCGTGCAACTAGCCTAGCAAAGGTATGGAGGAATTTAGGGCTCTCAAACAACTCACTTTCGCACAATTGATTGAAAACACAATTAAAAACATAGAATCAATTAGCTAGAAAGATTCTAATCTATTTAAGCATCATCCATACATAATAACCAAGAAACAATTTCATACTAATCACAATCAATCATTAAATTAATTAACATAACCTTCATCCATTTCCCTAGAACAAAATCTAAACTAACATGATGAAAAAAACAAGGAAAACAAGGTAAAATAATAATAATAAAAGCAAGAATCAAATAACTAAACTAATTAATCTACTCAAAACAACAAATAAATAAGCAAAAACAATAATAAATGAAAGCAATAAAGGTGAGAGAAAGTTAGGAAGACTCATTGAATTTATGAGAGGAAAAATCCATAAATTTGTTTCTTCAAAATCCAAAAAACTCCATGAAAAATCCAAGCTTTCTCTCTCTAAACTAATCTAACCCTAAGAGAGAGAAAATAAAAGAGCTAAACTACTCTAATCTAATCTAGGGTGGAATTAAAAATGTTAAGTGAAAGTTAAGAGGAAATAACCCCAAAGGGGTATTTATAATACAAGCTAAAAATAATAAAGAAAATAAAAGAAAACAAATAAAGAAAATTAATATAAAACAAAAGAAAAGAAAAGAAAAGGGAAATAGAAAAAGGGAATAAAAATAAAAAAAATAAAATTAAAAGAAATTAAAAACCAAAATCCCCCAAATTCCCTCGACACATCAGAGTATCAAACCCCCAAAATCTTCCTCTTCGTGGCTGCTCTGAACTTCCATCATCCAACACCACGCAAGAAACCATCATCGCCGTTCATACTTCATCGTCATCAATCAAGCATCAATCGTGGCTGTCCAATCTTCATAAAAATCACGTGAAAAGCTCGTGATTGAACCCACAATTGTACACCCGCGAAGACATCGCGTAGAGGTCGCGCAAAGCTTCTGCCTCGACTCTGATTTGGATTCAAATTTGTGTGCGCCTTCTGACAGAGCTGCGCGCCCGCGGTGGTCTGGGTTGCTGCAATTTCGAAGATTCGATTGAAGCTGCTGATTGTTATTGGTGTTATGTTCGTTGCTGTTGTTGGTGGTTGTTTTGTTGTTGTTGCGGTGGTGGAAGAGAGTAGGGGAGGTACGAATTTTGGGGTGTGAGATGCGGGTCGGTGTTGTGGTGATTTTGGTGGTAGATTGGAGGTGAGTGCGGTGGCTGGGTGAAGGTTATTAGTGTTGCGGGGTGGCTGCGAGGAAAGTAGGGGTTGTTGGTGAGTGTGTGATTTGTGAGTGGAAAGCAGGGAGCAGGGAGGAGGGCAGTGTGGTGGGGCTGGTGGTTGTTGTTGTTGTGGGAGCAGGGGAAATGTTTTTGGGGGGTTTTGTGGCTGCTGTTGTAGCTGTGTGTGGTTGGAGATGCGGGGCTGTGTAGGGAGCAGCAGGGGAGGTGCGTTTTGGTTGCGGTGGTGTTGTGTTTGTTGTTGCTGTTGATGTGCGTGGTGGAGATTGATGGTGGTTGGAGGTGGTTGTGGGGTTCGCTGGTGATTTTGGTGGTAATTGCTGGTGATGATTGGAGGTGGTTGATGCTGTGGGTTGCGAACAGAGGTGTTGGTTGCTGCTGGGGTGTGTGGTGGAGGATAAGGTGTGTGTGTGTGGTGGAGGATAAGGTGATAGGAAATATAGGTGAGGGCAGCAGCTAGGGGGTGAGATGTGTTTGCAATGGCTTGGGTTCCAAAATTCCAATGTGGTAATTTGACCTTGAAATCCGTGCTTTGACCCGCACACATACCTGCACACAAAAACAAACACGAGGGAAAAACGGGACAAAGACTAAATAAAATAAAATAAAGTAAGAAAAATAAAGTAAAATAAAAAAGATAAATAAAGTAAAATAAAATAAAATAAAATAAAATGTTAAAACTAAAGAAATAATAAAACAAAATAAAATAAAACAAACTAGAAACTAAAATAAAATAAATAAAACGAGAGAAGCAGGAAGTTATTAACTAAAACTACAAAAATAAACTACAAACTAATAAAAAAGGGCAAAAATACACAAAATTAGGATAAAAGACGAGAATAAGAAAATAAAAGAAATAAAGGACAAATAGGGTTAAATTATTGGAAAATAAGCCGAGAAACGACTCGATAAATACCCTAAAAGTGACATAAAAGTCACTTATCAACGACACCCTAACGATCCGGAAAGTTAGTAAGCTCACTAACTGCCGTATTTTCTTTCTTTATACAGGGGATGGACGACACCCTAACTGTCCGGTAAGCCAGTAAGCTCACTAACTACCGTATTTTCTTCCAATCGAGAAGTGTCTGTTCTCGAATGGTTCGGCGCGCTTGTCGACTCGTTAGCTAACGCCTAAAGTAAAGTAAAGAAATTCTACCTTTTAGTTACGAGAGGTAGATCACGTTAAGCTGGGAAGAGGTGAAATTTTACGCAACACTTACGCCATACATTTTTATACCGCATGAACGTCGTCCTTTTTGCTGTGGACGCCAAAAAGAAAGAAAAGAACGCGACATTTCTGAAGTCAGTACAATAAAATGACAAACCTGTCTATGGGAGTTTTTACGTAAAGCAAAACTACGGAATGTCTTAAGACACGCTTACGAAAAACGTCCAAAACGTTTGCTTAGGGAAGGCACAAAGCACGATGTGCATGCAGGATGATGCAAAAAACTATCAAAGAAGAAAACAAACTATAAAATGCAAAGCAATTAAAAGAAATCTCGATAATTTGCGAGCCATTACGTCTAACAACGAGCAAAAATCGTTAAAAGTTAATCAAACGGATCGAAATTCAAACACCGGTCTGTTAAGTGACCAGTATCCGAGCGCAACTCAGTGAATCGAAATTGAAACTCTGAGTTGCGCTGGATTGTCACGCGCAACTGATTCAGTTGCGCGCGACATTTAAATCAGCAAAAAGAAATCGCGGAGCGCGATTTTCATTTTACTCTTTCTCTCTCCTTCCTTTGCCATTTTCGACTCTTTCTCTCTCCAAAAAGCTTGGATTTTCTTATTTTTGAAAGCTAAAGGAAGTAAATCTCGTCCTCTATTCACATTTGCCATAATCCAATTTATGTTCTTTGCTAAAAATTGTTTGTTTTGGCTTAATTCGAACGATTTTCGAACCGCAAAACCCCAAGTTTCGAATTTTGGGGTTTTTTATTCGGTTCATTTTTCTTAAAATTGTTTGTTCCATGTTATTATACTATGTTTAAGGAGTGTTTTGCAACAAATTTCATGAAAATGGTTAAGTATTGAACCTTGCATAAGCATTTATTTGTTTAAGTGCATTCTTGCAATTTTCCTTCGATTTTAGTTCGATTTTTGTTGTTTTTGGTTGCTCATTTTGGTTATACTTTTTGAATATGAAGTGAATTATAGTATTGGAACTAACTTTATCTTCATAAGTCATGTGTTGAAAATTTTGAATCCGAAAAAATTGGCACGAAGTATATTCTTAGCTTATTTTGCCATGTTCGAATTTTAAGATTGTTTGGTAGACGATAATTATGTTTATGTTGTCACTATTCGTCTAAAAGTAGTTGATTCTTTGAGATATAGGAATATAATCTCTTGAATGCTTTAGTTGAAACTGGTATAGGATGGATTTTGTGGGTGTATAAAAGCCCCTGTTTACTGAGTTTAACTACATGTATCGTAGCCCCCAAGCATGGGTGCATTCGATTTTTGTGCTCTGTCCTTTCGGTAGCCGTTATGCTGCCGAAAAGAACATGTATATTAGCTTAGTTTTAGCCTTAGAAAAATAAACTAATAGGGAACTCTATCCGTTTATAGCATGGATACCCCTCCATTTGTTGATGCCGAGGAGGACCTGGGAGGTCCAGTACTTGACGATGTAGTTCGCCCTCAAAAGAGGGTAACACAACCTCGTGAGGAAGTTCGGGAGCGACGCGTTGGAATTGATCGACGTCTCCAGGAGGATGAGGTCTGGGAGGCTCCTCCCAACTGGGACCCTCGGGTCCTTAAGTGGGACTCAGACCATCATGTTTCGATCAAGAGTTGGCGCGACATAGTGAGTTCTGTTGCGTCTCCATTTTTTTTGTTTTTCTATCTCTTTCTTAAAACAAACGTAACCGTATTATTTTTCATATGTTTTTTTAGAGTGAGCCTAGCATGTGTTTGTACAGCTCAGGTGACTTGAGGGGCCGTTTTGAGAGTTTACCCGACGTGGTAAAGGAGGTAGTGGAGCTTTCGGGGATCAGCCCCCAGCTGGCGGCTCTTCGGGATTTATCGAGTCAGCCTGCGTCGTCAGCTTTTCTTCATAGGTTGCTGGAGTTTTGGTAGGATTCCACCAACACTTTTCACTTCCCATGGGGAGAGATGACGGTTACCCCTTACGATTTCTCTATGATTACGGGCTTTCCTTTCTGAGGTGAGCCTGAAGCTATGGAAGTCGTTAAGGGGTTAAATGAGAGACTGTGTGACCTTGTGGGGGACCGCCTTGCAGCAGCCCTCCACTTCTTTACGAAGTCTTGTCCGTACTCGGTTCTTGCCGATAATTTATCGACTGATGAGGTTGATCGGCAGTGTACACCTGAGTAGCTGGCTCGGATATACATTTCTCCTGTTCTTTTCGTCACCATCTTGAGTTATCGGGGGGAGCGTTTCGCCATTGGGTTACTTATTTGCCTCTGTGATTTGGGACGAGTGGGTAACTTGAGTTGGGCAGAGGTGTCGTATGGCTGTATGCTTTCAGCTATGGGCAAGGCGACTCAGGTGATGGATTCCGCGGCATGGTCGTATCCTCAAGGTGCGTGTTTATTTTTGACTTTGTTATCTTTTTTAATCACCATTTTCGCCTTTCGATCTCATTTTTTTTATTTCTTTTAGGCTTGGGGATGCTCGTACCTGCCTTTTATAGCCCCCAGGATGCTTGGGGCGGCTCGCTTTCCTATCGGCCATCGTCTGGTCACGATTAAGAAGAAGAGAGCGACTTCAGCTGGCGACTTTCGCCAGAGGATTCTTTTGGCATATATTTATGTGTCGATGAGTATTTTAACAACACATGCATATATTTATTGTTATTATTATTATTTTTTGATGATTTTTCATGTGGTTGTGTTTTGTAGATTGATCTCCGTCGTTGGAGTTTGATCGTCGGAGTCCCTGAGGCTGTTCGGTCTGGCATGGTTCGTTGCCGTTTTCGGGCCCTTTATCAGGGACTTCCGGTGCTCCAGAGGACAGACGCTATGTTTTTAGGCGAGCGTGTTCTCTGGCAATCTTCGTCCGAGGAGCCTTTGGTTCCTGCGGATCCTCCGATCCGGATGTTGCGTTCGGACCTGCTGTCTACCGAGGATCGAGCTCAGGTGATCCTTGGTTATTCAGCAGAGCAGCTGGTGCTGCCGAATGCATCCTACCCGAGATTTGTTGCATCCAAACTGACTCATTTTCCAGCTTTTGTTCCGGTTAGTATTTTTACCATCTTTTATTTTTTCTTTTATTTTCGAAACTTTGACTCTTTTATTGTATTTTCAGCGAGTCGAGCTAGGCGGTTGGGTGCCTCCTACGGAGGAGATCAATTATACCAATGCTTTTGGGTCGGTAATTCGTGAGATTCTCCCAACAGCGGAGGATGAGGACATACCGTTTGTTCCTGAGACGGTTGAGTCGGTATGTTTATTTTGTATATTGTTTATTATTTTTTCTTTCATATACATTTGTTTGATAACTGTCCTTGTTTTTTTGGAACAGGTTCCGCGAGAGACCGTGAATGGCATGGTGAGGACTATGCGTGCTTTCCGAGCCACTTATCGGTGAGCCCTCGTAGCTTTGTCATGCTGTGATCATCGGATGGTCACGGTGAGTTTGTTTCTTTTTCTTTCCTTTTTTTTTCAAAGTTATTACACATTTTGTGTATTAATCTTTGTCTTGGATTTTGCAGGATGTAAAGCAGCCTTCCGGGAGTCGCCGAGCACCCTGACTTCCTTTTGTATTTTTTATCATGGAAAACAAATGTACATATATTTTTTTTGTACATATGACACACATATCTTGTATATATATCGTATATTTCTTTTGTTTCCATGAGTTGTTTTTTTTTTTTGAAAAGAAAAAATTTTCGAGGGACGGAAAGGGTTCCCGACTTACCCCCCCCCCCAAAAAAATAACAATAAAACAAAAAAGAAAGAAAAAGGAAAAAGAAAGAAAAAGGAAAAAGAAAGAAGAAAAGGAAAAAAGAAAGGTGAAAAGAGAAAAGGAAATAAAAGAAAAATAAAATAAAATGGAATAATAAAAAAGAAGTTAGAAAAAAATAAAATAATAAAATAAAATAAAAAAGACACAAAGAAAGGGGGAAAAGAAAAGGAAACAAGTGTTAACAAAGTCAAGCGTATGATTAGTCATAAGATTTCGTTAATATTCCGTTATTTTGTAGTTCAAAATACGGAAATAATCCTAACAACATGTCGCGACAGTCAAAGCGCGAGCAACTAGATAGGTTACGCGTGGCTGTCGCGCGTATGTGGATCAGATGCGCGCGCCGCCTGTGGGTAAACTTTCCTTTGAGCGAAAATTGCCGAAATTTTTCCCCTTTTGGGTCTATTTAAACGTGGTTTTGTGTAGGCTTTTGATCATCTCGCATTCATTTGTTAGTAGTACTATAGTTAAAAATAATTAATCTCTCTACTGTCTCTCTTTTTTTTTAACAATGGTGAAAAACTTTGAGCAAAGTTTGAAACAACGGGTCACTTCCCTTTCGATTGAGGATAAGTTAGCTTTCAAAATATACCACCTTGACCCTTTATTGAATTATATGCAATTAGTTTTAAATTTTGATTTTGTTCATGCTGCTGTTAATCATTGGGATTCAAATCACCATCTTTTCCTCTTTAAAGGGGATGAAATTGTCCCATTACTTGGCGAGTTTGAGGCTCTACTAGGTTTCCCTTTAAATACTCTCCCCATGACATATGCCCCTAACTTGTCGGATTTCAAACCTATATTTCAAAGATTTTTTGGTTTGAATGACAATGATATGGCCAATATGGGAACTGAAGAAGGCGTGAATTTAGTTCAATTTATTAAACACTTTGTCGCCCCTCGTGACAACTTGACTAAACAACGTTTTAAAATTCGTGCTTTATGTTTTTGTCTTGTTGTCAATTGTTTTCTAAAGACAGGTAAAGAGTGTGAAGATTATTCCATGGTGTCCATAGTGGAGCAAATAGAGGGGTGTCACTCACCGGCCCCTTTAGCTCTAGCGGAGACTGTTCTTTGCTTGAATCGCCTTAGAGGAGACCCTAACGAGAATGGTTTCACGGGAAGTTCACTCCTATTACACGTACGTTTTTTTTTTCTTCTTGTTTCAGCGTAAATAAAAAAGTTGCACTGGTCATACCAGCGCAATCTTCTAGGATGCGCGCGAGTGCCGCGCGCAACTAGATGTGATGCGCGCGCCACCTGCTTATGTAACGTCGTAATAATTTTTTTTTCTTTTTTTTTCAGATTTGGCTCATGGAGCATTTGCGAATCGTTGATCAGCCACAAGATCTTGAGGCTAACGGAGTGAGAACATTCCCCGGACGTCGAATTCTCTACATGCATAAGAATGAAGAGTAATGGACGTCGTTTTTCTGTCATGGGGTTCCTAATATACGCCTTGTGATTCCTTGGTGGAACATAGGTATTATGATTGGGAATAGTTTTAATTGTCCATACATTAGGATTTTGGGCCTTTCTAGTACTACTTACATCTTTCCTTGCATGGTTATTCCTCCACAAGATTGTGATTCCCCTAAGGATGTGATCGTTAAACCCGAACGAATTCCCCGTTGGATGGAATATTGGTCAAGTCTCCCTAGATGGGTAGTGAAAAATCCCACAGCGAGCATTGTACTATCTTCTTTTTACAAAGCTTGGATGGATGCGGCGGACAAGGGAGAGCTAAATAAGGCTCGATCACAAAATCAAGCTGCTTTGTCCCACAATCAACCTAAGCCTTTGATGCATTCGGCCACCACTATTCCTTCTAATGGCCAAAACAAAGGAGTGAGAAGAAAGTTAGACTTCTCCTCACCACCTAAGGCTCGTTCAAGGGAACCAAAAAGAAAGACTCCTCCTAAACTGGCGCAAAAGGGTGTGAAGATTACGGAACCTTCACCAAATCCTCACAAAAAGGCTCCAACGAATGATAAAGGGAAAGGGAAAAGAGTTGAAAAAGCTCCTATTCCAAGGTTGAAGAAAAACGTTTGGGTTAAGAAGAAGAGCGAAGGGGAAAGCTCTAAGGTTGTTGAAAGTACTGCAATGGAAACTATTCCTTCGTCTACTATGACAATTGAGGATATAGTAAAACCTTAGAGTGTTACACAATTATCAATAGTTTAAATTCGAATAAAGTGTAATCACTACTACGTTTTTTTTTTATTATTATCTAGTTCAATTATGCTTTTTGTTTTTGAATTTTGAATGGAATTAAAATGAGCTTTTATTTTTATATGAACGAATCATAAACACTGCCTACGTATTCGTATTACGAAATTAGGTCTTTGCGTAGTTCTTTGCAATATTTACTTATTATTATTTTTTTTTTATATTTTTCTTCAATTTCTCATGTAGAAATTAAATGAAAAATTAATTAAACTTTGTTTAACAACTTAAATCAAAGTTTAATTTTTGTTTTCCGAGTATATGTGATTTTCGAGAAATGCCCTTTTTTATCGATAGTAAAAATCGGAGTTTTATTCAAGCGTAAAATTCTGGGTTCGTAGTTCGTCAGCAGGTGGCGCGCGCAACACCCAAGGTTGCACGTGACATCCGCAAGCAACTATTTTAGTTGTACGCGACACCTGTGCTACGAGTGTTAATTTTTTTTTTTTGTATTATTATCCCCCTAAGTGTGGAGAGTTTTTCGTGATGTTAGAAAAAATCTAAACACTTTGAATGGTATATGTTTTTTTTTGTTTTTTTTTTTAAATTACCCCCCCCAAGTGTTATGAACTTTACCGTGTTATTCGGTAAAGTGCATAACACTTAGAATCTTTATTTGAATGCTAAAAAAATGATTGTTTAATGAATGAACGAGTTTATCCGGATTTCATATGTAATATTTTTTAAGTCGATCAATGTTTATTAATTGGCGAATTTCATCAACCCCAATATCCATTAATCTGACAGCTCCTCCTGATATAATTTCAATTACACAGTAAGGTCCTATCCAATTAGGTCTGAATTTCACTCTTGGATCGGTTGGTGGACCCCTAACCTCTTTTAGTACAAAGTCACCTTCTTTAATATTTCGGGGTCGTACCCTTTTGTTAAAATGTCGCCAATGCATCGTTGGTAGACTTGTACATGATGCGAAGCTCTTAATCGTCGTTCGTCGAGAAATAAAATCTCTTCATACCTCGCTCTTACCCATTCAGTTTTCGGTAGCTTACTTTCGAGTACGATGTGTAGGGATGGTACTTCCAGTTTAACTGGTTGAACTGCGTCCATTCCGAAAACTAAGGAGTATGGAGTTACTCCTATTGATGTTCGTATGGATGTTCTATAACCCCATAGAGCGAAGTGTAGTTTATTAGGCCAGTCTTTATAATTTTCTGCCATTTTCTTAATGATAACTGTTATGTTTTTATTTTCCGATTCTACAGCTCCATTCATTTGAGGTCTGTATGGAGATGAGTGATGATGTTTTACTTTATAACGAGCCAAGAGGGTCTCAACTTCTACCTTGAATTGAGATCCCTGGTCACTAATTAGTTCATGTGGAACTCCATATCTACAAAACAAGTTTCGTTCGAGAAACTTTGAGACATGTTTAGAAGTGATATTTACGTAAGAAGCAGCCTCGATCAACTTAGTAAAGTAATCGATGGCTACTAGTACGTACTCGTGTCCTCCTGTTCCCGTTGGAGAAATTTTACCAATTATGTCGATTCCCCAAGTTGAGAAAGGCCAAAGGGAAGTGAGGTTGTATAGTTCGGATAGTGGGAGATGTTGTATGCAATGATGTTCCATAGTGGACCAATAGTACCCTTGTTGTGAGATTATTTTAGCAAGCATTTTTCCGTTCATGTGAGGTCCACAAACACCTTTGTGAGTGTCTTCCATAAGGCGTGTGGATTCTGGTTGGTCTATACACAATAAGCTTTGACCATTAGGCCCCTTTCTGCATAATTGACCATTTAATAGACCATATTGGGCTGCGAGTGTTCTCAAGGCTCGTTGGTCTTTCGATGAGTTATTTTCAGGATATGTGCCATGAGTAACATATTGGAGTATATGATCATACCAAGGATTGTCTCCTTCGATGTCATTTATTTCCTCTATTGCGTTGCAATACGCTAGTTCTTCTCTTATCAACGCATAATGGCATCATATTTAAGTGATCTGGGATGTTGATCATTGAGGCTAATTTTGCTACCATATCGGCAAATTGATTCTCATCCCTTGGGAGATATTTGGAGTCAATATGATCAAAATGCTCGATGAGTTGCTCTAGGTGTGCTTGGTATAATATCATTTTGGAGTTATTTGTTTTCCATTTTTTAAGTATATGATTTATTATCATACTAGAATCTCCATATACCTCAAATTTTTGCACACCTATGCTAGCTGCTGCTTCTAGTCCAATAATGTACGCTTCACATTCTGCGGCATTATTAGTAACCTCAAAGTCTAGTTTAACAGAGATTGGAGTATGTGCTCCCTCTAGACTTATGAGTAACACTCCCACACCACATCCTTTTTGATTGGATGCACCGTCGAAGTACATTACCCATTTGTCATCTTGTGTCATGAGAATCTCCTCATCCGAAAGATGAGTAGTTTATGCATGACTTGTTTGAATAGGATGTTGAGCTAGAAAATCGGATATGACTTTTCCCTTTATTGATTTTTCAGGGATATATTTTAGTTCTAATTCGGCCAACATTACCAACCACTTGGATATTCTTCCTTGTATGGGTGGTTATTCAAACAAATACTTTATCGGATTTTGTTGTGAAATCACATGAATAGTGTGTGATAACATATAATGTCGTAATTTTTTAGTTGCCCACACTAATGCTAAACTTGTTTTTTCCAAGGTGCTATATTTTGTTTCATATTGAATGAATTTTTTACTTATGTAATATATTGCACGCTCGACTTTTTCTACCTCTTGTGCTAACAAGGCCCCTGTGGCCGTGTCTGTGACTGTGATGTATAGCCTAAGAGGTAGTTTGGGTACTGGTGGTGCTAAAACTGGTGGAATTTTGAGATAATCTATGATTTTCTCAAAGGCCTTTTGGCATTAATCGTCCCATTCATGCTTTTCCTCTTTTTTCAATTTTTTAAAAATTGGCTCACAAGTCATAGTCAATTTGTTGATAAATCGACTTATGTATTGTAATTTACCAAGAAATCCCCTAATTTCTTTTTCTGTTTGAGGGGGAGGCATATCAACAATTGCCTTTATTTTAAAGGGATCAATCTCAATACTGCGTGTGCTTACTATGTATCCGAGTAACTTGCCAGAAGTTACTCCGAAGGCGCATTTTTGTGGATTCAATCGCATTTTATATTCTTTTATGCGAGTGAAGAATTTGCGTAAAGATTTTATGTGTCCCATTCTATCTTTGGACTTTATAATCATATCATCCATTTACACTTCTATTTCTTTATGCATCATATCATGCAAGAGAGTCGTAGTCGTTCTTTGGTACGTAGCTCCTGCATTTTTTAGACCATATGGCATGACTGTATAGCAATATGTACCCCAAGGGGTGATAAAGCATGTCTTTTCTTCGTCTTCTATTGCCATGAGGATTTGGTTGTAACCTGCGTATCCATCCATAAAGGATAACATCGCATGCTCAGCGATGTTATCTACTAATATGTTAATATGAGGTAGAGGAAAATTGTCTTTAGGGCTAGCCTTCTTGAGGTCCTAAATTCGACACACATGCGAACTCGTTCATCCTTTTTAGGGACTGGGACGATGTTCGCTACCCATTCTGGGTAATTACATACGCGAATGAAACCTACGTCTAATTGCTTTTGTACTTCTTCTGTTATTTTCAGAGCAACATCAGGTTTCATTCGTCGAAGTTTTTGTTTTACTGGTTTAGAAGTAGGGTTCAAGGGAATGGTATGTTTCGCAATTTCCCTATCTATTCCAGGCATGTCCTTGTATGACCAAGCGAACACGTCTTCAAATTATTTTAGCGTCGATATGAGGATCGATCGCTCTTTCGAATTTAAAGTTAAGCCAATTTTGACTTCCTTTTTGTTCTCATTAGTTCCTATATTAATTGTTTCAGTTTCTTCAATTATAGGGTTCTTTTGTTCTCGTTCATTCATTAATTCAACCAATTTGTTAATATTATCATCTTCATTAGATTGATTGTTATAGCATTCAAAAGATTCAAAAGAAGGCATATAATCGGAAATAGAGCTCATATTGTTGAATTCAAAAGAAAGTACATCAAGAGAAGAATCCCTTTTGGGATCTTCGTCCTTAGAACTAGAAAATAAAGACTCAGTAATGGCCACAAGGCCTAAACTTTCAGCTTCCTTAAAATCTAAAGCGGACTCATCGTCAGATTCTTCAAACATCTTCCCTTCGCTAATGATGATTTCTAGTTTATCACCTTTATGATTGGTCCATTTGAAAGACTTCCTCCATCCATGCTCGAAGGTTTCATTAGAAGGGATGATCAATGAGGTTGGGTCAAAAGCTTCATCTTGGATGGCATTCTGATTAGTCATTGTAGCAACATGGTTTTGCTCTAGTCCAAATAGCAAGTTGAATGCTTGTCTATCATAGCACCCTGCAGTTGGGTGTTTTGATTGAACGATTTCGAAATCATCGTTCAAGAAGTAGCAATCGTGGAATATTTCGAATCCAGGCTTCTTGATACCTCCTAAAACTAGTGGTTCTGGAAAGTCATAGCATGGGTAATCTTCTCCCTCCCTAATGAATTGTCCATTAAGGGTTTGATTGTAGGATGGGAGTAAAGTTATTATCCTTTTCTTATTGTTATCTCGACGTGCTTTGATTTTAGCATCGTGAGATTCTATTTCTTCTTTGGTTGGTTTGTATCCCAATCCAAAAGAGAAGCTTTTCTTTGGGATAGGAAGTAAAAGAGATTTCTTCAATCCTATTCCCAAAGGCATCCCAGAAAAGTAACTACTCTTAAATAAGATGTTGGTTACTATTGGGGTGGAGTATGGATCAAGCTTGAATGGTTCTTCAAGGCTTTCGTCCATTTCTAGTGTGCAAATTGCCTCCGAGGCGAATCCCCACATGTCCTCTTCATCATTATCATGGTTTATTTCTAGAAGTGATTGATCGTTTATTGCTATTTTGAGAGGAGAAGCATGTATAGTCATAGGAAGACCTTCATAGTTCAACCTAATCATTTGATGAAGTGAGGATGGTATTCCACCAAGATCATGTATCCAAGGACGTCCAAGAAGAAGATTGAATGTAGGTTTAATGTCCATGACATGAAATTCAACCATCTTTTGAATTGGGCCTGTGGTAATTGGTAGCTTAACAGTTCCACACATCGATCTCCTCGAGTTGTCATAGGCCCTAATGCTTTGTGTTGTTGATTGAAAGTCTTTTTATGGATTAAGGCCTAGATATTTTGCAGTTCATAATGGGCATACATTTACAGTTGACCCATTGTCCACCAAAGTAAGAGGGATGTTGTATCCCTTGCACCCCACAGTTAAGTATAATGCATTGTCGTGGGTACTGTCTTTTGAAGGCAAATCATCACTAGTAAAAATGATTGATTTGTCGGATTTCTCGTTAGTAAGCAAGCTAACGAGATCCTGGGGGGTTGTGTCTGCACTTATAGACAAAGTCGTTAGAGCATTCATAAGAGAATTCCTATGTTCTTTAGAAGTACTTAGGAGTTCCCAAATGCTAACATTCTCCAATGGACTAATGGATCTTCCACCTCAAGTGGAGGTGGTATTGAATTTTGAACTTGACCTTGAGTTTGAGTGTTCGAAGATCCATTTAGTGGTGCTTGATAAACTCGCCCAGAACGAGTAAGATGATCTATCTCATTTGGGTTAGTTGTAGGACTCGTGAACCAACTTTCTTCTAGAGGCTTTGAGTGTGCCTCCATTTCAAGATGCTCCATAAGTTTTTCTTGATGCCATTGTTCATCCAAGGAGAGATTTGATAAATCTTGTGATTTCCCCAAGAAATGATCCCAATCAAGAGCTCCACTTGTCTCATTTAATATACAAGGTGGAGGTGGGACGGCGGCGTACTTAGAGACATATAAGTCTTTAAAGTCATCATCCCATAATCCACACACTTCATTAGTTGCCCCTACAAGTGTTGTCGTTAGAGGTTTCCCCATAGGTGTGATATAGTCCAAAGGATTGAACGTATCACTTCCCATATGTTCCTCATCAATGTGAAATGCCCCTAATGGGGATACATTATTGTTGGGCTTAGGCGTGGGAATTCTCCCATCGTCTACTAGATCTTACACCTTGCGTTTTAGGACATAGCAATGTTCAGTATCATGCCCAATGCCTCTATAATAAGTACAATAAGCATTGCCATCCCATTGGGCATATCTTTTTTCTGGTGGAGTAGGTGGTGTTGGCCCTATTGGTGCAAGTAAACCTTTTTCACTTAATTTTTCTAGCAATTCTTTGTAACTCACAGGAAATTGTGTAAATTTTTTTTCTTTTGCCCATCTTCTTCGAGGATCATTACTGTGATATTGAGTTGTGCTATTATATTGCGTAGAAGTCGCAAATACATCAATAGAGGATGAAGTATTATCATTCCCCTTTTTGTAGTTATTCTTAGGTTGATGGTGATGAGGTTTATTAGCTTTTTCTTTAGCAAGATCATCTTCAATCCTAGTAGCCACAAAATAGACCTTTTGAAAAGTGTCTGGACCAAGGTAGCGTAGATGTTTGTTGTACTTTTCATGACAATTGTCAATGAACTTTTGTACTAACTCGAGTTCAGGCGGCCTTTAGGAAAGGTGAGCCGCCTTTTCTCGCCATCTACCATAGAAAGCAAGGAAACCTTCATCGTCGCCTTGCTTAAGCATTTCAAGTTCACGTAGAGTCGATTTGAACTCTACGTTACTCTCATATTGGGTAATGAAAGCCGAGACTACATCTTCCCATGTTGTTTTGAATTTTGGATCTAGCCCATAGTACCACTCTCTTGCGGTTGGGTCTAGAGATAAAGGGAAAGTCAAAGCATAAAGCTTAGGATCAACTCCCTTTAATGCCATAGTGCCAGTAAAACACATTAAATGGTTTTGTGGATTATTGGTCACCTTGAATATTGGCAAGTCTGTAGCTATGAACTTTTTTGGCAAAGCAAGTCCTGTAAGAGGAGCGAACTTTTCTGCTTCGAAGTACTTGTTCCCCATTGTATAACGAAGAACAAGCTTCTCCAACGAATTTTCTTTGATGGATAGTTGTTCCATCTTTTGTTGCAAGGCTAAAGTTTCGGCATTTTTCTTTTCAGCCTTTTCAAGTTTCTTAATTCTTTTCTCCTCGGCCTCTTGAGCCTTTTCTTCTCTCAAACGAACAATCTCTTCTTGAAGTTGCTCTATGGTTGACATTGTTGTTGGACTGGAACTAGTTGTCAAGGGAAGGTGGTTTGAAAGGGGTGAATTGTTTGATGGTAAATGTAGAATGCGAGCGCCCGGGAGACTTCGTTCCCAAGCTTGAAAACCGGCCCTAAAAGAAATATGAAAGGATAAGTAAATCGATACGCTTGTTTAGGAGACAAAAGAAGAGGAAAGAACGCAACATATATTCGAACGGATAACATCACCTTTAAATAATTCTTCAATGAAGATATTGTTTGAATGAGCCAATTTGTTTTTCAAAAAATCAAAAAGTATCGCAACAGTAGACGCGCACAAGTAACTAGGCTGCTCACGGAAGGCGCGCGCATCCTAAGCTCTTGCGCTGGTCGAGGTCGCGCAACCCAATGAGTTACTCGCGCCACCTGCTCGTACAATTATTTTTTAGTTCGAGAGTGTTTTTTATTTTATTATTTTTTTCGATTTTTTTTTATGTTACCCTTCGAATATGACTCAAAATTACGAAGAGACAACTTCGTAATTTGGAACCTAAACTAGAAAGAAAAAGAAAAAAAAACTATCCTAACACGTCGCACATAGTCATGTAATCATATAAGCATACAATAAGCAAAAGTTCACACGATGTCATTCTAAGGTCATAAGCTTGGGTGTCCAAAGGTACCATATCTTAAGGAACGATGCACAAATCAATCACTTAACGTGTTGACTCACAACATAGCCCTCCCAACATTTTGTTGGCGATATGGATGGGATAATTGTTATTGATTTCGGGATAGAAACCTAGTGTTGGCAACCCCTAGTCAATGAGCCAATCCCCAAAGGTTAAAGTGTGCTATGATTATGCATGATGCAATGTTGCTTGTTTGGTTTTTACTTTTGTGAAAAGGGAAGATATTATGCGTTCAAGTCTCGCTCTCTAACTAGAAATTATCCAAGTTAATTCTCGTTATAACCTTAGGCAAATTAGTGTTGGAAACCTTGGACCATAACTAAGGAATAATCTTGTAATCTCTAAGTACCCAGCGGAGTCGCCACTGTACGGAGGGAGTTCCCATCGTAGGGGATCCTTCTCCTTAGATTCCCATGGCCCTTTAAAAGCCTAGGACTTTACACTTGTCATGGTGTATAAGGATTTTAATTCCTGATTGTTTGGGGGACCTTGAATTAGAAATGATCTTTTCATCACGCTTGTTTTTAAGGAAAGAGTAGGAGTCGCCAATGAGTTTTAGGAAAACTCATAAACCTCGTTCATGCCTTTCTCCAAGTAGAGTTCAAGGGATAATTAGCACGAAACGTAAGTTTACCCATGCCCAAATTGGTCTAGGTGTACCAGAAATGAGTTCGGGAGCGAGGGTACTAAAATAATGTTCCTTTTAAGGAGGAATCGCTATTGTAGCCCTAGTTACGGCCTCTACTAGCTCTTCCTTTTTCACAATTTCATCACCATTCAATATATGTAACGTGATACCTAAAACTAAGTTAGTTGATTTTATTTACACGCATTAATCACGTAGGAATTACATTGCAAAAGTCGTTATTCTTATTTAATCAATATTCGTGAATTAAACAAAATAAACAAGATTTTCCTTGACTTAGGTGATCAATCAACAATTGATTATTCAATTCTACTCTTATTTAACGCAAGATACTATGTGAAATTAATTAATTAAAAGTTCATTTAAAGTGATCAAACAACACTAATTAATTAATTAAAGTAGTTTCAAACAACAAAACAAAGGTGATTGATCTAAGTGCTCGGGAATTTACCACTTCTCTTTGCTAGATCTTCGTTTAGAACACTTATGGACTCTTTCTTGTTCGGGAACCTCCACCGTAGTAACAAGTACTAAAGGGGGTGAGTGTTTAAGACAAGAGGGTTTGGTAGGACACATGTTCACAAAGAGCGCAATATTATGGTAAGATTCGATTTCATTTTTTTATGAAATTCTAAATCTACGCAATCGCATCACTAGCAGTTGCGGCTGGGTGTTGCGCGCAACCTTATGAGTTGCACGCACTAGACCAGCGCGACTCAGTGAGATGCGCGCGGATTTCTCTGTGGCAGCATTGATTTTTAACCTAGGCGCCTCTAAATCCGTCATTTTTATGTTTTAAGCTCAGGCTTAAGCCTAATTATGATCGAGCTTAGTTGTTTGGACCTTAATGCATTTGTTTTTAGGTTTGGCTAGTTTATTTTTATGTTCTTGTGATTCAATCAGTTATCCATAAGTGTTCTTCACATTAATCCAACACGAAGATGGTTTTATTTATCGTCATCGCAATTTCTGTCAGGACAGGAGGCCAAAAGTAGATGTCTACAATATTCCTAAATTTATTAGGATTGATTTTAATCCTCTAGAATAATCTTGGAGGTTATTTTGAGTTCTAATGAGATTAGGATTAATAATTAAATCTTTTATGAAAATAAAGAATTCTATTTGGATTAAAACAAGAGTTTCAAAGGAGATTAAATCTGATTTTTAAAGATAAGTACGGGCGTCGTTAATTGAATTTAATTAGATTAAGAATTCCGTACAAGTTTTTAGAAAAAGCGTGAATCAGTGCGAAACGGCAAAGTTTTATTCCTAATAGGATTCGGTCTTTTTCTAATCATTCCCGGTCTATTTTCCATATAAATAGGGTCATATTTCCCCGTTTTTAAATCATCAACAATCATCTAATTCTATTCTCTTCTCTCTCTTAAGCTAGAAGCTTATTCCTTCTCCCTCTTTCCAAGCTTAGCCTTTTTCAAATAAAATACCGCGCTCACGAGTTCTAGGCACACCTAGCTAAGCTCGAAGTTTCCTTTGCCCTAGATGTGAAGAGTTGATAATTTCTGAGGGTTTGGTCCAAAATCCCTATTTCAATTATTTAAATTAATTTTTTGATTTAATATTTTCCTTGAAGTTACTAACGTGTGTATTGTTTTGATAGAAAGAGATACGAGTTAACAAAGTAAGTTGCTTTAATCGCTCTATATCTTTAGAAAGCATGTTTATATTGTATTAAGTCCTAGTATCATGTTAGGATGCTTTTATTGTGTTCTAGTATTATGTTTAGGTTGCTTCCTATTTCTTATATCATGTTAGTATCATGTTAGGAATAAAGATTTGGTCTTTATTGTTTAGTGACATGCTAGGATTTGTTATTAATCTTGTTAGTATCATGCCTAGGATCTTGCTAATATTATTATGCTTTTATGAGAATATTATTAGTATGATGA
This sequence comes from Chenopodium album, assembly GCF_948465745.1. Lineage (NCBI taxonomy): Eukaryota > Viridiplantae > Streptophyta > Magnoliopsida > Caryophyllales > Amaranthaceae > Chenopodium > Chenopodium album. Next base: position 33,300,967 of record NC_137848.1, on the reverse strand, counting down.
TGATTTGTTCAATATTATTATGTTGCTTGATATTATTTATTGTTATTGCTTGATCACGCCCTCTCTTGCAGTTTTAAAGGGAATTTGTACTTGAAATCACGCTTAATAAGATAATTAATGATCTTGTTTAGGCTAATGTGATTTTAATTCAAGTGATCACCAATGATAGTTTTGTTTGTGCATTTATACTCAATCAACATAGATTAAACAAGTTTAGGACTGATATATTAATTGTATGTAAGTCAGAAAGCGCACATGAATATGAGAAGAATAAATTAAAGGCCTATTTTTAAGGCATGTTCAATCTCTTTTAGGTTAGATTTGTACCTTCATCCCCGAATATCCAGTCATGTTTCCACACCACTATGGAGTTAGCGATCTCATGGATCGTGAAGGGGTGTAACCTTCACCCTGTGAACGGTTTACAATTCCTAAAACTTGTTGGCGACTCTTTTACTCTAGCTTCCTTCCCTTTGGACGCCACCATGCTTAAGTGTATGATCATAGTGGGGCTCGAGTGTGGGATGCTTGAAATATTCCCTGTACAAACCGCATCGAGCGCAACTAAGTGAGTTGCGCGCGCCTGGCGCGGGCAAGTCATTGAGATGCACGTGGAACCAGCGCGACTCCGATAGTTGCGCGCGCCACCTGATTTCGCGGCTTTAAAACCCTAAACCTAGATTCCTTTACCTATAAATAGGGGTCTTCGTTCAACCCTTAAGAGAACAGAAAAGTCAGAATTCTAAACCCAAGTATTCTTGAATCCCTAATCTCTCAATTTCTCTTACTATCATACTAATTTTCTTCTTTCTTCCTAAATACTCTTCTACCCTAATCCATCCATTAAAACCCTTGGAGGTACAAAGAAGAAAGAAAGTCCATAAACGCCTAGTGGTGGTATCCGTGCTATAGCTGTGGGTACTGGTTGGCGGCGTTTGGTTTCGAAGGTCGGTGCTGTTATGGTTGGCCAGTCTTTGGGCAATTAATTTGATGGTCTTCGATTTGACGTTAGGGTTTCTTCAAGTGGTGAGGCAATTCTTCATGTTCTGAATCAGTTGATTGAGGATCGTGGTTCAGATGTTGGTCTTTCAATGTTGTTGGTGGATTTTCGGAATGCCTTCAATCTAGTTGACCGTGAGGTCACGATATGTGAAGTTCGTTGTCGTTGTCCGGATATTTTTCCATGGGTTGATCTCTACTACTCTAATCCAGCCAGGTTATATTATGGGGACCACACCTTGTGGTCGTCTTAGGGGGTGCAGCAGGGTGATCCCCTTGCTCCTCTACTTTTTACTTATGTTTACAACCCCTGGTGTATAAAATCAAAGACACTTTTGTTGTATGACTTCTGGCTTGGTATTTGGATGACGACACTATTATTGGTGGCATGTTGGTGGTTGTGAAAGTTCTACAATTGATTATAGAGGAAGGACCTCGTTTTGGGTTACATCTTAATGTGGAAAAAACTGAAGTCTTCTATCCTACAAAAGACCCTCAAAGCAGGCTTGTGGGTGTCTTTCGACCTAACATTGCTCGACCTTTTACGTGGTGTAAAGTTTCTTGGTGGTCCCACTAGTTCTGATTCCAGTTTTAGTAGTGATCTTGTGATGCATAGGGTGACCAAGAACATTGCGCTTATGAATAAGATTGCTATGCTGGATGTGAAAGGAATGGTGTCCTTCGAACAACTGTATTATTCCAATAGAGGGTTCGGAATTATTAGAAAGCTAATTATTCAGTGAGGTCAAGTGATCGGAATGCCTAGGTGGAGGCCGCTTCTGATTAGTAATATTAACGTATAATTAGTATTACAGCTTAATCTTGACTGAACCCTTCGGGTCACACCCAAGAAACTAACGAACCGACGCGACGAAATAATTCAGAAGGAATAAATGAGTCGCCCGAGTAATTAATATTTAGACGTCGGAAATTCGAGCTTGGAGCGTCGGAAGTCGAGTCGAAAATAATAAAAGACGAGACAAGAAAATTACTAATTAATCAACAAAATTACCAAAATACCTCTAGCATCGGAATGCCCCGAGCAAACCTAGTGCTAGGGGCATATGGCCTAGCAAGGTAGTTAGCAAGCGCACCAAGCCGAGCCAAGGCTGGCTGGTGTGTCCTAGCGCACCTAGGCTAGCTAGGCTGGCCAGCAGCCCGCACATATGTGCATGGCATGCTAGCAGGCCTTGGCCAGCAGCCCGCACAAATGTACGTGGCGTGCTAGCAGCCTTATCCAACAGCCCGCACATATGTGCGTAGCTTGCTAGCAGCAGGTCTGGCCAGCAGCCCGCACAAATGTGCGAGGCATGCTAGCATGCCACGGCCAGCAGCCCGCACAATGTACGTGGCTTGCTAGCAGCAGCCCATGGCCAAGCAGCCCGCACATATGTACGTGGCCTGCTGGGCCGAGTGTGCGACAGCAGCAAGCAGCCAACACTTGGGGTGCCTTGGTGCCCAAGTGAAGGTGCCACGTGGTGCGGGAGGATTCGTTGCTTGAAGCTTAAGGTGGCCGGCTATGGGAGAGGAGTGGGGAGCAAGTTTGGTCCCCCCCCCCCCTTTTCCAAATGGTCCTCGCCTAACTTCTCTCATGAATATGCCACTTGTTGATTTATTAGTAGCTTGATAATTAATTTTATTTTTGATTTAAAATAAAATGGAAAAATGAATTCTCCCACATTGGTGGAAGAGCAAATCTTGTTAGGTTTCAGTGAGTCTAACCCACCGCAGAAGGAAACCCGAGCCATGATCACACTTACAATAATTATAATCATAAAGCATAATTAACATAAACACAAGACTAAGTAAGAGATTATTACCTTTGTAGCGTGATTCGCTCCCTTAATTGATCTCTTACTTTGAAAGCTCTTAGCCCCGCTTACACAAGGACATTCAACGAAGTCCACCCGCAACGCGAGCACCAAAGTTGGTCTATTGCCTTCGAGTTAGCAAGGCCCGACCTAAACCCGAGTAATAAATTATGATCAAAGATTTTCACGCTGTGATGCCTTTTTCAACACTTACTCAAGTGAAGAATTCCTAACTTCCTAGGTTGGTATTTATAGGCAAAGGCTCTCAAAATTCCCATCATCTTTCCATAAGGGAGATTTTGATTTTAATCATTTTGTTTAAATCTAAAATAAAATAAATAAGCAAGCTACTAATAAATCAACAAGTGTCAAGATCACATGAGGGGTTGGGTGAGGACCATTTGGAGGAGGGGGACCAAACTTGCTCCCCACTCCTTCTCTAAAAACCAGCCAACACAACACCCCAACCCCTTAGTAGCTTGCGCCACATGGCAGCCCCACTTGGGTACCAAGGCACCCCAACTGGGATGCCATGGTTGTTGCTACCTTCGGCTCGCAGGCCCAGCACTTGCGTGCGGGCTGCTACAGCCGTGGGCTGCTGCTACCAAGCACACATGGCACGGCCATGCTGCTGCGGGCTAGCGCGCCATGCGTGCTGGCCTTTGCGGCTGGTTGCTGCGGCATGGCTGCTAGCCCATGCGCACACATGGCTGCGGCCAGCCTTGCTAGCATAGGTGCGCTAGCACGCACCAGCCAGACTAGGCTCGACTTGGTGCGCATGCTAGCCACCATGTTAGGCCATATGCCCCTAGCACTCGATTTGCTCGGGGCATCCGATGCTAGGGGTATTTTGGACATTATGTTGATTTATTATTAATTTTCTCATCTCGTCTTTTATTCTTTTCGACTCGACTTCCGACGCTCAGGTTCGACGCTCCAAGCTCGAATTTCCGACGTCTACATAATAATTACTCGGGCAACTCATTAATTCCTTCTGAATTAATTCGTCGCTTCGGTTCGCTAGTTGCTTTGATGTGACTCGAAGGGTTCAGTCAAGATTAAGCTGTAATATTAATTATTCATTAATATTACTGATCGGAAGCGGCCTCCACCCAGGCATTCCGATCACTTGACCTCACTGAATATTTAGCTTTCTAATAATTCTGAACCCTCTATCGGAATAATACACTTGTTCGAAGGACACCATTCCTTTCAATCTCCCACTTGTCCTTCCGGGCAAGTGCACATTTAGTGTATAGCCCTTTTTCCTATGTCACTTAATGTCTCTCCATGAACTATAGGGTAAGATTTATTCGTCATCCTTGTGTTTCTCGATCCCGAGTCCGACGGTTTTTAAACTGATGATTTCTGAAATCCATCTGAGCACAGCCATGCATTTTACAATCTCGCTCTTCGAGAGGCCTTGTAAATAACAAAGACATCTTCCCTATTTTTAGTAGGGGGACATTCCTAGTCTTGTAATGTAGCTTCTCTTATTGAGAGGACCTATTACGTTATAATCCCCTATTACGGCAGCCGTTTGACAACATCAAAGAGAACTAATATTCAAACAAGAGAGCTCACAATACTCATGGTCGAGGAAATAGGTTCCGATAGTTATAATGAGAAGTATACTTATGACGATTTATGATGATCATAGGTTGATCCAGTATGGATCTAAATATTCTCATAGGTTGATCCAGTATGGTTCTAAATATTCTCATAGGAAATAGGTTCTGATAGCTAAAAATATTCTCATAGGTTGATCCAGTATGGTTCTAAACCAATACCAGTGCAAATTATTTATGATGATCATGTCCTTGTAGCACAAGAAACGGTTCTATAAATCAAACTACACACTAATCTCAAATGGTCATTAATCATCCATCGTTTAAATGACCTCGATTAAGGATAATTTTCGATTATAATATTCATTGTTCACTTAATAGGCGTTTCCTTACCAAGACTGGTCTTGATACCCTATTTTGAATATTCTCATAATCGAATGGACTCATTATTTAATCCTAAACCACAATTAAATAGAAAACGGAGTGATAAAATATTGCATGAAATTTATATTACTCCAAAACTTGAATGGTTTTTCTTAGTGTCTTACATTAAATGTTCAAAATTAACTAAAACACTAAACAGGGAAATCAAAGCCAGTCTCCCACGTGCCTGATTCCCATTGCCTCAACGTGCTTGTTGTGCTTCACTTGAGGCAAAGGTTTAGTAAGTGGATCGGCTACATTGTCATCCGTTCCAACTTTGAAAATTCTGATTTCACCTTCTGATTTCCATTCTCGAATCATGTAAAACTACCGCTTGACATGTTTGACCTTCTTATGTTCCCTTGGCTCTCTAGCCTGAGCAATAGCTCCATTGTTGTCACAATAAAGGGTTATTGGACCCTTGATTGAGGGTACAACATCAAGTTCACCAACGAACTTACGAATCCAAACAGCCTCCTTAGCTGCTTCAGCAACTGCTAAGTATTCGGCTTCAGTTGTAGAATCTGCAGTTGCGCTATGCTTGGCACTCTTCCAACTACACGCTCCTCCATTTAGACAGAACACATATCTAGATTGCGATTTTAAATCGTCTCTGTCTGTTTGGAAGCTCACGTTGGTATAACCTTCAACAACTAATTCCTCTGAAACCACCATACACCAGGAATTTATCCTTGATCCTTTTCAGGTACTTTAGGATATTTTTTGCCGTAGTCCAATGGGCCTCTCCTGGGTCTTATTGGTAACGGCTCTTAGCACTCAAGGCATACGATACATCTGGCCTAGTACATATCATGGCATACATGATCGATCCAATAAGAGAAGAATATGGAATTTGATTCATCCTTACCCGCTCATCAGGTGTTTGTGGACACTGCTTCTTGCTTAGGGTTATGCCATGTGACATGGGTAGGTGACCTCTCTTGGCCTCCTCCATGCCAAATCGAGCCAGTACCTTATCAATATAAGTACTTTGGCTCAATCCAATCATCCTTTTCGATATATCCCTATAGATTTTGATGTCTAGTATGTAATGAGCCTCTCCCAAGTCTTTCATTGAGAAACACTTTCCAAGCCAGGCCTTTATAGACTCTAACAACGGAATGTTGTTTTCAATGAGAAATATGTCATCGATATATAAGACTAGGAAGGCGATGTTACTCCCATTGACCTTCTTGTAAACATAAGATTCATCCGGATTCTTGATAAAACCAAACTTATTGATGGCTTCATCGAATCGCAGATTCCAACTCCTGCTAGCTTGCTAAGCCTACAAACTTTCCCAGCATTGTTTTTGTCGACAAAACCTTTAAGGTGTGTCATATACATAGTCTCTTCCAAAATACCATTGAGGAAGGCGGTTTTGACGTCCATCTGCCATATTTCATACTGTAATATGCAGCAACCCCTAGGACGATCCGAACGAATTTAAGCATTGCGACTGGAGAAAAGGTTTCATAGTAATCAATACCATGAACTTGTCTGTAACCTTTTGCTACCAATCTAGCTTTGTAAATGAATACATTTCCATTTTTATCGGTTTTTAACTTGAAAATCCACTTACATCCGATAGGTGTGTAACCTTCGAGTAAGTCAACCAAGTCCTAGACTTGATTTTCAAACATGGAATCCATTTCAGATCTCATGGCCTATTTCCATTTAGCAGAGTCGGTGCTTGCCATCGCTTGCTTGTAGGTTGCCGGGTCATCTCCATCCATGATCAGGATGTCCTGATTCTCGATTAATACTAAACCAAGATATCTATCAGGTTGAGATCTCGGTCTCTGAGACCTACGTAGGGTAATGGATTGGGCATTTGCATTGTCGATTTGACTTTGCACTTTTTGATCATTTTGACCTGCGTCAACAGATGTTGTTTGAGCACTTTGACTGTCATTCTGATTTTGTTGCTCATCCTAACGAACTTCATCGAGTTCGATTTTCCTCCCACTTGTCATTTTGGAAAGGTGCTCCTTCTCCAAAAAGACACCATCGCGAGCAACAAACACTTTCTTCTCTAATTTTTTGTAGAAGTAATACCCTTTGGTTTCTTTTGGGTAGCCCACAAAGTAAACCTTGTCAGATTTGGGATGAAGTTTGTCAGAAATCAATTTCTTGACATATGCTTCACATCCCCATAACTTTAAAAAAGACAACCTAGGAGGTTTCTTCGTCCATAACTCGTATGAAGTCTTTTCCACAGCTTTTGATGGAGCACAGTTCAATGTTAGTGCCGCAGTTAGAAGTGCGTGTCCCCAAAAAGAGATAGGAAGATCACTAAGACCCATTGTTAATCATACCATGTCTAGAAAGGTTCGATTTCTCCTTTCGGATAATACGTTCCATTGTGGAGTTCCTGGAGGTGTCAATTCTGAAAGTATACCCTTTTCTTTCAAATGGTCATCGAATTCTTGGCTCAAGTATTCACCACCTCGATCCGATCGAAGGGCTTTGATTTTCTTGCCAAGCTGATTTTCAACTTCACTCTGAAATTCTTTGAACTTTTCAAACGATTTAAATTTATGCGACATGAGGTAGACATAGCCATATCTACTATAGTCATCTATGAAGGTGATAAAATATCGATGTCCGTTCCTTGTGGCGTAGGTCATTGGTCCACATACATCAGTATGTATTAGACGTAATAAGTCCCCTGCCTTTTCTCCCAACTTGGAGAATGGTTGTTTAATCATCTTGCCTAATAAACATCCTTCACAATTCTCAAACGATTCTAAATCGAAAAAGTCAAGAACACCTTCTTGTAGAAGTTTCTTGATACGTTTGATATTAATGTGGCCAAGACGATAATGCCACAAGTACGTTTGATTTGACTCCATGGTCTTAGCCCTTTTGGCGGTATTATTCACATTATAAACTTGTTTGTCTAAAGAAAGCACAAAAAGACCATTTTCAGAATGTGCAATACCATATAAAACATTATCGAGATAAAACAAACATTCATTGTTCTTTACTCGAAATTCAAAACCCTTGGCGTCCAATGCCAAAATTGAAATAATGTTTTTGGTAATGTTGGGAATATAAAAGCAGTTTTCAAGTTCCAAAACAAACCCAGAGGGCAAAGACAAAGTGAGAGTTCCTACGGATGCGGCTGCAATTTTGGCTCCATTGCCGACCCGGAGTTCAACCTCTCCCTTCGCTAGCTTCCTAATGTTCCTTAGACCCTGAGAATTGGAACAAAGGTGTGAGACACATTCAGTATCTAATACCCATGATGTCGAGCTAGTGAAGTTTAAATTTATAACGAATATACCCGATTTAGAAGCAACGGTTCCGTTCTTCTTATCTTCCTTGAACTTGAGGCAATGTCTTTTCTTCTTACAGTAGAAGCATTCGGAATCAGATTTAGAAGACGCTACCTTTATCTCCTTCTTATCCTTGGTAGCTTTAGACTTAGGCGGAAAGGTCTTTTTCTTACCCATCCCCTTAAAGCCTTTCTTCTTCTTGCCTGAGAATTTTAACGGCTTGCCCTTTTAATCATGAGCATGTCATGCTTCCCCTCATCCTTGAGCGTTTTCTCGACTTGTTTCAACATACCATGAAGCTCGATGAGGGTTTTCTCCACGTTGTGCATGTTATAGTTCATCTTGAACTGATCATAACCTTTGTGCAGCGAGTGGAGAATGATGTCAATTGCCATCTCGATTGAATACCCTACATCAAGCCTTTCCATGTTCTCAAACAATCCTATCATTTTGAGTACATGTGGGCTGGCTGGCTGTCCTTTCTTGAGGTTACTCTCAAGGATCTGCCTATGGGTTTCAAACCTTTTAATTCGGGCCTGCTCTTGGAACATGTTCTGCAGCTCACAAATGATCTCAAAAGCTATCTCCTTTTGAAAGAAAGTCTTTTGAAGCTCGGGAGACATTGTGGCCAACATGATGCATTTGACATCTCGATTGGCACTTTGCCATCGGTTTAGGGCAGCTTGAGTCACCTCCTCATTGGGAGTGTCAGGCATTTCCTCATCAAGGACATATTCCTTTTGCTCTTGCATGAGAACTATACACAAGTTCCTTTGCCAATCAAGAAAATTTGGCCCACTAAACTTCACCTTGTCGAGAATTGAGCGCAACCTTGTCGAGAAATGAGCGCAACGTGAATTGGTTGTTTGAGTTATTTGAAGACATGATTCTACAATTGAAAGAATTTGAAATGAAAAACCATTCATAATACTTAAATAAGATTGAAATCATGCATTTTAATCAAACTTATTTAAACATCTTATTCATACATTATAATTGTCCCCATTTTGGTGAGAATAAGTCGATTCCAAGATCTAAAGAAACAAAGAGTGGTTAAGCATGCTTTGACTTGTCTTAACACTCAATCTCCTAAGGTAAGAAACGTTTTGCAAATGGCTCCAAGCCACTCTTGGTTGGATAAATCGTTGCACTAATGCTCTCTCAACAACTTACCCACTTTGCCACGACATGTTAAGACTCCATCACTCATATCGTTGACTACAAGCAAAACCAACTTGCATTCCCGGTATGCCTTACAAATCCTAGAGAATAATAGTGATGCCTCGCTTTGGTGTAGCCCATCACTACTCTCAATAAGTCGATAAGTGTTGTTTTGGAATGGCAATTTCACTCAATATTATAGGGACCTAGGGTTTCTATGTTGGTTGATTTAAGTGAACTTAATTAATCATCACAACATTCGAAATCCTAAACATGCATCATATAATTCATATATAAATACTCATAAATATATATCGAAAACATAAATAAAGATGCATTTGGTAACTAGCATGACCCCATGAATCTTCAAGTCTTCAAGAGACGGCTTTTGCAACTTCATGGCTTCGTCTTCCAAGAACCTCCGTCTTCAACACATGACCAAAATAATGCAAATACTAGTGTCTACAATTAGGACTAATCTAAATGTTAAGGTACAAAAATACTCAATGGTTCGCAGACCGTATTTAGATTTACAAAAATACATCACGGATCGCAGTCCGTATTTTCTATCCTAATCAGGCCCCACTAATTGCCATTTTATAAAACCTATGAGAGAATATACATTCCATTCATCCATTAACTATTTGTGATGGCTCATACATTTTACAACGATAGAACAAGTAACAATGCATAAAACGCGCGTAAACTAGTAACTAAATTAGGTCGTTAATCCAATTAACATGTCTAATTAAAACTACTAAAAGTTGTTTAATTGATTATGTAATTTAACGCAATTAATTATTGAAGCTCCCACTAAATTCCGCATCCATCTTAATTAATCTAATTAATTAAGCCGATAAACCCAAATATTTGCCAAAATTAAATTTTGCAAATGCCGCTAAAAAACCAAGGCCTAGCCTCCAACATTTATTAAAATAATTAAACTGCAAAATAAGCAAACTCGAAGCCAACCGCACTCAATTGGCTCACGCACTACTTGCGTGCCATATGCAAGCCAAGGTCGTCTAGCAACCCCGGACTATGCGGCATGGTGCATGTGCCTCCACCACCCCACGTAGCACTAGTTAGGCCAATCCTAGTAGCGTTTGCTACGGGTTACCTGGTGCTAGGCACACGCCCCATGGCTGCTTGCCCCTTTTCACCAAGCACCAAGCTTGCACATGTGCCCACGACCCACTCAACACAACCGCTCGCACGCACGCACGCACAGCCGCAACGTGCTGCTGCTTGGCTTGTGCTGTTGTGCGGCTGCTGTGGCTAGGCATAAAACCACGTTGCCTTTGTATGTGGCACGCACCAGGCAATCTCATCTTGGCAGCCACATGCGGGCTGCACAGCAGCCCGGCTAGCCGAGGGGTGTTGCTTAGTTTGCGTGCCACACTCTCAAGATATAAAACCGAGTTTTTGCGTGACTAATTAATTAATTCTAAATTAATTTCTTAGAACCAATTTAGTGAGCAAAAATGAAAAATTAAATAAGTCCAACTTTAATTAAAAATTCATAAAAAGTGCACACAACCAAAATTATTTCCAAGAACAATTCTTTAATAAAATTGGTTTAACTTGGTGCAATAAAATAATAAGGGCAATCACTCACTATTAATTTAATTAATTTAAATTAATCATGAGATTTTGACAAATTAAAAGGGAGCTGGAAACATGAACACAAGTTCAATAAAAATTCCAACTTTAATACTTGTGAATCCTTGAAAAATTATATCTTCCAATATGAAGATAAATAAAATTTCTATCACAAGTTTCAAACTTTACGATTCCAATCAACTTAATACATGATTAAATCAAAAGTTCAACAAAAAATTCATGGAATTTAGTAACTCTAAGTTTCAATCCCTTAAAACAATTAAAGATTGAATCTTTAGTATTTGGAAGCAACAAAAAACAAACTTTTCACACTTAATGCAATTAATTTGCAATTATGTGAAAAATAAAACCAAACTTTTAAGCACCAATTACTACCAAGTAACCATGCTTAAAGAGGTTTAAGATTGCATATAAATTAAGGAATGAACCTAATACATAACCACCATAAATATGCAATGAATTTTCAAGGTTAGAAAGACTTCAAATTTTTCGTCAAAACGAAAAATCGTTTGAAAAGTGCATTTCTGGTCGTTTTTTGGCTAAAAACACATTCCTAGATAGGTAAAACCATTTCCAAAATGCCTTTTCCACGCAAAATTCACTATTTTTAAGCGAAAATCTGGGTTCGGGGCTGAAATTAGATATAATACGGGCTTAAAATTAATGAAACCGAGCTACTAAACTAATTAGCAACTTAAAACCAGAAAAATTAAGCCATAAAAACACCTTGAAAAATATGATTATAAAAATAAATAAGCAAGGCTCCGATACCGCTGTTGGGTTTTGATGAGTCCGACCCACCGCAAAAAAAAACCCGAGCCAAGATTGGTATTCATAGGCAAAGGCTCTCAAAATTCCCATCATCTTTCCATGTCGGAGATTTTGATTTTATTCAATTTATTTTAAATCTAAAATAAAATAAATAAGCAAGCTACTAATAAATCAACAAGTGTCAAGCTTACATGAGGGGTTAGGTGCGGACCATTTGGAGGGGGGGACTAAACTTGATCCCCACTCCCTCTCTAAAAATCGGCCAACACAACACCCCAACCCCTTACTAGCTTGCGCCACATGGCAGCCCCACTAGGGCACCAAGGCACCCCAAGTGGGTTGTCATGGATGTTGTTACCTTCAACCAGCAGGCCTAGTACTTGCGTGCGGGCTGCTGCAGCCGTGGGCTACTGCTACCAAGCACAAATGGCCCAGCCATGCTGCTGCGGGCTGGCGCGCCATGCGTGCTGGCCCTTGCGACTGGCTGCTACGGCATGGCTGCTAGCCCATGCAGGCACATGGCTGCGGCCAGCCTTGCTAGCATAGGTGCGCTAGCACGCACCAGCCAGTCTAAGCTCAGCTTGGTGCGCATGCTAGCCACCATGCTAGGCCATATGCCCCTAGCACTCGATTTGCTCTGCGCATTCCGATGCTTGGGGTATTTTGGTCATTATGTTGATTTATTAGTAATTTTCTCGGCTCGTCTTTTTTTATTTTCCACTCGACTTCCGACACCAGGTTTGGAGGCCCCAAGCTCGAATTTCCAACGTCTATATATTAATTACTCGGGCGACTCATTAATTCCTTCTGAATTAATTCGTTGCTTTGGTTCGCTAGTTGCTTAGGTGTGACCCGAAGGGTTCAATCAAGATTAAGCTGTAATATTAATTACTTGTTAATATTATTGATCGGAAGCGACCTCCACCCAGGCATCCGATCACTTTACTTCACTAAATAATTAGCTTTCTAATAATTCCGAACTCTCTATCGGAATAATACACTTGTACGAAGGACACCATTCCTTCAAATCTCACTCTTGTTTTTCCCTTTAAATACCCAAGATTGGCTATTGGGAATATTACTTGAGTAAGGTGTTGAAGAAGGCATCTCCATTGAGAAAACCTTTGAACACATATAATTACGCGGGTTTAGGTCGGGCTTAGCTAACTCCTAAGCATTGGACCATTTTCGGTGCTCGGGTTGGAGGTGGACTTCGTTGGAGGTCCTCGTGTGAGCGGGTCTTAGATCTTTCGATGTAAGAGCTCTTTTAGTGAGCGAAGCTCACGCCAAAGGTATTAATCTCTCTCTTAACCTTGTTGTTTAAGTTAATTATGCTTTATGGTTATAATTATTGTGAGTGTAGTCCTTGCTCGGATTTTCTTCCGCGGTGAGTCAGACTCATCGAAACCCAACAGTGGTATCAGAGCCAGGTTCATTTATTTTTGTAATCATATTTTTCAAGGTGTTTTTATGGATTAATTTTTCTTGTTTTATGTTGCTAATTAGATTAGTAGCTCGGTTTTATTAATTTTAAGCTCGTATTATAGTTGTCTTAAGCCCGGAACCAAGATTTTCGCCCAAAAATAGTGAATTTTGGGTGAAAAAGGTGTTATGGAAATGGTTTTACCCTCTTAGAACTGTGTTTTTAGCCAAAAAAAAAACGACCAAAAATGCCTTTTTTTGAGGGATTTTTAGTTTTGACGAAAATTTTTAAGTCTTTCTAACCTTGAATCTTAATGGCATATTTATGGTGATTATGTATTTGGTTTTTTCCTTAATTTATATGCAATTTTAAACCTCTTTAAGCATGGTTACTTGGTAGTAATTGGTACTTGAAAGTTTGTTTTTTTATTTTCACATAATTGCAAATTCATTGCATTAAGTGTGAAACATTTGTTCTTTGATGCTTCTAAGTACTAAAGATTCAATCTTTAATTGTTTTAAGTGATTGAAACTTTGAGTTACTAATTTCCATGAATTTTTTGGTTAAAGTTTTGATTTAATCATGTATTAAGTTGATTGGAATCAGAAAGTTTGAATCTTGTGATAGAAATTTCATTTATCTTCATATTGGAAGATATAATTTTTTCAAGGATTCACAAGTGTAAAAGTTGGAATCTTTATTTGAACATTTGTGTTCATATTTCCAACTTCCTTTTATTTTGTCAAAATCTCATGATTAATTTAAATTAATTAAATTAATAGTGAGTTATAGCCCTTATTTATTTTATTGCACCAAGTTAAACCAATTTTATTAAGAATGGTTCTTGAAAATTATTTTGGTTATATGCACCTTAATGAATTTTTTAATTTAAGTTGGACTTGTTTAATTTATAATTTTTCTCATTGAATTAGTTCTAAAATTAATTTAGAATTAATTATATGCCACGCAAAATTCAGGTTGGAAACCCGAGGCTTATGGCACGTAAATCGAGGCATAAACCTCACTTGGCTAGCCGGGCTGCATAGCAGCCCGCATTTGGCTGCCAAGTAGGCTGCCCTGAGCTTGCGTGCGGCCAAATGCGTGGCTGCTGCTTGCTATCAGCATCATGGCGCGCCAGCCAGCAACAAGCAACAGCATGGTGTGGCAGCAGCATCGTGCTGTGCGCGCGCATTGTGCGTGCTGCTGTGCTGTGCGTGGCTGAACGTGACTGGTGCAAGCTGGAGCGGGTGTGTGCATTGCTTGGTGCGAAGGGGCAAGTAGCCTTAGTGCGTGTGCCTAGAACCAGGTAACCCGTAGCAAACGCTACTAGGCTCGGCTAGCTAGTGCTACGTGGGGTGGTGGAGGCACATGCACCAAGCCATATAGTCCGGGGTTGCTAGACGACCTTGGCTTGCATATGGCACGTACTTAGTGCGTGAGCCACTTGAGTGCGGTTGGCTTCATGTTTGCTTATTTTGTCATTTTAATTATTTTAATTAATTTGAATTAAATTTTGAGGCTAGGCCTCGGTTATGAGCGGCATTAGAAAAATTTAATTTTGGCAAATATTTGGGTTTACCAGCTTAATTAATTGGATTAATTAATAAGGATGCGGAATTTAGAGGGAGCTTCAATTATTAATTGCGCTAAATTACATAATCAATTAAACAACTTTGACTAGTTTTAATTAGGCGTGTTAATTGGATTAACGACCTAAATTAGTTACTAGTTTACGCGTGTTTTATGCATTATTACTTGTTTTAATGTTGTAAAATGCATGGGCCATTCACAAAGAGTGAATGGATGAATGGGATGTATATTCTCTCATAGGTTTTATAAAATGGCAACTGGTGGGGCCCGATTAGGATAGAAAATACGGACTGCGATCCGTGATGTATTTTTGTAAATCTAAATATGGTCTGCGAACCGTTGAGTATTTTTGTACCTTAATATTTAGATTAGTCCTAATCGTAGAGACTAGTATTTGCATAATTATGGTCATGTCTTGAAGACGAAGGTTCTTGAAAGACGAAGCCATGAAGTTGCAAAAGCCGTCCCTTGGAGACTTGAAGACTCAAGGGGTTATGCTAGTTGCCAAATGCATCTTTATTTATGTTTTTCGATATATATATATAGTTATGAATATTTGAATATGAATTACATGTTAGATGCATGTTTAGGATTTCGAATGTTGTGATGATTAATTAAGTTCACTTAAATCAACCAACATAGAAACCCTAGGTCCCTATAATATTGAGTGAAATTGCCATTCCAAAACAAAACTTATCGACCTATTGAGAGTAGTGATGGGCTACGCCAAAGCGAGGCATCACTATTATTCCCTAGGATTCGTAAGGCATACCGGGAATGCAAGTTGGTTTTGCTTGTACTCAACGATATGAGTGATGGAGTCTTAACATGTCGTGGCAAAGTGGGTAAGTTGTTGAGAGAGCATTAGTGCGACGATTTATCCAACCAAGAGTGGCTTGGAGCCATTTGCAAAGTGTTTCTTACCTTAGGAGATTGAGTGTTAAGACAAGTCAAAGCATGCTTAACCACTCTTTGTTTCTTTGGATCTTGGAATCGACTTATTCTCTCTAAAATGGGGACAATTTGAATGTGTGAATAAGACGTTTAAATAAGTTTGATTAAAATGCATGATTCAATCTTATTTAAGTATTATGAATGGTTTTTAATTCAAATTCTTTCAATTGTAGAATTATGTCTTCAAATAACTCAAACAACCAATTCTCGTTACGCTCAATTCTCGACAAGGAGAAGTTGAGTGAGCCAAATTTTCTTGATTGGAAAAGGAACTTGCGTATAGTTCTCATGCAAGAGCAAAAGGAATATGTCCTTGATGAGGAAATGCCCGAGACTCCCAATGAGGAGGTGACTCAGGCTGCCCTAAACCGATGGCAAATTGCCAATCGAGATGTCAAATGCATCATGTTGGCCACAATGTCTCCCGAGCTTCAAAAGACTTTCTTTGAAAAGGAGACAGCTTTTGAGATCATTTCTGAGCTGCGGAATATGTTCCAAGAGCAGGCCCGGATTGAAAGGTTTGAAACACACAGGAAGATCCTTGAGAGCAACCTCAAGAAAGGACAGCTAGTCAGCCCACATTTACTCAAAATGATAGGATTGTTTGAGAACATGGAAAGGCTTGATGCGGGGTATTCAACCGAGATGACAATTGACATCATTCTCCACTCGCTGCACAAAGGCTATGATTAGTTCAAGATGAACTATAATATGCACAGCATGGAGAAAACCCTCACCGAGCTTCATGGTAAAAATTAAAAAAAGTGAAAAATGAAAAATTCAAAAAATATTTTGATGTAAGTATCTTTCTCCCTATCTTATGCATTAGTTGAGACGTTGATAAGTCTATTATATATATATATTTATTCCCCGTTCCACGTTCATTTTTGTGCTTATTTGGGCTCTATGGAGCTATTTTTATTACTAATATATGTTTTCTAGTGTTTTTGTAGAGTTGGTATTATTTTGTAGGAATTTGAAGAATATGACAATTCCCGAGCTTATTGAGCCACTACAAAGACATTGGAGTTTGATCGTATTTATGGCCGTTCATACGAAGCCCAAAACCGAGTTAAAGGAATTTAATCCGGTGATTAAGGGCTCGATATATAAAGAGGTCCAATATTTCCCACATAAATTACGGACCAATAAGAGAAGAAATGGGCAACAAAAGAAGCCACAAAGCCCAGCTTGCAGCTCCAGTTGACCGGGCTCGATCGAGCGTGGATATTTCTCGCTGCTGCTTTTGGTCGGTTGGGTTTGATGCAAGCAAAGCCCAACTTGTTTTAAGGGAGTAGTACGTAGGCCTTGGATGAGTATGTCGCATGATTCAACGAGTGGGCTCAATCCTTGGGCCTCACTCCAGTTACTTCGCCAATGTCGGTCCCTAATACTAATTTAGTGAAGGATTGAGTTTTGTTTTAGGATGTATTTTTTTGTCTTTAGCTTTGGATTATTTAATAGTACTTTTAGTTTGAGTGGGATTGGGGATTTTGGGTTTTTCCTATTTAAGGAGTAGTAGTTTTACGGAGGAGGTGGGGTAGCTTTAGTTTTAGTTTTGTTTTTTTTTTAATTAGTTTTTAGTTTAAGTTTTTCTTTAGTTTTATTTTTTTTTAGTTTTCCTTTCTCTCTCTAACTTTTCTCTTTCTCTCTTCTCTTAAACTCTTAGTATTATTTTCTCTCTCTACAACTTTTGGTTTCATCTCAGTTATTTATTTTCTTCCTTTAATCATGTCTCCTTTAATTGCTTTGTTTAGTTTAATTTTAATTATGTCTGAGTAGTTTAATTCTAGGGTTTATGGGGATCCATAATTAATATGAACGGATAATTTATTATTATTGATTAATGACTTTGCATGATAATTTCTTATTGAATTGTTTTAATTCTTTGCAATTAGATTATGAATCGAGCAGATGTAATTTGATTGTGAATGTTTAGCAATATTGAATTGATGAATCGAGCAGATGTTAATTTGATATTAGAGGCTATTTTCAATAGGAACTTAGATCTAGTAAATTGCGAGAGCCTGTTAGATCTATGTTGGTTAATAAATTGCGAGAGCCTGTTAATCATGTTACTTGTGCAATGTTGATTTTTTGATTGTTATGTTTTATCCCGGAATATTAATTATTGGTGAACCTATGACCCTAGGCCTTCTTATTATTGACTTTCTCCCTAAACTTAATCTCCGTAGAATAGTTTCACATTAAAAACAACAAATTGGTTACTTTAATAATTTAGACTATATTAATTATTTAGGAGTAGAAAGACCAGTTTCCCTGTGGATTCGACCCTACTTCCCTATCTACTTTAGTTAGAGGATTTAGGTAATACTTTTGATTAGGTGATACGACTTTAGCCTGTCAAAATTTGGCACCGTTGAGACGTCGAGACGTCGAGTAACCTCAAATCTCTTTCTTTTTCAGGATCCTTCGAGGAACCATTGAGATGCTCGCTAAAGGTAGATTTGAAGCTAATTAGGAGAATGTGCTAAAGATATTTTGAGATGAAAGTGAATTGTGTCTTGATAGTTCTCAATGCTTAGCATGTCTTATGTTTCAATCAACCTTAGATATCTCGAAATGTGCTTACCATTGTTTGTTTAGGAAGTTTGGTATCTACTTGTGTTTTGTCTACTTGCAAAAGTCCATTGTAAGAGCATTTTCTTCCTTTTGGTTTTAACTTTCTCTTTTCTCTTTTTGTGCTTTGCCTCATTTTACTTGAGAGTTATGGGTTATTCTCTTAGGAAACCCTTACGAGAGCACTACTCGTCCTCTAGAGCGATCTAGGGGTTTAAATGGCTTGTCTTTTGTTTCTTAAATTGACTGTGATTCCTACGAAAGTGAGTTAGTGTACATTCTCATATTCTCTAGCTTTCTTGTTTCTTGCTTTGCTTAAATAATGTCATCATCTTTCCTTAGGTTTGATTTTGTTTTGCTCCAGGACGAGCAAAAGTCTAGCTTGGAGGAATTTGATGAGCATCATTTATGATGCTCAATAGAGTAGTTTTTTATTCCTTTTTCTATATTTTCTCGCTTTATTTTCTTATAATCTTTCTAGTTTTCTCTCACTTTCCGTCTTTATAGCTCATTTTGGTTTTTCGTTCACTTTTATGGGTTTTTCATAATTTTTGTTCTTATTTAGCAATTTTAGTTTAATTTCTATTCTTTTTGCTTTCTCTCTCACTTTTACTTGAATTCTTGCAAGTGAAGTTTTGAATTCTTATTTGCCGCTCTCTTACGGATGTTTTCTCATTGATTTTAGGTAGGGAATGTGCAAATATTTGAAGATCAAAGGCTGCCCTCCTCGCGGACATCACCTCGAGAGCACCGACGATGGGGATGCACGAGAGCGCTAGGAGCAAAGGCTTTGTGCAAGGATCTACGAGCGAGCAAGGGAAGCCGAGCACACGCAACACCACAGCAGGGGTGCGTGCGCGCAGGCCCCTCTGTGCATGCACGCAGACCCTGCTGTGCGTATGCACGGGGGTGTGGTGCGTGCGCACGGGCCTGCTCCGTTCCCTTTGCTCGATTTATTATAAAAACCCTTGATTTTTCCTTTTTTAGGGGAGGACGATTTCATATGTACTTGAGACTTATTTCCAGAATTAGTAGAGAGAGAAACTTGAGATTACTTGTTTTGTACTTCAATTTCATCTTTGAGCTTGGATTTCATCTTCAATCAATGAAAGTTTATGAGAATTTCTTCCTTTGAATTTGCTTTTGCTTGCTATTTTCTTTAATTCTTGAATGTTTGATTTGATTGCTGATCTTTAGTTTGAGAATTTTTTGAGTTTGATTTTCTCTTTGATTAAACTTGAAATGATGATCTTTATGATTCAATTTGCTTTGTTTTTCAATTCCACCATGATTAGTGAGTAGATTAGTAGCTAAGGAGAAGGGGAAGCATGCTTGATTGATGATTATTGTTAGTTGATGATTCTTGGTTTATTGAATTTTTGCAATTAAATTGGTTGACTTAGTTGTGTATGTGATTAATTAGATTAGCAGTGATCAACCTATAAGATTAATCTAGATTGCATAGCAAATTTCAATGACATGAACCCTTGATTTGAGAATTGCTTTAATTGGTTGAATTTGATTGTGATTCTCCTTGTTAGTCATTCTTAGTGAACCCTAGCTTGGCTTATAGGAGATAGCTTTTGGATTCTATTAATTGCAACTATTGTTTGTCCTTTGCAATGTTTGAATCAATTGAGTCATCCATCGATTAGCACAATTATTGAGCTTGCATGTGGAACCTATATCCCTAGTGTTTAGCATATTAATTTTCTTTGATTTGTTTAGCTATTTGATACGTTAGTTACAATTCACTTCACCTCTCATTCTTCGAAGTAGCTTGACCATAGACTATAGAAATCTCCCTCTCATTCCTCGTGGTTCGACTCGAACTTGTCCTATACTACGAATAAGTTTGATTTTCTTAATTGGTTGATTGGTGGTGCTTTAGTTTTCAATGACCTAGATTACTACGCATCAGCAAGCCGAGCAAATGCTCAAGGATGAGGGGAAGCAAGATATGCTCATGATCAAAAAGGGCAAGTCGTTCAAATTCTCAGGCAAGAAGAAGAAAGGCTTTAAGGGGAAGGGTAAGAAGAAGACATTTCCGCCTAAGTCTAAAGCTACCAAGGATAACCAGGAAAAGAAGGTAGCGTCTTCTAAATCTGATTTCGAATGCTTCTATTGTAAGAAGAAAGGACATTGGAAGAGAGATTGCCTCAAGTTCAAGGAAGATAAGATGAACGGAACCGTTGCTTCTAGATCAGGTATATTCGTTATAGACTTAAACTTCACCAGCTCAACATCATGGGTGTTAGATACCGGATGTGGCTCACACCTTTGTTCCAATTCTCAGGGACTAAGGAACATTAGGAAGCTAGCGAAGGGAGAGGTTGAACTCCGGGTCGGCAATGGAGCTAGAATTGCAGCCGTACCCGTAGGAACTCTCAGTTTGTCTTTGCCCTCTGGGCTTTTTTTGGAACTTGAAAACTGTTATTATGTCCCCAACATTACCAAAAACATCATTTCAATTTCGGGGTTGGACGCCAAGGGTTTTGAATTTCAAGTAAAGGACAATGAATGTTCGTTTTATCTCGATAATGTTTTATATGGTATTGCACATTCTGAAAATGGTCTTTATATGCTTTCTTTAGACAAATAAGTTTATAATGTGAATAATACCGCCAAAAGGGCTAAGACCATGGAGTCAAATCAAACGTACTTGTGGCATTGTCGTCTTGGCAACATTAACATCAAACGCATCAAGAAACTTTTACAAGAAGGTGTTCTTGACTCTTTCAAAATCGTTTGAGAATTGCGAAGGATGTTTATTAGCCAAGATGATTAAGCATCCATTCTCCAAGTTGGGAGAAAGGGCAAGAGACTTGTTGGGTCTAATACACACTGATGTATGTGGACCAATGAGCTCCGCCACAAGGAATGGACATCGATATTTTATCACCTTTACAGACGACTATAGTAGATATGGTTATGTCTACCTCATGTCGCACAAATCTGAATCGTTTGAAAAATTCAAAGAATTTCAATGTGAAGTTGAAAATCAGCTTGGCAAGAAAATCAAAGCCCTTCGATCGGATCGAGGTGGTGAATACTTGAGCCAAGAATTCGATGACCATTTGAAAGAAAAGGGTATACTTTCAGAATTGACACCTCCAGGTACTCCACAATGGAACGGAGTATCCGAAAGGAGAAATCGAACATTGTTAGACATGGTACGATCTACAATGGGTCTTAGTGATCTTCCTTTCTCTTTCTGGGGACACGCACTTCTAACTGCGGCACTAACACTGAACCGTGCTCCATCAAAAGCTGTAGAAAAGACTCCATACGAGTTATGGAAGAAGAAACCTCCTAGGTTGTCTTTTCTAAAGATATGGGGATGCGAAGCAAATGTCAAGTGATGGGTGTCATAAATGGCACCCATTTGATGAGTATATAGGTCATTTTTACCTTCTTTTCATAGCTTTCCTTCTTAATAAATGCTTAGTTTTATGCACTTGCTCTTTGTTTCACCTTTTCTCTTTTATTTTGTGGTTTTGTGCATTTTTATGGTTTTTATAGTCTTTTCTCCTTTATTTGCTCTTTTTTCATGGTTGTAGGCAAGGTTGTCAGGATCGGGATCCTACTTTGGATCGATGAGAGGAGTAGGATCGAATCGGTAAAATTGGATCGTAGAATCGTAAGATCCTACAAAATTGATAAAAAGAGTAATAAAAAGGTTGCTACATAATTAGATAACATTTTTTAAGCCATAAAAATGGTAAAATTTATAGTTTTAGTAGTTAGATAGTAATTTTCTTAGCTTAGAGAAAAGTTTAATTGCTTTAGGCTCATTTTATTAAGTAAAAAGTAGGATCGTACGATCCTGACCGATCCTACTCGATTCTGACTGATCCTGCACGATTATGTCCGATCTTAACCGATTCTGTACAACCTAATAATAATTTAAGTGAAAAACAAGATCGTCCGATCTTGTACGATCCTGACCGATCTTGTGCGATCCTGACTGATCCTACAGCGATCCTACTTGCTCTGCGATTTTGCATCCGATCCGAAATTTGGCTAAAATGGGATCGTAGGATCGTACGATCCTACAATCCGGATCGCGATTTTGACAACAATGGTTATAGGTATTGTACAAGGTCCGATTCTTGATATTGGTGGTTTACATAGGTGGAAGATGCTTTTAGAGCAAGCTCATGGAAATAGGAAAGCTCAAGATGCAGGGAAGCGGATTCTCCAAGTTCTAGCTCTTGCGCTCTCAAGTCGCGCTCTCATGAAGGAGTGGTGTTGAACCCACTGTCAAGTGCTTTTGGATCTGCCTCCTTAGTGTCCATCATCATAATTCAGTGTGCTCATTCGAAGCCATTAGCAAACGCACGAAGCCTCGAAAAGAACCGAAGGAACCCAGAGGAGCGCGGGCGCGCCGGTCTAGGTCCCTATTTTTGCTCAGTATCGTTTTGCGCCTCCTATAAATATCTACTTGTAACCCGAAGAAGAGAGAAGGAGAGATAATATTTGATCATAATTTTAGCTTAGTTGAGAGCTTCTTTCTCTAGTTTTAGGGTTAGTTTAGGAGCAGATTTAGAGAGAGAAAGTGAGGAATTTCGATGGTGATTGAGAGATTGAAGATTCAATGGTGACAATTGTGTTGAAGATCTTCTCTATTATCAATGAGTATTTCTAACTCTATCTCATTTTATTGCTTTGCTTAATATTCAAGTTTGTTTGGAATGATTTTGATGTTTGATGCTAGTTTAGTGTTGTTGTTCTTCATATATTGTTGATTCTTTATTTCCTTAGTTGTTAATTGATTAGATGATGATGTTAGAGTAGTTGTTTGGCTAGGGATTGGGTGAAACTTGTATGATTGATTGATTGTGCTTAATTTGGGAATTGTGTCGATTAATTGTTGAGATTAAAGTGATTAATGGAAATTGTGCATGTGTGTAATTTGATTAGGCCTTGAGAATTATGCTGGATTGCATTGTGAGTCTACATTAATACAGACCATTGATTTGTAGCTCACAATTGTCGATTGAGTTCGGTTAGTGACGTTCCTAGTTAGAGTCTCTCGTAGTGGCGCTAGTTAGACCTCTAGGAGATAGCTTGTTGAGCTCTTTTGATTGCTCTTACCATTAGTCTTCGCAACCTTTAATTTGCATGTTGTTACCGAGTTTCTACAATTGTCATGATTACTTATTGATTCCCATTCCCTAGTGTTTTATTTGTTTGGTTGTTTGTTTGTTAGTATTCTCTCTTATCTTTGGCTTCGACCTAGCTTAGGCGCATAATTGAGAGCGCTTGAACATTACCGTTCCTTTGGGTTCGACCCTTGACTTGCCTCTATACTCGTATTTAGGTTTGTTAAGTGTTTATAAATTTCTTTGGCTCTAGGGAAGATTAGATAACGACCTACATTTTCCTACGTCTTCAAGAAATTGATTTTTGACAAACTTCATCTCAAAACTGACAAGGTTTACTTTGTGGGCTACCCAAAAGAAACCAAAGGGTATTACTTCTACAATAAATATGAGAACAAAGTGTTTGTTGCTCGCGATGGTGTCTTTTTGGAGGGAGCACCTTTCCAAAATGATAAGTAGGAGGAAAATCGAACTCGATGAAGTTCGAGAGGATGAGCAACAAAATGAGATTGATAGTCAAAGTGCTCAAACAGCATCTGTTGACGCTGGTCAAAATGGTCAAAATGTGCAAAGTCAAACCGATAATGCAAATGCTCAGTCCGTTACCCTACGCAGGTCTTAGAGGCCAAGATCTCAACCTGATAGATATCTTGGTACAGTATTAACCGAGAATCATGACATCCTGATTATGGATGGAGATGAACCGGCAACCTACAAGCAAGCGATGGCAAGCACCGACTCTACTAAATGGTAAGAGGCCATGAAATCTGAAATGGATTCCATGTTTGAAAATCAAGTATGGGACTTGGTTGACTTACCCGAGGGTTACCCACCCATCGGATGTAAGTGGATTTTCAAGTTGAAAACCGACAAAGATGAAAATGTATTCATTTACAAAGCTAGATTGGTAGCAAAAGGTTACAGACAAGTTCATGGTATTGATTACGACGAAACCTTTTCTCCAGTTGCAATGCTTAAATCCGTTCGGATCCTCCTAGCGATTGCTGCATATTACAATTATGAAATATGGCAGATGGACGTCAAAACCACCTTCCTCAATGGTATTTTGGAAGAAACTGTGTACATGACACAACCTGAAGTTTTTATCGACCAAAAAAATGCTGGGAAGGTTTGTAAACTTAAAAAGTCCATTTATGGGCTGAAGCAAGCTAGCAGGAGCTGGAATCTGTGATTCGATGAAGCCATCAGTAAGTTTGGTTTTATCAAGAATCTTGATGAATCTTGTGTTTACAAGAAGGTCAGTGGGAGTGACATCGCCTTCCTAGTCTTATATGTCGATGACATATTGCTCATTGGAAACAGCATTCCATTGTTAGATTCTGTAAAGGCCTGGCTCGGAAATTTTTTTTCAATGAAAGACTTGGGAGAGGCTCAGTACATATTAGGCATCAAGATCTATAGGGATAAATCGAAAAGGATGATTGGATTGAGCCAAAGTACTTATATTGATAAGGTACTGGCTCGATTCGGCATGGAGGAGGCCAAAAGAGGTCACCTACCCAGATCACATGGCATAACCCTAAGCAAGAAGCAGTGTCCACAGACACCTGATGAGCGGGAAAGGATGAATCAAATCATGTATTCCATGATATGTACTAGGCCTGATGTATTGTATTCCTTCATTGCTACGAGTCGTTACCAATAGACCCAAGAGAGGCCCATTAGACTACGGCCAAGAATATCCTAAAATACTTGAAAAGGAACAAGAATAAATTCCTGGTGTATGGTGGTTCAGAGGAATTAGTTGTTGAAGGTTATACCGACACAAGCTTCCAGACATACAGCGACGATTTCAAATCGCAATTTGGATATGTGTTATGTCTTAATGGAGGAGCGTTTAGTTGGAAAAGTGCCAAGCAGAGCACAACTGCAGATTCTACAACTGAAGCCGAATACTTGGCAGCTGCTGAAGCGACTAAGGAGGTTGTTTGGATTCGTAAGTTCGTTGGTGAACTTAATGTTGTACCCTCCATCAAGGGTCTAATAGCCCTCTATTGTGACAACAATAGAGCTATTGCTCAGGCCAGAGAGTCAAGGGAACATCAGAAGGTCAAACATGTTAAGCGGTGGTTTCACATGATTCGAGAATGGAAATCAGAAGGTGAAATCAGAAATTGCAAAGTTGGAACGAATGACAATGTAGCCGATCCACTTACTAAACCTTTGCCTCAAGTGAAGCACAACAAGCACGTTGAGGCTATAGGAATCAGGCATGTTGGACCTGTTTAGTGTTTTAGTTAATTTTTGAACATTTTAATGTAAGACACTAAGAAAAACCATTCAAGTTTTGGAGTAATTTAAATTTCATGCAATTTTATCACTTCGTTTGCTATTTAATTGTGGTTTAGGATTAAATAATGAGTCCATTCGATTATGAGAATATTCAAAATAGGGTATCAAGACCAGTCTTGGTAAGGAAACACCTATTAAGTGAACATTGAATATTATAATCGAAAATTATCCCTAATCATGGTATTTAAACGATGAACAATTAATGACCATTTGAGATTAGTGTGTAATTTGATTTATAGCACTGTTTCTTGTGCTACAAGGACATGATTGTCATAAATCATTTGCACGGGTATTGGTTTAGAACCATACTAGATAGACCTATGAGAATACTTTAAGAGATTAAAAATCGTCATAAGTATACTTCTCATTATGGCTATCGGAACCTATTTCCTCGACCATGAGTATTGTGAGTTCTCTTGTTTGAGTACTACTCCGCTTTGATGTTGTCAAACGTCTGCCGTAAAAGGGGATTAAAACGGAAACACTCGGGCGGCTAGGTCCTCTCTTTAAGAGAAGCTACATTACAAGACTGGGAATGTCCCCCTACTAAAATAGGAAAGATGTCTTTGTTGTTTACAAGGCCTCTCGAAGAGCGAGACTGTAAAATGTGTGGCTGTGCTCGGATGGATTTTAGAAATCATCTGTTTATTTACAGTAAGACTCGGGATCGAGAAACACTTCTGGACATAATAAGGATGACGAATAAATCTTACCTTATAGTTCATGAAGAGACATTAAGTGACATAGGAAAAAGGCTATACACTAAAAGCGCACTTGTCCAAAAGGACAAGTGGGAGATTAAAAGGAATGGTGTCCTTTGAACAAGTGTATTATTTCGATAAAGGGTTCGGAATTATTAGAAAGCTAATTATTCAAAGAGGTCAAGTGATCGGAATGCCAAGGTGGAGGCCGCTTCCGATTAGTAATATTAACGTATAATTAGTATTACATCTTAATCTTGCTTGAACCCTTTGGGTCACACCCAAGCAACTAACGAACCAACATGACGAATTAATTCGGAAGGAACTAATGAGTCGCCCGAGTAATTAACTTTTAGACGTCGGAAATTCGAGCTTGGAGCGTCGGAAGTCGAGTCGAAAATAATAAAAGACGAGACGAGAAAATTACTAATTAATCAATAAAATTACCAAAATACCCCTAGCATCGGAATGCCCCGAGCAAACCGAGTGCTAGGGGCATATGGCCTAGCAAGGTGGCTAGCAAGCGCACCAAGCCGAGCCTAGGCTGGCTGGTGTGTGCTAGCGCACCTTGGCTAGCTAGGCTGGCCAGCAGCCCGCACATATGTGTGTGGCTTGCTAGCAGGCCTTGGCCAGCAGCTCGCACAAATGTGCGTGGCTTGCTAGCAGCAGGTCTGGCCAACAGCCTGCACAAATGTGCGAGGCATGCTAGCAGGCCAAGGCCAGCAGCCCGCACATATGTGTGTGGCTTGCTAGCAGCAGGCCATGGCCAAGCAACCCACACATATGTGCGTGGCCTGCTGGGCCGAGTGTGTGGCAGCAGCAAGTAGCCCACACTTGGGGTGCCTTGGTGCCTAAGTGTGGGTGCCACGTTGCGCGCGAGGATTCGTTACTTGAAGCTTGAGGTAGCCGGCTATGGGAGAGGAGTGGGGAGCAAGTTTGGTCCCCCCCCCCCCTTTCCAAATGGTCCTCACCTAACCTCTCTCATGAATATGCCACTTGTTGATTTATTAGTAGCTTGATAATTAATTTTATTTTTGATTTAAAAATAAAATGGAAAAATCAATTCTCCCACATTGATGGAAGATCAAATCTCACTCTTGTTTTTCCCTATAAATACCCAAGTTGGGGTATTGGGAAAATCACTTGAGTAAGGTGTTGAAAAAGGCATCTCCATTGAGAAAACCTTAGAACACATATAATTACTCGTGTTTAGGTCGAGCTTAGCTAACTCCTAAGCATTGCACCTTTTTTGGTGCTCAGGTTGCGGGTGGACTTCGATTGAGGTCCTCGTGTGAGCGGGGCTTAGAGCTTTCGAAGTAAGAGCTCTTTTAGTGAGAGAAGCACGCGCTAAAGGTATTAATCTCTCTCTTAATCTTGTTGTTTAAGTTAATTATGCTTTATGGTTATAATTATTGTGAGTGTGCTCTTGGCTCGGGTTTTCTTCCGCGGTGAGTCGGACTCATCGAAACCCAACAAGATGATCCTCATTGTGAGCTGTTGTTACTCAGGGCATGTACCGAAGTTTCTAAACTTTACTTTGCATTGCGTACTTGTCCCCTGAGTACTTTTGAGGTGGCTCAGCGCACATTTGACGGGGCTCTTCGATCTTTCTTGGAGCGTATTGTTACTGCTTCAAGGCCTGGGTTTGGCGATTAGCAGTGGCGGCTTGCCACCTTACCATTTGCATTTGGAGGCCTAGGTGTTTATTCCGCAGATGATGTTGGCATTATGCTTTTCTTGCTTCTCAGTTACAGTCTGTTGGGTTGCATACGAAGCTTCTACGGCATGCTGACATTGTTGGTCTTGGTCAAGCTTTTGAAGATGCTTTGAGTCTTTTTAATGGCACGGTGGAGTCTGATTTTTTGAGTAATCCTAGTGAGGTTGCTATCCCGGAACTCATGAAGAAATTGGCAGATATATATTTCACGAAGGTTACCGCTTCTGTAGAATCCACCTTTTCATTATCTCCTCGACTATCAGCATTATGGAAATCTCAACAGGGAGATCACACGTTTGCTTGGCTTCGGGCCGTCCTTATTTCAGGTTTGGGTCGGACGATGAACGCGAAGACTTATCGATGTGTGTTGTCCTACCAGTTGGGTGTTCCATTATTCTCTGTCTCGACGTCGTGCTCTGCTTTTTCAAGTGTTTTTACTGGGGAAATTTTCGGTGATCACGCGGTGTCGTGTGTTGGTATGGTAGGTATTAAACATCGGCATAATGTTTGTGTTCGGGATATCCTTGTTGATGTTTGCTATCGTTCTGGGATTTCAGCGAGATAGGAGGTTGACATTGGTGGGAACGACGAGGCCCTCAGACCTGCAGATGTGTTACTTTATTCTTGGGATCATGGTCGCGATGTCTGTGTTGATTTGACATGGTCTTCTCTTTTGACATAGTTAGGGCTATCTGACTTTATTCTTGGGCGGGTTGTGGCTGATGTGGCTCATCGGAAGTGGGTTAAGTATGAAACTCGTTGTCAGGCGATTGGATATGGTTTCATTCCTTTCTCCTTTTCTTTACTTGGGGAATTAGAGAAGGAGGCTGTTGCATGGCTGAAACGGGTTTAGAAATTCTTGACGACGCAAGATATTGGGGCGCGTGGTGCTGCTCATAAATTTACTAGAATTGGATCTGCTATAGCTAGAGGAGTGGGGGCCCAGATTGTATCTCGGCTACCCACTAACTTTTTATAGGTGGTATGACTTTGTCTGTTTTTGAGATATTATAATAATAACAATAATAATAATAATAATAATAATGCTGAAACTTGCTCTACTATGCTCTGCTGAAACAAGTTCAGAAATTTTCGACGACGCAAGACATTGGGGCGCGTGCTGCTGCTTATATATTTACTAGGATTGGATTTGCTATAGCTAGAGGAGTGGGGGCTCAGATTGTAACTCGGCTACCCACTAACTTTTTATAGGTTGTATGACTTTGTCTATTTTTGAGATATAATAATAATAATAATAATAATAATAATAATGATGCTGAAACTTGCTCTACTATGCTCTGCTGAAATTTACTCTACCTTGTCATAATTTGCTCTGCCTAAAAGCTAAAAAGAACAGGACCTATGTCAATTATTTTAAAGACAGAGGAATCATATGAGGTTATCATTGACCTTATAAAAATGTTATGGAAGCTAGTTTCCATTTAAAAACGTGGAATGCAATGACCAGAAAGACACATTTCTCCTTAAAAATAATTGAAAGCTAATTATAATAAGTATATTAAATTGAAAGCTAATTATGTGAGTACGTAAAATTTGACCCATAATTAATGGGAAAGCACATCTCACATGATGCTGCGATGCAACCTACAGACAGCTAAACACGTTCACATATCCCATCTTGTCAATTTACAACGTGATTACCTCTACCAAAACATCTTCCTTCTTCTCCCAAAAAAAAAAAAAAATAATAAAATAAAATAAATAAATAAATAAATAAATAAATAAAATCAAAGAAAATCTTTGCAATAAAATTGAAACCCCCCCCCCCCCCCCACTGTTCTTCCCTTCCTCACTCTTTCACTTCTCCGTTCTTCTTACCGACAAATTTTTATTTTTATTTTTTTCTCAGATCCAATCTAATAATAATACCCAAAATCAATCCAATTTCTTACAATCAAACCCAATTTTCTTCCTAACAATCTAAAAATAAGCTCAAAATTTTTTGAACAGATTAATTAAACCCTTAGTTAGAAAATGCTCAGCTGGTGTATTGGGCAACGGCGTGTTGCCCAGATCCAGAGAGCATTCCAGAAAATGAAGGTAACAATCCTCTGTCTATTCCTAACCTTGATTTTGATTCGGTCAATGCTTGGCGCGGGTGATTTTGGAACACCCGAGACTGATTTCCATCTCCTTCAATCTTCGCTTTCGGCTGCTGGCCATCACACCCACAGCCGCCGTATATTGGAGGATGTCAAGGATGCCGCCGACACGAATTCGAATAGTTACGAGTCATTCGATATTAAGAAGATAATGGTTGATGATGAGCCTCCTGAGAAGAAAAATCCTAACCAGGCTTATACTTTGGGGCCCAAGATTTCTGATTGGGATGAACAGAGAGGAAATTGGTTGAAGAATAACCCGGACTTTCCGAACTATGTTCAACCCAATAAGCCTCGGGTGTTGTTGGTTACTGGTTCGTCCCCGAAACCGTGTGAGAATCCTGTTGGTGATCATTACTTGTTGAAATCGATTAAGAATAAGATTGATTATTGTAGGATTCATGGGATTGAGATATTCTATAATTTGGCACTTTTGGATGCTGAGATGGCTGGGTTTTGGGCGAAGCTACCATTGATTCGGAAGCTGTTGTTGTCGCACCCAGAAATCGAGTTTTTATGGTGGATGGATAGTGACGCTATGTTCACTGATATGGTGTTTGAGCTTCCATGGGAGCGGTACAAGGATTACAATTTGGTTATGCACGGTTGGAATGAAATGGTTTACGACGAAAAGAATTGGATTGGCTTGAACACTGGAAGCTTTCTATTGCGAAACAATCAATGGTCATTGGATTTGCTTGATACTTGGGCACCAATGGGTCCAAAGGGTAAGATTAGGGAGGAAGCAGGGAAGGTTTTGACGAGTGCTTTAAAAGGTCGGCCCGTTTTCGAGGCCGATGATCAATCTGCCATGGTTTATATATTAGCTACTCAAAAGGAGAAATGGGGTGACAAGGTATATCTAGAGAATCATTATTACCTTCATGGTTATTGGGGGATATTAGTGGATAATTATGAGGAGTACATTGAGAAATATCACCCGGGTTTTGGTGATCATAGATGGCCTTTAGTTACTCATTTTGTGGGGTGTAAACCTTGTGGTAAATTCGGGGATTACCCTGTTGAGAGGTGCTTGAAACAAATGGATAGAGCTTATAATTTCGGAGATAATCAGGTTTTGCAAATGTATGGGTATTCTCACAAGTCTTTGGCTAGTAGAAAGGTAGTTAAAACTCGAAACGAAACGAGTAATCCGCTTGAAGTTAAGGACGATTTAGGTTTGCTTCACCCACCATTCAAAGCTATCAAGGTATCGTCTTGATCGTAGTTGATGTAGAAGCTTTCAGAGAGGATAATGGACACTACAATGCTTTATTATTTGAATTTTTACCCATTTTTTTGTTTCTGATAGATAATATGGAGTATATGTTACTTCTTTGTTGTAGTTTTCAGATAATTGTAACACCATGGTTCAATCAAGAACCAATTGTTTCTGTTAGTATTGGTTAAGTTATATTTATTCAAAGGAGTGATTTCACGAATCATGGATCATTTAAGAATCAATTGTTTCTGTTAGTGTAACTCTTCAAATTGGATATATAATTGGATTGCTCTGCAAGATTGTGCACCTTAATCTATGCTATAGTTAATTATATTTAGTTTGGTTAATTGTTTGGTTGTGTTTGTGATGTTTATGTTGATTGTAAAGGTGAGAAAGGAACATGAGAGTGAAGTTCTACACATTAATTCGTTTATTGTTCTTTTTGGTGTTTAGAGAGTCATTAAGGTGGGTGATAAGAATCGATTCTAAAATCTCCTATAATTGAGAGGGAAGCTCTAATGAGTAACCACCTATCCCTCACTCTCATGAATTTGATCCTTTTGCTATTAGACCCATTTTTATATTTGTTGATTCAAAGGTTATAAGTTTAATTCACAAGTGACTCAAAATCTTTAGGCCCACTATTAAGTCATAGAGCCAAAATAGAAGGAGACACTAAGCTCGAATAAGAATAAGGAAAATTTGTCAACCACTGTCCTTTATTTTACACTTTTTAAAAACAACTATCATTATTTGAAAATTTGTTTGAGTCCACTACCATTATTTAACGGTAATTATTAAAAAAAAATTGTATTGTAGGGCCCACTTGAACCTTAACCACCCACTACCCACACCCGAACCTAACCCCAACCACCCATCAATCCCCAACCTGAAGGTCATGAACCAAACCCCAACCACGCACCACTCCACTACCTAAATCGAACTAGCCGCTCACCACTACTCCTTGAACTTGAACTCAACTAGCCACCCACTACTCCCCCACCTGATTATGCGGGTGTGAGTGGGTGTTGAGGTGAAAAAAGAGGTGATGTGGTGGGGTGGGATTTGGCAGCGAAAGCCATGGAGGAGAGAGAATGGGAGTACGTTAAGGTGAATGGTGGTTGGATAGGTTTTGGTTTACACATGTCACCCTAGGAAGGCCTCCAAATGGACCAACCACGGCATGACACGTGACAGGAAGATGTCCTTCCTGGAAATGGCGGCCATCAAGGCCCATTTCCCGAGACAGCCGCAAAACGACGCAACCCAAGTTCCTAGGTTTTCAAACCCTAGGACAAGGGCAGAACTTTCTAGGACCTTATAAATAGGGAGATCCCCCAATTATTAGGACGACCTTACAATCAATACAACATTTATTATTATTCTCAAAAACAAAGAAAATACCTAATCTCGGAATCCAAGAAAATATTAACTTTCCACATATTTTCACTCTGAATGTTTACTTACTTGACGGTTAGAGGCGAAACACCGACCATCAGTAGCTTCTGTGTTCTTGCAGGTACAGGCGGCCCCGAACCAGTCTTGGTGATGTAACTCTCCCACAGGACACAAAAAACCCCAAAACATTTGGCGCCGTCTGTGGGGAGAGTACCTTTAAGATGGTTCAAGAGTCTGTACCGCCTCCTAATGAGAACCAGCCTCGGGTTAAGGCAGGGGTCTACTGTGACCATGATACCGATAACGACATCGAAGTCGAAACATATGTGGCCCCTGATGGGTCACTCTGAACCAGACACATCCGTCCCAGGGACAACCTAGAGCGGGGCAACAATGAAGCCGGTCCATGTAAATCTACCAGACCACCGGCTAGGGAAACCCAGTCAGCAAGAGGGACAGCTCCCATCACTAGGGATGAACTCATGAAGTTCATGACAAGTTTCAAGGGGGAGATTAAGGACCTCATCAACAAAAGGACGGTTGGCTCTAGCAAGGCTCAGTTGGCCAATAAGACTCCATAGACTCAGAGGAGAAAGCCAGTCAGGGACAGCCAGCCTACTCCACACCCAAAGGAGAAGGTTGCGGCTGCGATTGACTGGTCCAAAGTCCTTTTACCTCAGACGGGCACAAGGAAGGTCATCCGGCACGTCCAGCCGGATGGCAGCAAAAAATCGTTCTCTGATGCCTGACACATCATTGAGTAGAAGAAGAACCAGCAGCTGTCGGAGTCGGCCTCTACGTCGAGCTTCCCATATAGCGTTAAGAATACCTCGGCAAGGTATTCCCAGTTAGCTCATGAGAGCCCATCAGGCGGCCAGTCCGGTAGTCCGTCCATACAGGCCCTCAGATGATTGGATCGGCCCCCTATGTGCCTCCGATGCCATATGGGCAAAATGCCCAACCTTACATGCACCCGGCCCTCTTCGGAGGACAGGCGGCATACAACGTCCAACCCATGGACTAGCAGCTTCGTCTGCTGAAGCTTGGTGAACAACCCTCTGCGTTCACCAAGGAGATAACCGAGGCGGCACACTCAGCAAAGGTTAAGAATGTCTTGGTTAGTGCCTATGATGGTACCATCAATCCTGAGGACCACCTCATGGCCTACACCAACCTCATGTACTTTCAGGGGTTGGATGACGCCTGCTGGTGAAAGTGTATCCCGGCTACATTGAAAGGCATCGCCCAACAGTGGTTCGGAAACTTGCCAACCGGATGTATTGATAGCTTCAAGAGGCTATCCTTCTTGTTTGCTTCCAACTTCTTAATGAAAATCCCTGCCAAGAAAACAAGTGCGACTTAATCACCATCCGGCAGGGAGAAAGAGAAGGGCTTTGCTCCTACGTTAGGCGGTT
Organism: Chenopodium album; assembly: GCF_948465745.1. Lineage (NCBI taxonomy): Eukaryota > Viridiplantae > Streptophyta > Magnoliopsida > Caryophyllales > Amaranthaceae > Chenopodium > Chenopodium album. The sequence goes on along the minus strand of NC_137848.1, from coordinate 33,266,789 downwards.
CAATCAAGTAAGAATCCAGATTTAAGGACTGTCTGACAAAGTGGCTTACACAAACTTCTTCAAAGGTCTGAAGAACGGGTCAACTATTAAGTTTGACATCGTCCGAAAGGGAGTCTTCACTCTCCAAGAGGCGTTGATGGAGGCGGAAGCCTATATACAAGCGACCGACCTCTGCTTGCCTAGTAACCAGTCGGACTCCAAAAAGTCTGACAAACAAATGGTGAGTCGCCCTGCTTAGCCGGCTCCCAAAGCTGAAGAGAGTAAAAAGAGAAAAGAGGTCTAGGCGGTTTATGACTCTGATCAGCCGTCCTAGAAGAAAAAGAAAGAATTTAAACCGTACGTCCCTGAGTACGAGTTTAGTAATGACTGCTACTCCATCCTCATGGAGATAAAAGACCAGTTGAACCTTGAAATGCCGGCTACAATGAAAGGTTCCGCTAAAAATCGGAACAAAAACAAGTACTGCCATTTCCATGAGAACATTGGTCATGACACCAACGACTGTATAACCTCAAGCGGCTGTTAGACCGTCTGGCTGATCAAGGAGTATTGAAGTCCTACATCCTTAAGTCCCAGATCACCCTAAAGACAATTTCAGGACAGTCGTCCAAAAAGACTGCCCAGCCTACTATTAGTTTGGACACTGATAAAGAGCCGATCTACACCATGGAAGGCTGCTTTATCGGAGGGGGCCCTACCATCCGGGGCACCAAGGACCATTTGAGGAAAATGGATGTTAACTATGCTGAGGAAGGTCAGGCGTCTACCAGCACATTCCCGGAGGTCGTCATTATTGAAAGGGATCAGGGCAAATTCCGCCGGCCGCATGATGACCCCGTGGTTATCAAATGCAAAGTGGCCAACCAGCTGGTTGGCCGTATCCTAATTGACACTAGTAGCTCGTCTGACATCATCAACTACAAGTGCCTGTCCAAGATAAGGTACAAGATGGATAGCATGCGCAATGTCTCTCACCGTCTTATTGGTTTTGCAGGTGGAGTAGTGCATCTAGTCGAACGGGTAGACCTGCCCATTCAGCTAGGAGATGAGGGAAAGGGACGCCACATGGTCATCCGTTTTCCTGTGGTTGAAGAGCTAACTACCTATAACCTCATTCTAGGCCGTCCCATTCTCAACGAGTGCAAGGCCGTCATCATCCCAACTCTCATGCTGCTGAAGCATGAAATGGATGATGACTCTGTTAGATCCCTGAACGGGAATCAAAAGACGGTTCTAGAGTGCTATCTCTTAGACGTCAAGCCCACGGCAGCAGCAGCCGGCCAAGGGGAGGAGCCAATAGACCTTGACGATGTCAAGGAAGCTGAGCCTGCTCCAGCAGTAGCCGGAAAAAAGAGAAAGGCCAGCCAACTGGTGGCCATGAAAAAAGAGAAGCAATAGCAATCACTAATCGGGGAACGGTCAGAGGAACTCCGTCCCCAGCTAGCTGGTGAGCACATTGATATTGCTCTGGATGACAGTCGTCCAGAGTGTACTGTTAAGGTGGGGACGACTGCTTTTGCAAACATGGGTGCAGACTTACACCTTCTACTGAAAGAATTTAAACACATTTTTGCCTTTGAAGTGGAAGAGATGTCAGGCATCAGTCCGGATCTTGCTGTCCAAAACCTTGCTGTGGATCCAAAAAAGAAGCCTATCAGGAAAAAGAAAAGAAATCACGGCAAGGTGAGGAGTTAGGCGGCAGTCGCCGAAGTAAAAAAGCTGTTAGACGCTTGGTTCATTCGACCATGTAACTTCCTTGACTGGGTTGCGAATGTTGTGCTTGTAAAGAAGCTGAATGGTACTTGGCGCATGTGTGTTGATTATACTGACTTGAATAAGGCTTGTCCAAAGGATAGTTATCCGCTTTCAGATTGACAGTCTGGTAGAATCTACATCCGGGCATGCCTTGATGAGTTTTATGGACGCCTACTCAGGCTTTCATCAGATTCCCATGTGGAAAAAAGATCAAGAAAAATGGCTTTCATCACTAATCAGGGGTTATTGTGTTATAATATGATGTCGTTTGGCTTGAAAAATGCGCCTGCTACTTTCTCACGTATGATTAATACAGTCTTCATTAATCAAATTGGGAGGAATGTAGAGGGGTACATCGATAACATGATAGTCAAATCTAAACAACGGACGGATCATCTTGCTAACCTCCGAGAAACTTTCACCACACTCAGGCGGCACAAGGTCATGCTCAATCCCAAGAAGTGTGTATTTAGTGTTAAGTCTGGGAAGTTTCTCGGATATTTAATTGATCAAAGGGGGATAAAGGCCAACCCAGAGAAGATACAGGCGATAATTGACATAAAGTCACCCCGCACCGTCAAAGAAGTTCAAAAGTGATCACAGTAAAGTAGGTCGTTAGGACTACTACCCTAAATCAAATTAGAAATTTATAGCCTAAACTTACACTAAGCTAGTTAGTGGGAATTAAAGGGTCGATCTTCAAGGAAACAAAGTATTGCACAATCAAGTGAAATCAATAATCTATTGCAAGTAACAAGGGGTATTTTGACTGGTTTTTGTGAATATCAATGACCAAATTAACTACTACAAAGATTAAAGCAAGCTAATTAAGAAAGTACAAACTAGAAACACTAAAATAAGGAAAGAAAAGCTAGAATTGAGAGAAATATGATCAAATCATTAGGGAGAGGGGGTTCCGATCATGATCAGCTAAGACAACAATGATAATCAACATAGATTCATGCCAAGGAATTCAAACTCTACTCAAATAATTCATTCCCATGCAATTACTCAAGTAAATTGATGAATTAGATCCAACCTAAACTAGATCATTCCTATGCATCTAATTTAGAACTTCAAATAATGGAATTAAAGGTGCACCTCAATAATTCCAAGCAATTTAAGCACAAATTCATCAAATAAAGGCCAAATCCAATCAATCATCAATATGATCCCAATCAATCATGATTTTCACCCCCTCCCCAAGCTAAAATCTAAGCTAGAGGAAAGAAGATAGCCATCACATCTACTCTAAGCAAGCATTCAATCTTAACTAAGCTAAACATAATTCCAAATTCAAGAAAAAGCAATCAAACAAGATTAATTAATGAATTAAAAGGAAATCAATATCACCAAGAACAATTAAACCAAATACCAAGGTAGAGTAAGAGATAACTACCATTAAAGTTAGCTTGAAGAAGAAAACATGAAATTCTTTAATTGAATTAAAGGAAATCTTGAAGAAATTTGATTACAAAGATGAAATTGAAGATTGAACAACTTTCTCTCTCTAGATTACCAATAGTTTTTCTCTCTAAAAATGTTCTCAATAATATTGGAAAATAAGCTAACTCATAAATTCAAGAAAAAGACTCTTTATAGTGCATCCCAAAATTCCAAAAAACGAACTGTGGAGAGCCCTCTCGAGTAAGGTCGTGCCCTCTCCAATCTTGGTACAGAATGAAAAACCCAGGGAGCTGCGCCCGCAGCCTTATGCGCCATGCCCGCGGGTAAAAGATGGAGGGGCCTCTCTGGTTGTGGAGATGCCGCGGCTGGGAAACAGGGGAAATTTGACATAAAAGGGTCGCGCTTGCGGAAAGCTATGGAGAGCCCGCGGGTTGCCTTTTACAGTTTCAATTAAGTAGCTCGAAAATTCCTTGTCTGCGTTCGCGGCTTCAGCACCCGCGCCGCGGATCCCTGTAGAGCTACGCGCCCTCTCCTTTGAGCATCTCTTTCTCCTCCTTGGCCTCATTTACTCCATAAGCTCCAACCATAAGTGCCAAAATCCTATAAAAATAGCAAAGAAAAGATAGAAAACAACAAAAAGGATAAAAAAAAACGGAGGAAAAACACGAGAAAGAATGAAAGTAACAAGAATAAAGATAAAAACAGCTTGAGAAAACTCAAACAAATGACAAATGAGGGAAAATCCTTGGTGAAAAGGGATGAAATAGTGGCATAAATGCCACTTATCAAAAAGTTAACAGGTTGTCTGGCGGACTTGGGGAGATTCCTCAGCCGGTCAGGTGACAAGTGCCTCTATTTCTTCCAATCGATAAAAAAAAAGACAAGGCTTGAATAGGGGGATGATGTTGAGGTGGCCTTTCAGAAATTGAAAGACCATGATGCGGTGTCGAAACGCACACAAATTAATAATAATTACCCTAAGACTACTAACTTGTAATTAGTGGAAGTAGGGGTCGATCCCACGAAGAATGTGCTTGCAAAAACTAAGAATAACAAAGACTCAAAACAGTAAAAGAATGATTGGGGGGTGTTTAAGGATAAAGATAAACTAACAACTAGAAACTTAAACTAATAAGAACAAGAACAGATAAGGAACTTGAGATACTCAGCAACTACATATAGAAATCCACCATGCAAATGTATAATCACAGACATAATACTTAACCCTTTAGAATAGCTTGACTTATGGAACAAGTTCCTCTGTTTTCCCTTAGTAATGGTTAGATCCCGTATGACTTTCACTAACCCTAACCAACAGATAACCCCTATACTACGAGTTAGGAATTTAACCTGATGACAGCATTAAGAACTAGGAAAACATCAGGCCAAGACAACCACAACACTCTGGAACTTACGTGATTTGGCCTCGATCAAGAATTACTTTTCAATTAATAGAGTGGAACGTCCTCCTCTACAATTGTTTGCTACTCGATTAATATTCCCAAGCAATTACGGACTTAGTAGTATTAATTAGCAAAAGAAATCAGACCCAAACAAATAGTTGTACACCTACTTATAAGAAATCATCATTCGTATGAACAAAACAATAATTCAAGAATACTCTAAAGCATTAATCATTAAAACCAACAATACTCGTCTCAAATAATTAATAAATGGCTTCAAACTAATAGTTACTGAGCATAACAAGCTAAGGACTCATAATACAAAGATAAGAAAAGAAAATGAAACAAGAACCCATCAAGTTTCTCAGATTCGGATCTGAGTTCCTCTCAGGCAACTCCGAATTCCTTCGCTGCAATGTATCACGAAGAGTGACCAACGACTCCTAACCCTAGAAGGGTTTTGGAGTGAAGCCTCCCTTCTCTCTCGTCTCTTCTTCAGTGTCTGGCTTGTTTTCTCTATGATTTCGTGGCTTTAAATAGGCTAAGAGATAATTGGGAATCTTTCAAAGATAAGGAAAGTAATTAGATAAAATTGTGAAAAATATATCTCTTCCACATCTTAACCAATTGATAAGATCTTCTTTTCATTCATATTTATCTTTTCCAACAGCTGTAGATCTTGTGAATTATTCCCCAAGATTTCCCAAATTCGTGGATTCAATGAACCTAGACGAACAAAACGTGCCCAGCAAGCTGTTTTCATCTCCGTCAGTTTCTCAAGTTCCTCGGCAGGAACTTCCAATTGTGCTCCGCATTGACTCCTTCATTTGGTTGATCTTTTTACCTTCTAAAACCACTCAATAACCTATCAAAACACGCAAATGAGAAATAAGCCACAAAATATCAAAAACCTAAATAAAAACACTAAAATGCTAAAGGAAACTTATCCAAAATCTAAGGAACATATATATAAAATAGTGTCAGTAATGACACTCATCAGACCATCTACACTCTTTTCCAAGGCTTGTTAGCCCTTTACCCAAAGAGACGCTTTACATGTACTTAGCCGTTTCAAATCATGCCCTCAGTGCTGTTCTCCTTGCTGAGAGAGACGACTTCCAGCTCCCGGTCTATTTCATTAGCCATGTTCTTTGAAATGCATAACTACGGTACCCCATGGTTGAAAAATTTGGCCTTGCTATTTACATGGCTGTCAAGAAGTTGAAACCTTACTTCTTAGCACATCCGGGTGTTGTCTACACAGACCAACCTCTCAAGTGGCCAATGACAACCCTGGAGTCATCCTGTAGAATGCTCAAATGTGTTATTGAAATGCAAAGTCTTGAAATCACTTTCAAACCATAGAAGGCAGTGAAAGGTCAGGCATTCGCCGACTTCATTGTCGAAATTACAAGGCCGGTTGCACCGGAGAATCCTGTTCAGGTTTAGAAAGTGTATGTGAACGGGAGCTCTACTATGAATGGCTATGGTGCAGGCGTTATCTGTCAGTCCCCCGAGGGGGGACAAGTATGAGTATGCACTATGGTTCAAGTACAAGCCTCAAATAATAAGGCAGAGTATGAAGCCCTGCTAGCCGGCATCCGCATATGTAAGGCAGTAGGGGAAAGCAAAATTGACGCTTTTTATGATTCACAGTTGGTCATTAGCCAATACCATGGTGACTCCGAGGCCACCCATCCGACTATGATCAAATACCTTCAGGCGGTCAAAAACATCAAGACAAAGGATGTCATCTACTTCATTTGGAAGAATATCATCACTTGGTTTGGGGTACCTATGTCTATGGTTTTTGATAATGGTCCTCATTTTAAGATGCCTCAGCTCAAGAATTGGTTGGGAGATCAAGGGATCTCACTGTAAGGAGGGAATGCCCATCGTAGGGGATCCTTCTCCTTATATGCCCATGACCCTTTAAAAGCCTAGGACTTTACACTTGTTAGGGTGTATTAGGATTTGAATTCTTGACTGTTTGGGGGACCTTAAATTAGAGTTGATCATATCATTACACTTTATTGTAAGAAACAAGTAATGAGTCGCCAATGAGTTTTAGGAAAACTCATAAACCTCGTTGATGCCTTTCTCTCAAGTAGAGTTCAAGGGATATTTAGCATGAATCATAAGTTACCCCATGCCCAAATTGGTCTACGTGTACACGAAATGAGTTCAGGAGCAAGGGTACTAAAATAACGTTCCCTTTAGGGGGAATCGCTATTCTCGCCCTAGTGCGGCCTCTACTAGCTCTTCTTTTTTCATAATTTCATCACCAAACAATATATGGAACGAGATACCAAAAACAAAATTAGTTGATTTTATTTGTAAGCATTAATAACGTAGGAATTACATTGCAAAAGTCGTTATTCTTTGTTTTATCAAATTCGTGAAAAGAACAAGAAATAAACAATGTTCGCCTTGACTTAGGTGATAAAAAAAATCAATTAATTATTCAAATTCTAGTCTTGATTAACACAAGAATGCTATGTGAAATAAATTAATTAAAAGTTTGTTTAAAGCGATCAAACAACACTATTTATTCAATTAAAGTTATTTAAACAATAAAAGCAAAGTGATTTATCTAAGTGCTCAGGAAACTAACCGTTCTTCTTTTATGTTAAATCTCCGTTTAATGCGTTTATGAACTTTATTTCTTCTTCGTGCCTCCAAGGACTTCAATGGATTCAATTAGGGTTGGAAAGTATTTGGGAAGAGAGAAGAAAAGTAGTATGATAGTAAGAGAACTTGAGAGATTAGGGTTTTGAGAATGCTAGGGTTAGAGTTTTGATTTTTCCCCGTCCCCTTTAGGGTTGAACGAAGACCCCTATTTATAAGCGTAGGAATCTAGGCTTAGGGTTTTAGAGCAGCGCCGTCAGGTGGCGCGCGCAACTCAATGAGTTGCGCTCGGTGCAGTTTGCCTTATACAAAAACGCATTTTTAAAACTTCCATAACTTTTGATTGTGAAGTTGGATTAAGGCGTGTGAGATATCATTGGAAAGAACTGAATGTCTACTTTCTACTGTTGTTTGAATTAGGTTAAAATATGTTATGGATCAAAAGATATGGATGTTGGAGTGCAAGGGTGTCCGTTTTAGGGCCTGGTTTAGTGTTTTGATCATAACTTCTTTGTTTTAACTCAGAATTGGGATTATAATATACCGTTGGAAATATCTTTGAAAGGGCTATCAATCTGTATTAGCCTTGCATATAAATTTGATGGTTGGTTTACCTTATTGGCTCGACTTTTAACAATGTAAGATCCATTGGATCCAATCATTGCATTTGACGCATTTGGGTCCGTTATTAATCAAGTTTAAACATGTGTGAGCACATTTCAGGCCTAATTAGTAATCGAAAAAGGCTTTAAGATAACTTATTCTCAAATATGGGTTTTAACTTACTTCATAATGCATTTCATAGTCCATAAACACTTCAACTTTGATCTAGTATGAAGAACGGATTTTTGTAACATCCTCACACTTCCTGTCGGGACAAGAGGCCAAAGGTAGGTGTCTACAATTAGCCCCCACTTTGACTGAGTCTAGAATAGATGGTTATCAAAGTATCCACGGAAATAAATCTGAGACTCATTATGCGAAGTTCCATAAAAATAAGGAATCTTTCAGTAGTATTTGAGAATGTCGAAACTATCCTCGATTCACTAAATGTTTAAGACAAGTAGCTGCTAAGGCTTGAAAACGCATTTTTTTAGACTTAGTGCGCTAAAGAATCTAGATTGATCCCTTGCAAATGTAGAACGCTTTTATAAGTAAAGGCTGTCCTAAGTGATGTCATGTCATGAGAAGATATCGGTTTTTAAAAGAGTAAAGAGGATGATATCCTCTCAATTATGGCATCGTTGATCTAAAGTCCCTTGATATGTCATTGAAACTTTAGTCCATGATTTTAACAAGTTAAAACATGATAAAAGAAAAGGTGTTTTGGCATTCGTAGCCTAACACATGAATAGAGGATTTGACACTCGGTTGCCAAAACGCAGTATTCGAGGTCCACAAGAAAGAAATACATGTCTTAGGACTGGAGGCATATATCCAAATCCAGTGAGAGAGAAGAAAATTGGCAACACTCTCAGCAGTTTTTCCCTCAAGATGAAAACACGCGTCTCAAGACTAGGGGCACGTGTCTAAATAGGTTCGACTTCGGCATGTCGCTCTTTATACAGGGGGTGGACGGACACCCTAACTGTCCGGTAAGCCAGTAAGCTCACTAACTACCGTATTTTCTTCCAATCGTGAAGTGTCTGTTCTCGATTAGTCGGCGCGCCAATCGACTCGTTTGAGCTAACGCCTACAGAAAGAAAGAAAACTCTACCGTTTTCATTACGGGAGGTAGATAACTTTGTTGGGAAGAGGTGAAATTTTACGCAACACCTACGCCATACAATTTTACGCTGTATGATAACGCCATCCTTTTTGTTGTGGAGACCAAAAAGAAAGAAAAGAATGTGACATTTCTAAAGTCAGTATAGTAAAATGACAAACCTATCTATGGGAGCTTTTACGTAAAGCACCATTATAGAACGTTTTAAGACACGTTCACAAAAAACATCCAAAATGTATGCTTAGGGCAAGCACAAAGCATGGTGTGCATGCAGTATGATGCAAAAAACTATCAAAGAAGAAAATAAAATACAAAATGCAAAGAAAAATTAAAAGATTTCGATAATTCGCGCGTCATTACGTTTACGTTCAAAACCGTTAGAAAAAATTCAAAACGGATCGAAATCTGAGTACCGGTCTTTTAAGGGACCAGTATCCACGTGCAACTCAGTGGGTCATGCTCGCCCGGCGCGCACAAGAAACTAGGTTGCGCTGGGATGCCACGCGCAACTTGATGAATTGTGCGCGACATTTGAATCGGTAAAAGAGGTGGAGAAACGTGATCTACAGCTCACTCTCTTCTTCTCCTCTTTCACTATTTTCGATCTCTTTCCCTTTTTTATTGTTATTTGAAGGAAATTAAATCTTGCTTATTTTATTGTACCAGACTTTGAATTTGGTTAGAAAAATGGAGAAAGCCATTTGAAGGACCCTAACTTTTAGAAGTTAGGGGCTTTCAATTCGACTTGTTTTCACGAATTTGTTTGTTGTATGTTTTTCTGATATGTTTAAGCAATATATTACAACAAATTTCATGTGAAGTGGTAAAATATTGATCCTGTATGAGCATATACAAGCATATATGTTTTTTTTTTGTTCATTTAATTTTGAATTTAAGCTTGAACTTTATTTCTCTTTGTTATTTTTTTTTTGCGCACATAGACTATACTCGTTAATTTTAATGTAAATTAAAGTATTTAGAACAACAATTATTCATTAAAATTATGAATGAAATTTTGAACTTTGATAATAGCATGAAATTGTTCTTGCGACTCATGTTTATTTTTTCATGCGTAAGTTGCAAAATTGGTTTTATCAATGATAAAAATAATTGATGGTTATTATTATTCACTTATAAAACTGTGATTTCAAGATTTGCACAAAACTAGTTAGTTTAGGAAATTCTTGAAGAAATTATCGAACTGGTGTAGTTTGGCTATATTTCGGGTTTGCAAGCCCCCATTTATATTTTCGAATGTTGTAGCCCCCAATGTTGGGTGATTTTGATGATTTGTTTGTTTTTACTAATTAGACTCTTTCATGTTGCTTGAAATTGGTCTAGAAATCCCGTGTTTCGTTTTATTATGATAACAACTAGGATCTTGGAAACAATCAAACTAGTGTGTTTAAATTATTTTCGACCATTCATAGTTTTAACAAATGAAATTTGTCAAGTCTATATTGGTCGTTCGTCGGAACAAGTAAGAGGAAAAATGAAATGTTGTTCAATTTTTTCCTCTATTCTCGCTATTTTCAAATTCTTCCTTTTGAGTTCAAATTTTGTTACTGATTTGAAGGTCGAGAAAGTAGATGTCATCCTCCTTGTGTGCAACAATGGAGAAAAATAAAGACCTTTTAATTTAGATTTTAGGAGTCTCTTATTCTAACTCATGAAATTGTTTGTCTTATGTTAATGAAGTGTTTTGATACAAATTTCATGATGAATGATTGAATACTAAACTTTCGTATGGGCAAGTATGTTGTATGCATTTGAATTCTTTTTTGAAACTCATGATTTTGTTTCTTTTGCTCTATACAAGTCGTACTCTCTAATATTTAGAGTAAATTGAAGTATTGAAACAACAATTATGCACTAAGATTAATTTTGAAGTTGAACTTTAAAATGGCTCGAATATGTAGCTTGTTCTATGGCCAAGTTAAATTGCAAACTTAGTTTTCAAAGGAACAAAATGGTTATTGAATCATTTTGATGCATTTGAAAATTTTAATGCTCAAGATCTACGTAAACCATTTGTAGTTTAGGCGATTCTTGAAAGTAGCTCGAATGGTAGAACAACTCATTTTTATATTAAAGCCCCCATGTGTCGAGTTATGCGCATTCTTGCAATTTCTCAAGTCTTGGAGCCCCCAACTTGGGGTAATTCTAATGACTTGCTATTGTTTAGACCATTCATATAATCATGATATTGAGATGGACCTATGTATATATTCCATTTTTTTTTTTTTTGAGATTTTATAGACAATGACATGGCTTTCGCATTTTAGTTAAAGTCATGTTCAAGAAAGCAAGTTAGTTCTTTGCTTGTTTACTAACCAAAAACAATTGTGTTTTAAGGTTTAGTAATCTTTACCTAATGTCAAAACATTTGTAGAGATCATTACGGTAATATTATTCTTCAAAGTTGATTTAAAACATCAAATGGTTTCATTGTTCATATCAATCTTTGATTTTGGTATGTAGGTGGTTCGTTTACCATCGCTAAGCCCATATTCGCATGATAACTAGGCGAGAACAAGTTCGAGTCAAGAAGAAGTCAAATCTTAGTTCATTACTTTTGAAAATATTTATGTATATACATGTATTATCCAAACGGTTATTGAGAATCTGAAAATTTATTTATTCGAGAAAATGAGATAAAAATTCAGAAAGGAAATTTTGAAGACTAATTTTTTTAGAGAGTAAGAAACATGTTATTTCGAACTAGAATTCAAAATTTGGAGAGGGTCAAATAAATATAATAAAATTTTGTTTTGAAAATAAAATGAAGCAACTTTTTCTAGTACGCAAAATACATAATCATGTTATTTTCGAAACTGGACCCAAAATGGAAAGAAAAGTCTAGCTCGTAATTAAGTGTGACTTTTCCGTCTATGATTGATGAAGGTAAGTTGTAATTTGCAACTTATTTCAACAAAGCTATGAAAATGTGAGCAAAATTTTGTATATCTAATTTTGCTTATTTTTTTCCTTTTTAGTGTTTGTCATCATTGTCATATTTTGCTAATTGAAATTGAAGTTCTTCCAATTAAATAAGAACCATAGTTTGAGAATGAATATTATCAAACTTAGGTTTGGTGGAGTGTTAGAATAGTTTATAAAATCATTCGAATCACTCTCCAAAATATGGTCTCATTTCAAAACGAAAGTTAAGGTGCGACCTATAGTTTCATAGCCCCTAAGTGCAATCTTAGGTGGCTTTTGGAATTCATGTATACATATTCTAGATGATGTTTCTCATGTTTATTTAGAGTCCCAAGATTTGTATTTCCAATTTTTGGGATTTTGCAAATGTTTATTATGAATTGTTTGATCAAGTAGGAAGTAATGTTCTTCCATTTGTCATTTAAAGTTATTATGATGGTTCGTAATAATCTTTGCATGACATTGATTTTGTAACATAATTAGCGTGTTCAAATCTGCAAATAGAGGGAAGTAGGGATGTCCTGGATTTTTTGAGCCTCCATGGAGTAAAAATTTGTTACTATTTTTGAAATTTTAGATTGCCAATGGGAGGGATCATCCCGACTTACCCCCCTAAAAAAGAAATGAACAAAATAGATGTATTTGCATAAAAAAGGAAGGGGAATCCAACTTTCTCATAGAAGAATGAAGAAAAGTTTTAGACATGTTTTCGAAAACCAAGGATTATCGACTTAATAGTTGAATCATCGTGATGACTTGGCAGTGAGGTATACGTGTAATAGCGATAACGATCATTTTTTCATGTAGCGATCATGTTCAATCAACGCTCCTCGTTTAGAGAGGATGAGGATATCCCACGCATGCGGACATATTAGTTGCTCATGATAAGTGAGAAGATCAATTCTCAAGAGTTGTAAAAGATATCTAAAGTTGACGTCGAGGCTGTCGATATATCAAATCAATTTATTATGTTAACTCGTTTTCTTTCTAGGTAATGTATATAGAACTTGAATCACCTTGGTAATAAATAGCCCTATTATTAAAAGAAAATAAGATGATTGTTTTTTAAAGTGATAGTCATCTCATTTTTCTTGGCAAAGGATATGGAAAACATCGAATTTAGTTTGATTCGATTGCTTCACTAACATGATGTAATCAAGCCGATGGCTGTCAAATCATCAAAATTATTTGATTTTTTTTTATATGATTCAGTAATCATTACTCAACACTTTGTGCATTTTATGTATGGGCATAACTACTCAATAGTAGGTCCATATATGCAAAGGCCTAAGGTGGGCCATATTTTCGTAAAATGATGATTTTCATGGTACATGGTTATGGTCTACCTCAAGGAGGGCCTTTCTAGGGTTGTAACGTGGCTAGGCTCAAGGTTATGAAAAATGGACAGGCTCAAGTATACTCCCGTAATCCCTTATTTTCGGTGCTTCTCAAATTAAAACCTTTCTACTTTGGTTGACAACTCCTACATTAGGTGCCTTTTCCTTGTCTTCCCTCTCTTTCTCTTTTTTCATTTCCCCTTTTTGACAAGCTTGGTTTTGGGTTTAGAACAATTTTGCATTCAATCTTTCCTTTTTTAGGTTTAGACTAACTTTGTGTTCCCCTCTTATGTTTCATTCCCCCAATTTTTCCATTTGTATCTCTTTACACCATTCCCATTCCAAGGTTTGGAATAATGTAGGTTGAATAAGTAAGGCTCAATTGACGAAGCTCAAAAGGGCTAACAAAAGATGGATTGTTCTATGGTTATTAACATGGGATTATCTACGTGGAGTTTCAAGTTGCCTCCTGTGTTGGTGTAGTCATCATATCTCTTTTTAGTGGGCAAACAGATGGGCCTCTTTTCATCCAATACATCTTGTAAGTCAAAGCTCATCGAGATTCTTAAAGTGTTGAGTATGTATGCCTTTTTTAATATTGTCTATTTGCACGTATATGTTTTATTTAATTTGAGCTAATAACAACAAAGAGATTGAAAAGAGAACAATATAGACGTACATGAAAATATAATTTTTATTTATTAATTAATGAGAGTACATAATAAGTAGATTCGACAACATGAATCTCTTAGTCCATCATAAAGAAAACAAAAGAAAAAGACAAAACAAGACCTAGGGTGCTACATCTTGAATTGTTGACAACTTCTTGAGATTGCGTCTTCGAGCTTTGTCCGTTTCCAACATAGGAGAAATCCTCTCTAAAAATCTAGTCCATCTATATGATTCATGGTTTCATTTATCAAGTCCCTTTCAATTAATGTTCCCACTGTATAGACTGTCTAAAATGTGTCCAAACCAAGGTATTGTAAATGGAACATGTATGATGGAGACATATTGTCTATGAACTTTGAAACAAGTTCATGATCCGGAGGTCATTGTGAAAGAAGAGCAACCTTTGATCGCCACCTGGAAAAGAAGTCAATAAAGCCTTCTTCTTCCTCTTGTTTTAAGCAATTCAAGATCGCGCAAGGTAGTTGTGAGCTCGATGTTGCCTCCATATTGGGCTAAAAACACTTTTACAACGTCACTCCAAGTGGAATTTTGTTTTGTATCGAGGTTATAAAACCATGATCTAGCAGTTGGATCCAATGAAAGAGGAAAAGTACATGCATATAAGCTATGCTCAACCCCTTTCAATGCCATAATTCCAATAAAGCTCATTAAGTGAGTCCTAGGATTGTCTGTAACCTTAAAGGTTGGTAAATCCGTAGTCAAAAACTTTTCTGGGAGAGTCATGCCACTAGGTTGTGGTGCAAGCTCGTAATTGAAGTACTTATTCCCAGAGGTAGCTCGAAGGACAAGTTTCTCCAAGGCCTCTACTCTTTCGGCTCTTGCTTTTTCTTGCAGAATGTTTTCTTTTTCTTTTTCTTCTTTTATTGTAGCCTATTTTTGCTTTTTTATGAGCCTTCATTGGGGCTTCTTCTTCTCATAGGGCCTTTAAGTTTTGGAGTTCCTTTCTATGTTTCTCCAATGCTGCTTTGTCACCCATGATTGGACTGGTATGCGATTGTGGAAGACGATCTACTAATGTGTATCACGAGAAGCAGAGATCACTTAAACCTTTTTTTGACAAGCATTCAAACAACGATAAAAAGTCAAAATGATTGTTTTTTTTTCTAATCCTTGTAATACGAATTCACTTTAAGCAAGTTTGTTGATGAAGAATGTCAAAAAATTCATGAACAATCATTAATGGAATTTCATTATTTGTGTTGACTTCAACAAGGTAATCATCTAAGGATTTTACTTAAAGTGAATTATTTTCGAAATAAGGGAGAAGAGAAAGAAAGGGAAAGTTGGATTGACATGCTCATCAAATTTTTAGAAATACTAAGGAGCCTTGCGCGCACGTAGCGCATGTTCTAGTGTGAATTTTAACTGTGTCATTCTTTCTTTGAGATGTGGCAATGTGGGGGTCTTTATTTATTTATTTTTTTTCAAGAAGGTAATGAGTTTGAAAAGAAATGTATATTAGGTAACTTTAATAAAAATTGACAATAATGTTTTTGGTAAGGTAAAAAATGAAGTGTATGGCTTTTGTATTTGGACCAAAGCTAGGAAAGATCATTTCTTATGGGTTATTCATGAATTAGGCCTAATTTAGTAACATGTTTATTTTAATAGATTTACTATTTATTTTTATTACTTTTTTATTTGATAGAGATAATTTTAAATGTTGTCAAAAAAATAGAACTTTCGATGTAGTATAATTTGCAAGTACTACTCTTGTATAGGATATCCATATAAAATCTAAAAATAATACCTTTAAATAGAACTTTAAGATTTAAATTTGTCCTCATACAGTCATACTACATTCCTTTAAGTGGTCTTTCTTAAGTTGTCTTATCTTTTTTTTATGTTAAGTGACCTTTATTAAGTGGTCTATCTCAATAATCTTTCGTAAGTAGCCTCTCTCTCTCTAGTCTATTAATAGGTCATTTCTTAAGTTAAAATTTTCCTGATTTTCTTAAGTTGTTTTTCCTTAGTTCTCTCTCTCTCTCTCTCTCTCTCTCTCTCTCTCTCTCTCTTTCTCTCTCTCTTAAGTTCTAAATTTAAGTGTTTAGAACAACAATTATTCATTAAAATTATAAATGAAGTTTTGAACTTTGATAATAGCATGAAATTGTTCTTACGACATATGTTTATTTTTTCATGCGTAAGTTGCAAAATTGGTTTGATCAATGATAAAAATAACCGATGGTTATTATTATTTACTTATAAAACTGTGATTTCAAGATTTGCACAAAACTAGTTAGTTTAGGAAATTCTTGAAGAAATTATCGAACTTGTGTAGTTTGGCTATATTTCGGGCTTGCAATCCCCCATTTATATTTTCAAATGTTGTAGCCCCCAATGTTGGATGATTTTGATGATTTGTTTGTTTTTACTAATTAGACCCTTCATGTTGCTTGAAATGGGTCTAGAAATCCCGTGTTTCGTTTTATTATGATAACAACTAGGATCTTGGAAACAATTAAACTAGTGTGTTTAAATTGTTTTCGACCATTCATAGTTTTAACAAATGAAATTTGTCAAATCTAGTAATATTGGTCGTTCGTCGGAACAAGAAAGAGGAAAAATGAAATGTTGTTCAATTTTTTCTTCTATTCTCGCTATTTTCAAATTCTTCCTTTTGAGTTCAAATTTTGTTACTGATTTGAAGGTCGAGAAAGTAGATGTCATCCTCCTTGTGTGCAACAATGGAGAAAAATGAAGACCTTTTAATTTAGATTTTAGGAGTCTCTTATTCTAACTCGTGAAATTGTTTGTCTTATGTTAATGAAGTGTTTTGATACAAATTTCATGATGAATGATTGACTACTAAACTTTCGTATGGGAAAGTATGTTGTATGCATTTGAATTCTTTTTTGAAACTCAGGCTACTGATGTTTGTAGGTCAAGCAGTTTCTCAACATTTTAAGCCTGGTAATATTTTTGAGTGTGTGTTTGTTTTGAAGAATTTCAATCTGATTGGTGATCATGTTTTTAGTGACAGGTAATGAGGATGATAATGGGCTTAGGTTACTTGCATTATGCGAGTTCACATATGACCAACTTAAAAATGCCACATTAGGGATTGTAGTTAAGAACATTGTGTCTGAGCATGGTGAATGGTCTTGCGTGCCATTTTCAGGCTTAATGGTGAAAAAGCCTCAAATGTGGTGTATAAAGGGAAACCAGAGAATTAAACTAGAATTGTCGTTCTGTTGTCACTACTATTTGCTGGTGCTGCTGTCTGCTGTTACCGCCAACTATTATTGTTGCTATTTGCTACTTTGCGGGCTATTACCGGTGTTTGCTGTTATCTACTGTTATTACTGCTGTCTACTTCTTATTACGTTGACTTATTTTTCCTTTTCTGTTTTAGAATTTGGTGGTCTGATGTAGAGACCGAAGTTGACTTTCTTTTTGTTTTGATCATTAGATTGTTTAGCCAAACAAACAAATTGTTGTTTATGGATTTTTTTATGAAATTATATCAGTTCAAATTATTGTCTACCGTATATGTTAATTTCATATTCGTGGTTGTGCATGTTAATATTATTTTTATATTTCAAAAAAATACTGGTAATAAATAAATAAATAAATAAATAAATAAATAAATAATAATAATAATAATAATAATAATAATAAATGTTACTTATTAATATATAATAAAGTGTTAGTATATGTCAATGTATGATTGAAAATGGTACCTAATAATCAAAAAGGTGATACATTAGTTCCACAAAAGTGATACACAATGTCAGATAAAGTGTTACTAAATCATTGAAAAATGTTACCAAAAATAAGTAAGTGTTACATAAGAAATATTAGGTAACACTTTAAAAATGATACTAGTAATGTAAAAAAGTGTTACATAAGAGAATTTATAGTAACACTTTTAAAAGTGTTACCATATGCTACCCGAAGTGCTACATAAGACTTTAGGTAACATGGGCGGATGTATCACCCACTAAAGTGTTACCTATTGTCTATAATAACACTTTTACCACTTTATATAACACTTTTTGGGTATTACTTAAGGTTAATAATGTACTAGTGTCCATATAGTCACATAAGCACATAAAAGAAATCGTCGAAGCATACAATGTCTTTCTAAGGTCAAGGCTTGGGTGTCCAAAGGTAACATATCTTAAGAAACGATGCACGAATCAATCACTCAATGTGTTGACCCATGACATAGTTCTCCCAACATTTTGGTGGCGATATGGGTGGGATGATTGTTATTGATTTCAGGATAGAAGCCTAGTGTTGGCAACCCCTAGTCAACGAGCCAATCCCCAATGGTCAAAGTGTGCTATGATTATGCATGATACAACGTCGCTTGTTTGGCTTTTACTTTTGTGAAAAAGGAAGATATTATGCATTCAAGTCTCGCTCTCTAACTAGAGATTATCGAAGTTAGCCATAGTTACAACCCCTTAGAGTCGCCACAGTAAGGAGGGGATTCCCATCGTAGGGGATCCTTTTCCTTATATGCACATGGCCCTTTAAAAGCCTAGGACTTTACACTTTTTAGGGTATATTAGGATTTGAATTCCTGACTATTTGGGGGACCTTGAATTATAGTTGATCCTATCATTACGCTTTTTTGTAAGAAAAAAGTAAGGAGTCGCCAATGAGTTTTAGGAAAACTCATAAACCTCGTTCATGCATTTCTCCCAAGTAGAGTTCAAGGGATATTTAGCATGAATCATAAGTTTACCCCATTCCCAAATTAGTCTACGTGTACCAGAAATGAGTTCGGGAGTGAGGATACTAAAATAATGTTCCCTTTAGGGGGAATCGCTACTCTAGCCCTAGAGCGGCCTCTATTGAGAAAATCCATGTTTTTATCCTATATAAACGAAATATTTATAGAGGGGTACGCGCGTCATTTCGTATAATAAAGTATGGGCAGAATTGGAAAGGAGTTATAAAGAGTCTTGAACTCAGCAAACAACCGTTTGAGTTGAATTTTGACGACGTTACGTTTAAAAAGTAACAGTTTTCTCTCTCCACTTCGTCGTCTGCTATTGGGGATTTTTGTAACCCTAATTGTTGTAACCCTAATTGTACGATATTGGCTTCCCCATTGGTTAATTGGTGGTCTGAGAAGGTTACCTGGTAAAATTGCTTTGGTAATAGGAATAAACTGTAAAATGCCAGTCAGCTTTTTCGCGCGTGTAGTAGAAGAATTTTGAAGATTCAGCTTCGATAATGGGGGTGCAGAATGACGTCTCGCTTAATCAATTATAAACAAGAGGTAATTGTAATTCTAAGTTATATTGTTGTGATTTGCAGTTTTATTCCTTATTTGATTTCAGCAGACCATTGCATCGGTTACTGCAATTTAATTTCTTATTTGATTCCCTTTAATCACTGCATCGGTTTATTGTACTACTCCATTTTAGTTATAATATCCCTGTTTAATCCTGTTGGTAATAGTTGATGTGTTATCAACTGTAATTGAATTTGAAATACATCTGATACAGTGGTTGGCAGAGTATTGAATTTTCATTTTATCATGAACGTTTCACCTTACCTTGATTAATTCTATAATTGCTTTGGTGTGTCATTATTAGTAAAGTTACATCTGTGGGAAATGCAAACTTCGGATAGGAGAAGAAATCTGAAAAGGAAGTCAAGGGTATGCGTAGGTGATCGGGTACATAAGGTAATAGTAGAATTTGATGTTAATTGTAGAATTTGTTTGTTAGTTTTATTTGCTAAAATAGAATTTGATGGTATTTTTGCCTTATAGGATGGATTAATGCCATGGAATCTGCATGTAAACATGTATAACGTTATATATATGTAATTTATAATGAGTTTAAATGTTTAAACACCAAAGTAATTGACACATAATAATATCTGAAAATATTATATATATATATATATATATATATATATATATATATAATTATATATATATATATATATATATATATATATATATATATATATATATATGGATTGGTTTTGTTTATTGTAGGATGACTCTGTGTCTCCTAGGGGCAAGGTTAAAGAAAAGGGTGAAGTACTTAGGGTAATGGAAGAAGCCAGATCCCGGGTGAGCAATTGTATTGTTTGATAGTCTTTCCCTAACCTTGTCCTCCATATTTAGACACTTGAATATATGTGAATAATTTGTGTGTTAATTGATATGCTATTATGTCTTTTGTTTTTGGGACAGCGACCTAATAATGTTTGCCGAATTGAGACTTTTGGAAGGATGTGCCAGACATTTGATGATCGTAGAACACGTTGGGTGTACGAAATGGGATTCGGGGGGCTTCTGCACTTAGTAGCAGACATGCATCTTCCTAGGCAGCTTGCATATTGGCTAATGACACGTATAGATCCTTTTAATTATACTCTTAGGTCTGCTAATGGAAGATTGTTTTCCTTGTCTAAAAATCAAGTTCACTGGATTCTTGGTATACCAAATAGTGGTATGGTTGTCCCTACCTATAAGTCACTGAATGAAGAAATTCTAGGGTAGGTTAATAAGATTTTGTCAAATTATGGAAAATCCTGAAATACTAAGTCTAAGAAGACCGGTCGAAAATACACTAGTGAGGGAATTCCAGTGAATTCCAAAGTGATGGAAAGAGTTGAGGGTCTTTGGGAGGAACATGAATCTATTAAGTTTAAGACCTTATTCCTCCTACTATCACTTGAGATGCTGCTCTGTCCCACATAGTCATCCCGATTGGCGGCTGATCTTGTTCCTTCACTAATTTGTGCCTCTAATGCCGTTGATTTTGACTGGTGTAGTCTTGTTCTTAAAAAGCTTATGGATAATGTTCGTACTTTTGGTAGGCGCTTCTATTCAAGTGGTTTTACTAATGGATGTGGGGGCTGTCTTATATTTGTTGTGGTAAAAGTTTATTTGTAGTACTTTTATATACAGTTTGGGTTGTGTTTATGGTTTTTTAATAAAAAATTTCCATTTTGAGTAGGTTATGTATTTGGACCGGCTAGATAGGAAACCCGTGGATTGGGGAGTTTTTCCTAGGGTAGAGGTTTGGAACATGGTGGAGATTCGAAAGGCTATCAAGGAAGACCGGTTTCCAGATGGCGGCGATTTTGGTCTCCTTAGTGTATGTCTTGATACCCTTGATTGTATTTAATCGTTTTTGTGTTTTTTTATTGTGAGTTATGATTGCGTACTACTGTTTGCAGACATTGGATGTTGCTTATGGTGAATGCCATCCTCGGTTGGCTAGGGATATAGATGGACCCATCGACTGTGTTTGTGCGAAGGTATTAGTTAATATTTTTGCTGAATTGTTGGTGTTGTCCTTTCGATGCGATAACAGATCCTTTCCTTTGTATTTTGCAGAGGTCAAGACATGGTTCAGTCTTTCATTATTCCACAAAGCCGACATCGAGGCAATATCCCACCATTAATAACCTACGTCAGTACCGTCATAAGGACCCAATAGAGGCAGCTGTTGATGACCAAAAGGGTGCTTTAATGTTGGTCCATGTTGTTTAGCTTCATGGTTTCCACTGTTGTTTGAATGTTGTTGAAATGGAAGATTTATGGTTTAAAGTCGAACAGATAAAGAGGTATATCTATGGAGCTATTGTGGAATTAGTTTGATTGTTTGTTGTTTGCTTACTGGTGTTCTTGTTTTAACGTTCTCCCTAATTATGACTATTACTAGGTGGTTCTCTGATGATGCTTTGCAAGTTGTGAGGAAGATTTTCTCTTTTGTAAGAAATGATGACTAATGGGTTTAGCTTATTTTACATTATTTTCTAATTTGTGTAACTGACCGTGTGTATTGTTCAGTTGTTCAGGTCTATTTCCGAGGATAGAGTATGCATGAGAGGGCAGCAGCTTTCTAACAATATATCCTTCTCGGTATCCTATTCTTTGAGCTTTTTCCTATGTTGTGTCGTATATGGCTGTTAACATTATAATTATTTGGACTTACTAATGTTTGTATTGCTAACATAGGCGACTGTTGTTTCATTTGTGGGAGCCCTTCATACTGATGCGACATGTGTACGTGTTGTTGATGCCTTCCTTAACAATAACAGATGCTTCCTTCTTGTTTTGGTGTATGAGATAAGTTATGTTGTTGTGTGTTCTTCACCCTGGTTTGAATCCGCTCTGCTGTTTTATATTTAAGAATATCTATGTTCGTTAACAGATTTATGATTTAGACATGAAGAGCTCTAGTGCCCCTGTTACGCGTGTTTGTTTCATTTTTAAATGTGCCTCTTCCTCTAGTGAGTTGAACGTAGTTATTTCAAATTCGCTGTCTAATTTGTTCACTGTGTATAATAAACGAGTAAGTGACTGCATTGTTATCGTGTTGAGATTGAGACTTGGTTAAAAATGGCATTTGCTTATTCTTTTACCTTTATGTCCAGGTTGTGAATTTGGATGCACTGTTGAGTGAAATTGACGACCTCACACAAACATTTTCATCCAGAAATGTTGTTATTGTTTGTAATTGCGACCAACTGTGACTTCTAATTTGTTACAATATGTGTAATTTAGCCAATAGGGTAGGATTAACGGGATTTGTGTTTAATTTTTATTGTGTATTTTAGGTATTTGTATCCAAATAAATCTTTATGATTTGTAATGTTCGATGCGCCGTAGCCTCCATGAGGAGCATGATTAATGTGTACTGGGGCTCCATGAGCATGATTAATGTGTATTGGGCCTCCATGATCTTTATGTGTAAGATAATTTGTCTTGTAAGTAGGGCTATGTATATATTTGGGTTGTATAGTTAGTCCAAAAAAAGTTGGGCTGTATAGTTAGTCAAAAAAAAGTTGGGTTGTATAGTTAGTCAAAAAAAAGTTGGGCTGCATAGTTAGTCCCAAAGTTAGGCTATATCTAGATTATAAATTTTTTGGACATACATTCAAAAGTAGTTGGACTACAGGTTTGGGTTAAGTGAAGTCAAAAACTAGTAGTTGGTTTGTGTTACGCTTGGGCTACATGTTTGGAGTATCCACCAATAATTGGCCTAATTTATAATTTATGGGCCAATGCAATTATTTAGGGACTTATGTAACATTAAGCACAATGCAATTTTTTACGCTAAAGGACATTGTATATAATTACCATAAAATGACTTAACCATAAAATGACTTAAGAACAAGGACATTTAAATTAATAGTTATAGTGCTATTACCATAGATAAATTATAACTTAACATTCTAAATCTGATCTTGGAATGCCCATTTGTACTGTCGGCCACCGTAAGCAACCAAATTTACAGCTATGTCGGTTGCGAAAATCAGCATTGCATATCCTCCTTCTGCAGTACCATATGACCGTCCGCTGACCCTATATGGAAATAATTCTTTGGAAATGACCCTTGCCATCTCAATGGAAACTCTAGTTTCAATTAGTAGGATGAAATCAAGCATATTCAACTCGATAGCTGATTTGATTTCTAGGATGAACGTTTCCCTCCCCATATCTCGGCAGTTCCAGACCATGAACTTCCGCTTCTTGCCTATCGGAAATGCATTTTCTTTCACCAACGACTTCACCGTGGTTAATCTGCCGTCTAATATGTTCGATGTGTTGGTGGTGCACGTAATTAGCATGGTATTAGCACCTAAAGTCGCTTCAATGTTGAATAATTTGAAGTCGTTTCGATAACTACGGAGCTGCAGCAAATGTTCTCCACTTGACAAAGCACACTCTTCCTTGACGAATGGTATGTGCGCACAAGGATCCACCAATTGCTTCACACACTTTGGGAATACATGCTCCGACCCATACCCTTTGCAACCAACACCAGTCGAGAGCAACCATTTCACAAACACTTTAAATACTTTAGGCTGTAGGGCGAGGTCAGACAGGTCCGGTAACGCTGCCGGTGTAGCGTAATTGTTTAGAGTGATTACAAGAAAATCACCTTTGAATGATGAACCGTTTGCATAGCACCTCGCAGCTGTTTCCGGGTCTACCAACCGAAGTTGAAGTTCACCCTCAGTTGACAGTTTGGGGCTGGTTATCATTGCCAGCACACATCTTTTCATTGGGTTCTTATTGAATTTGGTTGTGCTATGGGATGGTGCTAATTGGAGTTTGGTTGTTTTCATCATTGTGGAGGTAATTTTTGTAGGCTTTTTAGATTTAGAAACCTTTATTTGGGAGACATGAATTTTGAGCTCGTTCTTCACCATTTTGTTAAAATAATATATGTTTGAGTAGTGCCATTCATGGAATTTATATTGTTGTCAAAATTTCGCGCCACATAAATTAATTGGCGGACTGGGTTTTAAAAATTGGCGGTGTAATGGATACTGAATCCCCGCCCCTCTTAATTCTTTTCCCTCCTGAAAATTTTGTAAAACATTCCACCCAATAATGGGGCCCCACAAAAAACAAAAAAAAATGTAACAAATTGACCTTAAAGGCACCCAATTTGATAATTGGCCCCCACATCCCCAACACTAACTTTATAATATTTAAGAAATTGAGCATCTATAAAATCAAACAAAAGTACATAATTCTTGTAATTTTTTAAAGTAAACATAACTACTAAAACCTCCACATAACTGCAACATCAATTAAGCAAATGATATGTGTAGTTTCTAAAACCAAACATTAATATTAATAAGTTGACATCATTCAAATTAAACATAAGTACAATAACAATCTTAAACTATAATTTTTAATAAACTATTAAATGGACAAGGATTGCAATTATCTTATCTCACTTAACTTAAGACAAATACAAATCTAATTCAGCCTCTCTAATCGTCCACAGTATACTCAGTTGTGTATGGCAGCCCCTCTTGTAAGGTCTCCCCTACCTGTGAAGAGCAAATCACAATTTCAGTAACTTGATGTGTATCAAATTGAATTAGAACACTTATAATTTTTACTAAAATATTAGATATTTACTTACCAGGATTTCAGCTCCTAGACAGTACCCGGTCAAAGTCGAAGCTCGTCGAGTGAAGTAAGGTTTGACTTTCTTTTTCCAAAAGAGAGCAACACCACCAACGCCCATATTCCATGTGCATAATACATTGTACTTATCACCCATTGCTTTCTGGACCTCAACCAGGTGTGTCGACTATGCGCGCGCCTCTGTAACTAGCACTACTGTTGGAGAGAAGCGTTCATATAACTTTTTGAAATTGGTTTTGTAAGATGGTCGATGTATGTCCCTAGCATTCCGGCACATCACCACGGAACCTGTACGAATCGTCACCCACATACCACCCGTTTTACCGGCTTCACAAGATATCGATATCCTATAATACCTTTGACCTCTGTTTTGGGTACAACATGCGTACACTTTCAATCTAACCATCAACATGGGCTCCTGTATTTTCAGAACATGTATTGCATTGGTTGTGGCTCCGAAAAATATTTGTCTCTCTTGCGTTTTGTGGAATAGATACGGATGTTATCCAAATTGATTTTTTGTTTAAGATCAAATATCGGAGTTAACAACTTCGGAACCACCTCCCATTCTTCAATCTTCTCATGAGTTAAATACCACCGTACAAAGACACTTACCCCACTGTGATATCCATCTAAGTCGGATATGAATGGTATGTATGCCAGCGAGGGTTTATCATCACCCGAATCCATCACCGACCCGCTACACCCTGCTCTTGTTGTTGTCAAAGCACGGCCTAATAATTCTTCTCTTACACTTTCAGCGCCTAGTGGTGTTTTATTGACCAATTGAAAGCTGTTCTCATAATATCGAGCTTCATTAAATACAAGCTCTGGATGGTCCTCTTTTTCGTACTTGCGAAATTATAGCGTTGGCTCGGTTGGGTGGATGAGTACAGGTAATTCTTGAGGGTTTCCTATGACTAATTTCACCACTTTTGAAAGAATTTCTTTTAGATTCATCTCAAGTTCAGAGTATGAATGGTTTCCAAATTAATGGTGTTGTTCGAATGTTCACAAATGGTACTCAAGTAGTTGTACTGAATATGACGTTTAAATATGGCCGTTGTTGAAGTTACCGTTGGTGGAGAATTGTAAATTTGAAATTACTAAACAATTTTTACAGCTTTTATTACCCATGTACTAAAAGTTATTTTTAATTTTTTAAATTGACAACAAAAACTACTAAAAGACTATGTTAGCAAAAGGGTACCCCACCGCATGTATTTGCCACGTCCATGTTTCAGCAAGCAATATTCGCTAATGTGTGAATTAACATAGTACACGTGTAATATCATCTAATAACATTCTGAAGCTAGGGTTAACCAAGTCTGTATCCGAAGCTAGGTTTACAATGGTTGTTTTTGTAATAGAGATAAACATCTAAGGGTTACCCAAGCATGGATCCCAAGCTAGGGTTACAATCGTTTTTTAGTTGAGATAAAAGATCTAAGGGTTACAAGTGTTTACAACATCAACTCATAAAACATTACGACAATTATAGCTAATGAGTACTTAGGTGTTTTACAAATCTCGCATCATGTAATTGATTAAAAATCAACAACACATTCTCCGGTTATTTTGAAATGACATCCATCTGGGTCGAGTACTGGGGAGGAACACAACCGGATTGTCCTTTCCCACAACTCCTTGGTTTCATTGAATTTCTTTTCAACAAATAATCTTGTGCTCATATTGTTGTACCAAATTTTTTGTAAAGCAGGCCGAACCCTTATACCATTTGTCTTTATTGTTAATCCAAAATCCCTTTTCTCATTAGGGTTCATTTTCAAACTTTCATTAACTGCTACCGCGACCAAATCGTATTTTTCTGCCAGTGCTCGAAGACCACTTGAAAACACGTTCACAATAGATGTCCGCTCTAACATTGACTCACAGGTGTTATTGAAATGAAAGCGGCATATGCTTGGTACCGAGTCTATAACAACAACATGGTACCTATCATCACCCTTCACAAATTTTTCAACCCACTGAAGGGTCTCAATTAACTCGTAAGGTGATTCAACCTGTTTCACTAATATTCTCTTTAAAAGATTAAGATCTTCTGGTGGAATTGAACCGAATACGTGTGGTACCATTTCCATGATTCTACTCGCCGGGAAATGACCAACTGATGTGATGTACACAGCAAATGAGGAAATACCTCCCAAGGATTCATCTAGTTGAGCAGCTAACATTAGTTACAAGCAGATCTGTGTTTTACCGGTTCCCTCGTCTCCACATATCTCGGTGATGTGACCAGAACGAACACCCCCCTGCAGGATAGTGTCTATTGAATTGCATTTAGTATAAGAAACAATAACCATTTCACAACAATTGAATGAAATAATTCAGTGGATGTGTTATGCCATTTAGAGGACAGCTGCTTCTACATATATAGGGGCACATGTGCTCCAAAAGTCTCAACTTAAAAGACACGTCACGTCTGCATCTGCATAGACACGTCGCATCTGCTTTTTTATGCTTTAATTCATGTCCCGTTGCATTTGCTATTATATGCTTTTGAATGCTTTACTTCAGTTATTTGTATTAGATATTACGTACTTCTTCCTAGGGCGTAAATAAGTCTAATTGTTAACATGTACATTTCAATTGATATGTACATTGTTATTGAAATCTACATTTTAATTGGAAAACCAATAAAAATAGGCGATAAATTACCCATTATTAGTCGTACCCCTAATATCCATCAAACCTTAACAGTTCACCCAAAACCCTAAACCCGAATCAAACCATGAACCACAACCCTATCTACAACTATCAAACCTTAACAGTTCACCCAAAACCCTAAACCCAAATCAAACCATGAACCACAACCCTTCCTACAACCATCAAGCATTGGCCCTAATAACAAACGCTTAACCGTATTTCACATTAAAATCTTGTAGCCTTTGCGTTTATAGTATACACCAATATCCCTAACCAATAAACCAAGCGGATGTAATTGGTTTGACACATTGAATCGCAACACGATACAATTCATTGGAGAAATCTATTAGTTAAGGTCAGGTCGTATGCATTTCATTTTCTGGTCATAATCCATTAAATCAGTTCTGTTAATACGGATGATTAACTAGTTGTTTAGCTTTATGTTTCTTTATGGTACAATGATTGCTAAGTTTAAATGATATTTACTAATCTACATATAGCAAATGTAATTACCTCCTAATTCAAATTAACTATCTTGTTTTTTACTATCGATAACGAGTCAAAATTCGGGGACAGGTATTGACACTGTAATCTTAAGAACAACTTTATAGTTATTAACTTAACGACGACTATAAATAATGTTTTGCACATTTCCTATTAGATATTGAAAATTTGTTCAAATTAAGATTTTTTACACATTACATTAATACTAAAAATTAGTTGTAATGACACATTTTCGGATGTTTATAATTTTTTCAGCATTGGTTTCTGTAAAACTTTCGAAAACCCATTCGACACTAGATAATTGCAATTTTCATATGGTAATTGGATTTCTTAGTCCAACTATAAACACAAACTACATTAGTTGGATAGTAACTATTCTAAGTTCACACCTAACCCCCCTCCTTGTTTTATGGTTACTATACACGCCTTTCCCCCTACTGCTAGAAGTTGTACCAGAGGTCTAGTCTTTTCTACAACTCCTTTTTCAAGGAAAAGAAGTGGCAGGGGGGTAATGACCAGCAGGAGAGCACACGATTCCCAAAGTAGTACTTGTTATCTCTTATTTTGAGTTCTCTTCTAGTCAATTCTTTTATTTCACTGGTTGAAACAACTAATATTCAAGTGCACAAGATTGAATTTCAAAGTATTTGAATTTATTCATTAAAAATCCAATAGAAAGTACACATGTAACATAATTAATAATTAATAATTTTTAATCTGTATTTAAAACAAAATACCACTACACGTCACAGTTCACATTGAACTTCTTCTTCCCATGTCCAACCATGGCTGTCTATCGCGAATATCGTGATGGCACTCCTAAATTTTTATTTTACAAACCCCCACAAGCAATTCCAAATATTCGTCCAGAAATGAACACTAATGAATACTCATACTACTGGCAATCAAATGATAGAACAATTCCAGCTTCTAGGGAATCACTTTGGCAGATCCTCATGAATCCCGAACAGAGGTTTGAACCAGGGGTTTCCTTGCGAATGGCTCATAGCAATGGTCGTGGTGTCATGAGACCTGGCCATTTCCCTAGTGTTCTCGATTTCTTATCTCTATCTAAAGTGTTTGATGTGCTCCTGAACCACCACTGCCACACACCTAGTGAGGATCCTGAGGAACCAATCCTTCCGAACTATCTTCTCCATTTGATTGACCCAGAACCCGTCCTAGATTTGTACTCCCCCACACACACACAGGATGCAAACAGGGGAAGTTCGAATTGAGATGGGTCTCTTTGCAGACGACCTTCAATTTGTTTTGTTGCCCACTTCGTTTCGCTTCATCCTTAAAATCATGGTGTTGTCTCAGTTCCTCAACGATAACCCTAAACAACACACCGCTGTCATTCAAAGCTTTAACGTCGGGAATTACCCTCAGTTCGAATCTATCCCATCAAATAGCTCCTTGGTTTGCTGGAATGTCCGTGGTGTAGGTCGGCTTTCATTTATTGAAAATTTCCACACTATCTGCCGGCTTCACAATCCCCAGATTGTAATTCTGTTTGAAATTAGAAACACTGTAAGCAATCTCAGTGAAATAGTTCATGTGCTGCCCGGAAATTACAGGTTTTTCCATTCTCATCTCCTTTCGTACAAGGGGGGAGCTGCCATGTTATGGAAGGCCGGAGATGTCAGGTGTACAGCACAGCAACAATGTGCAAGCAGCCAAATGTTACTTGATGTTAATGTCACGGTAATTGCATTTTCATTTATTAATTAATTAATTAAATGGTTTATTGAACTCATACATTGTTAAATTGTTCACAGGGTCACCCGATATAATGGAGATGCGTATTCACAAAGCAGGGGTGTTTAGCGTATAATGGCAAGGAGTAATGCCGTTTTTAATAAATTAGTAAATTAGTTTGTATTTGTCGTCAACTACTTAAGTCTTAATTTCTAATTTGTTTATGAACGATGTCAATCAATCGCAAGGGTTATTGGTTTGTAATTTGACTTTATTCGTAGTTAATTTGTATTATTTTCAGTTATGTTTTTACTTTGTTAATATGCTCTTTGAAATAATTATTAATTTGTTTATGAACTAATTATTGTTATAATGTGTTGGTATATTAAATTGTGATTAATTGGAAACTAATAATTGAAAATAAATAAGAAATGATGGTATTCTATAAATTATTGAACTTGAACTCTAGTTCCACACATTTAACAATTAATTAAAAAATCCTACAAAATCCGACTAGTTATTTCGTGAGTAGTGTTATTTATAAGCCGACCGAACACCAATAAAACATAGACAACGTCTCTCAATATACTAGATAACCATCATATTTCTTTTAATTTTGTCCAAAATAGTAAAGCTTGATTTCTATCATAAAAAAATTTAACGATATGACTGTCTATAACTGAGGAGGTTCGTCTGGTGTCCCAAAACGATTAATGATTGTCATTCTTTAACCCGTAAAAAACAAGGGCATTCTTTACGAGTGCTGAACTGAGTAATTACTACAAGTGTTTTAATTTTAATAGAATAACAAAATAGATAAAATTATAGAGTGAAGGTTGGACTCCCTCAGATAAAATCCACAACATTTTGGCACGGTGTAATGTTGAGGCCTATAGTAGAGTACATTGTGTGATACATTATATCATGATTCACTTTAGGGGTGTCCATTCGGTTTTCGGTTTGGATTTTCAAATCTAATCCGATCTGAATTACTTACCAAATCCAATCCGATCCAATCCGAATTATAATTCGGTTATTTGAATCCAATCCAAAAATCCGAATTAAAATAAGTCGCTATTTTTTTGGGCCTAGTACGATTATAAAAATAAAATTGCAATAACAAAATTTCAATTATTGAAAGTATAATAGTATATGATTTATACAAGTATTGAAAACTTAGTTAACATAATTAAAATTATTATAATCATAAACATAGTTTAGCATGATTAATATTAACAATATTTTTTTTGTAAAACAACTCTTTCATAATTCGGTTATTTCAGTTTTTTGGATCTGAACAAGGTCAAATCCGATCCAATCCGAAAATCCGAATTTTCAAAAAAAATTCAATTCGATTCAATCCGATGTAAAGTTTGGATCCGATCCGAATTAATAATTTGGTTTGGAATTCAGTTTATATCCCAGTAATGGACACCCCTAATTCACGTTCACCTCACTTTGGCGGGAAAATTGGCAAACCACAAGATAATGAAAAGTTTCGACCAGATCACCTTCCCAATGTGCTTGATTTTTTATAGGGGTAGTGGTAGGTTTCAGTAAAAGGATAGTAGTATTTGAGTTGCTTATTGTGTGTTGTCTAATCAATAGTTGATTTGTTTCAGTAAAGGGTGTAGTAGTAGTTTATTGTGATTCTAGTACTAAGATAAGTTTAACCCCTTGGTAAAAGTGCTACTTTTATGAAGACTAGTTCACCATGTAATGAGACATAATTTTTCTTATTTTGCTCATGCGTTTGGTTATGATTTACTTGTTTATATTATATTTATATTAAATTAGATATTTATATTTATATTAAATTAGATATGTATATTTATACTATATGCTAATGGTATTATTAATTTGACAAATTCAAATAGTATTATTACGTTATTATCACTCCGTACTTGTAAATTTAAATAAAGTTACCACGATATTATTACGACTTGAATACTACTACAATATTATGTACCATTTATACTATAGTATTATGTACCATTTTCTATAATACAATATTATAACAACTTGACTCAAAATAAAGTCATGTTTAGAAATAGTGAAGTCATCTTCCCAATTAGCTTCCAACAATCAAGTACACGTAGAGGTAGTTCCGGTCTACTTTAGAGGAAAAATGGGTTAGAAATAGGGCTAATCAAGTAATTCAACATATGTACCATAACATCCTTACAAAATTTACTAAAATATTTGTGCCTCTTTGTATTACATGAAATATGTAAGTTAATAAAAAAATTTCTAAGTAATTTATAATCAAATTATTATAAACTGAGAGTACTTGATTGTTGGGAAGTACAAAATTATGCTTAAATGACAATTATGAAGTTAATTAAGTTGATGTAAGATAAGTTGATGTAATGTAAGGTGATAAATTATGCTTAAGTGATTAATATTTTTGTAATAGTATCAAGTTTATTACAACTACATAACCTTCAGGTCATACAAATTATCTAATAGTATCAAATTCATTTCAGTAAAATGAAGGTCATTTGATTAATATATGGTACAAATTATGATATAAATTACCTAATAGTATCAATTTAGTTACATTACATTGAAATTAAGTGCTCATTTTTTTGGAATTAAAGGACCCCTTTTTTTACACTAACTTGTTACATGTTGACATTCAATTGGCGGGGTTTAGAAGACACGTCAACACCAGCACTATACAACCATAATCCCACCTCCTAAAGGAAATACAAAACCTAATTCACAATCCTCTCCCATGGCTTCCTCCCAAAACTTTATCCTTGTGAGTTCCTCTAAAGGCAAGAGCCCGGTGAAAGTTGCTCAAACGTTCAAGCGCCGTCGTTGGACTTTGGTTTCCAAAGTTCTGACGAAGAATGCTTGTAAGAAACTTGCTCCAGGGCCTAAGAGAAGGAAAAAGAGATGAAAGTTAGGCCATTCGTGCTGAAAAACATGGCCAATGCTCCTAGACCCCCTAAGTACGAGACAGGCTCTACTTCAGCTATGCCTGTGGTTGAAGAGGACGTTATGATTCCGGCCGAGGAACAAGATGAGTTTAACCCCGATGATGTGGACTTGAATGCAGTTAATCATCCATTCCCAGCTGATGTTGTGGTGTTCACTGTCATTGTGAGAGGTCGTAGCCCTAGGGATGTCGGAGTTCTTTATAACATAAGGAGTGATGAAAACTTTGAGTCCATCTACCAAGATTATGCTTCGAGGATTGATGTTCACTCTTCCAGGATAAGGCTCCATTTTCGTGGATCCATCATCACGTCGTGGGCTATTGCTAGGGATATCGGAATTTAATCTGGAGATGTGATTATGTCCGGGGACTGGTAATGTATTCCTATTTTTGTTAGTGTGGTTCAGTAATGTTTTTGCTATTGTAATGTTCTTTTGTTTATTTATTTTCTTGTATTCGTTTGTTTATTTATTTTCCAATATTCGTTTGTTTATTTATTTTTCTATAGTAATGTTCTATTTTGCTATAGTAATGTTCTTTTGTTTATTTTGCTATAGGCTGGTGTGATCAACACAAACACTCGCATCAAAAGGTTCTTCATCAAGAACATCGGCCATCGTCGCAAGGTGAAGCTTAGGGTGCAGGGCAAGTTGGTCACCCCGATGAATAGGCTGTTCCACATTTGGGGTCGGAAGATTGGAGTGGATTCAACAAATCTCCTTTTCATGCACGAGGATTGCGTGGTTACGACGGTGGAAACAATCAACGAAGCCAATATCCTCAACGGGGATAAGGTGTATGTACTCCCTAATCATAGAATTTAAGTTCTTCCGGTGGAGGATGTTGGTTGGACTCAAGTGTAGCTTCCCCTTAGGCTGTTTTCTCATTGGCAGTTGTCTTTTGGTTAGCCTTTAGGAGTTATGGACCATTTTGTGAAGCCTCTAAACTTTGATTATATGAATTAGTTGATGTGGACCCTTTTGGTTGGGCTTTAGGAGTTGTGGACCCTTTTGTGAACTCTTTTGTAGATGGTCCAATTGTTGATGGTGATGTAAATCAAGCCCAGTATGTAATATATGTAGTAGTTTCCTATCGGTTTCTGTATGTCAAAGGCCTTAGCCCTTTTGGATCTATGATATATTCGATGTTGTGTTATTCAGATCGCCAGTAATTACTAAGTTATTTTGTTCTTCTACTGCTGTAGATTACTAGTAATTACTAAGTTTACTAAACTAAGTTATTTGCCTACACTTGAACAAATAATAACTATTACAGTAACATTTTCATATTACAATGGTAAAATAAATAAAATATATTTCAATTTGTGGAACCTTTTGGGAAGCTAATGTTGTTATGATGTTATGCCAAAGTCCAAAATAGTATGCCAAAGTCCAAAATAGTATGGCAACACAGTTCCATGCAATACAATACATGGGTGGCTAATGTTTTAATACCATATATAAGGTATCTGGGGCACTGTGACAAAAGGCCCAATAACTCACAATACAAACAAGGATGCAGGAATTGTTATAATCAAAGTATCAATTTGTTTTTGGGCCACTATGAAAAAGGCCCCAATTCATAATATATACCCTCCAATAAAAAAAGGAAATTATAAAAATAAGCAACAGATACAATCACGAAATGCAGAAATGCCCAATTAAAGGGAGCTATCACCAGTCAAAATACAAGGCATGAACCAGATTGAAAAGGCTACATTGAGGCTAAGTTCACAGTTGTTCAAAATCAAAAGGGAAATACAACCATGAACCAAATACAAAAGGCTACATTGAGGCTAAGTTCATAGTTGTTCGAAACAAAATCAAAGGTTTAACCAATGACACTAAAAGCTTAAATATAATGCCCTACTTAGCCAAAATACAAGTGTCCATACAGACAACTTCATTTCATCATAACTCCATAGAGTGATGAGAGCAATAAAAGCAATTATCAATCTCTGCGTTACAATCTTCAATCATTTCTTCGTCGTTAGCTTCGTCCAACTCCATAAGATGTTGTGAGCGTCGACGTTTTCCTTGTCACATCACATCAAACTCCCATGAGAATATCATACATTATTAAACCAAAAAAAAGAAAAAAACTCGAAATGCCTGTGTTAGTCAGACCTGTGTTTGTCTTGTGTTTTGTTGGGTTGCTTTTGTTTGTGTTACCTTCTTCTGCTGGGTTTTGTAACCTTTCTCGGCTAGGCTCTTGTAGCGGGTTGCCTTTGGCCTACCACGAGGCTTCTTTTGTGGAATTGGGTCCTTCACAGCTGGTGCGATTGAGGATGCCTTGACTACAGATGAAGGTGCCTGACCACCATTGCATTTCAACACCTGATTAGACCCTTTTCAGAAAGTGGCACACCGTGTTTGGCAAGGTTGGGAGTGTTTCTTGCTTTTCAAGGAAAACTTACCTGATTTTTTTCACATTTAGTCGTAGCTCTTGCAGACATGAAATGACCATTGCAACTGTTTTAGGATCATTGATGGAGGACGCCTCTTCACAAATTGGTTTAAACTCGTGCATCAGTTTGTAATACTGTCTTACTTGATCTCTTTTAGAAGGGTCATGGTAGGCTACTTTCAACCTTGTATGCTTCCTGGGCACGTCTTTCCTCCACCGATCAAGGAAATAATTGCTTGGAATGTCAAACACCAGGTTTTGATCAAGGACTCGAATGACATATTTGCACAAAATACCAAAGGTCTCGAACTTCCGACAATCATAGGACACCTCCTTCGTGACACTATTAAATAAATCACGCAGAAGCCGACGCCTATCAGTTATCACCTCCTACCTCTTGCCTTCAGGAATTATCCATACCCTATCCTCAAGTAAATACTCGGTCACATTCTATTCTACAGTCCGCTCCCCCTTCGAATAAACATACATCATACGTGCACACTCTTTCTAGACCTCCTAGAACTTCGCGTCTGTGTATATTTTCTAGAAGAATCTTTCAAGTTTAAACCCACTAACTAGTCTCCTAATGTATTTACCACATCTAGCATCAGCAACCAATTCAGACTTCATGCGCTTCGCCGTAGCCCGTGTGTACTTCTCAGGAAATTCATAAAGCTTTGTGTGCCGATTTAAAAAGCCATCAAAAAAACTATTGATGCTTTCAACTCTCTAAGTAGTTTTCATTCCCGCCCAAAAGTGCTCCTTCATAAAGGCGGGTATCCACATGTGTCTCTCATCAAAAAGGTCGCAAAGCCAGTCATTATCCTTTAATTTGAATTCCTTGATTAATGCATGCCACCGACTCTCAAATTCCTCAACGGTGAAACTCTCATAGATAAGAGTTTTCAAAGGGCTTTTAAAATCAGCATATCTACGACACACACTCACAAAATGAAAACACATGGATTACCAAAAACTTATTTCATGTAACACAGTGTGGTGCATCAATACTGAGACAAGTACATGGAATATCTTAAAACTTATTTGATGTAACACACTGTGTACAAAATACATGCTTAACAACAGATAATGTAACATCATAGTAATGTCAGATCCACAAATAAATTGTTACACCAATATAAATTCAGAAACAAATCAAAACAGAAAACACAAACTCAGGATACAGCAGTATTGAGAACAAATGAAGTAGGTAGTAAAAGAAAACAATAACAAAAAGAAACAGAAAATAAGAAAATAGAAACTCCAATAAGTTTTTCCACGAATAAAAGAAAACTGTATTATACCAGATAACCAGGATACCAAAATACAGAAACTCAGATAAGCACTCTTCCAAGGGAGGCAGAATACCAATATAAATTTAGAAAACCAGTATATAATAACAACAAACAAAAAAATACATTTCATGAAAACAAGGACTTACTTCTCACATTTCCCCAGCTTCTCTGAAAATTTGTGGATAATATGCCAAATACACCACCTGTGACGAGTCGACGGCATTATTTCCGATATTGGTTTCCTCATAACAGCAGCTTGATCTGTCAGTATGGCACCAGGAGGTTTGTTACCCATACAAGACAGCCACTGCTGAAACACCCAAGAGTAGGTTTCTGAAGTCTCATGAGATACAAGTGCACATCCCAACAGGAAAGATTGCCCATGATGATTAACGCCAACAAAGTTTGAAAACGGAAGTTCGTACTCGTTTGTAAGGTATGTAGAATCAAAGCATACCACATCCCCAAACTCCTCGTACGCCACCCGGCTACGAACATCAACCCATACCACATCCTTCAATCGGCCATCTTCATCAAGGCGATGTGCATGGAAAAAGTTTTGATTATCGGCTTGCATCCGGTCAAAATAGGCCATTATAGCTGCATCATCCCCACCCTCCATTTTCAGTCGCCGCACCTTAGATACCTCATGATGAAGGTCTTTAACAGTTGGTATGTTCTCTGGACCCATCTCATAACCCATACAACCATATATCTGAGTGACGGGAACCCCTTCCTCATAATAGTTCATTAACTTCCTACGCGCATATGATGTAAAATTCTTCATTCGATACTCCTTCACCAACGTAGACATGGCAGGGCATAGGTCATGCTTATGATCCAGAATAACTGTTCTCATTTCCCACTCACTATCACCATTTACACTCGCGTATATGCGGGCATTGCATTCACATTTCTTCGACGTTCTTTTGCCACAGGTCAGTTCATCCTCCCCTATAACTCCATTTAAGGCATCCCCAGAGCCACAAGCTTCCATGGCCTTAGACCTTTTCTTTGCCTCCCTCCGAGCCCTCATATTAGGTGGTCCCCAAAATTCACATCGCCAAGTAGCCCCCCTCCTCTCACCAGTCACCTTAAAAAATGAAGACGACACTCTACTAACACCAAAGCCATGCTGTTCACCATACTCCTTATAGTATGCCTCCACATCCTCCCACTTTTTAAAAACCATCCCAACCCTAGGTGCTTCAACAGTGGTGTACACACTAATCTTGTTCGTGGAAACAATCGTCTCAACGGTCTCAACAGTTTTTAATAAAGAATTAAGCGCAATTAGATTGGGTACGGTGGCATGGGGATGGATGAACATAAGGTGTCAGGGAATTCAGGGATGGAAGATTAGGATTACTACATTGGATATCAGGGCTTTCATGAACAACCACACAACCAGAAGCACTTTCAATAGCACACGTATTAGGACTGTCAAGGACTGAACTGTGATCAAGCACAACGGTCTCTTACCCCATGTCAACAAATTCAGCTTCCATTGTAACCAAATAAATAAATAACTACAAGGTAAAAGGCATACACTAAACAATTATACACTAATAATAGCCACACCAATTGCATAATAACAGTAACAGAAGGACCACTAATGGTATCGACATTAACATAAGAAACCAGGATAACCTATTATTGCGAGTTTTCCACATATCATAACTAAACTAAAAAAACAAAAACCTAACATAATAATTTCAATCAGCCCCAAATTAAGCATTCAATCTACTAAATAATCAACAAATAAAACACAACTTCATGCATTTAAGCTGAAGATTAAAGAACAAAGAACAACTCGAAATCATAGAACAAGAGATAAATTTACGACAATCCGAAACTTAAAGAATAAATCGAAACTTAAAGAAGAAAAAATTAAGAAAATGAAAACTGACCAATGGAGATAGCCGAAGGATTAAGATCGCCGACGCCTAATCTTCATAAATTTACAACAATTACCAGATCTACAATCACATCTTGTTCTTTCTCCTATTTCTACTGAGTTTTCTCTCTCTTACTTTTGGGTGAATTTTCTCTCTCCTAACTTCTGGTAAGTTCATAAAGACAAAAGAGTGAAACGGACGTTATTTCATCGTCAAACATAAGTTCATAACGGCACTAATTGTCCAACTCAGCATAGAAATTAAAAATGAATATAGTACAGCAAAACTTGCATATAATTGCAACAATGCTACTATATAAAAAAAATTCGTTTATAGTGGATA
Organism: Chenopodium album; assembly: GCF_948465745.1. Classification (NCBI taxonomy): domain Eukaryota; kingdom Viridiplantae; phylum Streptophyta; class Magnoliopsida; order Caryophyllales; family Amaranthaceae; genus Chenopodium; species Chenopodium album. Next base: position 33,228,264 of record NC_137848.1, on the reverse strand, counting down.
TAAATAGGGACTACCTCGGCCTCTACTGACTCTTCCTTTTTTACAATTTCATCACCAAACAATATATGCAACGTGATACCTAAAACTAAGTTAGTTGATTTTATTTACAAGCATTAATAACGTGGGAATTACATTGCAAAAGTCGTTATTCTTTGTTTTATCAAATTCGTGAAAAGAACAAGAAATAGACAATGTTCGCCTTGACTTAGGTGATAAAACAATCAATTAATTATTCAAATTCTAGTCTTGATTAACACAAGAATGCTATGTGAATTAAATTAATTAAAAGTTTTTTAAAGCGATCAAACAACACTATTTATTCAATTAAAGTTATTTAAACAATAAAAGAAAAATGATTTATCTAAGTGCTCAGGAAACTAACTATTCTTCTTTTATGTTAAATCTCCGTTTAATGCGTTTATGGACTTTCTTTCTTCTTCGTACCTCTAAGGACTTCACTGGATTCAATTAGGGTTGGAAAGTATTTGGGAAGAGAGAAGAAAAGTAGTATGATAGTAAAAGAACTTGAGAGATTAGGGTTTTGAGAATGCTAGGGTTAGAGTTCTAATTTTTCCCCGTACCCTTTAGGGTTGAACAAAGACCCCTATTTATAGGCGTAGGAATCTAGATTTAGGATTTTAGAGCCACACCGTCAGGTGGTGCGTGCAACTCTCTGAGTCACACTAGGTGCCATGCGCATCTCAATGACTTGTGCGCGCCAACTTATTGAGTTGCACTCAGTGCGGTTTACCTTATACGAAAACGCATTTTTAAAACTTCCATAACTTTTGATTACAAAGTCGGATTAAGGCGTGTGAGATATTATTGGAAACCTCTGAATATCTAATTTCCTCTGCCGTTTGAATTAGGTTAAAATATGTTATGGATCAAAAGATATGGCCGTTTGAGTGCCTGGTTTAGTGTTTTAGGGCCTAGTTTAGTGTTTTGATCATAACTTTTTCGTTTTAACTCGGAATTGGGCTTATAATATACCGTTGGAAAGCTATTTGAAAGGGCTATCCATCTGTATTGACCTTGAATAGAAATTGGATGGTTGGTTTATCTTATTGGCGCGGTTTTTAACAATGTAAGATCCATTGGATCCAATCATTGCATTTGACGCATTTGGGTTCGTTATTAATCAAGTTCAAACATGTATGAGCACGTTTTAGGCCTAATTAATAATTGGAAAAGGCTCTAAGATAACTTGGTCTCTAATATGGTTTTTAACTTACTTCATAATGCATTTCATAGTCCATAAACACTTCAACTTTGATCTAGCATGAAGAACGGATATTTATAACATCATCGCACTTCCTGTCGGGACAAGAGGCCAAAAGTAGGTGTCTACACTCACATTGTTTTGCATCAGTCGGCCGACCCAAAGAAAACGGCTAAGTGGAAGCCTTCAACTAACTAATCTCAAACGGCATCAAGATGAAAATTGAAAGAGTTGGCGGTCTATGGCCAGAGGAGTTAACTCATGTCCTATGGGCTATCAGAACAACTGAAAAAGGGGTAACTGGTGAAACCCCATTTCTCATGGTGTATGGTGCAGAGGTCGTCTTGCCTATTGAGCACTATGAACCGACCCTCTGAGTCATGCTATATGATGAAGAGGCGAACTGGGAGGCCATACGGCTAGCATTAGACTCACTCCAAAAACGCAGGGGCAATGCTGCCTTGCGTCATGAAATCTACCATCTGAGAATGACAAGATCCTACAACAGGAGAGTACATAAAAGACCCTTGAAAGTAGGGGACTTTGTGTTACGAAAAATGGAGGCAACCGGTAGGGCTAATGAGCAAGGCAAAGTAACACCCAATTGGGAAGGCCCCTATCGAATTTGTGAAAAAGAAAGAGGCGGTACCTACTGGCTGGTACCGACTGGAAACACCAGACGGCAGGCACCTAGCCAGAACTTGGAATGTAGACAACTTAAAAAAGTACTACTTCTGAGAGTTGTAAATTTTTTGTAAAATGAAAAGCCTATCAATGAAAAAGTTGCTTTTTGTTTTCCTTCTTGTTGTCCATTTTGTTTATTGCAAACATCTCCCATTAGGAATACCGCCTGCAAAAAGTACAGGCGGCTACATTACATGCGGGTACATAACCTAAAGATCAAAATCTTTGCAGCTGAACCTTTGGATCAAACAAAATGAGGCCGGAATAAACATTGTTCGTGCAACGTACAGACGGTCCGATTTCATATATCAAATAAAAGTTAAGTTCAAAAACTTAACGGCTGTGCATTCGTGATAAGATGCCTAACGAGGCCAAATGTTCGGATGATATTAATTAGTACATGTTTGTTCCAACATGAGTTTGACATCCAGCGAAGCCCATTCGGGTGAATTCATCGCAGAGAGCTTCTCCCATTTGGGTGGTAAATTGCTCTATAAACTCTAAACAAACGGTCATACCGACTATCTGGAATAAGATAAGCTCGCAGCTGTTTGACTTAATCTAAATTGAAACCTAAAAAGCTAAAACAACCGCCTGCCATCTAGCAAGCGGTAAACGACTACTTTTTTAATTAGAAGCTAAAAATACTCGCCTGTTGTTTCCCTAGAGCAATGCAGGTGGCCAAATTGTACTTAGTAATTTTAAGCTAAGTCAGAAAACTTAGCAGCTTTGAGTTTGTTTTTAAACAACTTAACGAGGCTAATGGCCGGATAATACCATAATTTACCCGTCTGCTCGATGACCGATTGTCCGCTTGGTTTGGGGCTAGGGGTGCTAATCGGGCGAGCCGAGCCCGAACTATGGTCAGCTCGGCTCGTGATCGTTTAAATTTGTTCGAACTCGAACCGAGTTCAAACCTTTAAGAGTCGAGCTTTGACCGAGCCGAGCTTTGACTAAGCGTTGACCGAGCCGAACTCGAACTGTTCACGAACAAACTTGATTTATTCTTATCCCTAGTTTACTTGTCTTCTTTATTGTTTATTATTAATTTTTTTTATTTTACAACAAGTTTATTTTTTTTATAATGAAAACACTAACTTATTATTGTGTAATATCTATTGATAAATATATTTATATTTATATACATGATTTATTTATATAAAAAAAATAACCGAGCTTGTTCACGAACTTTCGAGCCGAACTTGGCATAACTCAGCTTGGCTCGTTAAGGTCACGAGCCGAGCTCAAACCCGAGTCGAGCCATCACGAATCAAGCTTTGACTGAATCGAGCTCGAATAGTTCACGAATAGCTCAGTCTCATTATCACCCCTATTTGGGGCAATCACCATAATGGTTGATTGACTTAGAAATCAATCATACCTTTTAAGTATCAATAATTTCTAGGTCAATCAATTCACCTATGAAACCAAGCGCACGTCCGGCCAGGGGCAAAGACATCTGGTACAATCGCATAGTATACAAGTCAAACACTTAGCTTAAATCATGCATACCAAAAAATTCAAAGGCTTTAAAATTTTTAAGGCAAATATGATAAAAACCGGCATATGGTCAGATGATTCATTAATTAATAAAGCATCCACCCCTATGGACGACTGTAAAAATTAACTGGTCTAACCGACAAAGATTGTTAACTTACCCGACTCCTCGGTCGGTAAAATGACAAGGATACTCTGCACGCAGGCCGGAAAAACATTATAAATGGCCATTTGGCCGCAGAAAGAACAGAAAAGAGCTTAAGTATCAGGGGAAAGGTTAAATAGGAATATCTAAGACATTACCGCCACCATGAAAACGGCTAAGGCAACTATCAAAGACACACAGCGGAAGACTAATGTCAAAACAATTCAAACAAGTCAATCTTGAAAAGTCAATCAACGAAAGTAAAGTCAAACCAAAATCAAACGAAGTAAAAATTAAATCAACCTACAACTTGGAACCACCGTAGGCCCTTATTAAAACCAAACTCAAAACCTTCCGTTAGTCATGCATAATAATAAAGTCATAAATAAATAAAGCAATGACACACATCATATACTTATAGAAACTAGCATGATTTACTCTTCACTCATGCCCATTCATGAACATGCTTCATCATCTGTAAAGCTTATCTCTACTCATTTCCACTACTCTCCATTTAAAATGGGTCATCATTTGGTTTTGTAATTCTAACTCAGATTTCAAGAAACGATTTGTGGATTAATATGATCTCGACATGTGATGCAATCATATTATCAAATCGACACACATTGACTTAAGGAATTTGAATATTGCACACTTGTCTCAGACAAGTGGGAGATTGAAGGAATTATGTCTTCGTCATGTGCAATTACTAGATATATATATGGATCAAATTATGGAGATAATTAAGTTCATACATTTGGGTCGTCGTTATATCATAGCTAGAGGTACTAATGATCTTTGGGCTAGTAAAATAGGTCAAAGCCCACTTGGACAGATCCTATAAGGTCACACAAAGGGCCTAGATCGAGCACGAGAGGACCGTAAATTTTTACCTGGTCTCGAGACCAGCCACCATTTTGTGGTCCCTCAGCAAAGCGACGCCGTTTTGTTGTATACTACATTACAGCTCATTCAGTCCTTTCACTAAGCGACATCGTTTTATTTCCAGCTCAAATCTCCAATTTTATTTTGCTTCCATAATTGCGTGCTCTGTTTCGAATATAAAGTATTTGTTTCCTTTCAATTCAAACTTTCTCTCTCTTCTCAATTTTACAATATTTTCTCTCTCATTGTTCATATTCGATTTTCTTTTTTTTTATTTTTGGTGTTGAATTGTTCTAAGTATTCAAGATATTCAAGATTTTTCGGTTTTAATTTTTGTTTGTGAATAACGATGGAGCTTGCTGATTGTTCATCTGCAATTCTTCCTTCATTATTGGATGAATGTAAGTTTATTTATTGCTTTGATTGAATAATTTAGTGCTTTTTTTTATTCAACGGAGTCAATTTATTCCTTCTTTACTGTTAGATTTTGTTGTGCATTACTTGTTTAATGGATGATCATGATGTTTAATTTTTCTAATTGATTATTTCATATACTCCGTAATTAATAATTGCTTAATGTTTGATATCTATTGATTGAATAATTTATACTTTGAATTTATATTGTTTTTATTTTATAAATGCCTTTTTGGTTTCGATTGTGCATGTTATATGTTTTTTTTTTTGAAAACCGTACATGTTATATGTTTTAGTTATATAATAATATTATAGTGTTTAAAATTGAACATTTATTATGTTGCTTTTGAACAATATTTCAATACTTTATTAGTCACATTGTGTTTTATTGTTTTCATATTTTTTTATTATAAATGAACATTTTATGATTTTGATATGAACATTTTTATTTAGATACAGTATGAGTGTATGACCTTATTCTAAAATGAACATTATGTGACTATTTTATGTACATTTACTATTTTCAGTGAATAAAGTTCCAGTAATAGTTCATGAGGCAGACAAATCTGAACTAATGTTCAAGACTGTTAAAGGTGATGAAGAGGCTTATGATTTATATAATGAGTATGCTTTTCAAAAAGGTTTTAGTATTAGGAAGTCTAAGACAAGAAGTAGTAGGAGTACTGGGGAATGGACTATGAGAAAGTTCTTTTGTTCAAATGTTGGGTTTAAAGACAATAAGAACAAGAGCTCTAGGAAGTATGAAAAATCGGTGGATCGTACAGGTTGTACCGCATATGTTCAGTTTTCTATTGGAAAGGATGGTGTTTGGACAGTTAATAGACATAATATGATTCATAATCATGAGATGATACCTCCTGATAAAAGACATTTACTTCGATCTCAAAGAAAAGTTACTGCTGATCAGGTGAAATTTATGAGTAACATGAAAAACAGTGGCATTAGAGTGTCTGATATACTTCGTGTAATCAGAAATGAAGTTGGGGGATCACCTAATATGGGGTTCATTGCACCAGATGCTTATAATTCTCTTTCTAGTATAAAAGCTAGTAAACTTGAAGGCGGTGATTGCAATCAATTAATGAAGTATTTTGCTAGAAGGCAAGCAAGAGAGTCTGATTTCTTTTATGAATTTGAGGTTGATGATTTTGGATCTCTTTGTAACATTTTTTGGCGAGATGGAAGGATGAAAAGGGATTATGAATTTTTTGGAGATTTATTGGTTTTTGACACTACATACAGAACTAATAAATATGACATGATATGTGCACCCTTTGTTGGGATGAACCACCATTGTAGTAACGTGATGTTTGGAATGGGATTTGTTGTTAATGAGAGTACTAGCTCTTTTGTGTGGTTGTTTGAGTCATTCATGCGTTCTGTTGGAGGTAAACATCCTATCAGCGTGATGACTGATCAAGCATTAGGAATGGCAGCAGCTATTAGAAATGTTTTCCCTCAATCTAAGCATCGTTTATGCACTTGGCATCTTGGTGAGAATTCAATTACCAACATTGGGCATTTGAGAGCTTTGAAAGGATTCAGAGATACATTCAACTATCTTCTCAAATATTGTGAAACTGTAGATGAATTTGAGCATTACTGGCCTCGGTAATACATTCTTATCTTCCTTTAGTATGTATCTTTTACATTATTTTTTTTCATATTCAAATGAACATATTTCTTTACATTAATGAACATATATCTTGATCCATCATCATACTCTAATATATGTATGTACATCTATTGTTTTAGCACTCTGTTTTGAACATTCATATTTTAGAATACCAATATTTGCAGTTGTTGTTTTTAAATATATGTTCATATCTTTCAGTCATTATGTTCATTTATTGTAGTCATTTTATTCTTTGTAATTCACAGAATGATGGAGAAGTATAAATGTGAAGATAATGATTGGTTGAAAGATTTGTACGAAAAGAAAGAGAGGTGGTGCCCAGCATATTCTAAGGATTACTTTTCTGGTGGTATTCTGTCTTCACAAAGAAGTGAATCAACAAATAATTCAGTTTCACATAGGCTAAGAAAAACTGATGGGTTATGTGATTTCTATCATACATTTCTTGATGTTATATCAAATTGGAGGAGCAAGGAAAAAGGTTTAGATTCTCGGTTTTTAAAGGGTAATAGACACTTAGCTGTTGCTAATGTGCCTATACTCTTTCATGCTCGAGAGATTTACACAATTCAGATTTATGTGTTGTTTGAAGAGCAATTTGCCAAAGGTATTGCATGCAACCAAGAACAAACTTTGGCAAGTTATCCTTTTATTACCTACTTGGTGTGGAGGCCTGCCATTGATCTTATTAGGCATGAAGTTAAGTTTAACAAAGACACACATTCTGTTCAATGTACTTGTAAATACTTTAGTGAAATGGGTTTACTATGTGCTCATTCACTTCGTATTTACAATGTTCATTGTGTGTGTAAGATTCCTGAACAGTATATCTTGAAAAGGTGGACAAAATCAGCTATGTGCAGCCAGCCAATTGATGAAAAATACATGCAATCTAATGTTGTAGCTGCATCAGTTTGGAGAGCTCAAACTTTGAGAAAGTTTGTTCGTTTGGTTACTTCTTGTCAAGATTGTGTTCAAGCAAGGGTTCAAATTGACATGGCTTTTGATTCGCTGAAAGAAACAGTTGAGTATATGATGGGGGATATTGATTTTAACAACCTTGATGATGATATTTCAAGTGAAGATGATTTCAACGTAAAAAAATCCAAGAACGAAGAGGAAAAAGGGAGGTAGGAATGAGAGGCCGAAAAGTACTGTTGAGAAAGAATGTAATAAAGCTAAGGGTTGGAAGAAGAGAACTGAGCAGTATACTGAAATGGTTAGGTTTAATGTTCAGACATCTGTTCAGGTATTATTGAACATTTATGTTTTTAAATATGAACAATTTATGAATTCATATGATCTTTTATTTAACTTTTTTTTTTTTTGAGTTTATAGGACTTTGATAAAACTGGTGCTCCTTTGATTTATTCAAATTCTAGCATTGAATGATCAGGATTGGTTGTTTTAAACAAGGCTATTAGTCAATCAAATGAAGGAATCAAATTTCAAAAGGATAACGTAAGTATATGAACATTTCATATTTCTGTTATGAACATTTCATCTTTCTGTTATGAACATTTCATTGTACCATTATGAACATTTCATATTTTTTATATATAAAGGTTGATGATGGAAATGCTACTCTGTCTAAAGATGAAACTCAGGATAAGAATAATAAGGTAAATCTAATTAAACATTATAGATTTACTAATATATATATATATATATATATATATATATATATATTTGACATTTTTTTTTCTTTTAATTTGTTGAAGCATTTTAAGGCTGGAGGTGGTAGAGATGCATATTTCAATGAAATTCTATCAAAGTTTGATCAATGAATAATACTTTAGTAAGTTTATAAATATTTTCCTATTCTTATTATTTCTTATTAAACATATTATGATTGATTTTATGTGATTTTTTTGAAGGGATTTCTGCCAATTATTGAAGCATACTACACTTGGTTTGAAGCATACTAGACTTGATTTGAAGCATCACATTATCCTTGAAGATATTGGAATTTTATTAAGCAGAGCATACAATAAATTTTTACTTGTATAGAAAATATTTGACTATAGTATACTTGATATTCATATTGATGTAAAGAACAAAGGTATAGATATTGAATATTATATATAGCTTTTTTTGGTATCATTTTATATTCTACATCAATTCTATATTCTACATTGAAAATAGAAATATATATAAGAAAATACAAATGAACATATTGTGAAAAAAAATTGAACAATTATTACAATATAAATGAACATCTTTAAAAACATGTGTTATTATTATTTTTTTTTTTTGAAAGAAAAAGACATGTGTTATTAAAATAGTTTGTTTTTCTTAAATGAATATTTTCAATAGAAATTGTATTATCAAATTCATCCAACATTAGAGAATATTAAAATCCTTACATACTTTGAAATAAACCTGGTATACTTTTTAGCAAAAAAAAAATGTACATTATGAATAACAGATATTGCTTTACAAATCAACAGATTAATCACTTTCTCTATGTCTTCTTTTTGCTGCCAATTTGTTCATTTGTTGGTACTTGTTTCCTTCAAACAGCATAAGTTGTGCACAATATGTCACTCGTAACTTCTTCATTTGCTCAACCTATTTAATAAAATACGAATAAAGAACCAAAATTTTTAAGAAAAATGAGCATAAATATTAAAATGAGCATTTGGGTAAAGAAAAATGAACATTTGGGTAAGGAAAAATGAACATTTGGGTAAAGAAAAATGAACATAAACAACACTTACATCATTTACTTTTAAGTCACAAATCCAATTCTCCTTGGGGTCAGCTGTATAGGTTTCCATGTGCTTCATTAGATACACACCACAATTTACGTGATCAATATTGCTTCTCCAGCTCATCTTCACCAAATTTTCTTTGTAATTTTCAACTCCACGACTTTCATATCCATGTGACTTTAGGAATGATGCATATGCTTTTAACTGTAATTTTGAACAATGTGTGTTTCATTAGTAAATATAGTAATAGGTGTAAAAAAAATCAATAAATTTCACTTACCATGAGTTGTGGAAAGTCTTTGTACTTCTCTTTCTTGCTTACATTTTGTGCTAGCTTTCAATTGTCTATTATATCAATTGTTCCATTGAAATGATTGATGCACAAAATATAATAATGTTTGAAGACTGAGGCAGGGAAGAATATCTGGTTCAAATATGATCATTAGATGATATAAAACTGAACATTTTAATTAAAAGAAAAGACTATAAAATTAAAATGAACAACTTCTTTAACAATATTGAACATTTTTTATGATAATTGTAACATTTTAATTACATTATAAATTACACTTACCTGTTTCAATTGATCAACTTTCTTCACTTTGTTGTCCTTCATTTCAGTGTTCATCCTAGTTATGAAAGATTTAATTCTTTCTTCCATACTTACTGTTTCATCACAAATGTTGTTTGTACACATAATAAGCTGCATAAACATATATTCTATATTGTTAGTATATAGAAAGTAATCAAAAAATAAGAAAATCATGTAGCAATATTACTTGAACTTACAAATGGAAAAGTTGAGAGGTAAAAATTTTTTTCTCTACGCTTTTCATTCAGGATTCTTGACCACGAATCAATGATGCAATTTTCCACCTCGGTATCTCCCTCAAGCGTTTTCATTTCTTTTCTATTTATGCCATTTGCTCCATCATAATATAAAGGATCATTACCAAAAAAAAAAAAAAAAAAAAAGAAACAGATACAAAACAATTGAAATCAGCTCACAAATTTTATTATATATACTAATTTTAAATCATAATAATTGAGTACTTACCTTTCACAACCATCACTAAATGCATAGTCAGATATAGATTTGTGCATAATGTTGATATCTTTGAACAAATCTTGGTACTTCACCAAAAATGGTGATTTAAAGCATACTGGTACATTGTGTTGTGTTCTTTGTGGTCTCTTGTTTTTCTCGGCAACAGCTCTGAAATAAGTTTGTTAAATATTGAACACTTATAAAGATTTAAATGAACAATTAGTAAATTAAATATGAACATTTATACAGATATTAAAGAAAAAATTTAACTAACAATAGAAATTAAAAAAAATACTCTTACCTGATCTAGAATATTTCAAATGAACATATTAATGTATTAAAATGATCATATAATTAATTAAAATGAACAAACACCATCTAAAGTTAGTAATTAACATTTATAACCTTAACATTAAAGTTAGTATATTACAATTTATCATCCAAAATAAGACATGTCATGTTAGTCTTGTCAACTATTACATAGTTCTTCCAATAGCACCAAAAAAAGCATAGTTCTTCCAAAATATTTAGATCCTAATCATATACAAAAGTAGACATTAATTCTCTAGGAGATCAAGATACAATTTTACCCTTCATTAACATCTGGAGCATTTTTTAGAGGATTCAAAATGTCGTCCAAGTTAAAATCTGCAGATTGGTTCTCAAATATTCCTGAAATATCAAACATTGGAGTTCTTCCTAACTCAAGATCAGTATTAACTGGATGTTCTTGCTCAGGAGTTTTTTCCAGATTCTCACCAACTTGTTTTTCATTAAGAACTGTAAATTATAAACAATAAGAGTAAGAATTGAAGAAAATATGAAAAATTGAACATTAACTCTAAACCAAATTGAACATTAACTTAAAACCATATTGAACATTTTCTTATTTACCTGCTCCTGCATTCTTTTCAACAGACTCATTAAATGGAGTGTGTTTTTCATGCTCACTAATTATCAATCCTACAGCAGTAGATGTTGATCTTTGTGCTTCAGGAATGGGTGATGGAGGAGTAAGATTTATTCCAAGGCTAAATGCCTTTCTTTGATCATACTCACAAGATTTTTTGTTCTTTTGCTTCTCAATTGCTTGAATTAATTCCCTTTCTTTTTCCTCACCAACTTGTTTTTCATTAAAAACTGCAAATTATAAACAATAAGAGTAAGAATTAAAGATAATATGAAAAATTGAACATTAACTCTAAACCAATTGAACATTAACTTGAAACCATATTGAACATTTTCTTATTTACCTGCTCCTGCATTCTTTTCAGCAATCTCATTGATTGGAGTGTGTTCTTCATGCTCACCAATTATCAATCCTATAGCAGTGGATGTTGGTCTTTGTGCTTCAGGAATGGGTGATGGAGGAGTAAGATTCATTCCAAGGCTAAATGCCTTTCTTTGATCATACTCGCAAGATTTTTTGCTCTTTTGCTTCTCAATTACTTGAATTAATTCCCTTTCTTTTTCCTCAAGAGCATTCAAAAATTCCTCTGTTCCAAAAAGCTCCTCATCTTGGCTTAAAATTGATGGTTCTCTGGCCATTTTTGTCAAGATGGAATCAACCGTTCCAACCAATTCATTCTCAGGAAACAACTCTTTGGCTTTTTTAAGCTTAGAGCTCAATGAAGACAAACTATTAACAAATCCATTCACTAAGGAAATGAAGTCATCCATGAACTACTGTTGTTGAAAAAATTAAACATTTATTAGTTATTTCATAATGTACAATTTATGACTAAAAATTGAACATTTTATGATGTCAAATTGAAATTTACCAATACTTATTTCACTATGTACGTTTGACCGAAATGAACATTTTATAAGCTAACATTGAACATTAGACAATACGCTCATACATAACTTATGAACATAGATACTTACCTTTTCATTTATCTCTTTTGTAATTTGAATTTTTGGAAGAACTTTTCCTAGTCCAAATTCATTATTCTTCAATTCCAACTTTAGTCTTTCTGATGCCAACTTGTTTTTCCATATTGATACAAGAGGTATTGTTGTTGGAGGTCTATTGTTTAACCTCTGAACTCGGTCAAAGTAGAAAAGCTGCCAATGTAGGAAATACATTAATGCAAATAAAAATGAACATAATACAAAATAAATTTGAACATCTATATACATTGTAATTCGTACCATCAAGAATGGAATGGGACCTTTGTAAAATCCTTTCTTGCCATTTTCTTTCCACTGAACATTGCTTTCCAATAGAGCATCAAAGACAAACTCACACCAATTCAAGTTCTTGATCCGGCTTCTATCCATCATCGAGTAAAGAAATTTGAATTGAACTTAATTGTTTTGAGTTCTCTTCATTAGAGCATTCACAGCAGCAACTAAAAAGCTTGTAAGAAAATGATCATCTGGTGGTTTTTCAATGTTTTCTTTGTCAAAGTAATAGTTGACAATCTGAGCAACAGATGGAAGCTTTTTATTAGGCCACATGCTTTTCCATTGTTTCATAAAAGCGCCAAACTCTTCGCTTGCTTGTTCAGACTTTGCTTCTACAATTTTCTCTTCCCCCATAGGAAGTCCATATGCAATATGAACATCTTCAACATTTACTTCAATCTGACTGTTTTGGAGGTAAAACATTTGACTATTTTCTTCAAAACTGTCAACTAGCCAATTGTAGAACTGTTGGCTTGTATGTGGCAGATCAAACTCAAGCAAACCTCCCAATCCTACTTCTCTTACAACTTCCTTCTTCTTTTCATTTAGTGAACTCACAAACTTAGAGAATTTCTTATAACTTCCTCTTGCTCCAGTTTTTTCTCCTACCTCTTGTTCTTCTTCAATTATGATTTCTTCCTTATTTTTTTTAACAGCAACTAACTGGCCTTTTGTCTTTTTCCTACTTCCCTCAATTGCATCTAGTTTCCCTTTTCCCTTCTCCATTTCTTTCCTTTTCCTCTCTGTCTTCATAGCTGGCAATGCAAGAGTAAAGTCTTTCTTACTTGTTGCACCTATAAAAAAAATGCACATACTGAACAATTCAGATAAAGATCAAATTATTTACATGATTATGATTGTAAAATATTAGTTTCAATGATATGAACCTTACTTGATTTTGGTATGAACAAAATATAATTTAAAAAATGATCATCTAATTTCAAAATAATTAACAATTTTAAACATACCTTTTCTCTTTGGATCATCTATTTTGATTGGCTGCTGAATTGGAACTATTTCTGTTCCTGTTTCATCTGCACATAATCAACATTAAAAAAATGAACATGTATCATTTAAAAAATGAACATTCTTTACAATGAACATATAACCATTAAAGATTGAACTAATTCAAATATATAAGGGAATGAACATTTAATTCAAATAAATTGAACATTTTACCTTGTTTTTTTAAAACTTTAAGTTTCTTTGCTCCCTCAGTTGATGGTTGGACCTCTTTCACACCTAAAAAAATTTAACAAAGAGATTAACTAATGAATGGTCATTTAAGAATTAAATATTGAACATTCTACTTTTAGAAATGAACTTTTCAACAACAAAGTTTATTACATTGAAACCAAATTTTCATTAACATATGAGAATGAACTTGAATTCTTATATTTTTAACATTGTACCTCGTTTTTTTGAGACTTGAGTTTTTAAACCTTGAAGTTCTTTTGATCCCTTTGTTGATGGTTGCTTTTCTTTCAAACCTTAGAAAATGAATAAAGTTATAGTTATTTAGCATATATATTATTAATGAATCAGTGTTGAACAATCTATTATTTTATACCTATTTTTCTGGAAACCTGAAGTTCCTTTGCTCCAACAGCTGATGCTTGGTTCTCTTTTGCTCCAACAGTTGATGGTTCGTTCTCTTCCACAACTTAAAATTTTGTTTCAAAGTATATAAATGACTCAATAGTTTTTTTATAATGAACTTAAAACATATAACTTTTGAACACGTTTGGTAAATGTACCTTTTCTTCTGCCTACTGGAAGCTTTTCTCTTTTTTGTTGTGCTTGTTTTCCAATAGCTTCATTTGTCGGTCTTTCTTCAGTAACTTTTTTGTTAGATGCTTCAGTGGTAACTATTTTCTCGATTGTTCTTTGCTTCTTGAGTTTTTGCAAAATGGCCATGGTTAGAGCTTTGTACCTAATATAATATCACAGAAAAGTTCAACTAACATCAAATGCTTTTTCATTAATAAAGAACATTCAACATTCAAACAATGAACATTCATTAACTTTAGTATAAGATAAAATACCTTGGCTTGTTTGTAATTTTTGAGTGACATTCCTCCAATTTGCTAAAATAACAGTGATATAGATAAAGTAAATATAGTTATATATTGAACAAAATGTCAAAGTAAAATTAGGTAAAATAAATTAAAAATACTTTATTCTAATGATAACTTACTTTTTGGTGTCCAAATTTCCTAGACGCATGTCTGTGGGGTTTTTATTTTGATCTTGATGACTTCCAATAGCTTTCTCTGCATTCATTTGATTTTCATCAAGTATTTTCTTTGATTTGCCTCCGTGATCTTGTTTACTAGTAACAAATAAAAGTGTAAATCATTAGAACATGGTTGTTAACTAATGAATGTGGTTATCAATAGAAGATTTTATAAGTATAGTACATTAGAACATGATTTTTTTATATAAGATTTAAAGGATATCAAAGTACAATTTGATACCTTAATGTTCCCACAACATGTTCTTGTTGAGGTTTGCACATTTTGAGTTTTATCACCAACTTGTTATTGTGTTTTGAAGTCACTTCCCTATTTATAAAAATGATCATTTGATATTAACTTAATAACATTTTGTTAAATTATTAATAATTAATAATTTAACAATTGATCATTACGAATGAACATCATAAATTATAAGAATGAACATTGTCAACAATAAAAATGATCATATTATATGAACAAGGTACGAAAAGTAATTGAGCATCATTCAACACCAAACAAGGTATTATAAGAAAAAGAACACTATTTATTTTTATTTTGAACATCATTCATTATAAGAATGAACATTGTCAACACCAAACAAGGTATTATAAGAAAAAGAACAATAACTAATTTTGAACATTATTCATTATAAGAATGATCATCGTCAACAATAAAAATGATCATATTAACAAGGTACTAAGAGTAATTCAAAATGCAATCAAACAAAAAAGAACATCATTAACTATCAGAATGAACATCGTCAACAATAAAAATGATCATCATCAAATATAGAATGAACATTATATAACTTTCTCAAAGTAATTGAGCATCATTATATGAGAATGATCATCATCAAATATTAAAATGAACATTATATAACTTACTTAGCTGTTTGATTGATATCATTTAACAAGGCTGGATCTACTATATGAGAAGAATTTTGGCGCTTGTTTTTAAGCTTATTAACAAGAGGTACATCGTCGTCGTCGTCATCACTGTAAATAAAATGAACATTTAGTTTTCATATAATGAACATTTAGCTATCATATAATTCTACTAATTTTACATGACAAAATTGAAACACACTTACAATTCTCTACTCTCTGGCTGTGAATTTGTTCTCCTTTCTCTGAAATTATTTTTAAAAAAAATGTTAGGGTTTTAATTTTTTTTTGAACAAAACATAAAATCATGTAAAAATAACTTACGATGGTTTAATCTCGTCATTTTTGGTCTTTGTTTGCTGCATTGAAGACGAATTTCGTGCTCCTCTGTAGAAAATGTACAAAAATTCATACAAACCAAACAAAATTTTATATGTACAAAATCTAAATAAATCAATTAAAATTGAAGTAATAGTTATTGAAAATGACAATAAGAGAAAGAAAATGGTGAATTAACAAAATCTAAAGTGCAATTGTACAAAACTATATGGTTTAGAGTGAAATTCGTTGCTCAAATTAGCGAAAAATTGAGATAAACCTTGAATTTTTCCGCCAATTTCTGAGAAATTGTGTTATCGCCAGCTATTTCTTGTCTAATATCCATGATTTCATATGAAATTTCTGATTACTAAGCTTTTGGAGAATGTTTATGGAGGTACTGTTTATGGAGGTTTTAGAGGAATTATGGTGAGAAGCTTTGGTTGGAGAGAGAATATGGCGGTTTCATTAAATGAATTTTGTGTTTTTTTTTTTTTAAAAATATTTATACTGATTTGACAAGGCAAGTATTGGTGACATCACGTCACGTCACGTGATTTCGTATTTACGTTTCATTGCACGAAACGACGACGTTTGGACGTGGGATCATGTATTTCTACCTGATCTCGAGACCAGGGTTTACCTATTGCGAGAGGACGAGGCGCATGATGGGCCTCATCCCCTATAGTGGCCGGCCATATGGAGAGGATTGAAGGGTTTTGGGCTTCCTAACACTAGTGGAAAAATAGCTATCCGTAACGGGCAAAAACAACCTATCCGTAACGGGTAGCGGGCGTTACGTATGTTGTCGTTACGGATGGGCTATATTATTTGTAACGGATAGTTTGACTGCTCGTTACGAATAACCCGTTATTTGTAACGGTCAGTTTGACTGCCCATTACAAATAACTCTCGTTATTTGTAACTGGCATTTAAACCGCCCGTTACAAATACAATTGAACCCAAATTAAAAAAAAAAATGTAGCAAAAAAATGTATGCTAGTCTAGTCTGGTAACCTGATAATCTGCTATGATGCTAAATTTTAATTACTATTATCAATATTCAATAATAATAAATGTAAAATTTAATTAATTATAAAATCAAAGATGCAAGTTTCACAAATGTCCAAATTGACTTTACAACAACTCCCTAACATGAGTCAAAAGCTACTACATAAATAATACTCCGTAATACAACATGAAAATTTATACAAGTTCGTTTTCTATTCCATAGTAGACTAAGAACTTGAAAGATCTTATAGAATTTTATGTTGTCTTGATGAAGCTTAAATTTTGTACAACCATCACTAGGAATTGGTCAATGAGGTAGCCATGGGCTCCGTGGATCTCCACTCCATCAAAACCTGATAATGACAATTGACGCATTATATGGCTGAATTTTCTGCAAGTTAATCGACCATGATTGTTAAATTATACACTTCATACTTCAAGTTGGCCCTTGAAGACCATGACAAATTGACAACACTCTATAAATTGCAGTGACACACACACCAGCTAAACAATCATGAGAAGAGGACGAACCTGCTTGAATTGCATCCATAGCAGCCTGACAATATTACTCAACAATCTCAGGTATCTCAGGTATGCAGGCTCGACCAACATGCCACAACTGACAGAAGATGACTGCACCCTTCGCATGAACAGCATTAATCACTTTCTTCCATGCTTCGACTTGCTCATCAGTATAAAATCCTGGGCAATGGGAAAATATGCAGTATAATTCTGTTTTTGTCAGACAGACGGCAGTAATATGTTTGACAAGAAGACCATAATATGACCACAGATAGTGAGCTAAAACCAGAAGAATGTTACTAGCTAACTGTAAAAACATAGGAAGGGAACATGAAAACCAATTTGGTTTTTCTAGTCTGGGTTTGTTAACTGATAATTTCTCAAGTAGCACAGATGCCATAAGAGACAATGCTGCCATATGCCTTAGAGCCAGGGACAAAACTAAGAAAGGGGTGCAGTATGCCTAGCTACTAATCCCCACCTCCCCGTCTCAGCATCATGGGCCATCTATTTTATAAGATGGCGCGAGATTAAGCCTGTACATTTCAAAATCCATAAAGCCAGAAAACAGCAAAATGCTTCTTTTTTCCTCCACTCTCATTCATATATTCACAATCATACATAATGGGGTTACTCAGATTGCTACAACATCTAACATTTTGAGCTCAATTAGTTGAAATATAAGTGGGAAATTTACTGTAAAAGACATTAATTCAATCATTAAAACAAAAATATTAAAATGCAGCTGGATTATTAGCGAAAATGAGAGAGGAGAAGAGAGAAAATGACCTGAAATTCTGAAATGGAGGATGAAAACCAGCAGAGTTAAGGGTAAAGAGAGTGTGAATTTAATTGCATTGTTCTCCATCGGAGCCTCAAACATTCAGACGTACCTTAGGACGTAACAGAACTATCAGGTGACTGGTCTACAGAAATGTATGATAGCCAACGGAATCGATTATCTTGCAGCACAAATGTAACCTAACCAAACATAACATGAATAATCTCGTGAGACTATAAATCTTCAAACAATAATATCAAACCGTTTAGTAGTTGGCAGGAGCTCACTCTATGATTTTTCTTCAAATTGTCTATCTGTTTCTTGAAGAAGCCAGAAATCCTTACAGATGAACTTGATTATGTCAAGATGGTCACCAAATCGTGGTCTATCCATGGTATACCTATCAAAAACAGCTCCATGTAACAAGGTGAAACTTCCTACAGCAGTAACTAAATGGATAAGCAAGCATTTGAATTCAAAATTTGAAACAACAAAATGCAAGCAACAGTAGAAGCAAAAAATTAACATGAAAGTTCAATCTTGAACCTAAACATTTTCAGTAAGAAGACCATGTAGAATCAAATCAAAGAATAAAATACATAGATCTCAAATTCTCCAACACAAAGATTTGCAAATGATATGGGTTAGCATCAGGTCGTCGATCATTCACATATTGCAACTGACTACAAGGAATAAAAATTAGGTTCCAAAAATCAAATTAAATTTTTTTTGCTCAAGATTATCTACGTCAAATGCACATAAAAAATTGTAGCAGAAAAATTGATTATTATAATCTTTACTAAATTGAGAAATATAACAAATAGTTCAATAATTCACCTCAAATAACCATAAATTGACTATAATGACAATTGAAAAATTGATAGTCAATGGTTAATAAATGAAGAAAAAAAAAAAAACAGAATTTACCTCTGATTTTGTTTCAATAAGGAGTTAAAGCTTAGAAGCTTCTAAAATGGAGCTTGGACGGAGGTGAGATTACTAAAGAAAAATCAGATTAATTTTGTTAAATTAACAAACTTAATTGAGACCCTAAAGTGGAAACTTAAACCTAAATTCCAAACAAAACCCAAAATATTCATAGGAATTAGAATTAATTCAATCTAAAAGAACCTAAAATTGACTAAACTAATAATTTAGTTAATGACAAACCCTCGAATGTAAAAAATTATTCGATGAAATTTAAAAAAAAAAAAAAATTTATCTTATTTCAGATCTGCTTCAATCCAAACAATAATGATAAATATTTGTTGCACTAATTTAAACAAATTAACATGAAGCAATTCATATAAACAATCAAATTCCCACAAATCAAAGCAACAAAACAACAAATAACAATACAATTACACGCAATTCAATCAAATCGAAACATAACTGCATAAAAAAAAGGAAAATAGGAGAAATAAAAAAAAATTACCTTGATCTGAGAGAACAGAAGCGGAGGAACATTTAGATTGGTAGAAGGCTCACAGTACTGACACTCGTAGCCATCAAAGACCTCACTCATTTTAGAGGAGAAAGAAAGTGAGAAGCTTACGTTAATGGCGAATCCAAGAAGAAGAGTAGCTCCGTTAGGTGAAGGAAGAATTCAGACAAACTTTTGCTTCGGAAAAATCTCAGTCGCCATGGTTGTAGAGATCTCCAAGAAAGAAATTTAGAGGAGAGAGGAGGAGAGAGAGAAAGAGAGTAAGAGGAGAGAGAAAGAGAGTGACGGCTGCAAGAGAAGAGAAAATGAAGTTAGACTTAGGGTTTTTCACCTAATCCATTTGTATCGGGCAATGGGTGCCAGTTACAAAAACAAAAGTATTTGTATCGGGCAAAACGCTATCCGTTACAAATAATGCAATTTTTGTAACGGGCATTATTTTGCCCGTTACGAATACCATTGTTCGTACGCACTATACTGTTTTAATGCAACGGACTATTATTTTTCCGTTACAAATAGGTTTTTTGTAACTGGCATATTATTGCCCGTTACAAATAGGCCGTTACAAATGGCATTTTTTCCACTAGTGTATAACCTAGTCTAATTATAATGTTATTATATATAGACTAGTTGCCTAGGGTTTGCATGACACAAGAATTTAATTGATCAGTAAGATAAAAACCCGAGTAAGAAAACACGAGACCAAGCCCTCTCAAATCTCTCTCTATCTCACGGCTCTCTCCTTCCCGGCGCCTCTCAAGGTGGTTCGTGGTGGTCGGTTAGTCCATTAAAGATGGTGATTGCGGTTTTCCTCAATCACTCGACCAATCTAGTATTGGTGGACGGCTCGTTCGAAGCTCGTGGACTAAGTAGAGGAGCAACGCTTGGGGCTCCCTGATTTGCCTGTCAAATTGCTACGTGGAATTCACGCTTCAAAGGTATATTTATGTGTCTTGTGTGTTATGCATGCGATCTTGGGATTAGGTGCTTGATTGAATATGATTCATGATTTTCCACTTAATAGTACCTATAAACTCCTACACATAAGTCATGCAAAATTCGGAATTAATCCCGAGAGTATAGCACGCAAACTTAGGCAAACCACCCTTGTCCAACCGGGTTGTACAGCAGCCCGCATGTGGCTGCCAAGAGTTGGCTGTGCTTGGTGCGTGCACCACTCACATGCATGGTTGACGCTCGCAGCATGGCGCAGCAGCAACCCATGCTGTGCGTGCCATTCGTGCTGCGCATGCGTGCTGTACGTTTGCTTGGTGCGGGTGGGTGGTTGAGTATGTGTACGGTGTGATGCTGGCTTGCGGCATAGTGCGCGCACAGCAGCAAGCTCGAGTGGCCTTTATGGCCACGTGTTGCAAGCACGCCACGTAGGGAGCACAACGCGTATGCGATTCTTTAGGCTATGGGTGTGATGGTTGGCATGGGCCACGGCTATACGCGCGACCCCTCACTAGGCACCCATGCCTCGGTGCCTAGCACACCAAACCGAAAGGCTTGATGTTAGGCACTTTAGGGTTTAGGGCTATGTTAATTTTGCGTTTTTCCAATTGTAATTATTTTAATTATGTTTAAATTAGTTTAATTAAATTTTGGAGGCTAGGCCTCGGTTTTGAGCGGCACTTGCAAAATTTTATTTTGGCAAAATTTTAGGTTTACCGGCTTAATTAATTGGATTGATTAGGTTGGACGCGGAATTTAGTTAGAGCTTCAGTTTTAATTGCGCTTAATCACATAATTGGTTAAAACAACTTTGATTAGTTTTAATTAGGCACATTAATCGGATTAACAACCTAATTTAGTTACTAGTTTACACGTGTTGTACATTGTTACTTGTTTATCGTTGTAAAATGCATGGGCCATTCACATATAGTGAATGGATGAATGGAATGCATATTCTCTCACATGTTTTATAAAATGGCAACTAGTGGGGCCCGATTAGGATAGAAAATATGGACTACGTTCCGTCATGTATTTTTGTAAATCTAAATACGGTTTGCGAACCATTGAGTATTTTTGTACCTTAATATTTAGATTAGTCCTAATCGTAGATACTAGTATTTGCATTATTTTGGTTATGTCTTGAAAACTGAGATTCTTAGAAGACAAAGCTATGAAGTTGCAAGAAAAGACCCTTGAAGACTTGAAGACTCAAGGGGTCATGCTAGTTGCCAAATGCATCATTTACTTATGTTTTCGATATATGTTTATGCTTATATATATGAATGATATGTTGGATGCATGTTTAGGATTTCGAATGTTGTGATGATTAATTAAGTTCACTTAAATCAACCAACATAGAAACCCTAGGTCCCTTAAATATTGAGTAAAATTTGCCATTCCAAAACAACACTTACCGACCTATTGAGAGTAGTGATGGGCTACGCCAAAGCGAGGCATTGCTATTACTCCCTAGGATACGTAAGGCATACCGGGTATGCATGTTGGTTTTGGTTATACTCAACGATATGATTGATGGAGTCCTAACATGTCGTGGAAAAGTGGATAAGTTGTTGAGAGAGCATTAGATGCGACGATTTATCTAACCAAGAGTGGCTTGGAGACATTAACAAAGAGTTGCTTACCTTATAATATTAAGTGTTAAGACAAGACAAAGCACGCTTAACTACTCGTTGATTCTTTGGATCTTGGAATCGACTTATTCTCTCCTAATGGGGACAATTTTAATGTGTGAATAAGACATTTAAATAAATTTGATAAATATGCATGAATTCAATCTTATTTAAGTATTATAAATGGTTTTTCATTTCAAATTATTTCAATTGTAGAACCATGTCTGCAAATAACTCAAACAACCAATTCTCGTTACGCTCAATTCTCAACAAGGAGAAGTTGAGTGGGCCAAATTTTCTTGATTGGAAAAGGAACTTGCGTATAGTTCTCATGCAAGAGCAAAAGGAATATGTCCTTGATGAGGAAATGCCCGAGACTCCCAATGAGGAAGTGACTCAGTGTAGGGAATATTTCAAGCATCCCACACTTGAGCCCCACTGTGATCATACACTTAAGTATGGTGGCGTCCAAAGGGAAGGAAGTTAGAGTAAAAGAGTCGCCAACAAGTTTTAGGAACTTGTAAACCCTTCACAGGGTGAAGGTTACACCCCTTCACGATCCATGAGATCGCTAACTCCATAGTGGTCTGGAACCATGACTGGATATTCGGTGATAAAGGTACAAATCCAACCTAAAAGAGATTGAACCTGCCCTAAAAATAGGCCTCTACTTTATTTCTTCTCATATTCATGTGCGCTTTCTAACTAACATACAATAATTATATTAATCCTAAGCTTGTTCATCTATGTTGGTTGAATATTAATGCACAAACAAATCTATTATTGACGATCACTTGAATTAAAATCACATTAGCCTAAACAAGATTATTAATTATCTTATTAAGCGTGATTACAAGTACAAATTCCCTTTAAACTTGCAAGAGAGGGCGTGATCAAGCAATAACAATAATAATATATATCAAGCAACATAACAACAAACATCATCATCATCATAATATTCACAAAGCAATAATATTAGCAAGATCCTAGGCATGATACTAATAAGATTAATAACAAATCCTAGTATGTCACTAAGAATTAAAGATTAAAGTTTTATCCCTAACATGATATTAACATGATAGAAGAAATAGGAGACATCCTAAACATGATACTAGAAAGCAATAAAAATATCCTAACATGATAGTAGGAATAATATAAACATGCTTTCTAAAGGAATAAAGCAATTAAATTACTTACTTCGATGCCTTGTATCTCTTTCTAATAACAAAATACACGCGTTAGTAACTTCAAGGAAAATATGAAATCAAACAATTAATTCAAATAATTGAAATAGGGATTTGTGACCAAACCCTCAGAAATTATCAACCTTTCACGTCTAGGGCGAAGGCAACTTCGAACTTGGGTAGGTGTGTCTAGAACTCGTGAATGAGGAATTTTGTAAAAGGGAAGGTTTAGAAAGAGGGAGAAGAATAAGCTATTGCTTAAGAGAATTAAGGATGATTGATGATTATGAATGACGCTGAGTGAATGAAAAACGGGGAAATACGACCCTATTTATAAAGAAAATAGTCTGAAAACGATAGAAAAGAATCAGAATTTGAATCGGAATAAAACTGACCCCTGTCGCCAGCGACAAAGCCCAGCGCGAAACGACAAGCATCACGCATGGCGACAGACTCTGTCGCTTGGCGACAGACTTGTCGTTTGGCGCTAGTTAAAAGATAAAACGCGCTTTTGTACGGAATCCTCTTCTTGATATAATTAAGCAATTAAACTCGGTGTTTATCAATTTTAAATCAGATTTTATCAAAGTAAAACACTTGTTTTATTTCAAACCAAATTCATTATTTTTCAAAAGATAATTATTAATCCTAACTCTATTAGAACTGACAATAACCTTCTAGACTACTCTAGAAAATTAGAATTAATACTAATAACTTTAGAAATATTGATTAATGGGCCCTCCACTAGATCATTGGGCCATAAAACCATTTCAGACCCAATTTAGTACTTTGGCCATAACTTCCTCATTATTCATCGGAATTGGACCTATAATATATCATTGGAAAGCTCTTTGCAAGCCCCATCCAACTACACTATTATTGGACCCTTGTCAAGGATCAAGCTAAATTAGACTAGCTATTTTCATAAATAGAGAAGATTTTCGAAAACAGAAGGAAAGATTTTCATTAAAAAAACAGCATTACAAGACCTTTACACTTTCACCTTATTCGATAATCAAGCGACGTGAAAGGTACTCATCATTGTGTTGGTTTTTGGGGAGACACAATTAGGTGTCTACACTCAGGCTGCCCTAAACCGATGGCAAATTGCCAATCGGGATGTCAAATGCATCATGTTGGCCACTATGTCTCCCAACCTTCAAAAGACTTTCTTTGAGAAGGAGACAGCTTTGGAGATCATTTCTAAGCTTCAAAACATGTTCCAAGAGCATGCCCAAACTGAAAGGTTTGAAACCCACAGGCAAATCCTTAAGAGTAAGCTCAAGAAAGGAGAGTCGGTCAGCCCACATGTACTCAAAATGATAGGATTATTTGAGAACATGGAAAGGCTTGACGTGGGGTATTCAACCGAGATGACAATTGACATCATTCTCCACTCACTGCACAAACACTATTATCAGTTCAAGATGAACTATAACATGCACAGCATGGAGAAAACCTTCCCCGAGCTTCATGGAATGTTGAAGCAAGCCGAGCAAATGCTCAAGGATGAGGGGAAGCATGATATGCGCATGATCAAAAAGAGCAAGCCGTTCACACTCTCAGGCAAGAAGAAGAAAGGCTTCAAGGGGAAGGGTAAGAAGACCTTTTTGAAGGAATTATGTCTTCGATAAGTGCAATTACTAGATATATCAAGGATCACTATTATGAAGATAATAAGTTCATTCTATAGGGTCGTCAATATCTGGTGCTAGATATGATAATTGATCTTTGGGTTAGTTAAATAGCCCAAAGCCTTATAGAATGGATCCTATGAGGTCACACAACAAGGGTATTGGGTTAAACAAGTAAGAGGCCCATTAATGGACCTCATGAGATTATGACATACCATGTAGAGTGTTGGGCTAGAGTAGTGTGTTTAGGATAAGGGTTTTGGGCTTTTGACATGGGCTCTTATTTAGAGATGTGATCTATAAATAAGATCCATGCCTAGGGTTGCAAGTAAGCAGTAACAATCAACATACAGTAGATTGTGAAAGAAGCAACCAAGCCCCAAAACCCTAAAAACTCTCCTCACTCACGACCCTCTTCTCTCCCCTTCACGTCCGTACGTGCGGCGCCTCTCATGGTGGCTCGTGGTGTTCGTCGTGGTGGTTCGTGGTTAGCTCGTGTCTCTCTTCTCCGTTGAAGGTTGATTGAAGCGTTCAATCACGACTAACTAGCATTAGTGGAGGTTTAACTTGTGCCCGTGGACCAAGTAGAGGAATCACGCTTGGGGTTCTTTATCTCCCTTTGTTTTTGCTCGATCGCACGTGGAATCACGCTTTAAAGGTACAATTATGTGTTCTTTATGTGTTATGCAAAGATCCTTAGATTAGGTACTGTATGAATATGATTCATGTTTATTTCCGCTGCGTAGTACCTATAAACTCCTACAGTGGTATCAGTTAGCCTATTGCATTTACGCATATTGCTAATAATTCTTTGATAATCCACAATTTTAATTCAATTAGGAGGGAGAATTATTAATTATGGTTCAATCTTTATATTAAATGGAGATTTAATTTTTGGGATATGATTAAATATGATTTAATTGCTCAATTGTTCTAGCAAAATCCGAATTAAGCCCTAGTATTTTCGAAAATTTTGATTGAAATAAAGCCCTAAAATTTTGATTTTTGTGCTTAATTTTGAAGTTTTTCGAATATTTATGCTTCATAAATTTAATTGGATTGATTTGATACATAAAATATGATTTTTGTATAATCAATATTTTAATTTAAGAATTAAATTAAATTTGAATTCATTTTGTGAAGAACCCTAGATTTGAAATTGGATAGTGAATTTAATTTCAAAATTGAATTGGGCATAAAAGTTATGTTTTAATTCAAAAGACCTAATTTAATTTAATTTAATTTTGCAAAAGTTGTTTTATTAGATTAAATATCTAAAAAAAAAAAAGGGAAAGAATCAGTTTTTTGGGAGGGGGCAGCCGTGGCTGGGTGGATGCACCACCGTCAGGTGGCCACGGCGGCTGCCCAGGTGGTCGAAAAGGGGGCAGGAAGGAGGGCGCAGGCAGCAGACTAGTGGTAGCAGCATAGGCACAAGTGGCTGGGCTTTTCTGCCTGGTTGCGCGCCTGGCTGCGGCTGCGGCTGGGCTCCGGCCTGGCTGCGGCAGGTGCAGCGCGTGGCTGGGCGGAAAGCTCAGTCACATAGGGCAGCTCGGATTTGCCGCGAGTGGTGGCTAGACGGTGCAAGTGTTGCACGTCTAGCTGCTGCCCTGGTGGTAGCGTGGCTGGGCTTGACTCCTCGCTGCGCTAGCTGGTTCTAGGGTGGCTGGGCTGAGTCCTGGCTGCTGCGGTGGTTAGGGAAGTGGCTGGCAGCAAGCCAAGCCACGGTATTCCAGATTTTTCAAAAAAAAAAAAATTTTATTAAATTATTTTGTTGTAAAGATAATTTCAAAATAAAATATGATTTTATTTTGGGATAAAATCAAATTTCAAAAGTTTGTTTTTGATAATTATCCTTAATTAAGGTTGTTAATTTTGGATAGGATTTGTCAGAATATTCTGAGCATATTCCAAAAAGATAAAGATTGATTTAAATAATGTGATTATCCCATAATTATTTTTGGATATAATTGATTTAAAATTTTGTGATTGGCTTGTAATTAGGATAGAATTTCCTAACTTTGTTAGGATAATCTTTGAGGATAAATATGATTTATCTTTTAAGATTAAAATAAGATTTAATTCTATCTCATGACTAATTTAGAATATATGATATTTTATTGATGATCATGAATAATATATGATATTATCTAATTGCACTAATTAAAATATGAGATATTTAGATGCCATGTTTCCTTAATTATGATCTTTCGATGTTATAGTTTAGGAAAGCATGATGAGTGATTTATTATGTGGCAATTTTATAATATATGATGTTGTTTATTGCTATATAATGACTAGTATGACCCAGTAGATTGCTAAATACGATCTGCGCATCGTGATGTATTTTTGTAATCTTAGTACGGTCTACGAACCGATAAAGTATTTTGTAATTTTATTTTATTTTATTTAAGTAGTAGATAGAATAGAGTAGAATTACAGGTTGCAGTTAATCCAAGAAGCCCATAAAGTGAAGGCCCAAAGGAGTAAGGTGGATGCAATCTATGATGATTCAAGTGGGAGCATTTACTTTATTAGTTTTCTTAGGATTAGGGGCCATGCTATGTCTTATTTATGCATTCAGTATTTTATGCATGTTAGATTTTATTGATGTTTTGTAATGATGCGCTAGAGTTCACTATTTAATCACAACATAATAAATCTAGATCCCAGTAATATTGATGCAGCTTTTCCAATTAAAAACCCGACGAAACCTTCGATCGTTTATGATGGGTCGGCCCTCAGCAGAGCATCATAATATATCTTGGGGAAGTGGGGGTAGAACCGCATTCTACACTTTTAATTGGTTATATTCAACAAGGTTACCTAAAGCGTTTAGAACCTTGAAGCTAAGGGTAATAATTAAACATGCGATGGTTAATTATTCAACCAAGAGTTACAAGAGTTGTAATCAGTAAAGAGTTTACTCACCTTGAAAATGTAATGATTGATGGCAGGGCCTCACTCTGGTCAATTATTGCACGAATAAAGGATCTTGGAATCACTTAATTCAAGTTGGGATCACTTAAATTGAATAGAGTGTTTTAAAGTTACCAATTTAATTCGCTTTTGGTACTTTAAATTTAATAAACATAATTGAATTTTGCGTTTACTTATAAGTAACATGTCGTTCTAATTTTATTATTATATATAATCTCCTCGATTGAAAATAAAGTTGAGAAATGTTCTCAAAAAGTTTAAAAGATAATCCATAAACCTATATTCCAATTTTGCTTAGATTATTCTAAAAAGCAAGTTTTAGAAATTCATGTCACATGTCTAAGGTTGGTTTTATTCAAAATGTTTGAGTAAAATGCCAACACATTCTCATTTTGAAAAGTGTTTCAAGGGATATAATGAGATGAGAGGTACAATCCCTCAAAAGACAAGTGTACAAATCCAATAAAATCTCTTATCCTCAATATGATTGAATATAAGAAAGTGATTGGAAATATCTATGATCAAAAGTTGATCAAATGACAGTATTCTTCATCTACTTTATATAGAATTTAATACTTGATTAAACTCAAATATAAATAATGATAGAATAGACTTAGCAAAATCATGAAAAATGCTTAAAGTAGTTGAGCAAGGTATCATTTTGAACCTAAGAGAAATGTTCTAAGTGGCTCAAAGGGAAAGGTTTAGGAATATATGAGGATTGCATTAAGATGTTATAGGCCAAGAAATGAAAACAAGTTGCTACTTCTCAAACCTAGAACTACTTACATGCTAAAAGTTGTTATGAACAACAAATGTTTCAAATTAAATGGACCAATTCCAATCGATTAGATACTACCTCATATAGTTGGAAGGTAAAAGAATGGAAATGTTCCAATTTAAGAAGTATACTATAGAAATTGATTTAGCATATTGCTACTTCTTGGACATATGATGTCTTGTTTAGATCACTCATTGCACAATCTGGTTGAACTAAAGGAAGAATTTAGCTAAAGGAGGAATAAATCTACAAGTTTAGAAGCAAATGTTGCTACTTCACAAGTGGAATCTACAAGTTTGGAAGCAAAAGTTGCAACTTTACAAGTAGAACCAGTATTTCACCACTAATAATTGGCTAGAATTAAATAAATGTTATTCATTCTTGCCATTTTCAAAACACCATTCAATGTTAGTAATGACTAAGCATCGAAGATTCAAAAACGTGGAATAAATGTTATTCTATACTTCTTTGAGTCATAATGTGTTTTGAATTGCTAAATAGGTTTAAAGTTCTACATGATAGAAATAGTTAAACCATTTCTATATATATAAGTTGTCTCTAATATGTCAATTAATTCGAATGAAAATGAAAATTGCATGCGAAAGATCCATAGGGATGGACTTTCAATATCATTGGATTATGAATCCATTGATATATGTAATTATTATTCTAATTTGAAATTTTGACTAAGTCACCATTTAGAGAAATGATGATGAGAACTCAAGGTCGAATACATATCGATGTAAGAAAACCAAAGGTTCAAAGACTAGAGATGGACAATGAAACTTCATTTGTGATACGATCACTACTTGTGCTTTGTTGAAGCATAAGAGTGAAGATTTTGAAAAGTTCAAAATGTTCAGTATGAAGTTCAGTATCAACTTGACAAGAAAATGATTACATTACAATATGATTGTAATTGTGAAAATTTAAGTCAAGATATGTACTTGGCAACACATTCGAAATATTGCGATATGATCATAATAATGAGAATTTAAGCCAACACATTGATAAACATCCAAGAGTTATAAAATCGTTTTACAACAAACTCCGAAAGCAAACCTTGTGAAGTGTTTATGAAGGGAGCCATCAATCTATATGAGATATATTTTGATAATGGATGTAAAATACCTATCTTCTAACCATTGTTCAAGGGATATACTTTTAAGATAAGCTACAAAACTAAACAAAAACTACATAGGTCAAATCAAAATGTAGCAAGGCTTCATACGTGATATGGATAAGAAAACTTCTTATTAAGTCTTTCTACAAAGCAAGGAATAAAACATGTATTAAACCGTTTGATGCACGTTCGATTCTTATATAGAGCACGGGGTACTACTACACAACCATACTTAGCACAAAATGTTTGTTGCTTAAGTAGGTTCCCTTATGGAAATTGTTCCAAAAGGTCAAGTGGGAGTAGTGTAAATCTCAAAAGAGTTTGAGAAAAGCAACAAACAAACGTGGTTCAAACCATGATTGGTTCACCCTATGCTAAATATGCCTCCTCAAAAGGCAAGTGGGAGTATAAGAATCTCGAAAAGTTCGAGAGCCTTGAAAGAGTTCAAGAAAAGTGATTTCGAAAATCTCGAAGAAATTTGAGAAGTTATCGAATAACAGCAACAATATGAGCATGATTCACCTCATGTTATAAATGACAACGCGTGGTCTCATTAAGCGTAATGAGATTAATAACCATGTTTCGAAGGTAGTACATTCCAAGTGCACATCCTCAATTGTCGTTTCTCATTGAAAGCTAAACAAAGTTGTTGTATGAGTTTCAATTGTTGCATAAGAACCCACAATGATGACTAGCATATGTAAAACTTAGCCAAAGAAATATGATTTCATATTGACTAAGAGTTATAAAATATTTATTTTGGAACATGATGATTATGCAAGTAATAAGGATGATTTGACAAGTTATAACTCCAAGTGGTTTTAAAACCATGAAATCTGAAATAGATTCTAAGTCTGTAAGCAAGTATATGACACTTAAGTAATTTGCCTAAATTGGGTGAAACCCATTGTAAGCAAAGCAGACAAGAAAGAAAAATGTTTTCTAACTAAAGCAAAGACTTGTTAATGGATTCAACAAATTCATAGTATGACTATGATTACGATGAAACCTTTACATTAGTCATGTTGCAAAGATCTATTAAAGATACTTTAGTGATTTCTACCTTATAAGATTTGGTAGATGGATTTCAAAACACTTTCTTGAAATTGTTCATGAAATAAGATTTGTATATGATACAGTTAAAAGTTTGGAGATCCAATAATCCTAGGGATGCATAAAAGATCCATAATGGATTGAAGTTAGCATCAGGGAGTTATGTTCCTAATTTTGTGAGTTAATCAAATCGTTTGATGTTCTCGTAAAATGAAGAAAAGGTCTTGTATGTACAAGATGTTTAGTGGGAGCTATGAAATCTTCTTGGTCTAGTATAAAGAGAAATTATTCATTGCTTGAAGAGTCAAGTGGTGGGTAATGCATTTTGTATGAAAATCTTGAAGAAGAAGATGAGTACATTTGGGATTCAAGATCTATATAGATAGGTCTCGAAGGATGTTTTAGAACAAGTGATGATAGATTTCAATCGAAATCCAATGTAACGTTGGAATACAAATTAGAAATTCCAAAGTTCCTTGCGAAAGGGCGAAGGAATCCTTATGTTTATGAGAATGTCTCATGAACTATACTTACTGAATCCCTTCCATGACCAAGGTATGAGAGTCATACTAAGGTTTTTGGATTGAAGCAAGTTATGTAATTTTAGTTGTGTATGTTTTGAGAAAGCATATTACAAAAGTAAATACATTAGCTTGCAGAATTATGTTTATCAATTGAAACAAAGTTTCAATCTTATTTAATCGTGGTTTCAAGATTAAATAAAATGTCCAAAATAATTATGAATTGATGGGCTCACTAGGTTGATGACCTTTTGAATGAAACCCCACAGGTGAACTAAATTCATACATTATTTAAGTTCCTAGTTCGGAATCATAAAACTGGACATAAATGATTTCCAATAATGGACTAGCATGTTAAGATTGATTGGATAGCGCAGTTTCATGGGCTATAGGAGCGTAGTGATGCTCGGTCAATCACATGGATATGCATGAATGATGCATGATCGAACTATAGACCTAATTTGAAGTTCAAGTATAGAGCTTCCATATATATTAGTGGATTCCTTTGACATGAGTGGAACACTGATTCCATTCAATGATTGATTTAACTGTGGTACATTCAAACGTTTAGCCGTAACTGGAGATTATAAAGGATGTTTCCCGGTTACTTCATGAGTTGAGTGGGAGCTTTGGTTGCCACAAGATTGGATAGAGTCTACCTATTTAATTAGGAATGTGTCTTGGCCCCTTGAAGAGGGAGAATTCAGAAAATGCATGGCCGTGCTCAAATGGATTACATTGTAACCATTTGTTTTGTAATTCTAACTCAGATTTCAAGAAAGATTTGTAGATTAATATGATCACGACATGAGATGCAATCATATTACCAAATCGACACACATTGACTTAAGGAATTTGAATATTGCGCACTTGTCTCAGACAAGTGGGAGATTGAAGGAATTATGTCTTCGATAAGTGCAATTACTAGATATATCAAGGATCACTATTATGGAGATAATAAGTTCATTCTATAGGGTCGTCAATATCTGGTGCTAGATATGATAATTGATCTTTGGGTTAGTTAAATAGCCCAAAGCCTTATAGAATGGACCCTATGAGGTCACACAACAAGGGTATTGGGTTAAACAAGTAAGAGGCCCATTAATGGACCTCATGAGATTATGACATACCATGTAGAGTGTTGGGCTAGAGTAGTGTGTTTAGGATAAGGGTTTTGGGCTTTTGACATGGGCTCTTATTTAGAGATGTGATCTATAAATAAGATCCATGCCTAGGGTTGCAAGTAAGCAGTAACAATTAACATACAGTAGATTGTGAAAGAAGCAACCAAGCCCCAAAACCCTAAAAACTCTCCTCACTCACGGCCCTCTTCTCTCTCCTTCACGTCCGTACGTGCGGCGCCCCTCATGGTGGCTCATGGTGTTCGTCGTGGTGGTTCGTGGTTAGCTCGTGTCTCTCTTCTCCGTAGAAGGTTGATTGAAGCGTTCAATCACGACTAACTAGCATTAGTGGAGGTTTAACTTGTGCCCGTGGACCAAGTAGAGGATTCACGCTTGGGGTTCTTTATCTCCCTTTGTTCTTGCTCGATCGCACGTGGAATCATGCTTCAAAGGTACAATTATGTGTTCTTTATGTGTTATGCAAAGATCCTTAGATTAGGTACTGTATGAATATAATTCATGTTTATTTCCGCTGCGTGGTACCTATAAACTCCTACACTTTTTGCCTAAGCCAAAAGCTACCAAAGATAACAAGGACGAGAAGGTAGCATCATCTAAATCTGATTTCGAATGCTTCTATTGCAAAAAGAAAGGACATTGGAATAGAGATTTCCTCAAATTCAAGGAAGATAAGAAGAACGGAACCAATGCTTCTAGATAATGTATATTCGTTATAGACTTAAACTTCACTAGCTCAACATCATGGGTATTAGATACCGGATGTAGCTCACACTTTTGTTCCAATTCTCAAGGACTAAGGAACACTAGAAGGCTAGAGAAGGGAGAGGTTGAACTCCGGGTCGACAATGGAGCCAGAATTGCGGCCATATCCCTAGAGGCTCTCATTTTGTCTTTGCCCTCCGGGCTAGTTTTGGAACTTGAAAACTGTTATTATGTTCCTAACATTACCAAAAACATCATTTTAATTTTGGCGTTGGACGCCAAAGGTTTTGAATTTCGAGTTAAGGATAATGAATGTTCGTTTTATCTCGATAATGTTTTATATGGTATTGCACATTCTAAAAATGGTCTTTATGTGCTTTCATTAGACAAACAAGTTTATAATATTAATAATACCACCAAGAAAGCTAAGACCATTGAGTCAAATGAGACGTACTTGTGGCATTGTCGTCTTGGCCACATTAACATCAAGCGGATCAAGAAACTTCTATAGGAAGGCGTTCATGACTCAGTCGATTTACAATCGTTTGAAAATTGCGAAGGATGTTAATTAGGCAAGATGATAAACCAGCCATTCTCCAAGTTGGGAGAAACTGCAAGTGACTTGTTAGACCTAATATGTTGGGGTTTGGTGAGTCCGACTCACCGCGAAAATAAACCCAAAACCAAGACCGCACTCGCAATAAATAAAACCATAAACATAATTAACTTAATGACAAGATTAAGATAATAATTATACCTTTGACGCGTGCTTCGCCCGACCTCGAGGGGCTCTTACTTCGAAAGCTAGCCTCGAAATTACGACGACCTCCAACAGAAGTCCACCCACAACTCGAACACCGACTAGGTCCAATGCCTTGGAGATAGTAAGGCCCGACCGAAACCCGAGTAATTGAGTTCCAAGGTTTTCACAAAGGTGATGCCTTTTTCAACTCTTGAGTTCAAAGGTTTTCACTACTAGTGATGCCTTTTCCAACTCTTACTCAAGTGCTTTTCCCAATACCCCAAGTTAGGTATTTATAGGAAAATGCAAGAGTGTGAAAAACCTTCCATCAATGTGGGAGAATTTGATTTTCCCATTTTATTTTAAAGCTAAAATAAAATTAATAATCAAACTAGTAATAAATAACAAGTGGCAAGCTCACAAGGAGGAGTAGGTGAGGACCATTTGGAGGAGGGGGGAACCAAACTTGCCTCCCACTCTCACTCCCATAACTGGCCACCTCAACCCCATAGCCCCCAATTAAATTACGCCACGTGGAACCCACACTTGGGCACCAAGGCACCCAAGGTGGGCTACCATGTGCTACGGCCCAGCAGGCCACGCACCAAGTGTGGGCTGCTTGGCCGAGGCTAGCTGCCAGCACGCCGCGCACAATGTGCGGGCTGCTAGCTGTTGCCTGCTATCATGCCTCGCACATTAGTATGGGCTGCTAACTGCCGCGGCCTAGCAAGCCATGCACCAAATGTGTGGGCTGCTAGCTGCCACGCACCAATTGTGCGGGCTGCTAACTGCCGTATGCTAGCACAGCCACGCACACTAGTGCTGGCTGCTAGCTGAGGTATGCTAGCCAAGCCCCTCACTTAGTGCGTGCTGCTAGAATTTGCCGCGCCCCTAGCATTCGGTTTTCCGATGCTAGGGGTATTTTGGTCATTGTTGATTTATTATTATTTTCACGTCTCGTCTTATTACTATTTTCGACTCGACTTCCGACGCTCGGTTTCAACGCCCCAAGCTCGAATTTCCGACGTCTAAATATTAATTACTCGGTCGACTTATTAATTAATTCCTAATTAATTCGTCGCTTTGGCTCGTTAGTTTTTTGGGTGTGACCCGAAGGGTTCAGTCAAGATTAAGCTGTAATATTAATTATGCATTAATATTACTGATTGGAAGCGGCCTCCACCTAGGCATTCCGATCACTTGACCTTACTGAATAATTAGCTTTATAAAAATTCCGAACCCCCTATCGGAATAATACACTTGTTCGAAGGACCCTATTCCTTTCAATCTCCAACTTATCCTTCCGGACAAGTGTGCTTTTAGTGTATAGCCCTTTTCCTATGTTGCTTAATGCCTCTTCATGAACTATTAGGTAAGATTAATTTATCATCCTTCTTATGTCCAGAAGTGTTTCTCGATTCTGAGTCCGACTGTCAATTAACAGATGATTTCTAAAATCCATCCGAGCACGGCCATGCATTTTACAGTCTCGCTCTGCGAGAGGTCTTGTAAACAACAAAGACATCTTCCCTATTGTTAATAGGAGGACATTTCCAGTCTTGTAATGTAGTTTCTCTTACTGAGAGGACCTAGCCGCCCGAGTGATGCCGTTATAATCCCCTATTACGGCAGACGTTTGACAATCATCAAAGCGGACTAGTACTCAAACAAGAAAGCTCACAATACTCATGGTCGAGGAAAAAGGTTCCGATAGCAATAATGAGAAGTATACTTATGACGATTTTTTTAATCTCTTAAAGTATTCTCATAGGTCGATCCAGTATGGTTCTAAACCAATACCTGTGCAAATGATTCATGACAATCATGTCCTTGTAGCACAAGAAACGGTGCTATAAATCAAACTACACACTAATCTCAAATGGTCATTAATCTTCCATCGTTTAAATGACCTCGATTAGGGATAATTTTCGATCATAACATTCAATGTTCACTTAATAGGTGTTTCCTTACCAAGACTGGTCTTGATACCCTATTTTGAATATTCCAAGAATCGAATGGACTCATTATTTAATTCTAAACCACAATTAAATAGCCAACGGAGTGATTTAAATCGCATGAAAAATTTAATTACTCTAAAGTTGAATGGTTCATCATAGTGCTTTACATTCAAATTGTCCAAAATTAATTAAAACACTAAAATAAGGAAATCAAAGCCAATCTCCGAAGTTCCTGATTCCCATTGCCTTAACGCGCTTGTTGTGCTTCACTTGAGGCAAAGGTTTAGTCAATGGATCGGCTACATTGTCATCCGTTCCAACTTTACAAATTCTGATTTCACCTTCTGATTTCCATTCTCGAATCATGTAAAACCGCCGCTTGACATGTTTAACCTTCTGATGTTCTCTTGGCTCTCTGGCCTGAGAAATAGCTCCATTGTTGTCACAATATAGGTCTATTTGTCCCTCTATGGAGGGTAAAACACCAAGTTCACCAATGAACTAGCGAATCCAAACTGCCTACTTAGCTACCTCAGATGCTGCCAAGTATTCGGCTTCAGTTGTAGAATCTGCAGTTGTGCTTTGCTTAGCACTCTTCCAACTAAACGCTCCTCCATTGAGACAGAATATGTACCCAGATTGTGACTTGAAGTCGTCTCTGTCTGTCTGGAAGCTTGCGTCGGTATAACCCTCAACAACTAATTCATCTCTGCCACCATAGACCAGGAATTTATCCTTGTTCCTTTTCAGGTACTTTAGGATATTCTTGGCCGCAGTCTAATGCGCCTCTCCTGGGTCTGATTGGTATCGGCTTGTAGCGCTCAAGGCATACGATACATCTGGCCTAGTACATATCATGGCATACATGATCGATCCAATTAGCGAATCATATGGAATCTGATTCATCCTTTCTTGCTCATCAGGTGTCTTACGACACTGCTTCTTGCTTAGGGTTATGCCATGTGACATGGGTAGGTGACCTCTCTTGGCCCCTTCCATTTGGAAACGAGCTAGTACCTTATCAATATAAGTACTTTGACTCAATCCTATCATCCTTTTCGATCTATCCCTATAGATCTTGATGCCTAGTATGTACTGAGCCTCTCCCAAGTCTTTCATTGAGAAACATTTTTCGAGCCAAGCCTTTACAGACTCTAATAACGGAATGTTGTTTCCAATGAGTAATATGTCATCGACATATAAGACTAGGAAGGCGATGTCACTCCCACTGACCTTCTTGTAAACACAAGACTCATCTGGATTCTTGATAAAACAAAACTTATTGATGGCTTCATCGAATTGCAGATTCCAACTTTTGCTTGCTTGCTTTAATTCATAAATGGACTTCTTAAGCTTGCATACCTTTCTAGTGTTGTTTTGGTTGACAAAACCTTCAGGCTGTGTCATATACACAGTTTCTTCCAAAATACCATTTAGGAAGGCGGTTTTGACGTCCACCTTCCATATTTCATAGTTGTAATATGCAGCAATCGCTAGGAGGATCTAAACGGATTTAAGCATTGAAACTGGAGAAAAGGTTTCATCGTAATCAATACCATTAACTTGTCTATAACCTTTTGCTACCAATCTAGCTTTGTAAATGAATACATTTCCATCTTTGTCGGTTTTCAACTTGAAAATCCACTTACATCCGATAGGTGTGTAACCTTCGGGTAAGTCAACCAAGTCCCAGACTTGATTTTCAAACATAGAATCCATTTCAGATCTCATGGCCTCTTGCCATTTAGTAGTGTTGGTGCTTGTCATCGCTTGCTTATAGGTTGCCGGTTCATCTCCATCCATGATCAGGATGTCCTGATTCTCGGTTAATACTAAACCAAGATATCTATCAGGTTGAGATATCGGCCTTTGAGACCTACGTAGGGTAATGAACTGAGCATTTGCATTGTCGGTTCGAGTTTGCATATTTTGATCACTTTGACTTTTGTCAACAGATGATGTTTGAGCACTTTGACTGTCATTCTGACTTTGTTGCTCATCCTCACGAACTTCGTCGAGTTCGATTTTCCTCCCACTTGTCATTTTGGAAAGGTGCTCCTTCTCCAATAAGACACCATCGCGAGCAACAAACACTTTGTTCTCCGATTTGTTGTAAAAGTAATACCCTTTGGTTTCTTTTGGGTATCCCACAAAGTAAACCTTATCACATTTGGGATGAAGTTTGTTATAAATCAATTTCTTGACATATGCTTCGCATCCCCATATCTTTAGAAAAGACAACCTAGGAGGTTTCTTCGTCCATAACTCATATGGAGTCTTTTCTACAGCTTTCGATGGAGCACGGTTCAGTGTTAGTACCGCAGTTAAAAGTGTGTGTCCCCAGAAAGAGATAGAAAGATCACTAAGACCCATGGTTGATCGTACCATGTCTAACAAGGTTCGATTTCTCCGTTCGGATACTTCGTTCCATTGTGGAGTTCCCGGAGGTGTCAATTTTGAAAGTATACCATGATCTTTCAGATGGTCATCGATTTCTTAGCTCAAGTATTCACCACCTCAATCCGATCGAAGGGATTTGATTTTCTTGCCAAGCTGATTTTCAGCTTCACTCTAAAATTCTTTGAACTTTTCAAATGATTCAGATTTATGCGACATGAGGTAGACATAGCCATATCTACTATAGTCGTCCGTGAAGGTGATGAAATATCGATGTCCATTTCTTGTGGCGGAGCTCATTGGTCCACATACATCGGTATGTATTAGACCCAATAAGTCACCTGCTCTTTCTCCCAACTTGGAGAATGGATGCTTTATCATCTTTCCTAATAAATATCCTTCGCAGTTCTCAAAAGATTCTAAATCGAAAGAGTCGAGAACGCCTTCTTGTAGAAGCTTCTTGATGTGTTTGATGTTAATGTGACCAAGATGACAATGCCACAAGTAAGTTTGATTTGACTCCATGGTCTTAGCTCTTTTGGTAGTATTATTCACATTATAAACTTGTTTTTCTAAAGAAAGTACATAAAGACCATTTTCAGAATGTGCAATACCATATAAAACATTATCGAGATAAAACGAACATTCATTGTCTTTTACTCAAAATTCAAAACCTTTGGCGTCCAACGCCGAAATTGAAATAATGTTTTTGGTAATGTTGGGAACATAGTAACAACTTTCAAGTTCCAATACAAGCCCAGAGGGAAAAGACAAACTGAGAGTTCATACGGATACGGCTGCAATTCTGGCTCTATTACCAACCCGGAGTTCAACCTCTCCCTTCGCTAGCTTCCTAACGTTCCTTAGATCCTGGGAATTGGAACAAAGGTGTGAGCCACATCCGGTATCTAATACCCATGATGTTGAGCTAGTGAAGTTTAAGTCTATAACGAATATACCTGATTCAGAAGCAACGGTTCTGTTCTTCTTATCTTCCTTGAATTTGAGGATATCTCTCTTCCAATGTCCCTTCTTCTTACAATAGAAGCATTCGGAACTTTTATGCTAATTCATGCAATTTAAAATTAAATTCACAATCTAATTTTAAATCTAGGGTTCTTCATGAAAATAATCCCCAATTTAATTTAACTTTTAAATCAAATCATTGATCATGCAAAATTCATAATTTATACATGAAATCAACTAGATTAAAAACATGAAGTATGAAACAATTGAAATTATTCAAAACCAAAACACAAATTTCACAAATTAGGGTTCATGGTTTCGAAATTTTCGAAATTAGGGTTTGGGGGGTCGAAATTTTCGAGCATAATAGTCAAAAATCGGATCTCTTCATGGCTATTTTGAGCATTATTAAATTACATTTAATCAATTCCAAGAGTTTAATCCCATTAAATATAACAATTGAACCATAATTAAATATTCTCCCTCCTAATTGAATTAAAATTGTGGATTATCAAAGAATTATTGGCAATATGCGTAAATGCAATAGGCTAACTGATACCACTGTAGGAGTTTATAGGTACTACGCAGCGGAAATAACATGAATCATATTCATACAGTACCTAATCCTAGGATCTAATGCATAACACATAAAGCACAAATAATCGTACCTTTGAAGCGTGATTCCACGTGTGATCGAGCAAGAACAAAAGGAGATAAAGAACCCCAAGCGTGATTCCTCTACTTGGTCCACGGGCACAGATTAAGACCTCCACTAATGCTAGTTAGTCGCAATTGAAACCTTCAATTGACCTTCTATGGAGAAGAGCGACATGCTAACCAAGAACCACCACGATAACCACCACGAACCACCACCTAAGGGGCGGCCGTACAAACGTGAGGGGAGGAGAGAGATAGCCGTGAGTTAGAGAGAGGATTAGGGTTTTGGGATTGGTTGCCTTGATGTCAAAATTCACAGTGTGTGAATTATGACTACTTCTAACAAACCCTAGGCATGAATCTTATTTATAGATCTCATCTCCAAATAAGAGCCCATGTCAAAAGCCCAAAACCTAATTCCAATCTAACTATGCTAGCCCGATCCAATTCATGATTAGTTAATTGCTCATGAGGCCCATTAATGGGCCTCTTACTTGCTTAACCCAATACCCTTGTTGTGTGACCAATATAGGATCCATTCTAAAGGGCTTTAGGCTATTTGACTAGCCCAAAGATCATCTCTCATAGTCTAGCAACAGAGGATGACGCCCCAATAGAATGAACTTATTATCTCCATAATAGTGATCCTTGATATATCTAGTAATTGCACTTATCGAAGACATAATTCCTTCAATCTCCCACTTGTCTGAGACAAGTGCGTAATATTCAAATTCCTTAAGTCAATGTGTGTCGATTTGATAATATGATTGCATCTTATGTCGTGATCATATTAATCTACAAATCTTTCTTGAAATCTGAGTTAGAATTACAAAACAAATGGTTACTATGTAATCCATTTGAGCACGGCCATGCATTTTCTGAATTCTCCCTCTTCAAGGGGCCAAGACACATTCCTAATTAAATAGGTAGACTCAATCCAATCTTATGGCAACCAAAGCTCCCACTCAACTTCTGAAATAACCGGGAAACACCCTTTATAATCTCCAGTTACGGGAAGACGTTTGAATGTACCACAATTATATCATCCATTGAATGAAACCAATGTTCCACTCATGTCAAAGGAATCCACTAATATATCCGGAAGTTCTATACTTGAACTTCAAAGTAGGTCTATAGTTCGATCCTGCATCATTCATGCATATCCATGTGATTGATCGAGCATTATCACTATGCTCCTATAGCCCATGAAACCGAGCTATCCAATCAATCTTACATGCTAGTCCATTCATTGAAATCATTTATGTCCACTTTAATGATTTCGAACTAGGAACTTAAATAATATGTGGATTTTGTTCACCTGTGGGGTTTCATACACCAGGTCTCTAAAATAGATAACCTGATGAGCCCATCAATCCATAATTATTTTGGACATTTTATTTAATATTGAAACCACGATCAAATAAGATTGAAACTTTGTTTCAATTGATAAACATAATTCTGCAAGCTAATGTATTTACTTTTGTAATATGCTTTCTCAAAAACATACACAACTAAAATTACATAACTTGCTTCAATCCAAAAAACCTTAGTATGACTCTCATACCTTGGTCATGGAAGGGGTTTAGAAAGTAGAGTTCATGAGACATTCTCATAAACATGAATTTTGCAATTTCTAAATCTTATAATCATTTTTATCTCCATACACTAATGATTTTCCTTCGCCCTTTCGCAAGGAATGAACTTAGGAATTTCTAATTTGTATTCCAACGTTACATTGGATTTCGATTGAAATCTATCATCACTTGTTCTTTAAAACACGTGAATCAAATAGACGAGTATAGTCCATGGCACGCATGATGCGTCCTTTGCAAATTGCATAAGGATCATCACTCAAATCCTTAATTTCATCATCCCTTTCACAAGGTATTGAATCATTAAGCAACGTGCCATGTCACAAGGGATTGAAACTCTTTTCAATATAATGTTGAACCTTATAAGAATCTTATCAATATAAGCTTCTTAACCAAAACTCTAACATCCTTCGAGACCTATCTATATAGATCTTGAATCCCAAATGTGCTCATCTTCTTCTCCAAGGTTTTCATACAAAATCCATCAACCATTACTTGACTATTCAAGCAACAATTAATCGCTCTTTGTACTAGACCAAGAAGACTTCATAGCTCCCACTAAACATCTTGTACATACAAGAACTTTTCTTCATTTTACTAGAACATCAAACGATTTGATTAACTCGCAAAATTAAGAACATTGACTCCCTGATGCTAACTATAATCCATTATGGATCTTCTATGCATCCCTAGGATTATTGGATCTCCAAACTTTTGATTGTATCATATACAAATCTTATTTCATGAACAATTTCAAGAAAGCGTTTAGATATCCATCTACCAAATCTCATAAGGTAGAAATCACTAAAATCTCTTTAATAGATCTTTGCAACATGTAAAGGTTTCATCGTAATCATAGTCATACTATGAATTAGTTGAATCCTTTAACAAGTTTTTGCTGTAGTTAGAAAACATTTTTCTTTCTTGTCTGCTTTGCTTACAATGGGTTTCACCCAATATAAGCAAATTATTCAAGTGTCATACACTTGCTTACAGACTTAGAATCTATTTCAGATTTCATGGTTTTAAACCACTTGGAGTCATAACTTGTCAAATCATCTTTATTACTTGCATAATCATGATGTTCCAAAATGAATATTTTAGAACTCTTAGTCAATATGAAATCATATTCCTTTGGCTAAGTTTTACGTATGCTAGACTCATTGTGGGTTTGATGCAACAATTGAAACTCATACAACAACTTTGTTTAGCTTTCAATGAGAAACGACAATAGAGGATGTGCACTTGGAATGTACTACCTTCGACACATGGTTATTAA
Source organism: Chenopodium album (assembly GCF_948465745.1). Taxonomy (NCBI): domain Eukaryota; kingdom Viridiplantae; phylum Streptophyta; class Magnoliopsida; order Caryophyllales; family Amaranthaceae; genus Chenopodium; species Chenopodium album. The sequence continues at coordinate 33,185,358 of NC_137848.1, read as the reverse complement.
TCCCATTACACATAATGAGACCACGCGTTGTCATTTGTAACATGAGGTGAATCATGCTCATATTGTTGCTGTTATTCGATAACTTCTCAAATTTCTTCGAGATTTTCGAAATCACTTTTCTTGAACTCTTTCAAGGCTCTCGAACTTTTCGAGATTCTTATACTCCCACTTGCCTTTTGAGGAGGCATATTTAGCATAGGGTGAACCAACCAAGGTTTTGAACCATGTTTTTTTGTTGCTTTTCTCGAACTCTTTTGAGATTTACACTACTCCCACTTGACCTTTTGGAACAATTTCCATAAGGGCACCTACTTGAGCAACAACCATTTTGTGCTAAGTATGGTTTGTGTAGTAGTACCCCGTGCTCTATATAGGAATTGAACGTGCATCAAACGGTTTAATACATGTTTTATTCCTTGCTTTGTAGAAGGACTTAATAAGAACTTTTCTTATCCATATCACATATGAAGTCTTTGCTACTTTTGACTTGACGTATGTAGTTTGTTTAGTTTTTTAGCTTTTCTTAAAAGTATATCCCTTGAACAATGGTTGGAAGATAGGTAATTTACATCCATTATCAAATTATATCTCATATAGATTGATAACTTCCTACGTAAACACTTCACAAGGTTTTCTTTCGGAGTTTGTTGTAAAACGATTTCACAACTATTGGATGTTTATCAATGTCTTGGCTTAAATTCTCATTATTACGATCATATCGCAATATTTCGAATGTGTTGCCAAGTACATGTCTTGACTTAAATTTTCACAATTACAATCATATTGTAGTGTAATCATTATCTTGTCAAGTTGATACTGAACTTCATACTGAAAATTTTGAACTTTTCAAAATCTTCACTTCCATGCTTCAACTAAGCATAAGTAGTGATCGTATCACAAATGAAGTTTCGTTGTCCGTCTCTAGCCTTTGAACCTTTGGTTTTCTTACATCAATATGTATTTGACCTCGAGTTCACATCATCATTTCTCTAAATGGTGACTTAGTCATAATTTCAAATTAGAATGTAAATTACATATATCAATAGATTCATAATCTAATGATATTGAAAGTCCATCCCTTTGGATCTTCCGCATGCAATTTTTTTTCATTTTCATTCGAATTAATTGACATATTAGAGATAACTTTTATATATATATAGAAATGGTTTAATTTTTTCTATCATATAGAATTTTTAAACCTATTTAGCAATTCAAAACACATTATGACTCAAAGAAGCATAGAATAACATTTATTCTACGTTTTGAATCTTCGATGTTTAGTCATTACTAACATTGAATGGTGTTTTGATAATGGCAAGAATGAATAACATTTATTTAATTCTAGCCAATTATTAGTGGTGAAATACTAGTTCTACTTGTAAAGTTGCAACTTTTGCTTCCAAACTTGTAGATTCTACTTGTGAAGTAGCAACATTTGCTTCTAAACTTGTAGATTTATTCCTCCTTTAGCTAATTTCTTCCTTTAGTTCAACCAAATTGTGCAATGAATGATCTAAACAAGACATCATATGTCCAAGAAGTAGCAATATGCTAAATCAATTTCTATAGTATACTTCTTAAATTGGAACATTTCCATTCTTTACCTTCCAACTATATGAGGTAGTTTCTAATCAATTGGAATGGGTCCATTTAATTTGAAACATTTGTTGTTCATAACAACTTTTAGCATGTAAGTAGTTCTAGGTTTGAGAAGTAGCAACTTGTTTGCATTTCTTGGCCTATTACTTCTTAATGAAATCCTCATATATTCCTAAACCTTTCCCGTTTGAGCCACCTAGAACATTTCTCTTAGGTTCAAAATGATACTTTACTTAACTACTTTAAGCATATTTCTTGATTTTTCTAGGTCTATTCAATCATTTTCATATTTGAGTTTAATCAAATATTAAACTCTATATAAAGTGGATGAAGAATAGCGTCATTTGATCAACTTTTGATCATAGAGATTTCCAATCATTTTCTTATATTCAATCATATTGAAGATAAGAGATTTTATTGGACTTGTACACTTGTCTTTTGAGGGATTGTACCTCTCATCTCATTATATCCCTTGAAACATTTTTCAAAATGAAGATGTGTTGATATTTTACTCAAACATTTTGAATAAAACCAACCTTAGACATGTGACATGAATTTCTAAAACTTGCCTTTTAGAACAATCTTAGCAAAAATTGGAATATAGGTTTGTGGATTATCTTTTAAACCCTTTTGAGAACGTTTCTCAACTTTATTTTCAATCGAGGAGATTATATATAATAATAAAATTAGAACGACATGTTACTTATAAGTAAACGCAAAAATTCAATTATGTTTAATAAATTTAAAGTACCATAAGCGAATTAAATTGGTAACTTTAAAGCATTTCATTCAATTTTAAATTGATCCCTATTGAATTAAATGATTCCAAGATCCTTTATTCGTGCAATAATTAACCGGACTTTGGCCCTGCCATCAACCATTACATTTTCAAGGTGAGTAAACTCTTTACTGATTACAACTCTTTGTAATTCTTGGTTGAATAATTAACCATCACATGTTTAATTATTACCCTTAGCTTCAAGGTTCTAAACTTTATCTTTAGGTAACCTTGTTGAGTATAACCAATTAAAAGTGTAGAATTTGTCCTACCCCCACTCCCCAATGAAAAATATGATGCCCAGCTTTGGCATGACCCATCATAAATGTCAAAGGTTTCATCGGGTTTTTAATTGGAAAAGCTGCCTCAATATTACTGGGATCTAGATTTATTATGTTGTGATTAAATAGTGAACTCTAGCGCATCATCACAAAACATCAATAAAATCTAACATGCATAAAATACTGAATGCATAAATAAGACATAGCATGGCCCCTAATCCTAAGAAAACTAATAAAGTAAATGCTCCCACTTGAATCATCATGGATCGCATCCACCTTGCTCCTTTGGGCCTTCACTTCATGGGCTTCTTGGATTAACTGCAACCTGTAATTCTACTCTATTCTATCTACTACTTAAATAAAATAAAATAAAATTACAAAATACTTTATCGGTACGTAGACCGTACTAAGATTACAAAAATACATCACGATGCGCAGATCGTATTTAGCAATCTACTGGGCCATACTAGTCATTATATAGCAATAAACAACATCATATATTATAAAATTGCCACATAATAAATCACTCATCATGCTTTCCTAAACTATAACATCGAATGATCATAATTAAGGAAACATGGCATCTAAATACTCATATTTTAATTAATGTAATTAGATAATATCATATATTATTCATGATCATCAATAAAATATCATATATTCTAAATTGGTCATGAGATAGAATCAAATCTTATTTTAATCTTAAAAGATAAATCATATTTATCCTCAAAGATTATCCTAAGAAAGTTAGGAAATTCTATCCTAATTACTAGCCAATCACAATATTTTAAATCAATTATATCCAAAAAATAATTATGGGATAATCACATTATTTAAATCAATTATTATCCTTTTGGAATATGCTCAGAATATCCTAACAAATCTTATCCATAATTAACCACTTTAATTTAGGATAATTACCAATTTAACAACTTAAATATGGATAATATCAAGTATAAAAACTTTTGAATATTTGATTTTATCCTAAAATAAAAGATTTTATCCAAATAAAACCAATTTTATCTTTTAAAAATAAAAGATCATATTTTCAAAATATTTTAACTTATCCAAAATAAAATTGATTTTATCCCAAAATAATTCATAATTATCTTGAAATAAATTTTTAAAAAACTGATTTTTTTTTTTTTTTTGAAAAACGTGCGCCAGCCACCGTGGTGTGGCCAGCCGAAGCCAGCCACGGTGGCCGTACACCGTGAGGTGTACGCTGCACTGCAGCGGTGCACAGCAGCAGCAGCAGCGCCGCGCAACTGCTGCACGGTGCTGTTGTTGCTGCACTTCGTTGACCCGACCTGCTGCCCCATCCCACCACCCAGCCGCGGCTGCCGTACCTTAAATCCTTCCTTTTTTTTGATTCAATTTTAATCAACAACTTTTGTTAAATAAAATTCATGTGGTCCATGATAAATTAAAACATAACTTTTATGCTAATTCATGCAATTTAAAATTAAATTCACAATCTAATTTTAAATCTAGGGTTCTTCATGAAAATAATCCCCAATTTAATTTAACCTTGTAAATCAAATCATTGATCATGCAAAATTCATAATTTATACATGAATCAACTAGATTAAAAACATGAAGTATGAAACAATTGAAATTATTCAAAACCAAAACACAAATTTCACAAATTAGGGTTCATGGTTTCGAAATTTTCGAAATTAGGGTTCGGGGGGTCGAAATTTTCGAGCATAATAGTAAAAAATCGGATCTCTTCATGGCTATTTTGAGCATTATTAAATTACATTTAATCAATTCCAAGAGTTTAATCCCATTAAATATAACAATTGAACCATAATTAAATATTCTCCCTCCTAATTGAATTAAAATTGTGGATTATCAAAGAATTATTGGCAATATGCGTAAATGCAATAGGCTAACTGATACCACTATAGGAGTTTATAGGTACTACGCAGCGGAAATAACATGAATCATATTCATACAGTACCTAATCCTAGGATCTAATGCATAACACATAAAGCACAAATAATCGTACCTTTGAAGCGTGATTCCACGTGTGATCGAGCAAGAACAAAAGGAGATAAAGAACCCCAAGCGTGATTCCTCTACTTGGTCCACGGGCACAGATTAAGACCTCCACTAATGCTAGTTAGTCGCAATTGAAACCTTCAATTGACCTTCTATGGAGAAGAGCGACATGCTAACCAAGAACCACCACGATAACCCCCACGAACCACCACCGAAGGGGTGGCCGTACAAACGTGAGGGGAGGAGAGAGATAGCCGTGAGTTAGAGAGAGGATTAGGGTTTTGGGATTGGTTGCCTTGATGTCAAAATTCACAGTGTGTGAATTATGACTACTTCTAACAAACCCTAGGCATGAATCTTATTTATAGATCTCATCTCTAAATAAGAGCCCATGTCAAAAGCCCAAAACCTAATTCCAATCTAACTATGCTAGCCCAATCCAATTCATGATTAGTTAATTGCTCATGAGGCCCATTAATGGGCCTCTTACTTGCTTAACCCAATACCCTTGTTGTGTGACCAATATAGGATCCATTCTAAAGGGCTTTGGGCTATTTGACTAGCCCAAAGATCATCTCTCATAGTCTAGCAACAGAGGATGACGCCCCAATAGAATGAACTTATTATCTCCATAATAGTGATCCTTGATATATCTAGTAATTGCACTTATCGAAGACATAATTCCTTCATTCAAACCTCTCAATTCAGGCCTGCTCTTGGAACATATTCTGCAGCTCAGAAATGATCTCAAAAGTCGTCTCCTTCTCAAAGAAAGTCTTTTGAAGCTCGGGAGACATTGTGGCCAACATGATGCATTTGACATCCCGATTGGCACTTTGCCATCGGTTTAGGGCAGCCTGAGTCACCTCCTCATTAGGAGCGTCGGGCATTTCCTCATCAAGGACATATTCCTTTTGCTCTTGCATGAGAAAAATTCGCAAATTTCTTTGCCAATCAAGAAAAGTTGGCCCACTCAACTTCTCCTTGTCGAGAATTGAGCGCAATGAAAACTGGTTGTTTGAGTTACTTGAAGACATGATTCTAAAATTGAAAGAATTTTAATGAAAATCCATTCATGATACTTAAATAAGATTGAATTTTAATTCGTGCATATTTCAAACTTATTTAACGTCTTATTTACACATAAAATTGTCCCTATTTTGTGAAAATAAGTCAATTCCAAGATCCAAGGAAACAAAGAGTGACTAAGCATGCTTTGGCTTGTCTTAGCACTCAATCTCCCAAGGTAAGCAACGGTTTGCTAATGGCTCCAAGCAACTCTTGGTTGAATAAATCGTCGCATCTAATGCTCTCTCAACAATTTATTCACTTTGCCACGACATCTTAGGACTTCATCACTCATATCGTTGAGTACAACCAAAACCAACTTGCATACCCGGTATGCCTTATGAGTCTAGGGAGTAATAGTGATACCTCACTTTGGCGTAGCCCATCACTACTCTCAATAGGTCGATAAGTGTTGTTTTGGAATGACAATTTTACTTAATATTTAGGGACCTAGGGTTTCTATGTTGGTTGATTTAAGTGAACTTAATTAATCATCACAACATTCGAAATCCTAAACATGCATCTAACATATAATTCATATATAAATGATCATAAATATGTAAAGCATAAGTATTTTAATGCATATTTGGCAACTAGCATAACCCCTTGAATTCTTCAAGTCTTCAAAAGGTCTTCTTTTGCAACTTCATGGCTTTGTCTTCCAAGAACCTCCATCTTCAAGACTTGACCAAAATTATGCAATTACTAGTATCTACAATTAGGACTAATCTAAATATTAAGGTACAAAAATACTCAACGGTACACAGACCGTATTTAGATTTACAAAAATACATCACGGATCGCAGTCCGTATTTTCTATCCTAATCAGGCCCCACTAGTTGCCATTTTATTGAACATGTGAGAGAATATACATTCCATTCATCCATTCACTATTTGTGAATGGCCCATGCAATTTACAACGATAAAACAAGTAACAATGCATAAACACGCGACAACTAGTAACTAATCTAGGTGGTTAATCCAATTAACACGCCTAATTAAAACCAGTCAAAGTTGTTTTAACCGATTATGTAAATAAGCGCAATTAATATTTGAAGCTCCCACTAAATTTCGCATCCAACTTAATTAATCCAATTAATTAAGCCCAAAATTTGCCAAAATTAAATTTTGCCAACGCCGATCAAAACCGAGGCCTAGCCTCCAAAATTTTAATTAAAATAAACAAGATTAATTAAAATAAATAAAACGGCTAAATTCGTAAAATAATATCGCCTTAAATCAGGGGCTAATATGGCAAGTGTGGGGTTGTGCGCATCGTGCCGCAAGGACGTAACACACCCACACACACTCCCCGCAACAGCACCAAGCTCACACACGCACTCATGCTCGCACCAGCCACGGCCAGCCTAGCATAGCAGCACACACAGCACCATGCTGATGCTGCTCGTTGCTGGCTGGCACGCCATGTTGCTGGCAGCGAGCAGTAGCCTCCTTCTCACACACGCACGCATAGGCCTCTGCCCCATGCGTACACCTCGCACGCACACACCACTCGAGGCGCCCAGCAGCCTCGGCAGCCCCATGTAGGTTGCATGAGCAGCCCGGCTGACCGAGAGCATGCTTGGGGCTCTTAGGCCTCGATTTGGTGCTCATGCCTTGGGAAAAATTCCCGATTTTGTGTGACATTCTTAATCAATTCTAAATTAATTTTAGAATCAATTAATTTTGAGGAAAAATGAAAATATAACAAGTCCAACCTAAATAAATTCATCCAAGTGCATAAAATCGAAAATTATTCCAAGAACCATTCTTTAATAAAATTGGTTTAACTTGGTGCAACAAAAATAAATAAGGCAATTTCTCACTATTAATTTAATCAATTTAAATTAATCTTGAGATTTTGACAAAGTAAAAGGGAGTTTGGAAAAAATGAACATAAGTTATAAAGATTTCAACTTTAATACATGTGAATCCTTGAAAAATTATATCTTCCAATATGAAGATAAACAATTTTCTATCACAAGTTTAAAACTTTATGATTCCAATCAACTTAAAATGATTAAATCAACAAAGTTCAACAAAAATTCATGGAATTTAGTAACTTTAAAGTTTCAATCACTTAACATGATTAAAGATTGAATCTTTAGTACTTAGAAGCCTCAAAGAACAATAATTTCACACTTATGCAATTAATTTGCAATTATGTGAAAAATAAAACCAAGCTTTCAAACACAAATTACTACCAAGTAATCATGTCTAAAGAGGTTTAAAATTGCATATAAAATAAGGATTGAACCAATTACATAACCACCATAAATATGCAATTAATTTTCAAGGTTAGAAAGACTTGAAATTTTTCGTCAAAACGAAAAATCCCTCAAAAAGTGCATTTTTGGTCGTTTTTTTGGCTAAAAACAGAGTCCTGAAGGGTAAAACCATTTCCATAACGCCTTTTCCACCCAAAATTCACTATTTTTCAGTCGAAATCTGGTTTCGGGAGCTGAAGTCAGCTCTAATACGAGATTAAAATTAATAAAACGAGCTACTAATCTATTTAGCAACTTAAAACCAGAAAAATTAAGCCATGAAAACACCTTGAAAAATAATATGATTTAAAAATAAACGAGCGAGGCTCCGATACCGCTGTTGAGGTTTGGTGAGTCTGACTCACCGCGGAAACAAACCCAAAACCAAGACCACACTCGCAATAAATAAAACCATAAACATAATTAACTTAATGACAAGATTAAGATAATAATTATACCTTTGACGCGTGCTTCGCCCGACCTCGAGGGGCTCTTACTTAAAAAGCTAGCCTCGAAATTACGACGACCTCCAACGGAAGTCCACCCACAACTCGAACACCGACTAGGTCCAATGCCTTGGAGTTAGCAAGGCCCGACCGAAACCCGAGTAATTGAGTTCAAAGGTTTTCACAAAGGTGATGCCTTTTTCAACTCTTGAGTTCAAAGGTTTTCACTACTAGTGATGCCTTTTCCAACTCTTACTCAAGTGCTTTTCCCAATACCCCAAGTTGGGTATTTATAGGGAAATGCAAGAATGTGAAAAGCTCTCCCATCAATGTGGGAGAATTTGATTTTCCCATTTTATTTTAAAGCTAAAAAAAATTAATAATCAAACTAGTAATAAATTAATAAGTGGCAAGCTCACAAGGAGGAGTAGGTGAGGACCATTTGGAGGAGGGGGGGACCAAACTTGCCTCCCACTCTCACTCCCATAACCGACCACCTCAACCCCATAGCCTCCAATTAAATTGCGCCACGTGGCACCCACACTTGGGCACCAAGGCACCCAAGGTGGGCTGCCATGTGCTACGGCCCAGCAGGCCACACACCAAGTGCGGGCTGCTTGGCTGAGGCTAGCTGCCAACACGCCGCGCACAATGTGCAAGCTGCTACCTACTACCTGCTAGCATGCCTCGGACATTGGTGCGGGCTGCTAGCTGCCACGGCCTAGCAAGCCACACACCAATTGTGCGGGCTGCCAGCTGTCGTATGCTAGCACCGCCACGCACACTAGTGCTGGCTGCTAGCTGCGGTATGCTAGCCTAGCCCCGCAATTGTGCTTCCTGCTAGCATTTGCCGCGCCCCTAGCACTCGGTTTTCCGATGCTAGGGGTATTTTGGTCATTGTTGATTTATTATTATTTTCACGTCTCGTCTTATTACTATTTTCGACTCGACTTCCGACCCTCGGTTTCGACGCCCCAAGCTCGAATTTCCGACGTCTAAATATTAATTACTCGGTCGACTTATTAATTAATTCCTAATTAATTTGTCGCTTCGGCTCGTTAGTTGCTTAGGTGTGACCCGAAGGGTTCAGTCAAGATTAAGTTGTAATATTAATTATGCATTAATATTACTGATCGAAAGCGGCCTCCACCCAGGCATTCCGATCATTGAAAAATTATCATTCTAACAATTCCGAACCTCCTATCGGAATAATACACTTGTTCGAAGGACACTATTCCTTTCATAATACACACCGATGTATGTGAACCAATGAGCACAACCACAAGGCACGGCCATCAATATTTTATCACCTTCACATACGACTATAGTAGATATGGATAGGTCTACCTTATGTCGCACAAATCTGAATCATTTGAAAAGTTCAAAGAATTTCAAAGTGAAGTTGAAAATCAGCTTAGCAAGAAAATCAAAGTCGCCTTCGATCGGATCGAGGTGGTGAATACTTAAGCCAAGAATTCGATGACCATCTGAAAGAAAAAGGTATACTTTCAGAATTGACACCTCCAGGAACTCCACAATGGAACGGAGTATCCGAAAGGAGAAATCGAACCTTGCTAGACATGGTACGATCAACAATGGGTCTTAGTGATCTTCCTATCTCTTTCTAGGGACACACACTTCTAACCGTGGCACTAACACTGAACCGTGCTCCATTAAAAGCTGTGGAAAAGACTTTATACGAACTATAGACGAAGAAACCTCCAAGGTTGTATTTTCTCAAGATATGGGGATGCAAAGCACATGTCAAGAAATTAATTTCTGACAAACTTCAACCCAAATCTGACAAGGTTTTCTTCGTGGGCTACCCAAAAGAAACCAAAGGGCATTACTTCTACAACAAATCCGAGAACAAAGTGTTTGTTGCGCGCGATGGTGTCTTTTTGGAGAAGTAAAACCTTTCCAAAATGACAAGTGGGAGGAAATCGAACACGATGAAGTTCGAGAGGACGAGCAACAAAATAAGATTAATAGTCGAAGTGCTCAACAACATTTGTTGACGCTGGTCAAAATGTGCAAAGTGAAACCGACAATGCAAATGCTCAGTCCGTTACCCTACGTAGGTCGCAGAGGCTAAGTTCTCAACCTGATAGGTATCTTGGTGTCGTATTAACCAAGAATCAGGAGATCCTAGTAGTGGATGGAGTCGAACCGGCAACCTACAAGCAAGCGATGGAGAACACCGACTCTGCTAAATCGCAGGAGGCCATGAGATCTGAAATGTCATGTTTGAAAATAAAGTATGGGACTTGGTTAACTTACCCGAAGGCTATACACCTATTAAATGTAAGTGGATTTTTAAATTAAAAACTAACAAAGATGGAAACATATTCATTTACAAAGCTAGACTGGTAGCAAAAGGTTATAGGCAAATTCACGGTATTGATTATGATGAAACCTTTTCTCCAGTTGCAATGATTAAATCCATTCGGTTCATCCTAGCGATTGCTGCATATTACAACTATGAAATATAGCAGATGGATGTCAAAACCGCCTTTCTCAATGGAATTTTGGAAGAAACTGTGTATGTGACACAGCCTGAAGGTTTTGTCAACCAAAACAATGCTGGGAAAGTGTGTAAGCTTAAAAAGTCCATTTATGGGCTAAAGCAAGCTAGCAGAAGTTGGAATTTGCGATTCAATGAAGCCATCAGTAAGTTTGGTTTTATCAAGAATCCAGATGAACCTTGTGTTTACAAGAAGGTCAGGGGGAGTGACATCGCCTTCCTAATCTTATATGTCGACGACATATTGCTCATTGGAAATAGCATTCTGATGTTAGAGTTTGTAAAGGCCTGGCTTGGAAAATGTTTTTCAATGAAAGACTTGGGAGAGGCTCAGTACATATTAGGCATCAATATCTATGGGGATAGATCTAAGAGGATGATTGGATTGAGCCAAAGTACTTACATTGATAAGGTACTGGCTCGATTCAACATGCCGGAGGCCAAGAAAGGTCACATACCCATGTCACATGGCATAACCCTAAGCAAGAAACAGTGTCCACAAACACCTGATGAGCGAGAAAGGATGAATCAGATTCCATATGCTTCTCTTATTGGATCGATCATGTATGTCATGATATGTACTAGGCCAGATGTATCGTATGCCTTGAGTGCTACGAGCCGATACCAATCAGACCCATGAGAGGCGCATTAGATTGCGGCCAAGAATATCCTAAAGTACCTGAAAAGGAACAAGGATAAATTCCTGGTATATGGTGGCTCAGAAGAATTAGTTTGAAGGTTATACCGACGCAAGCTTCCAAACAGACAGAGATGATTCCAAATCACTGTCTAGATATGTGTTCTGTCTAAATGGAGGTGCTAAGTAGAGCACAACTACAGATTCTACAGCTGAAGCCGAATACTTGGCTGCTGCTGAAGCGGCTAAGGAGGCAGTTTGGATTCGTAAGTTCGTTGGTGAACTAGATGTTGTACCCTCCATCAAGGGTCCAATAGCCCTCTGTTGTGAAAATAATGGAGCTATTGCTTAGGCCAGATAGCCAAGGGAACATTAGAAGGTCAAACATTTCAAGTAGTGATTTCACATGATAAGAGAATGGAAATCAGAGGGTGAAATTAGAATTTGTAAAGTTGGAATGGATGACAATGTAGCCGATCCACTTACTAAACCTTTGCCTCAAGTGAAGCACAACAAGGACGTTGAAGCAATAGGAATCAGGCACGTTGGAGATTGGCTTTGATTTCCCTATTTAGTGTTTTAATTAATTTTTAAACATTTTAATGTAAGACACTAAGATGAACCATTCAAGTTTTGGAGTAATTTAATTTCATGCAATTTTATCACTCCGTTTCTACTTAATTGTGGTTTAGGATTAAATTAAATATTGAGTCCATTCGATTCTGAAAATATTCAAAATAGGGTATCAAGACCAGTCTTGGATAAAGAAACACCTATAAAGTGAACATTGAATATTATAATAAAAAATTATCCCAAATTGAGGTCATTTAAATGATGGATGATTAATGACCGCTTGAAATTAGTGTGTAGTTTGATTTATAGCACCGTTTCTTGTGATACAAGGACATGATTGTCATAAATCATTTGCTCAGGTATTGGTTTAGAACCATACTGGATCGACCTATGAGAATACTTTAAGAAATTTAAAAATCGTCATAGGTATACTTCTCATTATGGCTATCGGAACCTCTTTCCTCAACCATGAGTATTGTGAGTTCTCTTGTTTGAGTACTAGTCCGTTTTGATGTTACTCAAACGTCTGCCGTACATGGAGATTATAATGGCAACGTTCGGGCGGCTAGGTCCTCTTAGTAAGAGAAACTAACAGTACAAGATTGGGAATGTCCCCCTATTATCAATAGGGAACATGTCTTTGTTGTTTACAAGGCCTCTCGAAGAGTGAGACTGTGAAAATACATGGACGTGCTCATATGGATTTTAGAAATCATCTGTTTATTGACAATCAGACTCGGATTTCGAGAAACACTTCTGTACGTGATAAGGGTGACGATTAATCTTACCTTATAGTTCATGAGGAAACATTAAATGACATAGGAAATAGGATATATACCAAAACCGCACTTGTCCGGAAGGACAAGTGGGAGATTGATAGGAATGGTGTCCTTCGAACAAGTGTATTATTCCGATAGAGGGTTCGGAATTATTAGAAAGCTAATTATTCAGTGAGATCAAGTGATCGGAATGCCTTGTTGGAGGCCGCTTCCGATCAGTAATATTAATCCATAATTAATATTACAGCTTAATCTTAACTGAACCCTTCGGGTCACACCCAAGCAACTAACGATCCGACACGACGAATTAATCCGGAAGGAATTAATGAGTCGCTCCAGTAATGTGAATTTAGACGTCTGAAATCAAGCTAGGAGCGTCAAAACCGAGTATCGCAAGTTGAGTCGAATTAATAAAAGACGAGACAGTAAAATCAATAATTAATCAACAATTTACCAAAATACCCCTAGCATCGGAATGCCTCGAGCGTCGCTAGTGTTAGGGGCAAATGGTTCTAGCATGTGCACCGCACCTTGGCAATGGTGCTAGGTGCACATAGCTAGCATGCACCAGCCGCGCACAAAGCAGCAGCAGCCCGCATATGCGTGTGTGGCTTGCTGCGCGCATGTGCGGGCATGTGTGCTAGGCCAACACTCTTGGCATGCCAGGCACTAAGCACCCAGCAGCAGCCAGCTAGCAAGCATGGCGTGCTGGGCTGCGTGTGCGAGCATAAGCGCAGCAGCATGCATCCCGCACCAAGCAGCCACGGTAAGCCCAGCCAAGGCCCAAGGCCGCCAGCTGGGCACGCCTTGGTGCCCAAGGTAGCTGCCACGTGGCGCGTGGGTCTGAGGCCGTTTGTTGTGTGTAGGGTGGCTAAGGGGAAGCTTAGGGAGGAAGGTTTGGTCCCCCTCCCCCATGTGGTCCTCACCTAACCTCTCCTTCTATGATTGCCACTTGTTCATTAATTAGTTGTTTGATAATTTCTTTTATTTTTTATTTAAAAATAAAATGGGAAAATTAATTTTACCAACTCTCCCACATTGATGGGAGAGTGGAATTCTCTCATGACATTCTCTATAAATACCCACCTTGGGATTTGGAGAAAGTCACTTGAGTAAGAACTCAATAAGGCATCTCCACTTGAGATAAAACCTTTAAGTTCATTAATTACTCGGGTAGTGTTTTGGTCCAACTTGGCTAAACTCCAAGTAAGAGACCGGTCGGGGTCGAGTTGCGAGTGGATACCATAGGAGGTCTCTGTGCTTGCAAGACTTGGCTTTGAAGTAAGAGCTCCGAGTGAGGGCGAAGCACGCGAACAGGGTAAGATCGTCTTTTCTTTATTTCTTGTTATTTATGTCATTTAGTTATATTAATTGTGAGTGGGTCTTGGGGTCGGGTTTTGTTCCGCTGTGAGTTGGACTAATCGAAACCCAACAGTAGAAGCCAAAGTATTCGTCCCGGTAGCTAGACCTTCTGGCCATACTACAGTGTCTATAGCATCCGGGACGTTGAGGAGAAAGCCATGACCCATGACATGCTTAGAGATAAACTCCCCAAATTTATCTGCCATTGCCTTCAGCCTGCCCTCAGGTCCATGTTTTTATAGGCGGCAAACTCCATGCAGCGCAAGGTCGACGGCTTGCCCCAACCTTCGCTCCTGTCAACTCATAGGGACTCCTTCACTTTTTCCAGCCGGGAGCGCGCCTCCTCCGAATCAATGGAGGCCTCAGAATTAGATGGCTCATAATCACCATCAAAATCCTCGGACTCTGAGTCCGAATTTTGGGTCCGATGGCTAGGGCCAGCGGCGTCCTCCCTTAGCTCCTCTTTCGAAGCCAGATCAATTAGCCCGGAGGTTCTCTGTTCTATTTCATCCCCAGACTCCTTCAAAATTGAGGAGCTAGGGGTACTCGGAGTACCATGCGAATGTTCTGAAATCTCACTCACAAGCGCCCTAAAGGAGCCGTTAGAATTTTGAAGTCTGCCGGTTCTCTTTGTCCTGGCCATTGTGTCCTGCACAGACATAGAGACGGTCATACTTGGGGAAGTTCTCGAAGGGAATTCCAATAAGCAGCAGTCGACACTCCTAGTTCTAGATTCAGCCATCCCTAGTGACCGACTGATCGCTAACCTAGGCCGTGTTGTGCGTGTTTGGGAAACCATTTTTGAAAAGAAAAATAAAAAGGAAAAGAAAAGGAGAGGGGAAAGCAGACGGTTACCTTGTAGCCGGTTGTCGGAAGATGCTTGAAAGGTTCTTAGTCGTCTGTGGGAACAGGCGGTCAGTAAGATTCTTCTCAGAAAAAGACAAATGCTCTCAAAGTCAAAGATTCTCTCTCAAATATTTTTCACCAACGTGTGAAAATGAAAGGGGGGTCTGTAGGACTTTAGATACTATAAACAGAATTGCATGAATCATATTCATAAGCATATAAACACCAAGATAAATGCATAACACATAAAGAACAATGAATAATACCTTTGCGTGAATCCACTAGCAATCGAGCAAGAACAAACGGGAGACAAAGAACCCCAAACGTGATTCCTCAACTTGGTCCACCGGCACAGATTAAACCTCCACTAATGCTAATTAGTCGTAATTGAACCCTTTCAATTAACCTTCTACGGAGAAAAGAGAAAAATGAACTAACCACAAACCACCACACGCGCCCCCTAGGTGGTCGGCCGTACGGACGAGGGGGAGGAGATAGAGAGCCGTGAGTGAGAGAAAGGGGATTAGGGTTTTGGGACTTGGTTGCTTGAGTTGCAATTAACTGACTTGTCAATTGGTATTTCAATCTAAGTCATGGATCTTATTTATAGATCATATCTCTAAATAAGAGTCCATGTCAAGCCCAAACTCCTAATCCTAATCAAACTACTCTAGCCTAACACTCCTTATGGTTTGTCATGATCTCATGAGGCACATTAATGGGCCTCTTACTTGTTATCTCCACAATAGTGATCCTTAATATATCTAGTAATTGCACTTATCGAAGACATAATTCCTTCAATCTCCCACTTGTCTGAGACAAGTGCGCTATATTCAAATTCCTTAAGTCAATGTGCGTCGATTTGATAATATGCTTGCATCTCATGTCAAGATCATATTAATCTACAAATCTTTTCTTGAAATCTGTGATAGAATTACAAAACAAATTATTACTGTGTAATCCATTTGAGCACGACCATGCATTTTCTGAATTCTCCCTCTTCAAGGAGCCAAGACACATTCCTAATTAAATAGGTAGACTCAATCCAATCTTGTGAATTCAAAGCTCCCACTCAACTTTTGAAGTAACCAGGAAACACCCTTTATAATATTCAGTCATGGGTAAACGTTTGAATGTACCACAGTTAAATCAATCATTGAATGGAATCCATGTTCCACTCATGTCAAAGGAATCCACTAATATATTCGGAAGCTCTATACTTGAACTTCAAAGTAGGTCTATAGTTTGATCATGAATCATTCCTGCATATCCATGTGATTTACCGAGCATCATCACTATGCCCCTATAGCCCATGAAACTGCGCTATCCAATCAATCTTACATGCTAGTCCATTAAATGAAATCATTTATGTCCATTTTAATGATTTCGAACTAGGAACTTAAACAATAAATGGATTTTGTTCACCTGTGGGGTATCATTCACCAGGTCATCAACCTGATGAGCCCATCAATCCATAAATATTTTTGGACATATTATTCAACATTAAACCATAATTAAATAAGAGAAATAATAAATTTCTAATAAAACATAATTCTGCAAATGAACGTATTACTTATATAATAAGTTTTCTCAAAACAAATACCCAACTTAAATTACATCATCAACCTCAATCCAGTTGCATTAGCATGAGTCTCATGCTTAGGCAATGGAAGGGGTTTAGTGAGTGGATCAGCGATATTCTCATCTGTATGAACTTTGCACATCTTGACATCTCCTCTGCCAACTATCTCTCAAATGAGGTGATATTTCCTCTCTACATGTTTGGATTTGAAGTGTAACCTTGGCTCCTTTGATTGAGCAATGGTGCCATTGTTGTCACAATACAACTCAATTCCTTTCTGAGCACTTGGTACAATGTCCAACTTTGTGAGGAATTTCTTAATCCAAACCGGCTCCTTTGCTACTTCAACTGCAGCCAAATACTCTGATTCTGTCATAGAGTCTACGACAGTTCTTTGCTTCGAACTCTTCCAGCTCAGTGCTCCTCCATTTAGACAGAAAATGTACCCTGACTGGGATTTAAAGTCATCTCTGTCTGTTTGGAAACTCGCATCCGTATAACCCTTGACAACCAACTCATCTTCGCCACCATATACTAGAAACATTCCTTTAGTCCATCTCAAGTACTTAAGGATGTTCTTGGCAGCTGTCTAGTGTGCTTCACCTGGACTTGTTGAAATCTGCTACACATGCTAAGATAATATGAAGCATCCGACCTTGTACAAATCATGGCATACATAATAAACCCTACTATAGAAGCATAAGGTATACTAGTCATACGTCTCATCTCATCTAGCGTTTGAGGGCACTGAGATTTACTGAGCGTAATGCCATGGGACATGGGAAGAAATCCTCTCTTAGAGTCTTTCATCTCGAACCTGTCAAGAACCTTATCAATATAAGTCTCTTGACTTAGTCCAATCATCCTTCAAGACCTGTCTCGGTGGATCTTGATTCCCAAAATGTACTCGGCGTCACCCAATTCTTTCGTGGAGAAACAACTCTTTAACCATTCCTTGACTGACTCAAGCATTGGTATGTCATTTCCCATGAGTAGTATGTCATCTACATATAAGACTAAGAAAACCACGCTACTCCCACTGGATTTCTTGTATACACATGGTTCCTCTTCGCTCTTGAGAAAATCAAACTGTTTGATTGCCTCATCAAAATGAAGATTCCAACTCCATGATGCTTACTTCAATCCAGAAATGGATTTCTAAAGCTTGCATACTTTTTTAGGATTTTCTGGATCTTCAAAACCCTCAGGTTATGTCATATACACTTACTCCGTCAAGAAATCATTCAAGAAGGAGGTTTTGACATCCATCTGCCAAATTTCATAATTGAAAAATGCAGCAATAGCTAGAAGAATCCAAATGGACTTAAGCTTAGCTACTGGGGAAAAGGTTTCATCATAGTCAATACCATGAATCTGTCTATGCCCTTTTGCAACAAGTCTTTCTTTGTGGATGTAGGCATTTTGTTGTTTCAATGAATACTACAAGAAGGGGGGGTTGAATTGTAGTATGAGAGTTTAGCCAAACTTTTTGCGGAATTAAAATTAAGTTAGCTAAAGGAACTGAGAGATTAACTGAAGGAACTAAAGAATGCAAGAGAGATTTTACGTGGAAAACTCCTTGGCCCTAACAAGGAGAAAAACCACGACCACTTGGGATTTTGGGAAAAGAATCTTCACTAGAATAGGGCAAATGATCCTATTACAAGCTAAAGACTCAAACTCAAGTTCCTCTACGAACTTGAGACCCTGAGGAACAAGTCACCCAACTTGTTACTCTTCTCTTCTCTTTCTCTCTTCTCACTTCTCTGTTCTCTCTTCTCTTTCTCTGTTCTCTCTTCTCTTTCTCTTCTCTTTCTCTTTTCTCTTTCTCTTCTCTTTCTCATACACAAATGTTCACTCGAACTTCCCCATTCCCCAATTACAACTCGAAAGAAAAACAAACTCTAGTATAAGAACATTAAGAACACTCTAATCAACTTATGTGGAATTGGACGCTTGACTCAATTAAAAGCTTGAAAACTTATGTGAGCAAGGACAAGTTTTTCCAACAGAAATTATGAACTATTTATAGAGCTATAAACGCTTTGGAAAACTTCATTGTGCAGCAAACCCATTACGCCACTACTCATGCCCACTAAGAAGATCATGTCCCTTAATTTAAGGAACCATGAACTCCTCAATTTTGCAGAACCACGACTTGATGAAGAACGTGGGAGAGTAGGCCGCAAGTTTTGGAAAACATGGTGATTTTATTTTTTTTCAAAAGATATTTTCGAAAGTAAGAAAATAAAATAAAATCTTTTTGCATAAGATACTTTCGAAATTCAGAAAGAAATAAAATCCCTTTCAAAAGATAAACGTTTTAGATTGCAACCGTTTTCCTAAAAACTAGCATGCACAATTTTATCTTCTTAGACCAATTCCACACAGATTTTTCGAGTGCCATTTAATATCTTATACTTACATAAATCCTAAAATATAAAAATATATTTAGTCTTCATGTTCTCTGATGAAGCTTCTACTCCGAGGCTTCTGTTCCTTGGAAGGAACTTCTCTTCTCTGATGAGGCTTCTTCTCTGAAGCTTCTGTTCCTTGAGGGAACCTTCTCTTCTCCAGTCTTCATTTCTGAAGCGCCAGTTCCTGTGAGGGAACTCTTCTTTTTGGATAGCTTTGTTTCTGGCTTTCCTGTTCCTCATGGTATCTTTGCTCGACACTTAATTCTCCTAGTCTTTGCACTGATCACACACTCAAACAATCAAGCCTTTATTAGTATGTAAGTAAGTGAGGTCGTGTCATCATCAAAATCATTAAGTCCAACAATATTCCCCCTTTTTGATGATGACAAACAATCCAAACTTACTTACAAGGAAACAAAGATAATCCACCCTAAACTAAGGAAAGAAAATGCAAAAATATAATGCTATGCAGAAAGGGAACTACTTAGTAAAAATAAAGACATAAAGCAAAAAGAAGAAAAATTGAAAAAATGGAAAAACTTGTATTTACATATACCTGCCTATAGAGATGTAGGCTTGCTGAGAAGACTTCGAACAGAGACCATAGAATGATTAAGTTTCCTTGGATAGTTTGCATCTTTTCCCCCTTTTGGCATTATCAAAAACCAACATACAAGCATAGTATACCATAACACAGCACCATCAAGTGGTCTGGTGTTAAGACAAGAAGCATGCATATATAGAGAAAACATTCACAAAGCATATAGTCAAAAGCAGTATAGACATTCATCATCCAAAACCGATTTAAAAACATCGGCCAATGTACCAAATTTGCAAGTTTACCAAAAGAAAATAAAGTGCCCAAAATATTACAGACCAAGGTTAGAAATTGTTTCCCAAAAACAGATAAAAACAGAGTTCAAACAACATAAAAGGCTGCAAGGAAAAGGAGGTTAGGAAGCAGTGCTCTAGTCTTCATCTTCAGCAAGTTCCTCAAGCTTCTTGCTGATTTGAGACACAATGTTCTTCACTGTGGACAGTCTCCCCTGTTCTGAGCTTTTGACCAGTTTCTTCAGCTCAGCATCAAGAGTGAGCACACTCTTCTTCAGTTCCTCCATCTTCACTGTTGACTGCTCTTGTTCCTTCAGCACCTTCTGGAGCATCTCCTTCATCTCCTTCACATCTTCGCTGGGAACTTTCGGTGGGGAACTAAATGCTGCAAAACCTGTTCCTGCAGATGCATATTTGCCTGAAGTAGGAGAGGGAGAAACTTTCTGCAGTTCCTCCTGGGCCTCAGAGATATCAATGCATATTGGTGCTGGGGTCTCCTTTTTCTTCATCAACCTCAAACTCTTCCTTTTCTTCCTTCCCCCTGTCTCAATCACTTCCTCAACCACCTTTTCCTCTTCCTCCTCTTGTTCCTGTATCTCCTGAATAACACCCTCAACCACACCAGTAACCCTCTCATCTTCCCCCTCAGATGGTGCACTCACTTCCTTAGGTCTTTTCTCCTTTTCTTCCTGCACAACTTCAAAACACCCACCTACAACCCTTAACTTATGGTTTTCAAGGAATATAGGCTGTATGTACTCAGTGTTTTTGAGGGGCAGGGGTTCAACATCAGTTAGAGAAATACCAAAGCTCTCAAAGACATAGGTAAGGAGGTTACCATATCCCACCTTCCATCCCTTAGGAACACAATGGGTGAGGTGTTGGATCATGATAGAGGGAAAGTTGATTTGGATCTTTTTGGCTAGGCAATAAATTAAGACAGAGTCAAGCTTGTTGGCACTGTCTCTCTTTTGAGAACGAGGGATAATGTCATTGTACACGAATTTTAACAGGATTTTGTCAAGAGGGGTTAGGTCATTGTGGTTTATGTAGGTTTCCTCTGGGTCACCTCCTAAAAACTCCACAATCTCATCAATATTAGCATCAGGAAGAGGGTTTCTTATCACATTGTTCTTGAAATAGATATCATAACCAGTATTGGGAACATCAAACAACTCAGCCAAGTACATCGCATCAAATTCAATGTTTTTCTTAAGCACACAACAATGAATCACACCTTTAGAATATTTAAAGCTTTTACAGAAATCCTTCATAGCATCAACATACAAACTCCGATTGAAGCATTCACCCAACAAATTTACCCAATTTTGAGCCTCAAATAAATCTAGCAATTCATACAACTTAACAGACCTACACCAAGGTAGATTGAGTACCAAACCTGTCACAAAGTGCTCGCTGCTCTTCTCCAGCTTTTTCATGGACGCCGGTTTGTCTCGATAATTGATACCCATCTCCGGAATGTTCTCGATTTCTTCTTGCATGTCTTCAGCTTTCCTCTTGCGAGAAGTATTAGATTCAGTGGGGGACTCATGCTTGGAGGCTTCGAGATTTTGGGTTTCCGGAATAATTTCCATGGTAATTTCTGGAACGGGGTCTGTGTTTGCTTCGGCTTCAACTTGGGTTTTTGGTGAGACAGACATTGGTGAGAAATTTTGATCGGAGTGATGAGAGAGAAGGTAATTTTTGTGAGGTGTAATTTTTGGTGAGGCTGACATGCTTTTATGGTGGAGGTAACTTGGGGGAGTGAATAAGTGAGGTGTCGTTTGAGAGGTGAGGTGAATTTAGTTGATTTGACACTCCTATTTATTGCTTAGGGAAACGTAAACCGTGTTTCAAGAGAGTAATGGATGTGGGCAACTTTTGAACAAAAGATAATGATGAATTTTGATATATTCATCCGAATTTAGTGTTTAGATAAAAAAAATTGAATTTTGAAGATCAGATAAACACAACAATTTTATCTTTTGAATTCAATGAAATTGCTTGCAAATACAACTTGATACACGGAACAATTCAATAAGGCTCATGCAATCAATTTTGGACTTCTAATATCTATGACTTTCAAATTTACATGCCCATTAGTAAATGTTACTCCTGCTCACAACTTGCCTTAACTATGTAATTAAACATATAACACTTGTGCACAGTATACAATAGTTTAAGCACGTCAGTTTGAGTTTCATACCTGAGGGAACTTGATGCATTTCTCTTAGTATAACTTAATCATCCCAAGTTCCATTCTCATCTTCTCATGCCTTTCTCTATTCAAGGGCTTAGTTAATATGTCTGCAATTTGATTGTCAGTTTGGCAGAAATCTAACTTAATTAAACCCTTTTCAACATTATCCTTAAGGAAATGATGCCTTATATGAATATGCTTGACTCTTGAATGATGGACTGGATCTTTAGATATGCAAATTGCACTAGTGTTATCACAATAGATAGTAATGCAATTAAATTTAATACCAAAGTCACGCAACTGTTGTTTAATCCAAAGGACTTGAGAGCAACATGCAGCTGCTGCTACATACTCAGCCTCTGCAGTAGACAATGCAACAGTATTTTGTTTCTTGGAACCCCAAGAAACTAGACAAGAGCCAAGGAACTGAACCATACCTGAGGTGCTTTTCCTGTTGACTAAGTCACCAGCATAGTCAGCATCAGTAAATCCTCTAAGCATAAAGTCATCACTTCTAGGATAGAACAGACACAGGTTATCTGTTCCTTTGAGGTATCTCAAAATTCTCTTAACAGCCGTTAGATGAGATTCCTTAGGGTTAGACTGAAATCTAGCACACAATCCAACACTAAAAGAGATGTCAGGCCTACTGGCTGTTAGATATAGCAATGAACCAATCATACCTCTATAAGTCGTTTGATCCACACTTGTTCCTTGTGGATCATCATCAAGTCTCGTTGCTGTTCCCATAGGTGTGTGATTTGTCTTGACATTCTCCATGTTGTACTTCTTCAGAAGTTCCTTGATGTACTTCTGCTGGTGAATCATTATTCCTTCTGCTGTTTGCTTTATTTGGAGTCCAAGGAAGAAATTTAGTTCACCCATCATGCTCATCTCAAATTCACCACCCATTAGCTCAGCAAAGTACTTGCACAAACCATTGTTAGTAGCACCAAATATAATATCATCAACATAAATCTGTACTACCAACAAATCAGTTCCTCTAGATTTAAGAAAAAGGGTTTTATCAACCTTTCCTCTTTTGAAATCATTTTTCAGGAGGAACTTTGAGAGCCTTTCATACCAGGCTCTTGGTGCTTGCTTAAGCCCATAAAGAGCTTTATCAAGCTTGAAGACATGATTTGGAAA
The DNA here is from genome assembly GCF_948465745.1 of Chenopodium album. Classification (NCBI taxonomy): domain Eukaryota; kingdom Viridiplantae; phylum Streptophyta; class Magnoliopsida; order Caryophyllales; family Amaranthaceae; genus Chenopodium; species Chenopodium album. The sequence continues at coordinate 33,162,012 of NC_137848.1, read as the reverse complement.
CTTAGGATTTTCGAAACCTGGAGGTTGTTCTACGAACACCTCCTCATTTAAGTAACCATTTAGAAAAGCACATTTCACATCCATTTGATAGAGTTTGAAACCCATAAAAGAAGCAAAAGCTACTAGGATTCTAATAGCTTCTAATCTAGCTACTGGAGCAAAGGTTTCATCGAAATCAATACCTTCCTGTTAGTTATAGCCTTTCACAACCAACCTTGCCTTGTTTCTTACAATGGTACCATGCTCATCCAGCTTGTTCCTGAACACCCACTTGAGCCCAATGATCTTCTTTTCCTTAGGCTTTGGCTCAAGGTGCCAGACTTTGTTCCTTTCAAACTCATTTAGTTCCTCTTGCATGGCTACTATCCAGTCAGCATCTCCCAAGGCTTCTTGATGATTTCGAGGCTCTAGGATGGATAGAAATGCTTGGAACGCACAAAAGTTCCTCATTTGTGATCTGGTTTGAGTTCCTTTCCCAATGTCACTGATTATGAGATCAGTAGGATGGGAACCTCTATACCTAAATGGCTTGGGATGAAATTCCCTTGCTGGAACTCCAATTTGAGGAGCTTCTTGTCCTGTTCCCTCTGCTTGTTCCTCTTCAGCTTGTTCCTCATTCACCTGTTCATCTTGGTGAGGAACGTCTTCATTCTCTTGAGGTTCTTCTCCTGCTGCAGGATGCTTTTCTTTGGCTTGCTTTTGATCTTCTTCTTCATCTTTGTCTCTGATCAATCCTATTTCAAAATCATTATCTTCTTCCTGTTCCTGTACACTCACAAACTGATTAACTTCATCAAATATTATGTGAATGCTTTCCTCAACACACATTGAGTTCTTATTGTAAACTCTATAAGCTTTGCTATCAGAGGCATATCCAAGAAATATAGCCTCTTCACTTCTCTCATCAAATTTGCCTAGATTTTTCTTACCATTATTATGTACAAAGCACTTACAACTAAAGGCCCTAAGATGAGATATGTTTGGTTTCCTTCCCCTGAAAAGTTCATAGGGAGTCTTGTTGATGATGCTTCTGATTGTTACTCTGTTAAGAATGTAACATGCTGTATTCACGGCTTCAGCCCAGAAGTTCCTTGGCAATCCACTTGCAATCAGCATGGTTCTAGCCATTTCCTCAAGGGTTCGATTCTTCCTTTCCACGACCCCATTCTGTTGGGGGGTTCTTGGAGCTGAGAAGTTATGGTTCATGCCATTTTCCCTGAAAAACTCATCGAATCTTGAGTTCTCAAATTCAGTTCCGTGATCTGATCTGAGATGGACTAGTGAGTAACCACTGATTTTCTGTATTTTCTTAGCAAAAGCAACAAACTCGTCAAAAGTTTCATCTTTACTTGCAAGGAAAATAACCCAAGTGAATCTGGAATAATCATCAACAATAACCAAAACATATTTCTTGCCACTCCTGCTTTGAATTCTCATGGGACCACACAAGTCCATATGGATTAGTTCCAAAGGCTTTGTAGTGCTCACCATTTTCTTCAATTTAAAAGATGAACGAACATGCTTGCCTTTCACACATGCATCACAAACTTTATTCTGTAGGAACTTGATAATAGGAAGTCCCACAACCAAATTCCTTGACCTTAGTTTGTCCAGTAATGAAAAGCTAGCATGTCCAAAACGTTTATGCCATAGCAGGGGATCATCTTCAACAACACTCAGACATGTAAGGTTGTTCCTTGGGATTAAGTTCAGGTCTACAGTATATGTATTCCCTCTTCTTGTTCCTTCTAGAACAACCTTTCCTGATTTGTTGTTGATGATGTTGCAAGAATCAGAAGTAAAACTTACAGAGTTTCCCTTATCACAAAATTGTGATATACTGAGCAGATTGTGCATTAAGCCCTCGACCAGGAACACATTATCAATGGAATGAGATTTTGATCTTCCAATTTTTCCTTTTCCAATGATCTCGCCCTTCTTATTATCCCCAAAGGTTACTGTTCCTCCAGGGTAGTCTTCTAGTGAGAGGAATTTTGATTTATCACCTGTCATATGCTTTGAACACCCGCTGTCGAGATACCACGAGTTGTTCCCCCTCACTAGAATCTGCAAGAAAACTAAGCATTAGAATCAGGAACCCAGGTTTCCTTGGGTTCCTTTGACGTGGATGCAATATCAGTTTTCTTGACCCACACTTGTTTCATATTCCTTTGATTAGCCTCTTCTCTATTCCAACATTGACCATAGAGATGTCCAGTCTTACCACAAAAGGTACACATCTTCATGCTAGGAAGCTCAACATATTTCTTTTGTTTACCTTTTCTCTTGGTCATATAACCAAGTCCTTCTGTTCTTTTTCCTTGAGCTTCAGCAATCCATTTGGGTATAACTTTTGGGTCAATACTCCTATCCTTTCTAGCATTCAGTTCATTTTCAAGTTGATCTTTTTGATTCCTTAAGGTCAAAAGTTCATTTTTCAGATTTTCAAAATCAACGTTGAATTTAAGCAACTGATCACTCGAGGAACTGCTAGAACTGATATCAGAATTTATGAGCTTATACTGAGTTAATTCAACATTCAGAAGAATACTTTCATTCTTGATTCTATCAGCTATCTCTTTTATGTGTTCATACTTAACATTTAGCTCTTGCAATTTGCTTTGGGACTTGGCATAAGCTGTTTCCAACCAAGTACCATGTTCCTTGCAAACCTTAAGAGCCTTCTCACACTTATTTAGTTTCACACAAGTTTCTCTAAAGAATTCTTCTTCTTCTAGACACAAGTCTATTAAGACATCTTTAGAGAGAGTTTTAAGCTGTTTAGGATCAAGAAATACCTCTTTGTGGAGTTCCTCAAGGTTGGCCTTTTCATCATCTGATTTGGCCATCAGACACAGATTGGCTGTCTCCTCTTCTGGTTGGTCATCCTCATCTTCTTCACTGTCAGAATCACCCCAAGCTGCAATCATGGCTTTCCTCATGTCCGACTTTTGAAAGTTTGCTTTGCTGAATTTTTCTCTTCCTTGCTCCTTGCCCTTTCCTTTTCCTTTATCATTTTCCCAGAGAGGACAATCTCTGATAAAGTGATCTGGGGATCCACACTTGTGGCAGCTGTAGTCAGGTTTGGCATTAGAGTTCTTTTTCCCGAAGTTCCTTGAGGTGCGGCCTTTCTTGAATATCCTTTTGAACCTTCGAACGATCATGGCAGCTTCATCCTCGTCTACTTCTGAGTCTTCCTCCTCCTCTGCTTTTAGAGCCAACCCCTTGTTCCTCATGGTTTCAGTGTTGACTCCAAGGTGTAGCTCATGAGTCATGAGAGAACCAGCAAGTTGTTCGATGTTGAACTTGGTGAAGTCCTTAGTTTCCTGTAGGGCTGTCACCTTAGCTCTCCATCTCTCGTCCTGTGGAAGACTTCTGAGAACCTTCCTAACCTGCTCATCTGTAGGAATCTGTCTACCAAGGGAAACCAGCTCATTTATGATGTTAGTAAAACGAGTTAGCATCTCCTGGATGGTTTCCTTAGGTTGCATCTCGAATCTTTCATACTTAGACATAAGTAGATCGATTTTTGAGCGTTTAACCTCATTAGTTCCTTCATGAGTAATCTGCAGCAAATCCCAGATTTCCTTTGCGTTCTTGCACCCCATAACACGATTGTGTTCATGAGGTCCAAGCCCGCAATGGAGCAATTTCACAGCCATAGCATTGATTTCCATTTTGTCAAAATCCTCTTTTTCATATTCAGACATAGGCTTAGGGATTACCTCATTCTGAGCATTTGTTTTGGTGACTTCGAAATCACCAACTTCAATGACCCTCCAAACTTGGTAGTTCTCCGCCTTGATAAAGATCTCCATACGGTTCTTCCAGTAGGTATAGAACTTCCCGTTGAACATAGGAGGTCTCTGAGTTGTGTATCCTTCCTCGAGCTTTTCGTGAGTATTCATTTTCTCCAAGACCTTTCTTCTTCAGGGTTTCCTGATTCTCTTAGAAGTTAGGCTCTGATACCAATTGTTGTTTCAATGAATACTACAAGAAGGGGGGGTTGAATTGTAGTATGAGAGTTTAGCCAAACTTTTTGCGGAATTAAAATTAAGTTAGCTAAAGGAACTGAGAGATTAACTGAAGGAACTAAAGAATGCAAGAGAGATTTTACGTGGAAAACTCCTTGGCCCTAACAAGGAGAAAAACCACGACCACTTGGGATTTTGGGAAAAGAATCTTCACTAGAATAGGGCAAATGATCCTATTACAAGCTAAAGACTCAAACTCAAGTTCCTCTACGAACTTGAGACCCTGAGGAACAAGTCACCCAACTTGTTACTCTTCTCTTCTCTTTCTCTCTTCTCACTTCTCTGTTCTCTCTTCTCTTTCTCTGTTCTCTCTTCTCTTTCTCTTCTCTTTCTCTTTTCTCTTTCTCTTCTCTTTCTCATACACAAATGTTCACTCGAACTTCCCCATTCCCCAATTACAACTCGAAAGAAAAACAAACTCTAGTATAAGAACATTAAGAACACTCTAATCAACTTATGTGGAATTGGACGCTTGACTCAATTAAAAGCTTGAAAACTTATGTGAGCAAGGACAAGTTTTTCCAACAGAAATTATGAACTATTTATAGAGTTATAAACGCTTTGGAAAACTTCATTGTGCAGCAAACCCATTACGCCACTACTCATGCCCACTAAGAAGATCATGTCCCTTAATTTAAGGAACCATGAACTCCTCAATTTTGCAGAACCACGACTTGATGAAGAACGTGGGAGAGTAGGCCGCAAGTTTTGGAAAACATGGTGATTTTATTTTTTTTCAAAAGATATTTTCGAAAGTAAGAAAATAAAATAAAATCTTTTTGCATAAGATACTTTCGAAATTCAGAAAGAAATAAAATCCCTTTCAAAAGATAAACGTTTTAGATTGCAACCGTTTTCCTAAAAACTAGCATGCACAATTTTATCTTCTTAGACCAATTCCACACAGATTTTTCGAGTGCCATTTAATATCTTATACTTACATAAATCCTAAAATATAAAAATATATTTAGTCTTCATGTTCTCTGATGAAGCTTCTACTCCGAGGCTTCTGTTCCTTGGAAGGAACTTCTCTTCTCTGATGAGGCTTCTTCTCTGAAGCTTCTGTTCCTTGAGGGAACCTTCTCTTCTCCAGTCTTCATTTCTGAAGCGCCAGTTCCTGTGAGGTTGGATAGCTTTGTTTCTGGCTTTCCTGTTCCTCATGGTATCTTTGCTCGACACTTAATTCTCCTAGTCTTTGCACTGATCACACACTCAAACAATCAAGCCTTTATTAGTATGTAAGTAAGTGAGGTCGTGTCATCATCAAAATCATTAAGTCCAACACATTTCCATCCTTGTCTGTTTTAATCTTGTAAACCCACTTGCAACCAATAGATTTTACCCCATTAGGCAAGTCTACCAGGGTCCACACAGCATTTTCAGACATCGATTCCATTTCGGACTTCATGGCCTCAAACCATTTATCTGAGTTGGTACTCGCCAAAGCTTGCTTGTAGGTTGAAGGTTCTTCATTTTCCAATAAGAAGATTTCAGAATCCTCAGTTAACAGAAATATTCTTGTTTGTTTCTTATTTTGACAAACCTATGTGGGGTAGGAGCAACAACAGAAATATTCTCTTCAACTCTTTGAAGATTTTCGTAAGAATAAGATTCAATTAGGACGATAAGAGTCTCGCTAGTCGAACTAGCTTGCTCCGATACATGATTTGTCGAATTAGCCGACTCATGCGCCCTCGCCTCTGATGTGGTGTTATCCACATCCATTTGTTGCTCGTCTCAAATTTCTTCGTGAACCACTTTACTCCCACTTGGCTTTCTAGAGAGAAATTCCTTTTCTTGAAAGACATCATCGCGAGCAACAAACACTTTGTTATCTTCGTGATTGTAGAAGTAATACCCTTTTGTTTCTTTGGGATAACCCACGAAGAAACATTTTTTTGATTTAGGGCCTAGTTTATCGCCTTGTAAACGTTTTACATAGGCTTTACATCCTCAAATCTTAAGAAAAGACAACTTTGGAGCTCTTCCATTCCACATCTCATATGGAGTCTTTTCTACTACTTTGGATGGGCTTCTGTTCAGTACTTTATCAGCTGCTTCCAATGCATATCCCCAGAACGATATGTGAAGATTAGTAAAGCTCATCATAGATCGAACCATGTCTAGCAAGGTTCTATTCCTCCTTTCTGATACACCATTTAATTGTGGTGTTCCTGGAGGAGTTAACTATGAAAGTATTCCACAAATAATTAGATGTTCATCAAATTCTTGGGTTAGATATTCACCACCACAATCAGATCGCAGCGCTTTAATCGTTTTCCCAAGTTGATTTTGTACTTCATTCTGGAATTCTTTGAACTTTTCAAAGGCTTCCGACTTCTGCTTCATTAAGTAAATGTAATCAAATCTACTTAAATCATCAGTGAAAGTAATGAAGTAACTAAATCCACCCCTAGATTTTGAACTCGTTGATCCATACACATCTGTATGTATGAGTCCCAAAAGATCACTAGTTCTTTCACCTATTCCTGAATAGAGTGACTTGGTCATTTTACCTACAAAGCATGACTCATAGTTTTCAAATGATTCATAATCAAATGAAGAAAGGAGTCCATCCTTCTGTAATTTCTGGATGCGCGTTTGGTTAATATGACCTAGCCTACAATGCCATAGGTAAGTTGGGTTTGAACCATCTATTCTTTGCTTTTTATGATCTATGTTGTAGACATGGGTCGTATAATCTAATACATATAAACCATTAACCAATTTAGCACTAGCATATAACATATTTTCCCTAAAATAAAACAACATTTGTCTTTAATTTCAAATGAAAAACCTTCAGTATCTAAAACAGGAACTGAAATAATGTTTTTAGTAATCGCAGGAACATTATAACAGTTATTAGGCACCAAAACGAGTCCAGATGGGAGCTTGAGTTCATAGCTTCCAATAGCAAGTGCAGCAACAGTTGCTCCATTTCCTACTCGAAGCATCATCTCCCCTTTATCTAGTCTTCTACTCACTCTTAAGCCCTACATTTGATTAACAATGTGAGCACTACAACCGGTATCGAATACCCATGTGGAAGAGGAGGTAAGGTTAATTTCTACAACAAAAACATTAGGTAACTCCTTACCTTCCGTTTTCACTGGTGTAATGGGGACACCCTAGTGTGTGGCAAGACCGCCTACCGCAATAGAAGCATTGGCATCCCTCCTTTTTCAAGTACTCCTCTGTATAGTTGATCAAAAGATTGACTAGAGTCACTGTCGAGCCCTCATCATCATGAATAAGCTTGACAAGATCAAATCTATCATGGAGTGAAAACAGTGTCATGTGCAAAGTCATCATCAAACAGTCTCCCTAAGATATCCATCCGATTGAGTAAATCAATCAGTTCCTTCACATGGTTCTTAACTGACTGACCAAGAATGAGTTTCTTAGCCATTATCTTACAATGAATATTGTAAGTCTCAAACCTTACACTGTCAGTCTAGGAGTAGTACATTTGAGGAATCGAGATGATGACCTCTCTAACATTCTGATCGTTTACGCCTCCACTTCCTAATGCACCAATGCCACCTCGACAGATGGCATGTAGAAAGTTATGCAGCTTGGTCACCTCATAATCCTTGAACCTTCTTTTCCAACAAGTTGGAATATATGCCAATATGAGATCCCTGATTTTCTCTGCATCCAAAACATCTTTCGTGTGCCTATCAGGAGTGAAACCTACTGTAAATCTGCTACCAATAGGAATATAAAGTCGAGCCTCAAGCTTGTGGCTCCTAAGAACATTTCTTAGCTCTTCTTCCCATTCCTGAAGTTTATGAGATTTAGCCTTGTTTTCAGTTTGGTTGGCAAGTTAGTGTTGTCGTTAAAGCTATTCATCTACAAACAAAAATCAAAACGAGGCAAAGTTCAATAATTATGTTTAATATAATTAAAGTACCATAAGTGTATTAAATTGGTAACTTTAAAACATTTTATTCAATATTAATTGATCCCAATTGAATTAAATGATTCCAAGACCCTTTATTTGTGTAACAGTTGACCGGACTGAGGCCCTACCATCAAGCATTACATTTTCAAGGTGAGTAAACTCTTTACTGATTACAACTCTTGTAATTCTTGGTTGAATAATTAACCATCACATGTTTAATTATTACCCTTTGCTTCAAGGTTCTAAACTCTTTAGGTAACTTTGTTGAGTATAACCAATTAAATATATAGAACGTGATCTACCCTAAATTACCCAAGATAACAAGTAACACTCTCCTGAGGCCGACCCATCACTCACGATTGAAGGATTGTTAGGTATCTAATTGGAAAAGTAACCTCAATATTACCGGGACCTAGATTTATTATGTTGTGATTATTTAGTGAACTCTAGCGCATCATCAATCAACATAAATAAAATCTAACATGCATAATCTACTAATGCATAAATAAAATGACATAGTATGGCCCCTTAATCCTAAAAACTAATAAAGCAAAACTCCCACTTGAACCTTCATGGATCTCATCCATCTAGCTCCTTTGGGCCTTCACTCCATTGGCTTCTTAGATCAACTGCAACCTGTAATACTATTCTATTCTATCTACTACATAAATAAAATAAAATAAATTACAAAAATACTTAATGGTACGCAGACCGTATTTAGATTACAAAAATACAAAACGATGCGCAGATCGTATTTAGAATCTATGGGCCATACTAGTTTATATATAGCAATAAATAACATCATATATTATAAAGTTCCATATAATAAATCACTCATCATGCTTTCCTAAACTACAACATCAAATGTTCATAATTAAGAAAGCATGGCATCTTAATATCTCATATTTTATTAAATTACCGCAATTACATAATATCATATATTATTCATTACCAATCATAAAATGTCATATATTCTATCTTAGGTGTGAGATAAAATCAAATCTTATTTTAATTATGGAAGATAAATCATATTTATTTCCCATGATTATCCTAACTAATTTAGGAGATTCTATCCTAATTGCCTAGCCAATCACAAAATTATAAATCAATTATATCCTAAAATAATTATTGGATAATCTCATTATTTAATCAATTATTATCCATATAGAATCCTTTTGCTCAATAATTATCCAAACTTAACAAAATTAACCACCTTAATTTTGATAATAATCTTTCAAAATCAAAACTTATCTTTTATTTTAAAACTGATTTTTATTAAAATAAAATAAAAATAATTTTTTTTTTGAAAAACGCGCTAGCCACCATGGTGTGGCCAGCCGAAGCCAGCCACGGTGACCGTACACAGGCTGGTGTACGCTGCCGCAGACAGCGACGCACAGCAGCAGCAGCGCACACAACACTTGTGTGGCATTGCTGTTGCTACTCCTGCTGTCCGAGCTGCCGCCCCACCCCGCCCCTCCCTCCGGACCACCTGCAGCGGCAGCCGCCGTGGCTGGGCCTCCCAGCCTAGGCTGCCGCACACCAAACCTTTTTTTATTATTTTTTTTATTTTAATTTAAATTAAAACAATTCTTTTGTATAAAAATAAATTAATTAAATGTGGTGCAATTAATTTCAAAATTAAATCATATTCAATCTTGAAATTAGGGTTCTTCATGAAATTAATCCCCAATTCAATTTAACTCTTAAATTATTTGATCATGAAAAATTCATAATTTAACATGAAATCAAATAGATTAAAATCATAAATCACATAGGAATCGAATTAAATCAAAACCAAAACACAAAAATCACAATTTAGGGGTTTAGGGTCTCGAAATTTTCGAATTAGGGTTTGGGGGTTCGAATTTTTTGAACATATTAGGGAAAAAATTCGGACTTTTATGGCTAATTCTTGAGCAAATTAAACAACTTTTAATAATTTTATATGTTAAATCACATCTAAAATAATAATTGGCCCATAATTAAATTATTCTCCCTCCTAATTGAATTAAATTGTGGACATTCAAAGAATTAATATTCAATATATGTACATGCATAGGCTAACTGATACCACTGTATGACTTTAGATACTATAAGCGGAATTGCATGAATCATATTCATCAGCATCTAAACACCAAGATCAATGCATAACACATAAAAAACAATTAATAATACCTTTGAAGCGTGAATCCACTAGCAATCGAGCAAGAACAAACGGGAGACAAAGAACCCCAAACGTGATTCCTCTACTTGGTCCATGGGCACAGATTAAATCTCCACTAATGCTAGTTAGTCGTAATTGAACCCTTTCAATTAACCTTCTACAGAGAAAAAAGAAACACGAACTAACCACGAACCACCACACGCGCCACCTAGGTGGCCGGCTGTATGGACGAAGGGGAGGAGAGAGACAGCCGTGAGTGAGAGAGAGGGGATTAGGGTTTTGGGACTTGGTTGCTTGAGTTGCAATTAACTAACTTGTCAATTGTTATTTCAATCTAAGTCATGGATCTTATTTATAGATCATATCTCTAATTAAATAAGAGTCCATGTCAAGCCCAAACTCCTAATCCTAATCAAACTACTCTACCCCAACACTCCTTATGGTTTGTCATGATCTCATGAGGCCCATTAATGGGCCTTCTATTTGTTTAACCAAATACCCTTTTGTGTGACCTCATAGGATCCATTCTATTGGGTTTTGGACTATTTGATTAGCCCAAAGATCATTTATCATATCTAACAACAGACAATAACGACCCAAAAAAACGAACTTATTATCTCCATAATAGTGATCCTTAATATATCTAGTAATTGCACTTATCGAATACATAATTCCTTCAGGGTCAACTCCTATTTATAGAGGGGTGAAAATTTAGAGTGAAAACCCTAATTTTTACTCCAGATAAAACAGTATAAAATGAACCAGTGCCTGCTTGACACATGTCACAGGCGTCACGTGGCATGCCACGTCATCCCTGTGAGAGGCAAATGTTTTGGGTATTTTTACCCTGCCACGTGGTCCCATCAGAGCGTGACACGAGTCACCCTAAAAAGGCCTCCAAATGGACCAACCAGGACATGACACGTGGCAGGCAGATACCCTTCCTGGAAATGGCGGCCATCAAGGCCTATTTCCCAAGACCACCGCAAAATAGCGCAGCCTAAGTTCCTAGGTCATCAAACCCTAGGACAAGGGCATAACTTTCTAGAACCCTATAAATAGGGAGATTAACCCAATTATTAGGACAACCTTACAATCATTACATCATTTATTATTCTCAAAAACAAAGAAAACACCTATTCTCGGAATTCGAGAAGATATTTACTTTCCGCACGTTTACTAACTGGACCGTTAGAGGCGGAACTCCAACCATCCGGAGCTTCCGTGTTTTTGCAGATATAGGCGGCCCCAAACCAGTCTTGGTGTTGTAACTCTCCCGCAGGACACAAAAAACCCCGAAACAGGCCCTATAAGACGTTTTTTTTTAACAATTACCGTTAAATGGTAGTGGTACTCAAATAAATTTTCAAATAATAGTAGTTTTTTAAAAAAAATAACTTAAATAGTAGTTGTTTACAATAAGTGCAAAGTAAATGGTAGTGGTTTACAAAAATTCTAAGAATAATGAATCAAACTTTTTCAAATATTTTGAGTGACAAAAAGAAAAATAGATTATTGCTGTTATTAAAAAGGAAGCTAACCGTTACGCCACGATATGTAACTGTCATTAGAGAGTTCTATAAGAAACAGCAAGAAGCAACAGAATAAAGGACAAACAATTATACAATTAAACTGCAATTTACATTGTTTTAAAAGTTCTTGATTTTTTAATTCCTTAACATTTTTGGTTCAGTAGCCTATATCAATGTAGCAATAGTAATAACAATAGCAATAGAATGTTTGAACTGTATGAGCCATTAGTAAATTTTCGATTGTAATTAATCATGGAGGTAACTCTTCCTCCTTGGATCTGATTTGATTATCAGCTTGTTTATCTCTCTAAATTCCTACTTGTATTATATTTGTGTTTAAAGATTAACTAATCTGTCTTTTACTTTTAATGTTGCTTTGGTGATCATTAATTATAAGACTATTAAGTAAACCTAGCGAGGTCTCGAACTCAAAGGCCAACAGTTTTTATGGGCATGTATTACACAAGGATATTATTGACTTCTTTGCATTTTAGCACCAACATGTTTCTTGGCAACCACAATGGGAGAAAAGTAACAAGTGAGAGGGATTGGAACCTAACCACCCAGAACTGATCCTCAGATCCGAAATAGCCTAAAAGATGAATTGAGTGGAACAAAAATAAAAAAATAAATATAAAATAACGGGAGGAAAGTCTAGTTACAAAGACATGCTAACCCATACCACTTTTGATCTTGTCTCCTAAACGTCCTACACGTAAGAGACGACAAGATGATGAAAATGTAAGAGAAATTATTCCCTGAAGAGAGAACCGTGAAAATCTAATTGATCCAGAAATGCAATATGAATTCCCAAATCCTAGACAACAACCACATCGCGATGATCCTGAAACATCTACCAACATGGGGAATGCATCAAGTGATGATGGAATAAATTGGCCAGCAGTCTTCTCAATTCCGTATATTCATGATTTGTCATGAGGATATTATAAAAGGCCTTATTTGATGAATTTACAATCGGAAAGATTAATTTGGTAACAAACCCTTCTAAGGTTGTAATGCAAGAGATCACTAGGATGGTTAAAGTAGTGTCTTACAACACATTTCTGGCCAAGCTCACTTAGCCATAACAATTACTAGCTAATTACTAATTCAATATAAGATATTAGTTACAGTTCTTAAGTCGAGTTTTAAATCATCGTTGGTTAAAAATCATAGGTAGGATTTAAATTATGGTTGGTTTGAAATATGATTGGCTTAAATTCATGTTGAGTCAATATCAAGTCGATTTAAAATCAGGTCAGGTTAATATTACTTTGAGTCAAAACAAATTAGATTGAATTAGGTTTTTTTTTGGGTCAATTAAAAAAAAAAAAAAAGTATTTTTTGGGTCAATAAAGGGTCGGGTTGAGTTTAAGTCGAGTCATACCGGTTTAGTTTGAGTTTAAGTCGGGTCAAATCGATTTCAGGTTGAATTCAAGGTTAAATCGATGCTGGATTAAGTTCAGCTCGTGTTGAATTTGAATTCGAGTTGAGTTCAACTCGTTTTCAGATCGGGATCCTGAATTTCTCGGATCAAATCTGATTGGTTACAATTCAAAATAGATGGGATTTTCGAATCGGGCCACTTTTGATACCTTTATTTGGACCCTAAATATTGAACACACCCACATGTCATTACATGTGGCATTTCTTCTACATCTTCTTCCACCAAGTTTCATGCATCCATGTTGTAAACCTTCAGCAGATAAAGTTTCTCATCCGCATTACAACCTACAAGCCTCCCTTATGCATAGCTGTACTGTTATTTAAAACCACTTCTATTCTACTCCTATAAAGCATTTGATAAGAAGAATAGGATAAAGAGGGAGGATAAAGGTAGGAAATTAATAGGTGATATAGGTTTAATAATTGTTAATCTAATTTGGTATGTGAGTATATATGAGAAATAACTTGGGATATTCGATAAAATTACAAACTTATTCTCACTTTTCTCCTTATTCAATAAGGGTAATTTATTCTTTTTAACCCATTTTCTATCCCTTATCCTCACTTTTCCCCTTACCCAATTTGGTCTATTATCCCTATCCCCAATAATCCCCTTCTAATACACATCCCCATAAACAAGCACTGCATTTCTTCTGTCACTCCCTTCTTACTCCCCTAAACAAACAGCTTATAGTGTGCACACGTTATAGAATAGTTAAACAAGTTCTTGTTGCTATTCAAAAAAAAAAAAAAAAAAAAAGTTCTTGTTAGTTTAGAATGTATGGTGTATAATTTTCAAACAAATATTAATATATTCAATGAATACTAACATTCAACTTTCAGCCCCAAAATCCATGTTCTTATATTATAAAAGTAATATGATAAGGAGCTTATAACAATGCCAGAACGAAGATAGACATCAAAAAAGGGCACACCATGCCAGCAGGGGTTACAATACACGACAGTATCACCTTAGACAAAAAAAACTCGATTACGTTTGATTTGAAAAGAGATACGCATTTTCCACACTCGTAGCAAGCACGTGATACAGCTTAACATCAACTAGTAAATCACAAACAAACTGATGAGGACCTAAATTTTCTGAACGCATCTTCAGAGAAGATCAAACATACTTTATGTACACGGCTGCTGCTGCTGCCTGTAGCAGCTATATGCCTAATTACTAGTTGTGATTTTGATTATGGATTGTCCATGAAGTACTGGTAGATTAGACTCGCAAAAAATTTGCCACGACTCTGGCTTTTGATCTTCATTTTCAGTGAATGACTTGTATACTGACATGGTAATACTACGCGCAGCTTCTCTGGCTTCTGGAAGCCTGTCATTCAGCAGATTAGCAGCTACTTGAACCAGTGAAACCAACCCAAAGTCCTGTAAATCTTGGAAGCTCTGTAATCAAAAGACATTTGTTATATTATGTCAATATTACCGGATAAGTGAAACGCCACAAGAATAACATAACCATATCCACAAACAGTACAAAATGAGATGTTACCATTCTGGATACACAATTAGAGATGGATACAGCAGCTTTAGCCCTGACTTTTGGATTGGAATGGCGGGCATATTTTTGAAGATTATGAAGCAAAGGAAGAGGGGTAATAGACTGAACCAGTGTTTTCAAGGTCTTTTCTGCTTCTTCACACACAAACCGCTTGTCTTGAGATGCTTTCAGCAAAAGTTGTAGCAGCTGAGGGCACATCATGGGAAATTAGCAGCAAATTAAGATACAGAGACAGAAGAATTATACATAAAACTAAAACAGTTTTGATAGATGAATCTTAAAATCAATACAAAGCACCATCAAACAGATAAGATTTGCCGAAGCTCCTGTGGCCTAGTGACATCAGTAACTAAAATGGTTTTACAAATGAATCTCAAAATTAATAGAAAGCACCATCAAACAAATAAGATTTGCCGAAGGCCCTCGTGGCCTAGTGCCATCACTTCCCAATTTCTATAGGGGGGACCAAGGATCTCATTCTGGAGAAGGCTTGAGAGAAAGATGGGGTGGGGACTGGGGAGAAGAGGTCTTAATGGGCCGGGCTGATACCCTGAGACAGAGCAGCCCAATCTAGCCTGCATGTACCAGATCGAAAACAAAAAAAAAAAAAAAAAAAGAAAAATGACAAGATCCCATATCCTTTAGTTGCTGCCTATATTCTTATTTTTGTTTCAATTATTTCGGTTAGGGCATGTGGGACAGAGTATTGAGAAAGAAACGTAAGAGCAAAAGCAGAACAAGGGACCAAATAACACTAGTATAGATGTATGGAACTATTACTCCGATAAACTAGTAAAGGCAGTAAAAGTGTAGACATTAACGCAACCCCCCCCCCCCCCCCCACCCCTTCTCTCCAAAAAAAAAAAATCAGAGCTAACACATCAAAAATATAGAAGAAAATTGTACGTGGTACTCATTTACTTGAGCCATTTCCAATTTTGTCTTCATGAATCAAAGTGAAACCACCCAAATTAACATTCAGCTTCTTATTTTCTTGAACCTGGGAGATTATGCCAATAGTCTGCCTCCCTTCCCTCCTACTCTGCCCCCTCAACATCTTCTAGTGCATGAAAAAAAGGTCATAACAACCTCTACCGATGACCAAGATCCTTCAGCACAAGGATACATGCTTTAAGTGAAGCAAAAGTTAAGGAGAGAGAAAGATGATTAAGAATTTGGTGGAGATGACATGGATAACAAAGCCATCAATGAAATCCTTACTGTTGACAAGGCATATATATATTCATCATGAGTGAGTTTTGGTCTTTGCAATAAAGAAAGTTTGAGTGAAAAGAAAGAGAATTGTGAGTGAAGAAGCAAATGGGCAAACAAAAGTGTGTAGAAGGTCAGTTCCAATTTATAGCATTTGCTTGCAAGCTTACAATGTAATTCCAGCAACATTAGCCACTAAAAGCTATCTAACTTTTTTTTTTGTTAATTGTTCAGTGTTCACAGTGATTCATTAAGACAAAATTGAAGGGTACACATGCTCCCTATAATGACATAAGTACAAAGGTACTATGTAGAATTTCCCATGAAAGAATCATTTAACGAATTTCTTTACATGTTGAGAAAAGGTGTTTATATTGGTTGCTGAATTAAATCAAATTTCAACTTGCCATATCTTTTACAGAATAAATCTGTTGGCCCAACCTAACAATTGCTCTAGTAACTAATTTTCTTGTGGATGGAACAACTTCGTTAAAGTCCCAGAGAGATGAACCCACATTTTTTAAAAGGACACAGATTCCAGAAGAATCTTAGTGTATAAGCCTTCTGTCAATTCAAGCAATCATAAAAGAATTTATCATGTTAAGACATTGGCTTTTGTTACCATCTGAAACTATGTGCAACAAAAAGCTCCCCTCCGTGAAAAATCAAATTACATAGCAAAGAAAATATCCAAATCCTAAAGGCAGGAAAACAGAATAATCCTCTATTCATATTCCTCTTGATCTATATGGCTATATCACAAGCAGACAATAAAGACCACTTCTGGTGCTGGCTAAAAAGCAATAAACCAAATGATTACAAAAAGAATAAAACTGAATGACATTCTACACGAAATGCTATACTAAAAAAATTTTGTAGTATGCATGATCATGAATGCAACAGACAGAATAAGCGGTACAATAGTGAGTCGTCTATGAACACAGAACAACTCTTGGTATAAAGCAGCATCAAGACAGCTAAACACCATTAACATGTAGTATAAGCAAATAAAAACCACATACAGTAACATGTATGAAAGCTCCTTGATACAATTTCTTACACAGAAACCATCTATGTTACTTGGACTCAGGTACCCGTGTCCGACACGGATACGTGTCCAAGTGTCCAACCCGGCTTTTTTAGAAAAATTTCAATGATTTTGAACTAAAATGAAGTGTCTCACCCATGTCCGAGTGTCGAGGGTCTGACACGGGTACGTGAGGTGAAATGAAGAGTCCGAGTAACATAGGAAACCATTGGATTTGATATTTATAAGTGTATAGTCAATTAAAAAGTTGAATGTCACTCACTAGGTATCATAATCTTAAAAACTGAAAAGCCAATACTCTTATTGATTATGGATTTTTAGTTCCATCTTAGCTAACCCCAACCCATACCTGCCCCTTGTGATTATAAATTTCTCAGAACATTCTATGATCAGTTTTCAGAACCAGTGCTCGACCATCTGACTACTTTGTTGCCATTAGGTTAAAATTATCTTAACTTAAATGACAAATATCAAACAGATCATGTCAAGATGAGTGCAAACAAAATAGTAATTTTTTACAAACAAAAAAATACAAATAATTCTTCACAAACAATTTTACACACAAGAACAAGAGAGAGAGAGAGAGAGAGAGAGAGAGAGAAAGTTTACACATATTTTTCAAGCAAAACAACCTCAACTAGAAAAAATTTTGTTTGAAAAATTAGTTAAATCGAACAAAGCCTATGTGTGAGAGTAAAGAAATGATCCCTTATATTCTTTTAAAACTAAGGGCAAACTCGAAAATACAAACCAATTAGAAACTAGGGCAAACAAGACAAAGGGAGTAACTGATAAGCAACAATGATAATATAAATAAAAATTCTAAAGCAAGTTGACCAGATCTAAGGTTTCAAATAACACACCTAAGCTAAACATGCCTGCATATAAGAAATTAGACTTTATTCAAACTTTCTAGGAAACATAAGAAAGTTGTATCATAGAATTACATCTTATATACTTTATATGGACTCGTAGAAAGTTATCCAATGAAAGAATAAATTCGATTGCTAAAGTATAGACTTGTTAAAACACCATAGTAACTATTAACTAATTGTTTAAAACTACCTTAGTTCAAGAAAAATCGAAGTAACTGGTATTAGCACCCACATAACATATTCCCTATGTGCGTTTCTAATTTCTTATTTACATGTAAGATGAATTTATTAGCATCTATTCATAATGAATCCAATCTCAATCACAAGAATATCCAAGACATATCTTTAATTTTCACAAGGAGACAAAGAGTGATCAACGAGGGAATACTATTCATTGTAAAATAGTATAAACAATGTAGGAAGGTATCAATAGTATAAAATACCCCCTCCGTCCCACAAAAAACTTCACAATTCTCTTGGGCACATAGTTTTAGGAGAAAATTGATGGTGTGTTTTGTTGAGTATAAGTGGATGAAAAATAAGGTAGTGGATCTTGTTTATTGTTTTTTTAATTACGGTGCCAGAAAGCGGGGACCATAATGGTATGTGTGTGGGTATGCATAGTTTTTTTTTTTACCCTTTGTATGTTTCTTATAACGTGGAAGGCGTGCACTCATAGTCTAATAACTGACACTTAAACCAAGCTCTATATAGAGCATTATATATATAGCAAAAACCAGCAACTCATATTTCAAGAGCAACCCAAATCAATGTTGTTAATAACTAAACATCACTGCAATTATACAATTCTCTTAGTCATCAAACATGGATCCACAGACCATAGCTTAATTATCATATACTAGATTATTTCATATTTCACATGTATCAAATTCAAACAATAAAAATCGACTTAGAGACAATTCATCACGCCATCTCTTTTGGCACAAGACATCATTGAGTTCTGTCTCAACTCACTAGTTATTTAGTTGATTGCATAACAAAACAAATATAACTAGACAAATAAATAGATAAGGGAATCGAAAAAAGCAATGATCCAATTCAAGCAAGTTCATATGTAAACAAGTTTAAACTCGAACAAACAATAGATGATTCACCATTACCAAAGAAAAGACCAATAACATCATGGTCGAGAAATAAAAACAATGCCCCCAAAATTTTTAGGTCTTTCATAAAGTTCACGATCTTTTTTCTCCAACCACTACTTATATGTCGACCAAACTCCACTCAAATTAATCTAAAATTGGAAGATTAGATCATCGAGCAATTGACAAAAGGTTGAACTCTACACAATTCAGCCATTCTTATATAAAAGATGCACGTAGGAGCAAGAGCGAATGAATGAGGTTTTACCAAATTGTCAAAACCACCAGAGAAAACAGGTTCCAACAACTTATCACGATACGCAACGAAGATATCAGCAGCAGCCATAATAGATGTCTTGCACAAAGCACTTCTTGGATTCTTCATAGCCTTCACCAACACCCCTACAACCGGTTCCCTGAATTCCCAAAACATACATTAGCACACTATTTTCCGAAACGTATTCAGCAATTTCCAAGAATTAACAAGTAAAATAAAATTTCAAAAACTTACAACAATGGGAGCAAAAGAGTAGAGTGATAAATAGCCAATCTCCTAGTATCATTCAAAGATTCACAGACCTTAATCCAATCCTTCGATTCCAAACCCTCAAGTAAACCCTGCAAATTCATACACCCATTTTAACTAAAGGGTCAAATTATTTCTTAAAATCAGATCTATAGTTTTCAATTTTTCAACAAATCTTCCGAAACAAACAAACAAAACAATGCAATCAAAGAAAATGGCAGAAAACTAAACGATTGAAGTAAGAGAGAGACAGAGGGGAAACCTGAATCTGGGTATCGGGGTCAGATAAGGGCTTGAGATCTTCGGAAGAGAGGTAATCAATGGTGATTTCGACAGCAGGAGCATTTTCGTCGCAGTTGGAAGGCAACGCCATTGTTTAAAGATGAAGAATGAAAGGGAGATTTTGAGAGGAGAGTGAAAAATGGAAAGTTTGTAGAATGAATGAAATAGGTTGAAAGTGGGAATTGAAGCAGTAGTAATAGTAGTATTTGACCTTTGTAGACGGGATTTCAAATTTTGAATCCCCAGTATCCAGCCATCGAGCATGCCAGGGTATCTTTGTACTTCATTGTTTTGTGTTTTTATTGTAAAATAGTGTGTGGTTTGATCGTACCGGATTACTACTCCATACTTTAAGTAAACTTCATCGTATCTTTTTTGTGTAATTAAACCTTATGATTTGTAATTGTATACATTTATTTTCACTTTTATAATATGGTTTGATAATTGACTTAATGGTTGAGTTTATGACGTAGCGTAATGAAAGGGGTTTACGCAGCATATTTTTTTTTTAAGAAAAACCAAGCTAGTATATTAATCCAAAGACGAAATGTCCATAAGTACATACGGAGAAACTTCGTGCAGACAATGTAATTCCAACACTTGTTCCCAACCAAACGGAACTAGATTAGCTAAATGATAAGCGACAAAGTTGCCATCATGCATAACATGAGACCAAACAATAGACTTAAAAGAAGAACTCGAGTACAATATATCCCTAAAATAGAATCGAGGTCAGAGAGGTAACAACTTTTGTGTGCCCCCGGTTTACAATAAATTATAGTAAATCGGCGGCGCACACACATGCCAGCTTATTTTCCTTTTTGAAAAAAAAAATCATAAAAAAGATGCGAAAACTCAGACCTCAAATTTAAAAATCGCAGAGCAACAATGGAGGAGAGAGAAAGTGAGAAAACTCGAAAACGATTACTTTGCGGCTTCGATCATCAATGGAGGATTCATCAGCAACAATACATCAAATTGCAATACTTTGATCCTCGATTTTCTACAAAAATAGAGGCAAATTCAAACTCCATTGTTAGGGGATTTCGACCTAAATTGCACAATCTTAGAAGATGAAATGGAGAATTTTGTAGATGATAACAGAGAAACTGCTCAAATTGATGATGATAACAGAGAAGTTGCTCGAGTTGATGATGATAACAGCATGTTTGGGGAAAAACAAATTCAAGCGCCATTAATGAACGAGGATAGGGAAAGTACAAGCACGAATCAAGGTGTTCCAATTTAACTAAAGGTAACCTTAAACTTAATTGATGATAATGTACTTGTTGATAGCAGTGAATGTTGATAGCAGTGAATGTCATGTCCATATTTTGTAGTGTACCTTTTGTATGCATAAATGTTACCATTTATATGCATAAATGTTACCCTTTTATGCATAAAAGTGACCCATACAAAACGTAGTATTACTATAATTGTGCTTTTCCCAAAAATGTTGTTATCCTTTGTGTGCAAAAATGTTACCCTTTGTATGCACAAATATTACCCTTTTTATGCATAAAAGTGACCCATATAAAACATAGTATTACTATGATTGTGTTTTTTCCAAAAATGTTGGTATCTTTTGTATGCAAAAACGTCACCCTCTGTATGCACAAATATTACCCTTTTTATGCATAAAAGTGACCCATATAAACAGAATGATAAGCTGCCTCTGGTTATCTGATGTGTCTGATTAAATCACATATGCAAATCCAATTGATGCTTCTGGTTTAGATCTTAGAGGATCATTTGTTGGTGTGGTAAGTGAAACTTTTGAAGAAATATTGGATTTATATGAAAAACATGCTCTCATATTAGGGTTTTCAATAAAAAAAAAGCATAAAATTAGATACATCACACACACAAATATAGTAAGTGAGAAAAATTATGTGTGTTCTGCTGAAGGAAAGAGAAATTCAGGTGATAAGAAAACAAACTTAGTTGAAATGGTTGATGAAGAGAATGTAAATGTAGAAACAAGAAAGCCAAGACAAGTAGCCATTACAAGATCAAATTGCATGGCATGCATTAGAGCAAAAGTGAATAAAGAAGGACAGTTTGAGGTGGTGGCTCATGTATACAACATAACCACGAGCTAACAAGGTCACAGGGGCATTATTTGCATCGTTCTACAAGAAAAATGATAGAAGAAAAAACTGAAGCAATCAAAACAATGAAATCTTCAAGTCTAACTACAATGGACATTTTCAATTACATGTCTACAGAAGCTGCAGGAGAACAGGATGTAGGGTATAGTGTTGTAGATCACCTGAATTTCTGCTTATGGTTAAGAATGGAACAAATTGAGGTTGGAGATGCTTAAACTTTAGTGAACATTTTAAATCATGAACAATCAGAGGATCCAAACTTCTTTTTTAGAGTAAAGTTTGACAATGAAGGAAGAATTTCCAATCTTTAGGAGGGATTCAATTATGCTAGAAGACTATAAGATATATGGAGATGTGCTTGTCTTTGATATAACATACAGAACCAACAAATATAATCTTATATGTGCTCCATTTGCTGGCATAAACAATCACTGGCATAATTGTATGTTTGCATGTGCTTTTATTGGGGATGAAAAAATAAAATCGTTTGTATGACTACTAGAAACCTTCTTGAAAGCTATGGAGGATAGAACAACAACTTCAATATTCACTAACCAGGACTAAGCAATGGCAAATGCAATTGAGTAGGTAAAAAATTTATATTTACATCTTACCCTAAATAATAAGTTCTGACAACATAAAGTTACCCTTTTAACTGCATAAAGTAACCCTTTTTAATGCATGAAGTGACCCTTTTATTTTCAATGTAGGTGCTTCCTAATACATGGCATAGACTTTGTATATGGCATTTAAAAAAAAATGCAATAACCAGATTTGGGGCTCTTAAAAAAGGCAAAGAGTTTAAGTATGCATTCAACCAATGCTTAAAGTGGTGTGTGACAGAACAAAAATTTGAAGAAAAGTGGCAGGCAATGATGTAGAAATATGACTTGATAGCATTGGTACAAAAGAGTGTACGAATTGAAAGAGAAATGGTGTCCTGCCCTTAGTAAAGATTTCTTTTCAACAGGAATCTTGTTGTCACAAAGGAGTGAAAGCACTAATCATGCTATAGGATTCAAAGCAAGTAAAGCAACTACCTTGATAGAATTTTATACCATATTTAAGAAGACAACCAATCGTTGGAGAAGCATAGAGAAATATGATGAGTTTACCTGTAGCAAGTCAATAGCATTCACTTCATTACCACTGTCCAGAATGATAAAGCATGCTGCATAAGTAAAAAGTTAACTCAAAAGTACATAAATAACACAAAATATATAGCAGCTTAAATGTAGCTACATGATTTTGGTGAACAAGTTTTCGCTTTGTCACTCTTCAGAGATTTTGAAGAGGAGTTTGGATACTCTATGGCAACAACTGTTCAAATGATAGGGAGAAATGAAGAATGTCTACTTTATCAAGTAACCCTAGAAGACAAGCCATGGTTTGCACATCAAGTAAACCATATACATAAGAGCCAAAGTGTATGGTGTACTTGCAAAAATTTTGAAGCATCTGGATGGTTATGCTATCATGCATCAGAATTCTACATCTACATTCAGTAACAAGAATACCAGACAAGTATGTTACAAAATGATGGACTAAGTTTGCAAAAACAAAGGCATGGAATAGGTTGAAGAATCTAGATCCTACACAGCCATATATTTCATGGAAGCAAACAATGATGAGGAAATACTACAATCTAATCTTAAAAAGTCAAGAAAATGAAGAGACAAGAGCATTTATGGAAGAAAGTTTCAGAAATAGTCTAAAAATGGTGGAAGACTTACTTGCTACTGCTGCTTAGAGAGAAGAAGGTGCAGAAGCTGCTTCTGACATTTCTGATGTGGCAGACAACACTCAAAGCAATAATGATGTTTCTTCGGCATCCAGTACAAGTACAAGTGTACCAATAATACTTGATCCTAAAAGAGCTGTAACAAAAGGAAGAAGCAAGAGAGCAAAAGGAGGGCTTGAAAACGGCAAGAGAAAAAAGAAACCAGCAAGACACGGGTGAAACCTAGGTCGTTGATTTCTAGATTCCCTAATCAAAACAAAATTTATAAAACCAAACCCAACCCCAAGTATAGGGGTAAGTCCGAGTCGAACCCAATGGAATGCGGTATTTGCTAAGGTCTCAAGCTAAGCTATTCCGAAGTCTCAAACAATGGGTTGATCTAAGCTATCGAAGAAACTCAATCAAAACTAACAAATAGAATTCAAATATCAAACCACTAGGGAATTTAGGATCCACATGCACTCATGATAAACTTGCTAATTTGTCGGGAATTTGACCAATCAAGTAATGAGAGGGAAAACGATATTTGCAATCAAAATCACTCAAAGAGCTATTTCCTAGGGTCAAGCTAGATGTCTCTACAAATGACTTCAAAGGAAAATCACAAAATAAGATCAATCGATAATAATAGCTTCCAAATCAATTTTTCATGTCATTGAAAACTACTATGCAATCTAGCTTGATAATCAAGGTTAGTTACTCCTCTTCAAATCAAACACATGCACAAATTTCATCAACCAATTTAATCACATCATCAAATCAATCAAAAACCCCAAATTAACTATAGATTATCACTAATACAAGTACAAGTGTAAATTTGAAAAGCATAACAAAACTAATCATCAATTCCATCATCAACATTGTAATCCAAATATCAACAATCAAAATTAAACAAAACTAATGAAATTCAATAATATATCAAAAATCAAACATAAAATTGCATTGAAACCGAAAGAATTCTTACAACACTTTGATCAATATCAAAGAGGAATGAAGATCAAAATGTAGCAATAATCAAATACCAAGTTTCTCTCTTTAAAATCTAAGAACAAAGTCTCCAAAATCTTGAGCTTCTCTCTCTAAAATTCTAATCAAATCTATCAAAAACTAAATCTCTAATTCTTCTCTAATGATTCGCTCTCTAGAAATAAAGGAATTCTATATATATAGTAAAACTAACTAAGGAGAAGTTAGTTAGACGTCCAAAAGAACCCCAAATGGCACGACCTCTCATCCCATAGCGCGATCGCAACAAAATAGGTACAGAACAGGGGGAAGGAGGCTGCGCGGCTACTCCTAGCACCTGCGCGGCTACTCCTAGCACCTGCGCGGCCATGCCACAGCCTTGCGCAGCCGCGCCTGGGAGCAGGGGAGTTTTCTTCCGTGCGCTCGTTGATGCTCCTGTGCGTTCCACATGATACATGTTGGGGGAGGCAGTCACTAGAGGCCTTCACGGTGGGTTCAACATCGACTTTGATGTCCACGCGGCATGAAAACGCGGGCTTGAAGACTTGGTTTATGCACTCCTTCACTTTTGAGCTTCAAGAAGAAGAAATGTGTTGCATCCTAAGCTTTGTATACCCCGAGAGAACGCCAATGAGCTTCTAGAACATCATCAATCTCCTAAAATCAAAGAGAAGCAAACAAGTAAAGGAGAAAAGGAAAAATAAACTAAGAAAAGAAAGAAAATGAGAAAACAATTAAGGAAAACACAAACTAGAGAAAGCACAAGTAAAACTAAAGAAAAAGAGATAAAAGAGACGTAAAAGCAATGAAAAATCATCCTAAAAGAAGCTAAATGAGTGCCATAAATGACACTCATCAAGCTCCCCCAAGCTAGACTTTTGCTCGTCCTCGAGCAAAACAAAGCAAGAAGAAATAGGATGAAAGACTTATTCAAACAAGAAAAAGGAAAGAAAGAGATAAGAATGTACTCTAAAACTCACTTTCGTAGGAATCACGGTTGTTTTTAGCTACAACAAGCCCTTTAAACCCCAAAGTCGAGTGAGATCTCGTAAGGGTATCCAAAGAGTTTGACCCATAACTCTTGAAGGTAAAATGAGGCAAATCAATAAAAGAAAGTAAAATCAAAAATTCAAACAAGAAGCTTTTGAAATGGACTTTTACAAATGACCAAATGCAAGTGAATAAACAACTTTCTATACAATAAGGGTATGCAAGCTCCAAGATATCTAAGGTTGATTGAAACATAGGATATGCTAAGCATAGAGAACTAATGAAACACAATTCACCTTCATCTCACACATTCTTACCACGTTCTCCCAATTAGCTTCAAATCCACCTCTAGTGAGCATCTCAATGATTCCTCAAAGGAACCAGAAAAAGAAAGAGATTTAAGGCTACTCGACATCTTGAATAATGCACATCGCTCCACAGACTTGACTCACATCTCCCTCCACCGACTTGTGACTCAACCACAAAGGTCAAAAGGTCTTGAGAAGGGTTATAATGTAAGGGCGAAAAGGGTGAAGGTAGGCTAAAATTTGAAATTTGGTGGTATACCTAAATTGTGAAGCAAAGGGTGATCAATCCTCAACACCATAATCAAGCAATCACCAAACAAAAACACCAACACCCCCAAGCTTATTCAAAGCCAGAATCACAAACATATATACAAAAAGCGTAAAAACGCTTCTCCCCAAGCTAAAATGAAACATTGTCCTCAATGCTCAAAATGGGGAGAAAAATACTTACATCAAAATATTTTTGAACTTTTTCATTTTTCACATTTTTTCAATTTTGCCAAAGCTTTTTGAATTTGCTTTGCTTTTTCTCATTTTTTTCAATTTTTTCACTTTATTTCATTGTCCTCACCTCTTTTAACTATGGACGGCTTTTTCAACTTGGCATTTGCCTTTTATTCACAAGATATTTACAACACAAACTTGCATACATTATAAGAACCAATATCCAACTAATCCACCATAATCTCCAACAATAATGATCAATTGCTTTACAAAAACCAATAATGGAAACAAGAATGAAACAAAAGGCTCAAAATTAAAGATATGGCTTGAAATGAAGGTTTATAGCTCAAATGGTTAGCAAGTAGGCAAATGAAAACCCAAAATAAAGAAATAGAAAACTATCCTAGAAAAAGAAAAATCACCACCGCGAAAAGATGCCTTTGTCATTCCTAAATGGCTCGGTCGTGATCTCGGGAGACAAGAGTCAAGTTCTAGATAAAGCATACAATAGTCAAGAATCTATGTGCCGCTCATGCAAAATATGTAGAAGGCTTGAAAAGAATGAAACCTCACACGGTTGTAGCAATAACTCACTATTAGTTTCAAATTCACCAAAGGTGAGCAACTCCAACTTTCCACAAACAATTAGAATCCGGCTTCAAGATCCCAAAAGTTCTAATGACACTACCTTAGCATACTCTATCCTAGAGTCAACCAAATATACTCTCAAACCGTGCATACCGATACCACATAGGAAACCATTCATTCAAAAGCAAAAGTATATTATGTCCATAACAAAAGCATTACATGAAAGGAAAATGAAAAGAAAGCCTTAAAATCGTATTTTTGTATTTTTGCATTTTTAAAAAGAATAAAAAGAAAAAGGAAAGTAGAAAAGAGAAGAAAACGAAAAGAAAGGAAAAGATGAAGAAAAGTGCAAAGATGCATGTGTGTCATATAAATCCCAATCGTCAAACAGGTGGTCATTCGACACCATCGCCAATGACCCCAAACACCCTTGGTGTTACAAAGCAAACATCCTCGAACCATTCAACTCTTCCTAAACTAATCCTAGTCTATGCAAACAATGAAAGAAAATAAAGAAAAGAGGGAAATAAGAAAGATCTCACCGGGAATCCAAGCTAAGCTAAGAAAGGTGGGGTAACGAAACTACCACCTCCATGAAGCTCCAATCAAGCATAGCAAGAATTGTTAAAACCGAGTGAGAATGAAAAAGAGAAAATGGAACTATATACAAAGAAAACGGTTAGTAACTTCAAAACAAAATAAAAAAGAAAGCAAAATCAAAAATAGAAAGACAAATAAAAAAAAACAAACCAATCTATGAAATCAAAATCAAAGCAAATTAATCAAAATATCAAAATCAAGTATACACTCAAATAACAAAATCAACTATACACCTAAACTATAATCATTTGGATCAAAGGGATTTGGATTCAAGGGTTTTGGATTTAGGGATTTGGATTCAAGGGAGCAAAATCACCAACTCATCATGAAAGAGCAATCATCATCAAAATCAATCATCAAAACATTTTCAACAACAAAAACATGATATAATCATGGAAAATAACAACACTCAACTACATCAAGTATAGATCAAGATAAGCAATCATAAACCATCAAGGCATGAAAAATCAAGGACATCGAACAACAACAAAATTGGCCACTGAGACCCTTCCATAAGACTAGTGTCCCCCCAAGCTAAACAAAAATACATCTCAACATCCCATCAATATAAAACAAAGATCACATAATAAAAGGGATGGAGGTAAAAACACAAAGAGGGGGAACTAGTTACCACTAAGCCCGGCATCATCATCATCATCCTCCCTATCATATGAGAAGCTGGATGGGGACCATAAGGATCCCATCCCTCGGTGTAGCCAGGTGGCCAAAATGACCCCTAAAGTTGTCTTATTGCCAAGGGACCAAGGGAGTGAATTGCTTGAGCAACTCAAGTGGCAACGGATGGGTAGGATCGACATAGGGGTAGTTAGGATCACCCCTATAGTCACTACCACCGGGCACACGGTAATCATAGTTACCGTGCTCATCCGAAAATGAGCGAGTCTTGGCATTGGACCCTTGAGGTCCTTGCCAATATGGGTAAGTAGGATTCCATCATCTCCACTAGACGGTACGGGACCGAATTGAGAAGGGAAGTACGGGTAGTTAACCGGGGGAGTGATCTCCCCAGGGTTAACACTCGCATTATAGAGTTGTTGTTGGAGAAACATACCTTATTGCATTTGGGAGATGCCTCTCATTTGGTTGTAGATTGCCTCAAAATCTTGATCATACATCCCCTCTAATCGAACTTGCATGCCCGCCATTTGGGCACTCAAAGCCTCCATGCTGGGGTTAGAGAATCGATGTTGTTGATGTTGAGGTTAAGGCACTTCTTGCTCTTGTTGTTGTTGTTGTTGTTGTTGACGTTGATCTTGTTTTTGTTGAATTTTTGCTCTTTGTTGAGGACATCTTGCATGTCTTCATCTTCACCGGGGATGCGATTGCTAATGGGAACAAACCATACATTCAAGGCATGCCGGTGGAGGGAGGTCAAGGAAGGGTTCGAAAGATAACACCGAAGCATTCCTCACTAACCAATCAAACACCTCATCATCATTTCCCTTTGCTATGAATTACACTTGTCGGAGTTGAGTAATGTCGAGGTAGAGGGTGTCGGCATTCCCCACCGGAGTACAAGAAAGGAGATATCTACCATAACCAAGGTTGGTAGCCAACCTAGTCATTATGCTACCACAAGGAATGTCTCCTGACTTCTTGGCCCCGCATATCCATACAATTTCTCAAGAATATGTTCCCAAAGTTCAACTTACCACGCAACTCTTCTCCAGGTGCCATCCAAAGAACTCCCAACTCGGCATGCGACATCTTTCCCAAGTCTTGCTTTGGGAATATCGAGTAACCCAACAACCGATGAAGCACTCGAAGACATAGTTGGAAAATGTCACTTGCAAGAGAATAGCGAGTGGTGAACTCATCAAACCCCGAGATATTATGCCACCATGCATTTTGGGCGTACCCATCCAAATAATCATGCTCGGAGAAAGGATATCCGCCCCGGATTGAAATCAAGGGCCACATTGAATTCGGCCAAAGACATGTGATGCTCCACATTGAAGAGTTGGAAGGTTATTTGGTAGTCCTTGGTACCGACCGAAGTAGTAGTTAAAGAAGCTAAGAACTCCCTAGTCGGTTCAAGGTAGGTTCGGTAGCATTTGTTGATGAAGCTACCCAACCTAAGATTGTCAAATAAGACCCACAAGTCCTCACCAATTCCCAATTTAATCATGCTCGATTGATGATAATGCCGTGAGGGCTTTATGGTTCTTTTCTTGAATTCATTCCAAAGTGGTTTATGATTTTAGTTGGCGAATCGTGTTTTGGGTAGTGGAAGAGGGTCTTCATTTTGTGTTTGGGAAGTAGGTGTGTTTGATGGAGAAGGTTTTTCAATGGTTATGTTTGTTTTTCTCTTTTTAGAAGTGAGGGCTTTCATGATCTTAGACATGTTTGCTTCACAAGTTCACAACCAAAACTCAATCACAACTCCATAAATCACCACAATCACAATACAACCACAACACCACCACAATACTTGGTTCAACCAACCAACACTCCAATCACCACTTACGACCAACAATACCAAATTCAACCTTCCACAAATTGCAATCAAATTTCACAATTAAGCTATACAATCAATAACAACACAATGTAAGGCAAATTTAATCAACAACAACACATATAATCAACCAAATTACTCAATCAATCATCATATTCAACCAAAATGATACTACTACTATTCACAAGTATGCATAATCAAATTCTTACTACAAATTGATGTAATAATGTAAAATAATGGTAAAGAAGATGATTATACCATACAAGAAGCAAGATTGACCAAGTTTTAAGCACCAAAATCCACCACACCAAAAATCCCCAATTTGCTCTTCAATGGAGGAAAGAGATTGGAGAAAAAGAAATGGAGGAAGGTAGTATGATTTTTGATGAAAATGATGAAATTTGAGTAGGAATTTGTTGATTTTGTGAGTTGTTTGAAGGATTTGAGGGATGATTTTTGTTGTTTGGGAAGTTAGGGTTTCGGTTTGGGAGAGAGAGGAGTGCAGACGAGGGTGAGGTTGAGTGTGAAAATGAGGAAAAGAAAGGAGAAAGAAGAAGAAGTAGGTATGGCTGGGCACCTGCGCGGTCGCGCAGCAGGAGTGCGCTCCCGCGCACAAGGCCCGCACGCCTACGCCCTTGCTTCTCTTCTTCTTTGCTTGCTTCTTGTTCTTGGTGCATTCATCTATGGGCTTAATGATCTTTATCATCCCGGGATTATTGAACCCACTAAACGCACCAGTTTCTAAACCCCTTAACAGTGGGTTCAACATCCCAATGATGAGAGCACCATAATGAACCTACCAAGCACAAATTTGCTTCACATTTAAACACAACTTTCCCAATCTTACCTCTTTGATAACCTTACCCATTCAACTCGAAATTCAATAATATAAAGCATATTCTCACCAATTACTACGAAACACCTTCCCATTGTGTTCATGCTCCTTTGAAGGGGGTCCAATGCCCATGAATCCAACTTATTAATCCAAATATAAAACAAGTAAAAGAAAGAAAAACAATTTAAAGAAAACTAAGAAAGATATAATCAAAAGAAAAAGTTAGAAAACCGGGTTACCTCTCGGGGAAACGCTTTCTTAAGGTCTTAAGAACATCACCTTGTTCAAAGTGGTAGAGGAAACAAACTTCTTCTCATTCCTTGGCAACTTCTCATCATTGTTTGATGTATTCTCAGTCGTTGAAAATTCCGAATCAAGTTCACTTTGCTTCAACTTTCGTTTTCTTCTTCATAAAAGCTTTCTTTTTCTTCTTTGTCTTCTTGCTCCTTTTAGTGGATGGCTTCTCACCATCAACACTCTTGGAGTCAATCTCATCCTCTTGAGGGTAGATCTTAAACCATGGAGGAATATCAATTACCTCCTCATCCACAAGCTTTAAAGGCTCCTCGTTGTCTTCACTAACCTTCTTGTTTTCAACACTCGAAGGCACATCATTACAAGCTTCAAGAACATTGTTAGTTGAAGAAACAATCATGCATACATTATCATTGGAATGAGGTGAATTGATGCACACAATTCCATTCACAAAAGACAAAGATTCATGCATCGATTTATGCTCAAAACTAGCCTTATTGTTACCAACCCTCAAAGTAATAAGGCCACCCTTCACATCTATCAAAGCTCCTGAAGTAGCTAAGAAAGGTCTCCTTAAGATGATAGGTATGTTGTCATCTTCCGCTATCTCAAGCACAATAAAATCAACCAAAATTGTGAACTCTCCTATCTTAAGGGGGACATCCTTAACTCTTCCCTTTGGAAACTTAATAAATCGACCGGCCAATTGCAAGGTCATGTTAGATGGAAGAAGCTCACCTAACTTAAGCTTCCTAAAGACCGAATAAGGCATAATGCTCACACTAGCACCAAGATCAAAAAGAGCATTTTGAAACAATTTTCCATTAATTTTACAAGGGATAGAGAAATAACCCGAATCTTTCATTTTCTTGGGTAAATAATTGTGAATCAAAGAGCTACCACATTCCCCAACCTTTACCGAGTCAATATCATTGCACTCTCTCTTGCTACTCAAGATTTCTTTTAGGAACTTAGAATATCTTGGCATTTGAGTCATGGCTTCGGTGAAAGGGATTAAAAGATGAACTTCCCTAAGCATATCAAGAAATCTCCCAAATTGTTCATCAATTTTGTTTCTCAAAAACTTTTGGGGTTATGGAAGTTTGGGTCAACTCCTCTTGCACTCTTTCATTACTCTTCTCTTCCTCTTGGGCTTCTTTTCTCATCTTCCTTGACACATCAATCTCTTTTTCCTCACTTGAATCACTCACCTTCTCACCCTCCTCACTCTTCCTAGAAACTCTCTCTTCAAGAACTTTCCCATTCCTTGTGGTGATAGAATACACGGGTTTCTTAGGTTCAACTCCTTGTGAGGGTAAAGAAGAAGGGCTAGAATTAACACTCTCTTTCAAGGTATTTTCTAATTGAGTGATTTATGTTTCAAGCATCTTGTTGTGTGTCATCATCTCATTGAACTTTTTATCACTTATTTACATGTAAGTGTTCAAAATTTTAGTTTGCTTTTCGATGATTTCTTCCAAAGTAGTTCTAGAAGATGAAGGTTGAGCATAGGAATTCTCACCATTACCTTGAGTTCTTGGAGCAAATCCGGGAGGGGGTCTCCTTTGATTGTTGTTTTGAAAATTTTCCCGGTTTTGGTTGCTCCAATTACCCCGGTTTTGATTTTAGCCATTGTTTTAGTAGTGGTTACCATATCCTTGACCTTGGCTTTAGTTTCCATACCCTTAACGTTGACCTTGACCTTGATTATTATAGCCTTAATTATTATAGTTCTCACTTAGTAGTTCTATCTTTATCACTTAGTAGTTCCATACCCTTGTTGACCTTGATTATTATAGTTCTCACTTAGTAGTGGTTTTGATTTTAGCCATTGTTTTAGTAGTGGTTACCATAGCCTTGACCTTGGCTTTTGTGGATAGAAACTCCTTAGTCACTTTATCCCATGTTCTCAAAGAGTTTGGCTTCACCTCTTCGTCCAACCACTCTAGAGCACATCCAATAAGAGAGAAAGGGAAAAGTTTAAGTCGAATGAACTCTTAAGAAACCCCATTCACCTTGATGGTATTGCAATACTTCTCAAACTCCTTAAGATGATTGAGTGGACTCTCATGCTTTGCACCACTATATTGACGCTTCTCTATCAAAGTAATCATCACCGATCTTATCTTAAAATCATTTGCCGGTGTCATAGGAGGAGCATGATAAGTGACTTTTATGTCACTTTTAGGGTATTTATCGAGTCGTTTCTCGACTTATTTTCCAATAATTTAACCCTATTTGTCCTTTATTTCTTTTATTTACTTATTCTCGTCTTTTATCTTTATTTCGAGTATTTTAGTAGTTTTTAATAGTTTTTAGTTTATTTTCTTAATTTATTTAATTTATCTTATTGTCTTTGTTTTTATTTTAAGTTTTTAGTTCTTGTTATTTAATAAGTTCCTAGTTTCTTTTATTTTCTTATTTTATCTTATTTTCATTTTTGTTTTACTTTATTTTATTATATTTCTTTTGATTTTATTTTTAAGTTTATTTTATTTTATTTTATTTTTATTTTATTTTATTTTGTCTCGTGGTTATACCCTCGTGTTTTGGTTGTAGGTGTTTCGGGTTTCAAGTTCAAATTGTGTTCGGGGTCCGAGGTTCGAGGCAAATGCACAATGTCCCTGTTCAACCCCTGCTGCCCCTTATCCATCACCACACCCTACCTTATCCTCCACCACAAGCTCAGCAACACACACACACGCACTTCCCCTGCTTCTCCCCTGCTCCCACCACGCAACACCACCAGCCACAACAACAACAACCACCAGCTCCACCACACTGCCCTCCTCCCTGCTCCATGCTTTCCACTCACAAATCACACACAACCCCAACACCACTAGCAACAACCAACACCACCAGCCACAACAACAACGACAATAACAACTCCCACCTCTGCTTCCATTCGACCAACAGCAACCAAACAGCAACAAACCACCCCGCAACAATTACTACACCACAAACCAACCTCACCTGCTGCGCCACCCATTTCGCCACCAATCCCATCCAATTCGCAACCCGTCAGCCACCAAAACCACCGCAAACAGCAGCCCTCACTCCCCTGCTTCACCCCATCAACAACACCAACATCGCAACTCCAATTGCAACTACCCAGACCTTCGCGGCCGCGCAACTCTGTCAGAAGGCGCACACATCGAAGTCCAAAACAGATTGTGGGCAGTAGCTTTGCGCGACCTATGCGCGGTGTCTTTGCGGGCGCGTAGATCGGGGTTCAATTTGAACCACATCATGAGCTTTGCACGTGATTTTAATGAAAATTGAACGGCCTTGATTGATGCTTGATTGATGACGATGAGGATTGACGGTGGTGATTGTGATAATTGATGATGCGTGATGGTGATGATGGAAGAAACAGAGCAGCCAAATGAAAGAGAAGGGGAGATCGTGGTTGTTGAGGGAATTTTGGGGATTTTATTTTCTTTTAATTTTATTTCATTTTTATTCCCTTTTTCTATTTCCCTTTTCTTTTCTTTTGTTTTATTTTATTTTCTTTATTTGTTTTCTTTTATTTTCTTTATTATTTTTAGCTTGTATTATAAATACCCCTTTGGGGTTATTTTCTCTTAACTTTTCAACTTTCACTTAACATTTTTAATTCCACCCTAGATTAGATTAGAGTAGTTTAGCTCTTTTATTTTCTCTCTCTTAGGGTTAGATTAGTTTAGAGAGAGAAAGCTTGGAATTTTCATGGAGTTTTTGGGATTTTGAAGAAGCAAATTTGTGGATTTTTCCTCTCATAAATTCAATGAGTCTTCCTAACTTTCTCTCACCTTTATTGCTTTCATTTATTATTGTTTTTGCTTATTTATTTGTTGTTTTGAGTAGATTAATTAGTTTAGTTATTCGATTCTTGCTTTTATTATTATTTTACCTTGTTTTCCTTGTTTTTGTTCATCATGTTAGTTTAGGTTTTGTTCTAGGGAAATGGATGAAGTTTATGTTATTTAATTTAATGATTGATTGTGATTAGTATGAAATTGTTTCTTGATTATTGTGTATGGATGATGCTTAAATGGATTAGAATCTTTCTAGCTAATTGATTCTATGTTTTTAATTGTGTTTTCAATCAATTGTGAAAAAGTGAGTTGTTTGAGAGCCCTAAATTCCTCCATACCTTTGCTAGGCTAGTTGCACGAGAGTGAATTAGTTTAGTAGGATAATTAACATGCTTAATTGCGCGAGAGTGAGTTAAATGTGTTGATTGTTCCTAATCAAGGTAATTTTCATCTAATTGTTTGATATTGTTTGCATTGATGTAATTGGATTCCACTTTCCCTAGTTTTAGTTATTCGCTCTTTGTTGTGTTTAGTTTAACCTCTCTCTCTATCTCACAAGCTTTCCTAGTAGTCTAATTAGCACAAATTGATACACTTAGTCCTTTTGGGTTCGACCCTTTACTTACCCATATACTCGTATTAGGGTAGTTTAGGTTTATAAATAATTAATTTGATTAGGGTTAGTAGACCAACGACACTACTCAATCCCGATCAGAGCAATTCCGCTTTCAAACCTATAAGCTCCCGGAGTTCCCAACTCCTTCAATGCTACTCTCGGATTAGCACCCATGCTTTCTCGTTCTTCTTCTTCTTCTTGATGGATTTCCTCTCTTGGGGGACTTGAGCTTGAGAAACGATTGGCAACCCTTATCCTTGTTATAGTCTTCTCAATTTTCGGATCAAATGGCACTAAATTTCGATCTCGTGCCCTAAGCATACAAATCTCAAAGCAAAATATCAATAGCACGGCTACAAATGTAGCCTAAAAGAAATAAGATCTTTTTGTATTTTTCAAATAAATGGGATAGACTCAATCAACAATAGCAAATCACAATGCCTTTCCTGACAACGGCGCCATTTTTTAACGCGGGTGAAACCTAGGTCGTTGATTTCTAGATTACCCGATCAAAATAAAATTTATAAACCAAACCCAACCCCAAGTATAGGGGTAAGTTCGGGTCGATCCCAAGGGAATGCGGTATTTGTTAAGGTCTCAAGCTAAGCTATTCTGAAGTCTCAAATAATGGGTTAGTCTAAGTTATCGAAGCAACTTAATCAAAACTAACAAATAGAAATCAAATATCAAACCACTAGGGAATTTAGGATCCACATGCACTCATGATAAACTTGCTAATTTGTTGGGAATTTGATCAATCAATTAATGCGAGGGAAAAAGATATTTGCAAACAAAATCACTCAAAGAGCTATTTCCTAGGGTCAAGCTAAATAAGATCAATCGATAATAATAGCTTCCAAATTAATTTTTCGTGTCATTGAAAACTATTATGCAATCTAGCTTGATAATCAAGGTTAGTTACTCCTCTTCAAATCAAACACATGCACAAATTTCATCAACCAATTTAATCACATCATCAAATCAATCAAAAACCCCAAATTAGCTATAGATCATCACTAATACATGCTTCACCACTTCCTTAGCAAAGGAACTACTCGCTACACATTGTAAATTTGAAAAGCATAACAAAACTAATCATTAATTCCATCATCAACATTGTAATCCAAATATCAACAATCAAATCAAACAAAACTAATGAAATTCAATAATATATCAAAAATCAAACATAAAATTGCATTGAAAAGGAAAGAATTCTTATAAAACTTTGATCAATATTAAAGAGGAATGAAGATCAAAATGTAGCAATCATCAAATACCAAGTTTCTCTCTCTAAAATCTAAGAACAAAGTCTCCAAAATCTTGAGCTTCTCTCTCTAAAATTCTAATCAAAATCTATCAAAAACTAAATCTCTAATTCTTCTCTAATGATTTTCTCTCTAGAAATGAAGTAATTCTATATATAGTAAAACTAACTAAGGAGAAGTTAGTTAGACGTCCAAAAAGAACCCCAAATGGCACGGCCTCTCATCCCATAGCGCGACCGCAACAAAATAGGTATTGAACAGGGGGAAGGAGGTTGCGCGGTCGCTCCTGGCACCTGCGTGGCCGCTCCTCCCTCGTGCGCAGCCGCGCTTGGGAGCAGGGGTGTTTTCTTCCGTGCGCTCGTTGATGCTCCCGTGCGTTCCACATGATACATGTTGGGGGAGGCAGTCACTATAGGATTTCACTGTGGGTTCAACATCGACTTTGATCTCCACACGGCATGAGAGCGCAGCCTTGAAGACTTGGCTTATGCACTCCTTCACTTTTGAGCTTTAAGAGGAAGAACCGGGTTGCATCCTAAGCTTTGTATACCCCGAGAGAACGCCAATGAGCTTCTCGAACATCATTAATCTCCTAAAATAAAAGAAAAGCAAACTAGTAAAGGAGAAAAGGCAAAATAAACTAAGAAAAGCATGAAAATGAGAAAACAACTAAGGAAAACACAAAGTAGAGAAAACACGAGTAAAACTAAAGAAAGATAGATAAAAGAGATGTAAAAGCAATGAAAAATCATCCTAAAAGAAGCTAAATGAGTGCCATAAATGACACTCATCACAGCACTGCCACCTCCACATTAAGAATTTGGATCAAAGACACCTAGCATACGACTCTTTTAAGAATTTTTTTTAAAACATTTTTTTTATCAATATTATTATAATTTGTATTGTTATACTATTTTTTCTTTTTTTACTCTATAACTAGTTTGATTAAAATTGTAATGATACTATTATTAGCACTTGTTTAGTGGAAACATGAACAGAGTAAACGCATAACCTTTTGTGAACATAAGTTACCCTTTTGTGGACATAAGTTACCCTTTTTAAATTATGCACAAAAGTTACCCTTTTCATACATAAAAGTTACCTTTTCTACCCACAAAATTTACTCTTTTTATGTTTAAATTTATCCTTTCTACCCACAAAAGGTACCCTTTTTATGCTACAAAGTTACCCATTTTATGCACAAAAATGACCCCATAAAAAACTAAATCGAACCTTTTACCTGTATAAAGTAACTCTTTTACCTACATGAAGTGACCCTTTTTAGTAAATTAGTGACCCTTTTTAGTAAATTAGTGACCCTTTTTAATGCACAATTAAAAAGAAAGATATATACAGAATAATATTTTAAATTACTTAATGTATGCACATATATTCATTTTTTTTTTATTTTTATTAAAAAAAAACCACCAAAAACTATATAATAAGTTTAATTACATCATTGAACTTGATGTATATGCGCATACATTAAGTTTTCATAAAATACTCCTACACCTATTCACTACAAGTCATTTCACTCTTTAGAAGGAGTGTACTTCTTTTTTTGCTTTGTTTCCCTTTTTTCTTTGGGCTTTTCTTCTTCTACCTGTGTCTTTTCTTCTGCTGCCTTTCTTCTTTCCTCAACTTCATTTTTCTTCTTCTCAACAATTGCAACCTTTCATCTTACTTCAATTTCTTGGACATAATTAGCATTTTTCTTCCTCTCATTGAACTTGGCTAATTCTAACAAGACATCATTCCTAGATTCATTCATATCACATAATATACGTGTGGTACAGATCTGTCCACGTATAAATTTTCTTCCAGCAACCTCACAACAGAGAAAAAAACTTATTAATATGAATAATAAAAGCATTAGAAAGGAAAAAACAAAAGACAAATAGATGAATAATTACTGTTTTGAGTTCATTTAATTTGAACGATTCACCAACAAAATGGAGCATGTGATACATGACAAACACCCCACAGTCCAAGTTGTCAATATTATCATTTCTCCATCCCAACTAAACAATTTCAAACTCATAAGAAGGTATCTAAGAACTCTTTGGATGATTTCTTTTGCTAAGAAAAGCACCCAATTGACCACCCTGATAAAAAAAATATAAAAGTTTAGAATACATTGAATACAAGAAAAAAAAGTTTAAATTGAAACAATAAATCAACAGAAACATACCACTTGAGAAGATAAATCTCTAAAGTACTCAAGACTAGAATGACGCCAAATAATATTGTCAAGATAATATGTTAACTCTTTTGCATGATCAACAACAAACAAAACTTAGTGATTCTCAAGAAGAATAAGAATATAGATCTGAAATAGCAAAATTAAAAGTGATTTAGACAGAGCATTTCACAGACATAACTCTTTTACGGGTATGATATTAGTTTAGCATGAAATATACCAGTTCAGCATCCATTATATCACATTCAGGATTCTCGTAGCTAACCCACCCTTCCCATAGATCGTGCAAATCCTTAACAGCATTAGCAATGTCACCTTGCCCAATGTTTTCACAGACATACAACAATGAAAACGATTAAAGTATAAGATCTTCTTAATATATAAATATAAAGTCAATTTGTTTAAATATAATAATATCAAGTTACTTACACTTTGCCTCACACCAAAAAAGAATCTTCGAGGACTAGAAGCTCAAAACATGCTAACTCATTCAGATATAATGCACAATAATCAAGAACTTCCATATGTAACTGAGGCAAATTATTGAAAATCCGAGCATTACCTCCCAAAAAAGAGTCACAAAAGGCACATTCTGACCTACTGGCCCACAGTCCAGTGAGCATAGAGATTTATTAGATATGATAATACGTCTAGGAACATTTTCATTAGGTCTAGGAACATCGTCATTAGCTCCAGGAACATCATCATTATTTCCAGACACATCTTCATTATTACGTTGTTTAGGACCATACACTTCACGAAACAACTCATGTGCAAACTTCATCTTAATACACTCCGCAATTATACCATCTATAAGATTATGGTAATAAGGATCAGAGAGTAAATGTTGAGTTTGAGAAACTACAACGGGATCCTCTGAAGATAATGAAACAGTTCTTTCAGAAAGAAAATTGGAAACCAAATCACTAAAGGTTTTAAAACCATTTGACTGAACACTTGATAGATCATCCATGTTTCTTTTAAGGAAAAGAAATAATTCATGAACAACCTACAAACATAGAAACAAAGAAAAAACTAAACAAATGTGACAAAGAAAAATAATAAAAAGTTACTGAAACTGAATATTTAGGGTAACTTTAGTGCACAGAAAGGGTAACTTTTGTGCACATAAAGGGAAACTTTTGTGCACATAAAGGGGTAACTACTAAACATATAAAAAAACACTTACATCAGTTGAAATTTCTTTTATTTCATCATCAGTCATCTCACCTTCTAGAAGCTCAAATTGAACAAAGCGGCCAATTGTACCACTTGAAGAAGCACCACCAACTTTTAAACCACCCTGATAAGATCCCAAAGTAAGAGGTTGCTAAACAACAGTTTGGCTAATAGCAGGCTGTGACAAAGGATATGTAGAACTATCCTATGGTCCCTGCCCAAAACCACCAGCTCTAATCTCTAAATTAACCCGACTCTTAATCTTAGCATCTGTCCAATGTTGAATCAAAGGAATGCTACAACTCTCTTTTACTCCTTAAAAATTTAAACGATGAAAATACATAATTTGCAAAACCACCAAACATCCACTAACATTATGAACAATTAGATCATTGTTATACTTATCAACAAACTTCTTTAACTTCTTCAAAACATAAGAACACCAATCAAAAGTTTTTATTTCATCAACTTCTTCAACCTTTAGCTACTTCAATGAAACAGTCCTATTAGTGGTAGGAGCTAAAAAGCCAGACATAGCATGAACCACAAAATACCTCTTGAATTCTTCCCCTCCATTAACCAAATCTTTCACCCAAGACTCCAATTTCGACAAAGGAAGAGCTTGCTTATCAAAAAGATCAAAATTAGATCTCCATGCTTGAATAATACAGTTTTCTACACTTGCATCTTCAACATTTTTCTTCAGTTCAGGAACAGGTTTATCACTCATAGGCAAACAAAACACATCATATACATCATTCCTAGTAACTACCAATTCTTTACCACTAGTAATAGTAAACATGCAGCTACCACCATTAAAGTTTTCAACCAGCCAAGGTAGCATTTTACAACAAAGGGTCTTCAATTTTAAATGTAATAAGTCACCAAAACCAACTTGTTCAACAACTTGTTTTTGTTTAACACTAAAATTCTATACCAAACTTTCCAAGGTATATGGTCTACACCTTGTAATCAAAGGTCTCTGCACCCTATATAATTTTTTTTTTAAAAAAAGTAAATAAAAAAAAAACATAATAAACAAATGCAAATCAAGAATCATTGAAAACAAGTTCTCTTACAGTGAAGTATCAGAATCAGAATCCAATTCCAATTGAGGACTCCTCTTTCTTTTCTTTACATCAGATACTGTTTTGACATTCTTTCGTACTTTTTGACCTTAATAGACTCTTCGGGCACTGTTTTGGCCTTCTTAGGTACTATTTTACCCTTAGGAGACTCTTGAGGCACTGTTTTGGCCTTTCTTAGGTACTGTTTTGGCCTTAGCAGACTCTTTAGGCTTTGCTTTTCCCTTTGAAGGCATATTATAGCGATATCCCCCTATAGAACCACCTATATCTGATTACTACAAAGAAATTAACACAAATTACCAATTCATAAATTACCACAAATTACTAATTCCTATGATACCTTAGGCAAACTCTAATTTAAAAAAGTGGCCCTTTTAACTGGAAAAATTGACCCTTTTAACTGCATAAAGTGACCCTTTTATTTGCATAAAGGGACCCTTTTAACTGCATAAAGTGACACTTTGTGCGCATATAAGTTACCCTTTTGTTATGCATATAAGTGACACATATAGCACATAGTATTACTCCCCTTTACTTTGATTTCTAAACACAATGACATACTGCCTATTCTCATACTCTACCTAAAACCAAGATCAATTCCAATTATCATACTCTGCCTAAAATCTAAGCAAAAAATTACAAAGAGCAAAAATATGCACTGATTATTGGACATATAACAACACATTAATAAGTAATTTATAAGCACGTAAATACAATTATCAAAACAAATTATCATAATCTCCCTTAAAAATAGCAAAATATCAAAGAGATAATTCTGAAAAATAACATGCAAAAGTTGTTTAACACGTAACAACACGTGTATAAGCAATTTTTAACCAATTAAATACAATGAACAAAAAATTAAAGCAAAATTAAACACATTAACATCAAAATTCAATTCCAATTATCATAATTTGCTGAAAAAATAAGAAAAAAAATCAAGTGCAAACTCTAAAAATAACATACACTAGTAATTCGACAATAACAACACATTTATAAGTGAAAATCGAGTTGAAAATTTTGAAAAAATGATGAAAAAATTAAGAAAAAAAACCTTGTTTAGGATCTGACGACTGCTTTGTACTCTTCTTCATCACCATTGCAAAATCAAACACTACAAAAAAAGAAAACAAAAACAAAATAAAAAAACCTAAAACTCAAAGAATAAAAACAACTCAAACTAACAAAAATCTCAAAAATTAAAGTAAACAAACCTGAAATTAGCAAATAACAAATTCGCAACTGAAAGACAAGAGATAATCGCTTGCCGGTTGAAGGGAAGTTGAAGAGAGAGAAAATTGCAGGTCGAAGAGAGAGACACTCGCCAGTTGAGGAAAAAAGAAGAGAGAGAAAGAAGTTGCTGAATGAATGAGGAAGAGAGAGAAAATATTTGATTTGTAAATTTTAAAAAATCGCCAGGCACGTGTGAAGTAAAAAAGGAAACACAATTGTTTCCTGTTGCAGCCCGATTTGCACTAATTTAGTGTATATCGGGTGTTATTAAACATTTGTACAACCCCTTTCGCGAGTCTTTGGATAAGGAGTTGGCAATCTGATTCAAAAATCACATCTTCTACACCATACCTCCACTCATACCCCATCAGACCTAGCCTGCAGCACCTCCACCCTAACTGGAGCCACCAAACCCCCCTCATACGACACGTTGAACTTTCCACTTGGACCGTCAAACCCTAACCTGACAATTATATATCTCCTCTAACCATTCCTAGTCCGACCTAGGCTGTTTTGGTCGAGGAGTGGTGGTGGATTTAGGGTTTGAGGTTTTAATTCTGGTCGGGGAGGAGGTGGAAGTTAAGAGAGAAAGGGTAGAGGAGAGAGAAACAAATAGAGGGAGGATCGGTGATCGGGGTTTGGGGTTCTGGGTAATTTGGTGGTATGGGATAGTCTTCTATGTTCGGCGGTCTAGAGGCCAGGTGATCTGGGTAGTTGGGGTTGCCGACAGTGAAAGGGGAAAGGATATGGTGGCTAGCTGGTGGAAATGGTGGTGTGGGTTGATGGTTGGTGGTTGTTGACGAGGGGAAAAACTAGGTCATTGACTAATCCTCCCTACGCCAAACAAAATTTGTAAACACTTAACAAACCTAAATACAAGTATAGAGGTAAGTTAAGGGTCGAACCCAAAGGAACGGTTATGTTCAAGTGTTTCCAATTAACGCCTAAGCTAGGTCGAAGTCAAGAGTAAAGAGATAACACTAACAACCACTAAAGTAAAGAATCAAACAAATAAAACACTAGGGAATGGGGATTAACAAGTAATCATGACAATTGCAACAACTTAGGAAAAACATGCCAATCAATGGTTGTGAAGACTAATGATAAGAGCTATCAATTGGAATCAAAGAGCTGTCTCCTAATCGTTAAGCTAGGTGTCCCTACGAATAGCAAACTAGGAGAATCACAATCCAAACCAATCGACAATTGCAATTCCTAAATCAATGGGTCGTGTCATTAGCAATTACAATGCAATCTAGCATAATTCTCAAGGCCTAATCGAATTACACACATGCAAACTTACATTAATCACTTTAATCTCAACAATCAATCAACATAATTCCCAAATTAATCACAATCAATCAATCATACAAATTTCACCCAATCCCTAGCCAAATAACTACTCAAGAATCATCATCTAATCAACAAGCATCTAAAGAAATCAAGCAACAAAATATGAAGAACAATTACACTAATGAAGATCAAACATCAAAATCAAACCAAAAAAACATGAAATTAAAC
This sequence comes from Chenopodium album, assembly GCF_948465745.1. NCBI lineage: Eukaryota > Viridiplantae > Streptophyta > Magnoliopsida > Caryophyllales > Amaranthaceae > Chenopodium > Chenopodium album. The sequence goes on along the minus strand of NC_137848.1, from coordinate 33,118,145 downwards.
AAAGCAATAAAATGAGATAGAGTTAGAAATCCTCATTGATTGATCATGGAGATCTTCATTACAATTGTCACCTTGGATATTCAATCTCTCAAATCCCCAATGAAATCTCTCACTATCTCTCTCTAAATCTACTCCTAAACTAACCCTAAAACTAGAGAGATAAACTCTCAACTAAGCTAAAGTTATGATCAAAATTATGTTTAAAACTTCATACAAAAAATCGGCTGAAAAAGGGTATTTATAAGAGGTGCGAAAACGAAATCGAGCGAAGCCGGAAAACAAGGAGGAGTGCCCGTGCGGGTAGAGGCGCACGCCCGAGCACGAGCCACGCACGCCCGCGCACAAGGGCTGCGCGCCGCGCTCGTGGGTTGCGCGCTGGCGCTCTTTTAGGTTTTTACCGACTTTCTTGCCGCTTCGTGCGTTCACAATTGGGGTCTTCGAGTGCACGCATATGATGATGATAGACACTAAGCATGGTAGATTCAAATGGACTCCACGGTGGTTTCAACACCACTTCTTCATGGGAGCACGGCTTGAGAGCGCAAGAGCTAGAATTTGGAGCATCCACTTCCTTGCATCTTGAGCTTTCCCAATCATATGAGCTTACTCCAAAAGCATCTTCCAACTTAGAAAACCACCAATATCAGGTCCTGAACCTCATTCAATACCTACAACCACGAAAAGAGAAGAAATAAAGGAGAAAACACTAGAAAAACCATAAAAACACAAAACAAGAGAGAAAAAGGGAAATAAAGAGAAAAAGGGAAATAAAGAGAAAATACATAAAAGTAAGCATTTATTAAGAAAGAAAGCTGAGAAAAGAAGGTAATAACAACCTAAATACTCATCAATTGTTAATTTTTCTAAGTGTTTTTCTTTTTTTCTTTTTTTTTAAAAAAAAAACTAACCATAGCTATTTTAATTGACTATTTGATGAAATAAGGTTATTATAGGGGTAAAATTTTAAAATACGGTCATTTTATATAGTTCAATTTCCAAAGGGTCACCATTGAGGTGTAGCAAAACTTGGGACTCACCATTGAGAGTTTCCTAATAGTGAAAGTGCTTGAGCTATGAACTGGTAGTTCACTCATCTATGTAACTAGTTGACAGGCCAACCAATTATTGATGTGGTAAGCAAAATACCTTCCTCGAATTCCTATTTGTTTCAAAATACATAGTAGAAAGTAGGAAGGAGATAAATAAAAGGGAGGGGGGAGGGCCTGAGCCCTTCCTTTCTTTCTTAGAATCGAATTCTAAACTAGCGCTGCTTGATGCTTCAAATCAATAGAAAAGGAAGCCGAGCCAAGAGAATAAGGAACTCGGAACGCCATAAATATAAATTGGCGCAAATTCTGACATCACCATATACCAATTTGTTTTTTCGCTCCTTGTAGACGGCATATTGAAAAAACGAAAAGCCTTATTCGAATTCGAACTAATAACTTGAGGACGAACGGATTTACATAAAGGGGTTAAGCATATGCCTTTTGACACAAAACAAATGGATCAATTGAGCGAAGGCTTGGTTCCTACCTCGCAGCACCGAGGGAAGCCTTTCATTAAAAACCTCTTTTATGCTATGTATTATTTTTTTAAGATTTCTTTCTAAAAGAAACCTACGAGATGAATTGGATCTCAGTCCGAAGATCGCTTCCCTGACGAAGATATTAAAAAGACGATGGAACTCCAGCGCACTAAAATAAAGGTGATCTAAAGACAAGTTATTTCTGAACAATTACACTAAAATAAAAATTTGTAGGATATAAAGGCAGTAATTTATATAAAAAAAAAACTAAAAAAATAACACGATTGAATACAAGTAGAAGATTGAAGAAATAAAAAGAAAAAAAATCACTTATAGGAGAGTTGAAGAAGTTGGAGCAACTCCAATAGCAAGCTAGTTTGACAATTAGCTTGGCATGCAAGCTTTTAAGCTAATTGTCACTTTGAGCATGGCTAGCTATTAGATTACAATTTAAATGAGTCCCACCTCCTTATTTCACTTTTTACATTTCATTTTATTTATTCTAATTTTTTGGTAAGTTTTTCTCCAAGCAAATTAGTTTGGCAAAGCTTTGTTTAGCCAAGTTGATTGCATTTTCTAGCTCCAATGGTCAAGTTGACAGGTGACAGCTAGGGATTATTTAATATTGCAAGCAAATCCCCAACTGTTAGACAATATATTTTTATAATTATATATTTTGTATTATTTTAGTTAATTACTATGTTAGCCTTAGTTAACCCTAATCACTCTTTGTATATAATACTATTTTGAAGAAATGAAAAAGGCACGGTAATCATTTCTATCATGATATTAGTAGCCTAGGTCTTCTTCCTAGCCGCCACCTCTTTTCTTTTTCTTCCTCCTTTCTTGTCTTCTTCAAATGGCTGACATTCCGAAATTGCATCCTACAACAACTGTCACAAACATTAAAACATGCATTCCCATTATCCTGGACTATAAGGGCAGCCAATACAATAATTGGGCTACCGTACCCTTTTCAGCTCCATTGCCGAGCGAACTTGGTCGTTGACCACATAATTCACCACCAGCGATTGGAAAAGGCTTCTTCCTATGAAACAGAGCAGCATGTTGATCAAGCTCTATGGGAAAGACTTGATGACATTGTTCGCCAATGGATATATGGAACTATATCCAATGATCTTCTCAAAATGATTATTCAACCCGGTGATAATGCCTCTAATTCTTGGAAAAGACTTGTTAATTTATTCTAGGATAACAAGTCAGCTAGATGTCACAACTCAAGCCCCACACCCACAAAGGCAGCAAGCAACGTCAATTGGGCACTAGGAAGCAATACGGGCCAAGGGAGATGCCCATGGGTGCCAGGAAGCACCTTCCCCCTAAAGAGCTTTATTTTGATTTGGGGTTGTTTTCCTAGTGAACACCCAATTGATAATAACACAATAATGGGTCATTTGGGCGACCAAATGAAACCCAAATGAGCCCAAACTTTGGGGTCCACCGTTTTTGGACCAAATAAACACAATGGTGCAGCCGGATTTTTGAGGAGAAGTCCGGAACCTTCCAGAACGTGCTAGGGGATTCGGGATGCGTTCGAAAGCTTCTAGGACTTTCTAGGAAGCTCTTGTACATTCTTGTAGGCCTAGAGTAGTATAGAATACTCCGGAATGATGTACATATGAGTAGAAACTCAGAAATGTATAGAAGGCTCTAGAAGAGTAAGCTTCTAGGACCCTCCATTTAAGGAGGTTAGAATGTTCTAGAGTAGAAACCTCTAGGAACTTGGGAGGCCTATAAATAGGGACCTTCCCCTCATTTTGTAAATAACTTAGACACTTGAAAACTTCTCTCAAGCAATACAAAGCATTCTTAGAGCAATCTCTCTTGTTTCACTTACTTACTTGCTCACTTAGTCATTTTTCTAGCTTTCTCACTTAACTTGTAGCATCGTACTTAGCATAGCTAAGGTAATTTGGGGATCCTTGACTAGAGTTGCAGGGGTAATTCTAGTAGGACGCGTGCAAGGGACTTGGGGTAAGAGTCAGCACGTGACACGTGGTATCAGAGCAACACTGATCGTAGGGGACGGTCTGTTGCGGAGTGAAGCTTTGTTGCGGTACGAGGTTAAGTGCGGAGGTGATGATGGCTCAACAGAAGGAAACGCTTGGCTCAACCGTAGAGGAACCACAAACAAGCAAGAAGGTAAGTCGCACTTCATTGCTTGAAGAGAAGGTAGCTTCCTTGGAAATCTCTATCGTTGATCACCGTGATAGCCTACGGCAATTGGCTGATAGCGTTAGTGAACTCCCCGGAAGAGTTGATGGCGTCAAGGAGGACGTCGAGGGACTTGAAACACGAGTCCAAGAGTTGGAGTCAGATACGGCGAAAATGAAGGACGGGACGCAGCTCCTAGTCAATCAAATGGCCGATGCTCTTCGGCTAGAAATGGATTAACTCAAGGACACCCTTATGAGGGAGCTGGGCTCCATGAAGGAAAAGATCGAGTCCCTACAAGCCAATGTAGCGCTGTGCAAGTCGGCCATGGCTGGGGGTGCCACGGTTCGGGAGGGACCTAAGATCAAGGTGCCCGAACCACCGAAGTACCAAGGAAAGAAGAATGCTAGGGAGTTGGACAACTTCCTATGGAGCATTGAGAGGTACTTCGATGCCATACATATTAAAGAAGATGATACGAAGATCAACACCGCTACAATGTATTTGGCTGATGATGCCATCCTATGGCGGAGGCGACGGGAGTCCGACATCAAGAAGGGGCTTGTCTCGCTCAACACTTGGGACGAGTTCAAGACCGACTTCAAAAAGCAATTCTATCTGGAAAATGCAGAGGAGATTGCTATGAAGAAGCTACGTGGGCTGAAGCATACGGGGTCAATCAAGGAGTATGTCAACCAGTATACTTCACTCATGCTAGAAGTGATGGAGATGTCGGAGAAGACCCAGCTTCTTTACTTTATGGATGGGCTACAAAGATGGGCGGAACAGGAGCTAAAGCGTCGAAACGTTTAGACTCTTTCGAACGCTATTGCTGTGGCGGAATCCTTGTTCGAGTATAAACAAGACACGAAGAGGGACCGAAGCAGCAGTTTAGTAGCAGTGGCAAGGGAAAAGGTGGGGGAGCTAAACCCACCGATCGCAGCCACAATGGAGGAAAGTCATCCGAGAAGCGGGACAAGGCGAAGGAGAAAGACAAGTCCTGGGATGGCAAAGCCAAACAGGGCTGCTTCTTGTGCGGAGGGCCGCACTAGGCTAGGGAGTGCCCACAGCGACAAAAGCTCAACGCTTTGATCGCTGGTTCGTCCGGGGAATCGTCAGGGGATGAGGCACATATGGGGACTATGCGCTTGTGCAGCGCGAAGGCTACAAAGGTCACACCAAGTGAAAGCCTAGCCAAGGTAAGTGTCCTGCCCCGAACGAAACCATGTCTTATGTTTTTAGAGGCCAAGGTGAATGGACAGGCCTCCAAGGCACTCATTGATACAGGTGCAACAAACAATTTTATTGCTTTACAAGAGGCTACAAGGTTGGGGGTCAAGTTCGTCAAGAAGGCCGGGACCTTGAAGAAGGTGAACTTAAAGCCAACCCCAATCCATGGTGTAACAAGCGAGGTACCCATTCGTTTGGGAGAATGGGAGGGTACCATCGATCTTACCATGATAGACATGGATGATTACTCATTGGTGTTGGGACTTCAATTCTTTGACACGGTAAGACCATTTGCATTCGGGAGGGATGGAACGATGACTATTGCAAAAGATCAATAGGAGTGGTCCATCCCAGTCACTCGAGAAGAGGTGGAAGCTAAGGCAATCTCGGCAATGCAATTGAAGAACGGTGTCAAGAAGGGACAGCCGACATTCTTGGCTACACTCAAAGAAGAGGAGCCTCATGGGGGTGAGGTTCCACCTGAAGTATCCGGAGTGTTAGAAGAATTTAAGGATGTGATGCCTCCGGAACTACCTAAGAGACTTCCCCCTAGAAGGGAAGTCGACCATCAGATTGAGCTGGAGCCTAGGGCAAGGCCACCAGCCATGGCACCATACCGGATGGCCCCACCGGAGCTGGAGGAACTAAGGAAGCAACTCAAGGATCTACTGGAGGCGGGATTTATCAGGCCATCCAAGGTGCCATATGGAGCACCTGTGCTTTTCCAACGCAAGCATGACGGAAGCTTGCGGATGTGCATCGACTACCGGGCTTTGAACAAGATCACGGTGAAGAATAAGTATCCCATCCCATTGGTCGCCGATCTCTTTGATCGTCTAGGAAAAGCCAGGTACTTTTCTAAACTTGATCTCAGGTCGGGGTACTTGCAAGTACGCATCGCCAAAGGCGATGAGCCTAAGACGACATGCGTTACTCGCTATGGGTCTTTCGAGTTCTTGGTGATGCCATTCGGCCTCACTAATGCCCCGGCTACATTTTGCACTTTGATGAATAAAATATTCCAGCCATTCCTTGACAAATTTGTCGTCGTCTATCTTGACGACATCGTCGTGTATAGCGACGACCTAACGAGTCACTTGGAGCATTTAAGGCAGGTATTCCAGGTGCTACGAGAGAACGAGTTGTATGTAAAACAGGAGAAATGCTCGTTCGCTCAAGAGGAGGTGTCTTTCTTGGGGCACCGCATCAAGGCTGGAAAGATTATGATGGAGCATGACAAGGTGCCCTCCATCAATGAATGGGAGGATCCCAAGAATGTCTCGGAGTTATGCTCCTTCCTTGGGCTAGCAAATTATTATCGGCGATTCATCAAAAGCTACTCAGCTCGCGCAGCACCATTGACGGACTTGCTAAAGAAGAAGGTGCAATGGTGTTGGAGTGAGAAGTGCCAAAGGGCCTTTGATGATTTGAAGAAGGCGGTCACCAATGAGCCCGTACTAGCGTTGCCCGACTACAACAAGCCATTCCAGCTTCATACGGATGCTTCAAACTTTGCCATTGGAGGAATGCTAATGCAAGAAGGGCATCCGATCGCCTACGAGTCGCGCAAGCTAAGTGATACCGAGAAAAGTTATCCTGTGCATGAAAAGGAAATGACGGCTATCATTCATTGCTTGCGCATTTGGAGGCACTACTTGCTTGGGAGTCGGTTCATCATCTATACTGACAACGTTGCTACAAGCTACTTCCAAAATCAGAAGAAGATCAGTCCCAAGCAAGCTCGTTGGCAAGATTTCTTGGCGGACTATGACTATGTCATGGAATACAAGCCAGGCAAGGTTAATTTCGTCGCCGATGCTCTAAGCCGGAAGGCTATGCTTGCTGCTATTAGCAGCATCACAAGCTCCATCCTTGATCCGATCAAGGATGGCCTTCCCCATGACCCCATGGCCAGAGGACTAATGGAGTTGGCCAAAGAGGGGAAGACTCAGAAATTCTGGGTAAAGGATGGGATCCTCTACACCACCAGGCGTCGGGTGTTTGTGCCTAAGTGGGATAATCTTAGGCGGGACATTCTGAAAGAGTGCCATGATTCAATGTGGGCTGGGCACCCAGGTATTCAACAAACTTTGGCACTCTTGGACGACACTTATTATTGGCCTCACATGCGGGACGATGTGGAGGCCTACGTGAAGACTTGTCTTGTGTGCCAACAAGACAAGATTGAGAAACTGGTGCCGGCTGGGTTACTTGAACCATTGCCTATTCCGGAGCATCCTTGGGAGAGCGTCTCTATGGATTTCATCTCATCTCTGCCCAAGTCCGAGGGATGCGGGTCTATCATGGTGGTAGTAGACCGCTTCTCTAAATATGGGACATTCTTACCGGCACCAAAGGATTGTACAACCGAGCAAGCCGCCAAGCTCTTCTTCAAGCATGTCGTCAAATATTGGGGCTTGCCAAAGAGCATAATCAGTGACCGAGATCCAAGGTTCACGGCAAAGTTTTGGACGGAGCTATTCAAACTCCTTGGGTCTGGGTTGCACTTCTCTACAAGCTTTCACCCACAAACTGATGGGCAAACGGAGAGGGTGAATGCCTTGCTAGAGCTCTATCTAAGGCACTTTGTTAGCGCCAATCAGCGAGATTGGGCCAAGTTGATGGATGTTGCCCAATTCTCTTTCAATTTGCAGCATTCCGAGGCAACTAGAAAGAGTCCATTTGAGTTAGTCACGGGCCAACAACCCTTGACTCCACAAGGGGTTGCATCAGGCTACACGGGAAGTAGCCCCGCTGCATATAGACTTGCTAAAGGGTGGCATGAGCAGCTCGATATCTCGAGGGCCTACTTGGACAAGGCGGCAAAGAAGATGAAGAAATAGGCCGACAAGCATAGAAGACCCCTCGAGTTCCAAGCTGGTGACTTGGTCATGGTGAAATTGCTACCCCAACAGTTCAAGATCTTCCGCAAGGTGCATAAAGGCCTTGTGCGGAAGTACGAGGGTCCATTCCCGGTCATAAGGAAGGTCGGGAAGGTTAGCTATAAGCTTGAGTTACCGCCCAAGCTCAAGATACACCCGGTGTTTCATGTTAGCCTACTCAAGCTCTACCATGGTGACAACGAGGATCCAACAAGGGGCGAGTCACAACGAGCGCCCACGACGGTCATGACTTCTTTTGATCGAGACATCGAGGTGATCGAGGCAAAAAGGGTGATACGAAGAAGGGGCGTACCAAGCTATAATGAGTATCTTGTCCGTTGGAAGGGTCTTCCAGATAGTGAGGCATCATGGGAAAGAGAGGAAGACTTGTGGCAGTTCAAGGGCAAGATCGCGGAGTTCGAGGGACGACCTTGACGAGGTCGTCAAGACTTGGGTGGGGGAGCATGTCACAACTCAAGCCCCACACCCACAAAGGCAGCAAGCAACGTCAATTGGGAACTAGGCAGCAATACGGGCCAAGGGAGATGCCCATGGGTGCCATGAAGCACTTTCCCCCTAAAGAGCTTTATTTTGATTTGGGGTTGTTTTCCTAGTGAACACCCAATTGACAATAACACAATAATGGGTCATTTTGGCGACCAAATGAAACCTAAATGAGCCCAAACTTTGGGGTCCTCCGTTTTTAGACCAAATAAACACAATGGTGTAGCCGTATTTTTTAGGAGAAGTCCGGAACCTTCCAGAACGTGCTAGGGGACTCGGGATGCATCCGGAAGCTTCTAGGACTTTCTAGGAAGCTCTTGTACATTCTTTTAGGCCTAGAGTAGTATAGAATACTCCGGAATGATGTACATATTAGTAGGAACTTAGAAATGTATAGAAGGCTCTAGAAGAGTAAGCTTCTAGGACCCTCCATTTAAGGAGGTTAGAATGTTCTAGAGTAGAAACCTCTAGGAACTTGGGAGGCCTATAAATAGGGACCTTCCCCTCATTTTGTAAATAACTTAGACACTTGAAAACTTCTCTCAAGCAATACAAAGCATTCTTAGAGTAATCTCTCTTGTTTCACTTACTTATTTGCTCACTTAGTCATTTTCTAGCTTTCTCACTTAACTTGTAGCATCGTACTTAGCATAGCTAAGGTACTTTGGGGATCCTTGACTAGAGTTGCAGGGGTAATTCTAGTAGGACGCGTGCAAGGGACTTGGGGTAAGAGTCAGCACATGACATAGAGCTCTTTAACATGACACCGAATTTTGCAAGACCAGATTGTATCGATTTCCCAATGTTAAATCCTACTGTACGCATCTTAAAGTTCTAGCAGGTAACTTGGCAAATGTCGATTCAAAGATGTCGGACGAAAGAATGGTTCTTCGTCTTCTTCAAGGTCTCACCGACAAGTACAAGGGCTTCAAAACTGCAGTTCAACATCGTGATCCTCTTCCCTCTTTCGAGACCATTTGTTCTATGCTCGAACTTGAAGAAGCATCTAATGGAGATGACCTTACTCAAGATTCTAGTTAGGACTCTGCTTTTTTATCTCAGTCATCATCTGACCTTTTATCTTCTCATGGTCAACATCAGTCTCCTGATAATTCCTCTCATCATCGGGCATACTCAAATTCCAACTTCAGAGGGAAACGAAGCAACAAAACCCGTGGGGGTCACAACCGCAACAATGTTGGGGGTGGTAGTCATAATCCAAACAACCATGGTGGAGGAGGTGGTCGCAACAACCACCAGCAGCAATGTTCTGAGCAGCCTTACCAGCACGCTCCTCCCTCGCCATGGTACTTCCCTCCTTAGGCAGCATGGGGTCCTTAATCGTGGGTTACTCCCCTATGCCCGTACCCCACTACTGGAAATCCGCCTCGTCTATCTCACAATCAGCAACATCAGTCAGGCATACTTAGTGTACACCCCTCTCAATCTTTTTACTCAGCAGCCCCACCAAGTGTTAGCTATGAACCAACTGACATAGAGAAAGCAATGCACACACTCTCTCTCTCTCCGTCAACTCGATGACAATTGGTACATGGAACCGACCCTAAGTTACATCACACATGACCTCTTCTCAAGGTACTCTCTCGTCTTATTTTCATTTGAGCAAAAATAATGGCATAATTGTTGGTAATGGTAGTGTAATTCCAATTTGTGGTTATGGTCGTACCTCTCTTTCTAATTCCAATCCTTCCTTAAAGCTTCAAAATGTCTTACATGCACCCAATCTCATCAAAAATCTTATTTCCGTTCGCAAATTTACTTCCCATAATAGGGTTTCTCTTTCATTTGATCCTTTTGAGTTTTCTGTGAAGGATTTGCGGACGGGGAGCAAAATCATAAGGTGTGAAAGCTCATGCAATCTTTATCCCTTCACCAATCTTCACGCCATTCCATCATCATCACCATCCACTTTTGCTTCTCTTTCTCCTATTCTTTGGCACTCTCGTTTAAGCCACCTGGGAGATATCATTCTTAGCTCTTTGCGTAGTAGTAACTTTATCCAATGTAACAAGGCTTGGAACAATGTTTGTCATTCTTGTCCTTTGGGAAAATTAATGAAAATACTTTTTTATGATTCATTGTCTTTTACTACTATGCCTTTTGATATTGTTCACAGTGACTTATGGACTTCTCCTATTGTTAGCTCTTTGGGTCATCGATATTATGTTCTCCTTTTTGACAATTATACTACCTCCATTAAATGTTATGTATAACTTTTGCCAAAAACGGATGATCAAGGTTATGTGTAACTTTCCATTTTCTTTCCTATTTTAGTAAACAAAAAAGCTTAAAAAGACTGATATACCCTTACTTAAAAACTCAGATTTCAATAATTAAATGGGGTGGTCCCATTTTCTCTCTCCCTTTTTTAAGTAGAGTGGTCTCATTTTCTCTCTCCCCTAATAAAATCAGATTTCCTCACCCTTTTTTAAGTAGGGTGGTCCCATTTTCTCTCCCCTTTCTTTAATTACTTCCCATCACACTAACTAATCTTTGCCCCTTAAATTTTGCCTTGGTAACCGCAACCTCCTCCGAAGTTGCACATAACATTTAACAGAGGTAGTATAAATTTTCTTTGGACTTTCCCTATTTCCCAAAAGTCTTAAGTTTACAGTATAATCTTGTTAGTTATAACATATATTAAAACTCAATTTGAAAGAGAGATTAAGGCTTTTCAATGTGATAATGGTCGGGAATTCGACAATGATCCCTTCTATACGTTTTGTGCTCAAATGGAATGATATTTTGGTTTTCTTGTCCTCATACCTGCCCTTAAAATGGTAAAGCCGAATGCAAAAAACAAAAAGAAAAATCCATCAATAACATTGTTCGCACTCTTCTTGCCCATGCCTCTATGCCTCCCTCTTTTTTGGCACCATGTATTGGCAATGGCCACTTATCTTTTCAACATTCTACCTTCTATGCTCCTCAAATACAAATCCCGTGTAACACCCCAATAATTCTCTCTTAAAACCTGTAAGTACCTTTAATAATTTGCAAGAGAATAACTGGCGTGCTACCGTCACATGTTCAAACATTAAGGCAAATTTAGAATTTAGCAGCGGAAAACTAATTCAATTAAAATAAAGTTTCAAACCAACGATCAAAATCGAATTAAATCTTACAAGTTGGAACCATTAAGGCCCTTATTCAAAACCCAATTAACAAACTAGTATACAAATCAAACTAGATCGTTTAAGAAAGTTTAATGTTTATGCGAGAAATAAAACATAAGTTGAAACCAACACTTCACTCAATTACCCATCACTTGATGCAAGTCCCACTTATGCTAATAACTGTGATTAATCTACTCCCCAATATTACAAGTGTAAAAATTGGATCATAACAGGGTCATTGAAAGGCGAAGGCCGTGACCAAGTAAAACACACACAAAAGCACGTAATCAGCAACGCTGAGTACATACAAGCTACGAAGAATAACAAGGAATTCCTAGAATGTTATTAATTATCAATCAACACAAACAATTTAATTATTGACTCCAACACATGACTCAACTGTTAACAATACTAAGACTCCACTAATCAGTAATATAATTCATTTCATTTTATTCATTGGATTAAGAAATAGACTAGGTTGTCTCCCTATGCTCCAACTTAGAACATCAATAAAAGAAAAACCCCATGCCTCAATTCGGAAACATCAATAAACATCCAATGGAAGACGAGCGCGACTCCGTGGCCATAGCTAGTATGAGATCTCATCTAACTCCTTATGGTTTTATAAAAAATATTTGTAAACAAGAGACTCGTAGATCAGACGGCCTCTAGAAAGTACACAACTAATACCCTGTGAACCCCAACCCCTGATTGTCAATACTTCAGATGTGCACAAATCCAGAGTTTTATTACTCATCCATCTTGCACTTTACGTGATTTACTAGTTTAAACTTGGTGATTACTCAAATGCAAAACAATACAATCAATCAGACTCCAATCTTTCAAGCAATTCAAGTTTCCAATTCAATTATTGATTTATTAGTGACAAACAATATTTACTATTGAATCATTTAACTACCTTGGTGTATAAACACCTTAAGTGCGTATGACACCTCAAATCTGTAGGAGTTTATAGGTACTATTAAGCGGAAAATCATGAATCATATTCAATCAAGCACCTAATCCCAAGATCGCATGCATAATACACAAGACACATAAATATACCTTTGAAGCGTGAATTCCACGTAGCAATTTGACAGGCAAATCAGGGAGAGAATAGAGCCCAAGCGTTGCTCCTCTACTTAGTCCACGAGCTTCGAACGAGCCGTCCACCAATACTGGATTGATCGAGTGATTGAGGAAAACCGCGAGCACCACCTTTAATGGACTAATCAACCACCACGAACCACCACACTGGCGCCGAGGGAGGAGAGAAAGCCGTGAGATAGAGAGAGATTTGAGAGGGCTTGGTCTCGTGTTTGCTAACTCGGGTTTTGATCTTACTGATCAATTAAATTTTTGTGTCATACAAACCCTAGGCAACTAGTCTATATATAATCACATTATAATTAGAGTAGGTTAGGAAGCCCAAAACCCTTCAATCCTCTCCATATGGCAGACCACTATAGGGGATGAGGCCCATCATGGGCCTCGCCCTCTCGTGCTCGATCTAGACTGTTTGTGTGACCTTATAGGATCTGTCCAAGTGGGATTTGGCCTATTTTACTAGCCCAAAGATCGTTAGTACCTCTAGCTATGATATAACGACAACCCAAATGTACGAACTTAATTATCTCCATAATTTGATCCATATATATATCTAGTAATTGCACATGACGAAGACATAATTCATTCAATCTTTCACTTGTCTGAGACAAGTGTGAAATATTCAAATTCCTTAAGTCAATATGTGTCAATTTGATAATATGATTGCATCACATGTCGAGATCATATTAATCTACAAATTGTTTCTTGAAATCTGAGTTAGAATTACAAAACCAAATGATTACTGAGTAATGCATTTGAACGCGGCCACGTATTTTCTGAATTCTCCCTCTTCAAGCGGCCATGACACATTCCCTAATTTCATAGGTAGACTCAATCCAATCTTGTGGCAACAAGGCTCCCACTCAACTTTTGAAATAACCGGGAAAAATCCTTTATAATCTCCAGTTACGGGAAGACGTTTGAATGCACCACAGTCAAAACATCCATTGAATGAAATCAATGTTCCACTCATGTCAAAGGAATCCATTAATATATCCGGAAGCTCTATACTTGAACTTCAAAGTGGGTCAATAGTTCGATCATGCATCATTCATGCACATCCAAGTGATTGACCGAGCATCACTATGCCCCTATAGCCCATGAAACTGCGCTATCCAATCAATCTTACATGCTAGTCCATTTATTGAAATCATTTATGTCCACTTTAATGATTTCGAACTAGGAACTTAAATAATTTATGAATTTTGTTCACCTGTGGGGTTTCATTCACCGGGTCATCAACCTAATGAGCCCATCAATTCATAATTATTTTGGACATTTTATTTAATTTCCAAAACCATAATTAAATAAGAGAAATGAAATTTCTATTTAAACATAATTCTGCAAATTGATGCATTACTTATGTAATATGTTTTCTCAAAACATACACAACTTAAATTACATAACTTGCTTCAATCCAAGGCATTAATATGACTCTCATATCTTAGTCTATGGAAGGGGTTTAGTGATTTCTCACTCATAATAAAACTTTGCAGATCATTACATCCCGCTTGCCATTGATCTCATAAATGAGGTGATATCTCATATCTATTTGTTTGGATTTGTGATGTGACCCTGGCTTCTTTGTTTTGGCAAAGGTGACCTTTTTGGTTACATGACAATTTGATCCAAAATTTCTCCTTAACTATTCTTACTGTAGCTAAATACACATGTTCTGACATTGAGTATGCGACAACATTTTGCTTTGAACTTTTCAAGCTTACTGTACTTCTCCATTCAGACATAAAATGTATCTAGATTAACATCTAAAGTTATCTTGCCTGTTTGGAACCTTGCATCCGTATAACCTTTTGACAACTTGTTCACTTTTACCATCATAAACTAGAAACATTCCTTTAGTGCTTCTCAAGAACTCAAGGATTTGTTCTTGGTAACTTTCAGTCTTATTCTAAATTTACTTGAAACCTGTTACACATGCACAAGTCATATGTAACATTTTGCTTTGTACATATCATGGTACATATAATGGACCCTTTTGCAAAAGCATGAGGTACATTATCCATACAACTCAACTTTACTAGCTTTTGAAAGGCATTGAGTTTTCTGAGCGTAATACCATGAAACATGGGAAGATATCCTCTGTTGGAGTCTTGCTTCATGAACTTGTCAAGAACCTTATCAACATAAATCTCTCAATGTTGTCCAATCATTCTTCAAGATTCACTTCGTGGATCTTGATTCCCAATATGCACTCAACATCTCTTAAGTCTTTCATATAGAAACAACTCCTTAACCATTACTTGACTGATTTAAGCATTGATATGTCATTTCATATGAACTGTATGTCATCTACATACAAGACTAAGAAGACCAATTGCTCCCACTAAACTTCTTGTTTCTACAAGATTCCTTTTCGCTCTTTGAGGAAATCAAACTGTTTGATTGCCTAATCGAAACGAATGTTCCAACTCTCTGATGCTTATTTCAATCCATTAAATGAATTTCTAAAGTTTGCAAAACTTTCTAGGATTTCTGGATTTTAAAACTCTTAGGTTGTATCATATACATGTCCTCCATCAAGAACATTTCAAGAAGGTGATTTTGATATCCAATGCTAAACTTCGTAATCGAAATCAACAATCACTAGAAGAATCCAAATAGGCTTACGCATCTAATAGGTTTGACCCCATTTGTAAGACTATCATGGACTAACACATCTTTACAGACACGGAGTCCATTTTGGATTTCATGGCCTTAAGCCAGTTCCTGAGTTGGCACTTACCCAAAGCTTACTTGTAGGCTGTGGGTTCTAACCATTCCAATAGGAAAATTTTAGAATCCACCTTTTTCTCAGAATTTCAACAAACTGTTTTGTTTTGATCTTAAGTACCTACAATAGGTATAAGCAACAATAGAATTATTCTCTTCAACTTCTTTGAAGCCTTTCATTCTAGTGGGACGATAGAAGCCTCGCTAGTTGAATTAGCTTGCTTCGACATATGATTTATCAAATTAGCTGATTTCATACGCCCTCGTCTCTGATGTAGTGTTATCCACATCCATTTGTTGCTTGTCTCGACTCTCATCGAGATCTAACTTTACTCCCACTTGGCTTTGTAGGAAGAGATTTCTTTCTATAAAGACACTATCGCGAGCAACAAACACATTGTTATCTACGCGATTGTAGGAATAATACCTCTTAGTTTCCATGGGAAAACCCACGAAGAACTATTTACTTGATTTAGGGTGTATTATGTCATCTTTGTAAACATTTTACATTGAATTTATAATTCTTAATCTTGTTTAGAAAAGACAACTTTTGGAACATTTCCAAATCATAACTTTTATGACGTCTTCTCAATTGCTTTGGTTGAGTTTATGTTTAGTATAGTCGCAATTGTTGTTCTAATTTGTATCCTCAAAATGATATTTGTAAATCATTAAAGCTATTCTAGGATCGAACCATGGCAAGCAATGTTTGATTTCTTCTTTTAACACACATTTTAATTGTAGTGTTTCTGGATTGTGAATTAATTCAACAATTCCCTTTAAATGATCATCAATTTTGAGTTAAAATATTTATCATAACAATCATATTGTGGTGTTAAATTATTTATCTCAAACTGATTTTACATTTCATTTTGGAATTTTGAACGTTTCAATGATTCCAAGTTTTACTTTATCAAGTAATTATCAATATAGTTACTTATTGGTCTACATACATCATATGTATGAGTTCCAAAAGCTCATTAGCTTCTTCACCCTTTCATCTAAAAGGCGACTTGGTCATTTTACCTTATCAAGCATGATTTTTAATTCTCAAATGATTCATAATCAAATAAGAATAAGAGTCCATCCAATTGTTACTTTGGATGTGCAAATGGTTTATGTGACCTAACCTTACTTTGTTATAAGTAAGTTTACTTTGAATCATCTAATTTTGCTTTCGTGATCTACTTTTATCAATGTCATAAACAAAATTAACTTGATCTAGCATAAATGAAAACAATTTATTAACTTGGTCATGGATCAACATTTGTCCATGCCAAGTAAAAACCGTATCAATATTCTACTAACACTGAAATTGTCTCATCAAAACCGGAAAATGTCTAAAATCATCATAAAAATTCTGAAATTAAAACTAATAAGCTTTCTTGGTCACTCGATCACTTCTAGTGCACCTTTCAGTTCCATTTCACATGCTAGCTTTACTTGTTTGCAGTTCCTGTCCAACATTAATAGTGTTAAACACTGCGACTTGGTATCACATACCTAAGTGAAATTTAAAATGTTTATAACAAGATACTTGAGTTTGATGCTCCATTCTTTTTGATGAAGTCAAGGTATTTTTGGCAGTTGCGCTTCCAATGCCCTTTCTTCTTGCTGTAAAAGCATTCACTTTCACTTGCAGCCTTAGGTTTTGGATTTGCTTTAGGATTTTCAGGGGCTTTAGCAACTGACTTGTCCTTGCCCTTGCCCTTAGCCTTTTTCCCCTTCTTCTTGAACCCCCTTTCCTTTCTGAACCATAAGAACCTCTTTCTTAGGTTCCTTAGGGATTTGCTTCTCAGCACTAACCAACATAGCATGCAACTCATTCACGGTCTTTGTAGCATCAGACATGTTAAAGTTCATGACAAATTGGTTGAAAGTTTCTGGAAGTGAGTGGAGAATGATGTCTGTTTCCATCTCATCACTATATAGGTGCCCCAGTTTCTCCATATTTTGAATAAGGCCGATCATTTTAAAACATGATCATGAAATGCGGTACCCTTCTCCATCTTACAGTCCAGAATTTCACGATGGAGCTTGTACCTTTGAACTCTTGCTTGTTTCTTAAACAAGGCTTTGAGTTCTTTCATGATTGTGTACGCATCCTGATCCTCAAAACGCTTTTGAAGACCAGGCTCCATGGTAGCAATCATTAAGCAAGTGATAGGCACAACTCTTTCAGGAGTTTCCTTGTGCTTCCTGATCTCTGCCGAAGTTGCATTTTTTGGCAAAGGTCTTGGCAATGGGGTGTCAATGACATCCTCTCTACCCTCATATTTTAGAACAAATCTCAGCATTCTTTCCCAGTTGGAAAATTCATCCCCTGTTAACCTATCCTTCTCAAGGAATGGTCGAAGATTGTAAATGTTGTTGTCATTGTTACGGCTACCCATCTATGTCAAAATAAGACAAAGTTTAATAATTATGTTTAATTTAAAATTTAAAGTACCATAAACGAATTAAATTGTTAACTTTAAAAGCACTTTATTCAATAATTAAATGATCCCAATTGAATTTTAAGTGATTCCAAGACCCTTTATTTGTGCAATAATTGACCGGATTTTGGCCCTACCATCAACCATTACATTTTCAAGGTGAGTAAACTCTTTACTGATTACAACTCTTGTAACTCTTGGTTGAATAATTAAGCATCACATGTTTAATTATTACCCTTTGCCTCAAGGTTCTAAACTCTTTTAGGTAACCTTGTTGAGCATAACCAATCGAAATTGTAAAACTTGATATACTACAACTCCCCCAAGATATAAAATGACACCCAGCTTTGGCATGACCTATCATAAATATCAAAGGTTTATTGGGCTTTTAATTGGAAAAGCAATCTCAATATTACTGGGACCTAGATTTATTATGTTGTGATTATTTTAGTGAACTCTAGCGCATCATCAATCAACATAAATAAAATCTAACAAGCATAATCTACTAATGCAATAAAACATGACATAGTATGGTCCCTTACTCCTAAGAAAACTAGAAATGAAAATGCTCCTACTTGAACCATCATGGATTTCCATCCACCTTGCTCCTTTGGGCCATCACTTCATGGGCTTCTTTGGACTAAATTATTTAAATAACTAATCTATTTACTTTAAATAAAAGTTACAAAAATACTCAACGGTTCGCAAACCGTATTTGGATTACAAAAATACATCACGATGCGCAGATCTAATTTAGAATCTATGGCCATACTAGTCTATATATATAGCAACATAATATCATATATTATATAAAAGTGTCATATAATAAATCAGTCAACATGCCTGTCTAAACTACAACATCGAATTTTCATAATTAAGGCAACGCATTTCCTGAAATATCTCATATTTTAGATCATAATTAGATAATATCGTATATTATTCATGACCAATTATAAAATATCATATATTTAATTTAGGCACGAGATATAATCAAATCTTATTTTAATCTAGAAAGATAAATCAATTATTAGCCAATCAAATCTTATTTCTTGATTATCCTAATAAACGTAGGAGATTCTATCCTAATTATTAGCCAATCAAATAATTTTAAAATCAATTATATCCTAATCTAGTTATGGGATAATCACATTATTTAAATCAATTATTATCCTTTTGGAATATGCTCAGAATATCTTAATCAATCTTATCCAAAATTAACTACTTAATTATGGATAATTACCAATTTAACAACTTTAAATATGGATAATATCAAATTTAACAACTTTTGTAAGATTTGATTTTATCCTAAATAAAAGATTTTTATCTAAAATAAAAGATTATATTTCAAAATAAATCATATTTAGCCCAAAATAAATCATATTTATCTTGAAATATTTTTCAAAAACTGTTTTTTTTTTTGAAAATTGTCTACCACCCTCGCCGGCCACCGTGGTTGGCTAGCCGAAGCTAGCCACGGTGGCTGGCTGCTGACAGCAGCCACCGCCGCAAAGGATTGCAGCGTGGCAACAGTTATGCTAAGCTGCAGGCCACCGTGGTTGGCTAGCCACGGTGGCTGGCTGCGGTGTAACAGCCACTGCCGCGCAAAGGCAGCAGCAGCCCTAGCTTGGCTGCGACAGCGGTTGTGCAACTCTTGCACGCTGCTGTCCAGCCACCTATTGGACCTCATGCCCTCCCTCCCTCCCTTTGGACTGACCCCAGGTTGGCAGCCGCCGCTGCCGGCTTTAAAACGGGTTTTTTTTTTTTTTTTTTTTTTTTGTTTAATGAAAATAATATTTATCAAAATTAAATTAAATCAGTCCACAAAATCAAAATTAAATCATCATTCAACTTTAAAATTAGGGTTTATCATAAAATTAATCCCAATTTAATTCTAAATCTTCAAATTAAATCGATGATTATACACAAAACATTTTATGTAAAATTAATCCGATTAAAATTATGAAACATAAAACAATTCGAATTAAATAAAAAATCAAGCACAAAATCATATTTTAGGGCTAGGGTTTTCGAAAATTATTAGGGTTAGGGTTCGAAAATTTCGAATGCTTTAGGGCTTAATTTGGTTCTCTTCATGGATATTTTGAGCATAATCAAATCATATTCAATCAATTCCAAAAGTTTAATCACATTAAAAATAATAATTGAACCATAATTAAATTAATTTCTCCCTCTTAATTGATTATAAAATTAACATGGACTTCAAATAATCGTATTATTATAATCTAGCGCGTTCATGTAAGAGGCTAACTGATACCACTGTAGGAGTTTATAGGTACTATTAAGCAGAAAATCATGAATCATATTCAATCAAGCACCTAATCCTAAGATCGCATGCATAACACACAAGACACATAAATATACCTTTGAAGCGTGAATTCCACGTAGCAATTTGACAGGCAAATCAGGGAGAGAATAGAGCCCCAAGCGTTGCTCCTCTATTTAGTCCACGAGCTTCGAACGAGCTGTCCACCAATACTGGATTGGTCGAGTGATTGAGGAAAACCGCGAGCACCACCTTTAATGGACTAATCGACCACCACGAAGCACCACACTGGCGCCGAGGGAGGAGAGAGAGCCGTGAGATAGAGAGAGATTTGAGAGGGCTTGGTCTCGTGTTTGCTAACTCGGGTTTTGATCTTACTAATCAATTAAATTCTTGTGTCATGCAAACCCTAGGCAACTAGTCTATATATAATCACATTATAATTAGAGTAGGTTAGGAAGCCCAAAACCCTTCAATCCTCTCCATATGGCCGACCACTATAGGGGATGAGGCCCATCATGGGCCTCGTCCTCTCGTGCTCGATCTAGGCCCTTTGTGTGAGCTTATAGGATCCGTCTAAGTGGGCTTTGGCCTACTTTACTAGCCCAAAGATTGTTAGTACCTCTAGCTATGATATAACGACGACCCAAATGTACGAACTTAATTATCTCCATAATTTGATCCATATATATATCTAGTAATTGCACATGACAAAGACATAATTCCTTCAAAATCCTCAACCTCATATTATAAGACTTTAATTCCCCCTTTACTCATTCCATTACAATTATCATGAACGAGTAATAAAGTTTCCATATTGTGAAATTCATATATTCACTTACCTTTGCTTCCAAGCCCATATTGCAAGTTAGTACATAATACTTACAAGATAAATCAACATACTTACAAGCTTCCATAAGATTACATGTCACATATGAATAAAAAATAATCATCACATTAATCATCAATGAAACTTGCTACAAGTTCTTCCAAGTCCTTAAACATGCTTCTAGAGTCAAGGTTTTCGTAATCTTGCACGTACCTTGAGTAAACGAATTGGTATGCCACTTTACTAACTTGAAATCACCTTCTATAAAAGTCCTCTCCTATACCAAACCAATAATAATTCAATCAATGCCCAAGCAATATAATTTACAGCAATACTAACTTACTTAAAAACCTTCGAAATTCAATTAAACTACACTTTAAAACCTTCCCTTTTACTAGAATTAAAAGCTTATGTATAGTTCTTTAAGTTTCCTACATAAAAAACCTTAAAATACATACTTATTCATGATAATACCCCAAGTTTAGAGCTTTATAAAAATCTGAAAATTATTTTACACTTGAAATCTTGAAATTATAGAAATTTTTATCACTACTGTTTAGGGTAAAAATTACCCCCAAAGAGTGGACCAATCCCCATAGTGACACGTGGCCCAATCAAAGGGAGACACGTGTCCTTATAGGAAGATGAAACGTAAGAGAGCCCTACAAAGAGCACCTGAAAAAGAGAGAAAAGGGCCTCCTTACATTAGGAGGCCCAAATCCTGAGAAAGTCGCAAAACGGAGCCTTCATTTATGATGGGAAGGATGAAATATGACATAACATTCAATAGAGCATTAAAATAGCTCCAACTTCTCTTCACTTTCTCTCTCTAGCTTTTCCGATTTCCAGTTACTAACTTAATCGCCGAAGGCAAATTTTCCGGCAACGGGATATTCGTGTTTTGCAAGTGTCCGGATCGTCTATCCGAAGAGTGGATAAGTGTCCCAGGGGAAATCACAAAAATACCCAAAACATTTGGCGCCATCTGTGGGGATACTCGTCCGTTATGGCAATAGATGGTCAGACACCTAATACTGGTCCAGGTCCTAGTGAGGACGGACATGTAGAGAATCTGATTGCAACATTAAACTCTAACGATCCTCTGACCGAAGGATTTACATCTTCGTTGTGTGCAATTACTAGATATATAAATGGATCAAATTATGGAGATAATGAAGTTCGTTTATTTGGGTCGTCATTATATTATAGCTAGAGGTAATAACGATCTTTGGGCTAGTAAAATAGGCCAAAGTCCAATTGGACGAATCTTATAAGGTCACACAAAGGGCCTAGATCAAGCACGAGAAGACGAGGCCCATGGTGGGCCTCATCCCCTAGCATGGCCGGCCATATGGAGAAATAAGGAGGGTTTTGGGCTTCGTGACTTAGTCTAGTTATAATGGGATTATAATAAGACTAAGTGCCTAGGGTTTTCAGTAGTGCAATTCAGTGATCAGTTTGATCAAACCCTAATTAGCAAATGCGAGCTCAACCCCTCTCAAACTCCCTCTCTCTCACAGCTCTGTCCTAGTGTGGTGGTTCGTGGTGGTCGGTTTAGTCCATTAAAGGTTGTGATCGCGGTTTTCCTCTTTCACTCGACCAATATAGTATTAGTGGACGGCTCGTTCGAATCCTGTGGACTAAGTAGAGGAGCAACTCTTGGGGCTCTATTCTCTCTCTGATTTGCCTGTCTAATTGCTTCGTGGAATTCACGCTTCAAAGGTATGATTACGTGTCTTGTGTGTTATGCAATCTTAGGATTAGGTGCTTTATGAATATGATTCATGTTTTTCCTCTTTATAGTACTATAAACTCCTACAGTGGTATCAGTTAGCCTCCTGCATGAACACGCTTGATGATAATAATACGATTATTTGAAGTCCATGTTCTTAATTTTATAATCAATTACGAGGGAGAAATTAATTTAATTATGGTTCAATTATTATTTTAATGCGATTAAAATTTTGCAATTGATTAAATGCGATTTAATTATGCTCAAAATAGCCATGAAGAGGACCGAATTTAGCCCTAAATTGTTCGAAAAATTCAAACACCCTAACCCTAGTTTTTGAATTTTCGAAAATTCCAAACCCTAATATATGTTTTTTGTGCTTGATTTTAATTTAATTTGATTTGTTTATGTCTCATAGTTTTAATTGGATTGATTTATGCGTAAAAATATTTTGTGAATGATCATCAATTTAATTTTTAAAGTTAGAATTAAATTGGGATTAATTTTATGATTAACCCTAATTTTAAAGTTGAATGGGATTTAATTTTAAATTTTGGACTGATTTAATTTAGTTTCAATAAATGTTATTTTTAATTAAATTAAAAACAAAAAAAAAAAATTTAAAGTGGCTGGCAGCCGCGGCTGGGTGGCGCAGCCACGGCGGTTGCCGACCTGGTGGTCAGTCTAGAGGGAGGGAGGAAGGGCAGGAGGTCTGGTGGCCGGGGCAGCAGCGTGCAAGTGTTGCACAGCTGCTGCCACGGCCGTGCTGTTGCTGTTGCTGCTGCTTATGAGGCAGTGGCTGCCATAAGGTAGCCAGCCACTGTGGCTAGCCTTGGCTGGCCGCGCACGGTGGCCTGCAGCGACAACACAAGCTACTGCCTTACGGCAGTGGCTATTGTTATGGCAGCCAGCCACCGTGGCTACCTTCGGCTAGCCAACCACGATGGCTGGCGTGTGGCACAGTTTTCAAAAAAAAATTATTTTGTTTTAAAAATTATTTCACGATAAATTCAGAATTATTTTGGGATAAAATTAGTTAATTTGAAATAAAATATTTTATTTAGGATAAAATCAAATATTCATAAGTTGTTATATTTGATATTATCCATATTTAATTTGTTAAATTTGATGATTATCCATGATTAAAGTGTTTAATATTGGATAATATATGTTAAGATATTCTGAGCATATTCCAAAAGGATAATAATTGACTTAAATAATGTGATTATCCCATAATTAGATTAGAATATAGTTGATATTAAAATTATTTGATTGGCAAGTAATTAGGATAGAATCTCTTAAAGTTGTTAGGATAATCATGGAAGATTAAATATTATTTATCTTTCGAGATTAAAATAAGATTTTATTCTATCTCATGCCTAAAATAAAATAAATGATATTTTATAAACGGTCATGAATAATATACGATATTATCTAATTATGATTTAAAATATGAGATATTTCAGGAAATGCGTTGCCTTAATTATGAACATTCGATGTTGTAGTTTAAACAGGCATGTTGACTGATTTATTATATGACACTTTTATATAATATATGGTATTATGTTGCTATATATATAGACTAGTATGGCCATAGATTCTAAATAAGATCTGCGCATCGTAATGTATTTTTGTAATCCAAATACGGTTTGCGAACCGTTGAGTATTTTTGTAACTTTTATTTAAAATAAATAGATTAGTTATTTAAATAATTCAGTCCAAAGAAGCCCATGAAGTGATGGCCCAAAGGAGCAAGGTGGATGGAAATCCATGATGGTTCAAGTGGGAGCATTTTCATTTCTAGTTTTCTTAGGAGTAAGGGATCATACTATGTCATGTTTTATTGCATTAGTAGATTATGCTTGTTAGATTTTATTTATGTTGATTGATGATGCGCTAGAGTTCACTAAAATAATCACAACATAATAAATCTAGGTCCAAGTAATATTGAGATTGCTTTTCCAATTAAAAACCCAATAAACCTTTGATATTTATGATAGGTGCTAAAGTTGGGTGTCATTTTATATCTTGGGGGAGTTGGGGTAAATCAAGTTTTACAATTTTAATTGGTTATGCTCAACAAGATTACCTAAAGTGTTTAGAACCTTGAAGCAAAGGGTAATAATTAAACATGTGATGGTTAATTATTCAACCAAGAGTTACAAGGGTTGTAATCAGTAAAGAGTTTACTCACCTTGAAAAGGTAATGGTTGATGGTACGGCCAAGTTCGATCAATTATTGCACAAATAAAGGGTCTTGGAATCACTTAAAATTCAATTGGGATCAATTAATATTGAATAAAGTGCTTTTAAAGTTACTTATACAATTCATTTATGGTACTTTAATTTTAATCAAACAAAATTATTAAATTTTGCCTTATTTTGACATAGATGGGTAGCCATAACAATGACAACAACATTTACAATCTACGACCATTCCTTGAGAAGGATAGGTTGACAGGAGAAAACTTTTCCACTTGGGAAAGGATGCTAAGGCTTGTTCTGAAATCTGAAGGTAGAGAGGATGTCATTAACACCCCATTGCAAGGACCTTTAGTAGAAGATGTTACTGCGGCAGAGGTTCGTAAGCGCAAGAAAGCAATAGATAGGGTTGTGCCTATCACTTGCTTAATGATTGCTACTATGGATCCTAGTCTTCAAAAATGTTTTGAGGACCAAGATGCATATACTATCATGCAAGAACTCAAAGCTTTGTTTAAGAAATAAGATAGAGTTAAGAGGTACGAGCTCCATCGAGAGATTCTGGACTATAAGATGGAGAAGGGTACAACAGTTCATGATCATGTTTTCAAAATGATCGGCCTTATTGAAAATATGGAAAAACTAGGGCACCCATACAGTGATGAGATGGCAACAGACATTATTCTCCACTCACTTTCAAATTCTTTCAACCAATTTATCATAAACTTTAACATGTTTGATGCTATAAAGACTATGAATGAGTTGTATGCTATGTTGGTTAGTGTTAAGAAGCAAATCCCTGAGGTGAAAGGAATAGTGTCCTTCGAACAAGTGTATTATTCCGATAATGGGTTCGGAATTATTAGAAAGCTAATTTATCAGTAAGGTCAAGTGATCGGAATGCCTCGATGGAGGCCGCTTCCGATCAGTAATATTAATGCATAATTAATATTACAGCTTAATCTTGACTAAACCCTTCGGGTCACACCCAAGCAACTAACGAGCCGAAGCGACGAAATAATTAGGAATTAATTAATAAGTCGACCGAGTAATTAATATTTAGACGTCGGAAATTCGAGCTTAGAGCATCGAAACCGAGCGCCGGAAGTCGAGTAGAAAATAGTTAAAGACGAGATGTGAAAATAATAATAAATCAACAATGACCAAAATACCCCTAGCATCGGAAAACCGAGTGTTAGGGGCGCGGTAAATGCTAGCTGCCCGCACCAAGTGCGGGGCTAGGCTAGCATACCGCAGCTATCAGCCAGCACTAGTGTGCGTGGCTGTGCTAGCATACGGCAGGTAGCAGCCCGCACACTTAGAGCGTGGCTTGCTAGGCTGTGGCAGCTAGCAGCCCACGGTTTTGGCCGCAAGTGAGGTGGGCCGAAGCCTCACAACCGCACCATGGCAGCCAATAAGGCAACCATGGGTGCCCAAGTGAGCTGCCATGTGGCCGAAGCAAATTGGAGGGAGAAAGAGAGAGGTGGCCTGTTATGGGAGTAAGAGTGGGGGTCAAGTTTGGTCTCCCCCTTCTCCAAATGGTCCTCACAACTCTTTCTTATGAGCTTGCCACTTGTTTATTTATTATTAATTTGATTATTAATTTTATTTTAACTTTAAAATAAAATTGGAAAATCAAATTCTCCCACATTGATGGGAGAGCTTTTCATACTCTTGCATTTCCCTATAAATACCCAACTTGGGGTATTGGGAAAAGCACTTGAGTAAGAGTTGGAAAAGGCATCACTAGTAGTGAAAACCTTTGAACTCAAGAGTTGAAAAAGGCATCACTATTGTGAAAACCTTTGAAATCAATTACTCGGGTTTCGGTCGGGCCTTGCTAACTCCAAGGCATTGGACCCTTGTCGGTGTTCGAGTTGTGGGTAGACTTCCGTTGGAGGTCGTCGTAATTTCGAGGCTAGATTTTGATGTAAGAGCCCCTCGAGGTCGAGCGAAGCACGCGTCAAAGGTATATTTATTATCTTAATCTTGTCATTAAGTTAATTATGTTTATGGTTTTATTTATTGCAAGTGCGGTCTTGTTTTTGGGTTTGTTTCCGCGGTGAGTCAGACTCACTAAACCCCAACAGCGGTATCGGAGCCTCGCTCGTTTATTTTTAAAATCATATTATTTTTCAAGGTGTTTTTTATTGCTTAATTTTTCTGGTTTTAAGTTGGTAATTAGATTAGTCGCCTGATTTATTAATTTAATCCCGTATAAGAGCTGTCTTGAGCTCCCGGACCCAGATTTCGACCCAAAAATAGTGAATTTTTGGTGAAAAAGGCGTTCAAGAAATGGTTATTCCCTTTTAGGACTCGGTTTTTAGCCAAAAAACGACCGAAAATGCACTTTTTGAGGGATTTTTCGTTTTTACGAAAAAAATTTAACTTTTTCTAACCATGAAAATTAATTGCATATTTATGATGGTTATGTGATTGGTTCAATCCTTATTTTATATGCAATTTTAAACCTCTTTAGGCATGATTACTTGGTAGTAATTTGTGTTTGAAAGCTTGGTTTTATTTTTCACATAATTGCAAATTAATTGCATTTAGTGTGAAATTGTTGTTCTTTGAGGCTTCTAAGTACTAAAGATTCAATCTTTAATTATGTTAAGTGATTGAAACTTTGAGTTACTAAATTCCATGAATTTTTGTTGAACTTTGTTGATTTAAATCATTTCTAAGTTGATTGGAATCATAAAGTTTGAAACTTGTGATAGAAAATTGTTTATCTTCATATTGGAAGATATAATTTTTCAAGGATTCACAAGTATTAAAGTTGGAATCTTTATTGAACTTATGTTCATTTTTCCAACTCCCTTTTATTTTGTCAAAATCTCAAGATTAATTTAAATTGATTAAATTAATAGTGAGTAATTGCCCTCTTATTTTGTTGCACCAAGTTAAACCAATTTTATTAAAGAATGGTTCTTGGAATAATTTTTGATTTATGCACTTGGATGAATTTATTTAAGTTGGACTTGTTATATTTTCATTTTTCCTCAAAATTAATTCATTCTAAAAAATTAATTTAGAATTGATTAAATATGTCACACAAAATCGAGATTTTTCCCGAGGCATGAGCACCAAAATCAAGGCCGAAGAAGCCCCGAGCAAGCACTCGACTAGCCAGCCTGCTCACGCAGCCTTGGGGCTGCCGAGGCTGCTTAGGTGCCTCGACTAGGTGCTGCTGTGTGCAGAGAGGAGCTGCTGTGTGCACACCTTAGCGCACCATGGCAGCCAAGGAAGCCACAAGGTGAGGCAGCAGCTAGCTGCTGTGCGCGCACCATGTGTGCGGCCTTGTGGCTTGCCATGGGTGAGCCGTAAATGGTGCTTGCATTGAGCTTGCTTTGAGCGTGTTTTTAGTGCGTAGCTTGGTACATAATTAAGGGTAATATGCGTAGACATTGCTTGTGAAGCAATGTGGTGCAATGAGCTCGTGCAACATGGCAATAATGGGCCACGAATTGGTGTGTGAAAGTTCGCTGATGTGGGCGGTGTAACGCCTAGCGACATCGTGTCCCACTCCCATGTTCCTTGAGCATCATTCGGTAGTACGAGTTGTGAGCACTCCAAGTCTTAGTGCTAGGCACTTGGATATTTTGGGCTACGTAATTTTGTGCTTGATTTGTCGTTTCAATTATTTTATTAATTTAATTTGGTTTTAAATATTTTAATAAATTTTGGAGGCTAGGCCTCGGTTTTATGAGCGACATTTGCAAAAAATTTATTTTGGCAAATAATTGGGTTTTACCGACTTAATTAATTTGATTAATTAAGTTGGATGTGAAATTTAGTGGGAGCTTCAAATATTAATTGCGCTTATTTACATAATCAGTTAAAACAACTTTGACTAGTTTTAATTAGGCGTGTTAATTGGATTAACCACCTAGATTAGTTACTAGGTATCGCGTGTTTATGCATTGTTACTTGTTTTATCGTTGTAAATTGCATGGGCCATTCACAAATGGTGAATGGATGAATGGAATGTATATTCTCTCACAGGTTTTATAAAATGGCAACTAGTGGGGCCCGATTAGGATAGAAAATACGGACTGCGATACGTGATGTATTTTTGTAAATCTAAATACGGTCTGCGTACCGTTGAGTATTTTTGTACCTTAATATTTATATTAGTCCTAATCATAGATAGTAGTAGTTGCATAATTTTGGTCAAGTCTTGAAGACGGAGGTTCTTGGAAGACAAAGCCATGAAGTTGCAAAAGAAGACCTTTTGAAGACTTGAAGAATTCAAGGGGTCATGATAGTTGCCAAACATGCATCAAAATGCTTATGCTTTACATATTTATGATCATTTATATATGAATTATATGTTAGATGCATGTTTAGGATTTCGAATGTTGTGATGATTAATTAAGTTCACTTAAATCAACCAACATAGAAACCCTAGGTCCCTAAATATTGAGTAAAATTGTCATTCCAAAACAACACTTATCGACCTACTGAGAGTAGTGATGGGCTATGCCAAAGCGAGGCATCACTATTACTCCCTAGACCCATAAGGCATACCGGGTATGCAAGTTGGTTTTGGTTGTACTCAACGATATGAGTGATGGAGTCCTAACATGTCGTGACAAAGTGAATAAATTGTTGAGAGAGCATTAGATGTGACGATTTATTCAACCAAGAGTGGCTTGGAGCCATTAGCAAAGCGTTGCTTACCTTGGGAGATTGAGTGCTAAGACAAGCCAAAGCATGCTTAGCCACTCTTTGTTTCCTTGGATCTTGGAATCGACTTATTTTCACAAAATAGGGACAATTTTATGTGTAAATAAGACGTTAAATAAGTTTGAAATATGCAAGAATTAAAATTCAATCTTATTTAAGTACCATGAATGGTTTTTCATTAAAATTCTTTCAATTGTAGAATCATGTCTTCAAGTAACTCAAACAACCAGTTTTCATTGCGCTCAATTCTCGACAAAGAGAAGTTGAGTGGGCCAAATTTTCTTGATTGGCAAAGAAATTTGCGAATTGTTCTCATGCAAGAGCAAAAGGAATATGTCCTTAATGAGGAAATGCCCGACGCTCGACTTAGGCTGCCCTAAACCGATGGAAAAGTGCCAATTGGGATGTCAAATGCATCATGTTGGCCACAATATCTCCCGAGCTTCAAAAGACTTTCTTTGAGAAGGAGACGACTTTTGAGATCATTTATGAGCTGCAGAATATGTTCCAAGAGCAGGCCCGAACTGAGAGGTTTGAAACCCATAGACAGATCCTTGAGAGTAAGCTCAAGAGAGGAGAGTCAGTCAGCCTACATGTACTTAATATGATAGGATTATTTAAGAACATGGGAAGGCTTGATGCAGGGTATTCAATCGAGATGGGAATTGTCATCATTCTCCACTCGCTGCACAAAGGCTATGATCAGTTCAAGATGAACTATAATATGCACAGCATGGAGAAAACCCTCAATGAGCTTCATGGTATGTTGAAGTAAGCCGAGCAAACGCTCAAGGATGAGGGAAAGCATGATATGCTCATGGTCAAAAAGGGCAAGCCGTTCAAACGCACGGGCAAAAAAAAGAAAGTCTTCAAGGGGAAAGGTAAGAAGAACTTTCCGCCTAAGCCGAAAGCTACCAAGGATAACAAGGAAAAGAAGGTAGCATCTTCTAAATCTGATTTTGAAATCTTCTATTGTAAGAAGAAGGGACATTAGAAGAGAGATTGCCTCAAATTCAAGGAAGATAAGAAGAACGGAACCGTTGCTTCTGAATCAGGTATATTGGTTATAGACTTAAACTTCAGTAGCTCAACATCATGGGTATTAGATACCGGATGTGGCTCATACCTTTGTTCCAATTCTTAAGGTCTAAGGAACGTTAGGAAGCTAGCGAAGGGAGAGGTTGAACTCCGGGTCAGCAATGGAGCAAGAATTACAGTCGTATCCGTAAGAACTCTCAGTTTGTCTTTGCCCTCTAGGCTTGTTTTGGAACTTGAAAGTTGTTATTATGTTCCCAACATTACCAAAAACATTATTTCAATTTCGGCGTTGGACGCCAAAGGTTTTGAATTTCGAGTAAAAGACAATGAATGTTCGTTTTATCTCGATAATGTTTTATATGGTATTGCACATTCTGAAAATGGTCTTTATGTTCTTTCTTTAGATAAATAATTTTATAATGTGAATAATACTACCAAAAGAGCTAAGACCATGGAGTCAAATCAAACTTACTTGTGGCATTTTCGTCTTGGTCACATTAACATCAAACGCATCAAGAAGCTTCTATAAGAAGGCGTTCTTGACTCTTTCGATTTAGAATCTTTTGAGAATTGCGAAGGATGTTTATTAGGCAATATGATAAAGCAGCCATTCTCCAAGTTGGGAGAAAGAGCAGGTGACTTATTGGGTCTAATACATAACGATGTATGTGGACCAATGAGCTCCACCACAAGAAATGGACATCGATATTTCATCACCTTCACAGATGATTATAGTAGATATGGATATGTTTACCTCATGTCGCATAAATCTGAATCATTTGACAAGTTCAAAGAATTTCAGAGTGAAGTGGAAAATCATCTTGGCAAGAAAATCAAAGCCCTTCGATCGAATCAAGGTGTTGAATACTTGAGTCAAGAATTCGATGACCATATGAAAGATCATGGCATACTTTCAAAACTGACACCTTCGGGAACTCCACAATGGAAGGGAGTATCCGAACGGAGAAAATCGAACCTTGTTAGACATGGTACGATCAATCGTGGTTCTTAGTGATCTTCCTATCTCTTTCTAGGGACACACACTTTTAACTGCGGCACTAACACTGAACCGTGCTCCATCGAAAGCTGTAGAAAAGACTCCATACGAGTTATGGACGAAGAAACCTCCTAGGTTGTCTTTTCTAAAGATATGGGGATGCGAAGCATATGTCAAGAAGTTGATTTTTGACAAACTTCATCCCAAATCTGATATAGGTTTACATTGTGGGCTACCCAAAAGAAACCAAAGGGTATTACTTCTACAACAAATCGGAGAAGAAAGTGTTTGTTGCTCGCGATGGTGTCTTTTTGGAGATGGAGCACCTTTCCAAAATGACAAGTGGGAGGAAAATCGAACTCGACGAAGTTCGTGAGGATGAGCAACAAAATTAGAATGACAGTCAAAGTGCTCAAACAGCATCTATTGACGAAGGTCAAAGTGATCAAAATATGCAAAGTCGAACCGACAATGCAAATGCTCAGTCCATTACCCTACTTAGGTCTCAAAGGCCGAGATCTCAACCTGATAAATATCTAGGTTTAGTATTAACCGAGAATCAGGACATCCTGATCATGGATGGAGATGAACCGACAACCTACAACCAAGCAATGGCAAGCACCAACTCTGCTAAATGGCAAGAGGCTATGAGATCTGAAATGGATTCCTTGTTTGTAAATCAAGTCTGGGACTTGGTTGACTTACCCAAAGGCTACACACCTATTGGATGTAAGTGGATATTCAAGTTGAAAACCGACAAAGATGGAAATGTATTCATTTACAAAGCTAGATTGGTAGCAAAAGGTTATAGACAAGTTTATGGTATTGATTACGATGAAACCTTTTCTCTAGTCGCAATGCTTAAATTCGTTCGGATCCTCCTAGCGATTGCTGCATATTACAATTATGAAATATGGCAGATGGACGTCAAAACCGCCTTCCTAAATGGTATTTTGGAAGAAACTGTGTATATGACACAACCTGAAGGTTTTGTCGACCAAAACAACGCTGGAAAGGTGTGAAAGCTTAAGAAGTCCATTTATGGATTAAAGTAAGCAAGCAAGCAGAAGTTGAAATCTGCGATTCGATGAAGCCATCAGTTAGTTTGGTTTTATCAAGAATCCAGACGAGTCTTGTGTTTATAAGAAGGTCAATGGGAGTAACATCGCCTTCGTAGTCTTATATGTCGATGACATATTGCTCATTGGAAACAACATTCCATTATTAGAGTCTGTAAAGGCTTGGCTTGAAATTTTTTTTTTCCAATGAAAGACTTGGGAGAGGCTCAGTACATACTAGGCATCAAGATCTATAGGGATAGATCGAAAAGGATGATAAGATTGAGTCAAAGTACTTATATTGATAAGGTACTAGTTCGATTCCAAATGGAAGGGGCTAAGAGAGGTCACCTACCCATGTCTCATGGCATAACCCTAAGCAGGAAGCAGTGTCCTAAGATACCTGATGAGCGAGAAAGGATGAATTGGATTCCATATGCTTCACTAATTGGATCGATCATGTATGCCATGATATGTATCGTATGCCTAAAGCACTATGAGCCGATACCAATCAGACCCAGGAGAGGCGCATTGGACCGTGGCCAAGAATATCCTAAAGTACCTGAAAAGGAACAAGGAAAAATTCCTGGTCTATGGTGGTAGAGATGAATTAGTTGTGAAGGGTTATACCGACGCAAGCTTCCAAACAGACAGAGACGACTTCAAGTCACAGTCTGGGTACATATTCTGTCTCAATGGAGGAGCCTTTAGTTGGAAGAATGCTAAGCAAAGCACAACTGAAGATTCTACAACTTAAGCCGAATACTTAGCTGCATCTGAGGCAGCTAAGGCGGCAGTTTGGATTTGCAAGTTCATTAGTGAACTTGGTGTTGTACCCTCCATCAAGGGTCCAATAGACCTCTATCGTGACAACAATGGAGCTATTGCTCAGGCCAGAGAGCCAAGAGAACATCAGAAGGTCAAACATGTCAAGTGGCGGTTTCACATGATTCGAGAATGGAAATCAGAAGGTGAAATCAGAATTTGTAAAGTTGGAACGGATGATAATGTAGCCGATCCACTGACTAAACCTTTTCCTCAAGTGAAGCACAACAAGCACGTTGAGGCAATGAGAATCAGGCACATCAGAGATTGGCTTTGATTTCCTTATTTCAACGTTTTAATTAATTTTTGGACAATTTTAATGTAAAGCACTATGATGAACCATTCGGTTTTGGAGTAATTAAATTTTTCATGCGATTTAAATCACTCCGTTGACTATTTAATTGTCGTATAGAATTAAATAATGAGTCCATTCGATTCTTGGAATATTCAAAATAGGGTATCAAGACCAGTTTAGGTAAGGAAACACCTACTAAGTGAACATTAAATATTATAATTGAAAATTATCCTTAATCGAGGTCATTTAAACAATGGACGATTAATGAACATTTGAGATAAGTGTGTAGTTTTATTTACAGTACCGTTTCTTGTGCTACAAGGACATGATCGTCATAAATCATTTACACAGGTATTGGTTTAGAACCATACTGGATCGGCCTATGAGAATACTTTAAGAGATTAAAAATCGTCATAAGTATACTTCTCATTATTGCTATCAGAACCTTTTTCCTCAACCATGAGTATTGTGAGCTTTATTGTTTGAGTACTAGTCCGCTTTGATGATTGTCAAACGTCTGCCGTAATAGGGGATTATAACGGCATCACTCAGGCGGCTAGGTCCTCTTAGTATGTGAAGCTACATTACAAGACTGGAAATGTCCCCCTACTGAAAATAGGGAAGATGTCTTTGTTGTTTACAAGGCCTCTCGTAGAGCGAGACTGTAAAATACATGGCCGTGCTCGGATGGATTTTAGAAATCATCTGTTTATTAACAGTTAGACTCGGAATCGAGAAACACTTCTGGACGTAATAAGGATGAAAAATTAATCTTACCTTATAGTTCATGAAGAGGCATTAAGCGACATAGGAAAAGGGTTATACATTAAAAGCACACTTGTCCTTAAGGACAAGTGAGAGATTGAAAGGAATAGTGTCCTTCGAATAAGTGTATTATTCCAATAGGGGGTTCGAAATTATTAGAAAGCTAATTTTTCAGTAAGGTCAAGTGATCAGAATGCCTGGGTGGAGGTCGCTTCCGGTTAGTAATATTAATGCATAATTAATATTACAGCTTAATCTTGACTGAACCCTTCGGGTCACACCCAAGTAACTAACAAGCCGAAGCTACGAATTAATTAGGAATTAATTAATAAGTCGACCGAGTAATTAATATTTAGACGTCAGAAATTCGAGCTTAGAGCGTCGAAACCGAGCGTTGGAAGTCGAGTCGAAAATAGTTAAAGACGAGACGTGAAAATAATAATAAATGAACAATGACCAAAATACCCTTAGCATTGGAAAACCGAGTGCTAGGGGCGCGGCAAATGCTAGCAGCCCGCACCAAGTGCGGGGCTAGGCTAGCATACCGCAGCTAGTAGCCAGCACTAGTGTGCGTGGCTGTGCTAGCATACGGCAGCTAGCAGCCCGCACACTTGGTGCATGGCTTGCTAGGCTGTGGCAGCTAGCAGCCCACGGTTTTGGGCGCAAGTGAGGTGGGCTGAAGCCTCACAGTCGCACCATGGCAGCCCACAAGGCAACCATGGGTGCCCAAGTGAGCTGCCATGTGGCCGAAGCAAATTGGAGGGAGAAAGAGAGAGGTGGTCGGTTTTGGGAGTAAGAGTGGGGGGCAAGTTTGGTCCCCCCCTCCTCCAAATGGTCCTCACCTACTCTTCCTTATGAGCTTGCCACTTGTTGATTTATTATTAGTTTGATTATTAATTTTATATTAACTTTAAAATAAAATGGGAAAATCAAATTCTCCCACATTGATGGGAGAGCTTTTCACACTCTTGCATTTCCTTATAAATACCCAACTTGGGGTATTGGGAAAAGCACTTGAGTAAGAGTTGGAAAAGGCACCACTAGTAGTGAAAACCTTTGAACTCAAGAGTTGAAAAAGGCATCACCATTGTGAAAACCTTTGAACTCAATTACTCGGGTTTCGGTCGGGCCTTGCTAACTCCAAGGCATTGGACCCTTGTCGGTGATCGAGTTGTGGGTGGATATCCGTTGGAGGTCGTCGTAATTTCGAGGCTAGCTTTCGAAGTTAGAGCCCCTCGAGGTAGAGCGAAGCACGCGTCAAAGGTATATTTATTATCTTAATCTTGTCATTTAGTTAATTATGTTTATGGTTTTATTTATTGCGAGTGCGGTCTTGTTTTTGGGTTTGTTTTCGCGGTGAGTCAGACTCACCAAACCCCAACATAAGGAACCTAAGAAAGAGTTCTCATGGTTCAAAAGGGAAAGGGGTTCAAGAAGAAGGGGCAAAAGGATAAGCGAAAGGGCAAGAAAGTTGCCAAGGCTCCTGAAAAGCCTAAGGCGACTCTAAAGGCCAAGGCTGCATATGAAAGCGTATGCTTTTACTGCAAGAAGAAGGGGCATTGGAAGCGCAGTTGCCACAAATATCTTGAGTTCCTTAAGAAAAATGGAGCATCCACCTCAGGTATTATGTTATAAACATTTTAACTTTCACTTAGATATGTGATACCGAGTTGCAGTGCTTAACATTATTAATGTTGTGCAGAAGCTGCAAAGAAGTGAGGCTAGCATGGAAGTGAAGCTTTAAGGTGCACTAGAAGTGTTCGAGTGGCTAGAGATAGCTTCATAGTTTTATTTCGGGATTTTTTATGATGATTTAGACATATTTTCGGTTTTTTGATGAGAATATATTTCAGTTTGTTAAAATATTGATTGGTTTACTTGGCATTGACAAGTGTTGATCCATGACCAAGGTAATAAATTGTTTTCATTTTGCTAAATATGAGTTAATTTTGTTTTATGACATTGATATAAGTAGATCACAAAAGCAAAATTAGATGATTTAAGATAAACTTACTTATAACAAAGTAAGGTTAGGTCACACAAACCACTTGCACATCCAAAATCACAAATGGATGGAGTCTTATTCTAATTTGATTATGAGTCATTTGAGAATTAAAAGTCATGCTTGATAAGGTAAAATGACTAAGTTGCCTTTTAGTTGAAAGGGTGAAAGAGCTAAATTGACCTTTTGGAACTCATACATATGATCTGTGTGGACTAATAAGTTCAAGAATTAGCAAAGAGATGTAACTATTTCATTGCTTTTACTAACGATTTAAGTAAATATATGTCGATAATTACTTAATGAAGTAAAGCATGGAATTATTGAAATGTTCCAGAATTCCAAAATGAAATGTAAAATCAGTTTGAGATAAACAAATTAACACTTAATACAATTGTTGTAAGAAATATTTAACTCAAAAATTAATGATCATCTAAGGGAATTGTTGAATTAATTCACAATCAAGAAACATTACAATTAAAATGTGTGTTGAAAGCAGGAATCAAACCTTGCTTGCCATGGTTCGATCCTAGATTAACTTTAATGATTTACAACTACTCGAGATGCTTTCTGAGTTCCAACTCAAGTGGAATTCTCAAGTCCCAATACATGGGTATTTATAGAGATTTTCAAGAAACATTCCACTCTCCCATCAATGTGGGAGAGTTGGTAAAAATAATTTTTCATTTCATTTATTAATTCAAAAATAAAAGTAAAATAGCAAAGCAATAATTAACCAACAAGTGCCAACAAGGAGGAAGAGGGTAGGTGAGGACCACAAGGGGGGACCAAAGCCTCGCCCCCAAGCATCCCCAACCGCCACACACACTATTCACCCCGAGCCAACCACGCATTACCACGTGGCGCCCAGCTGGCGGCCTGGTACGTGGCTGGGCCTGCTGCGTGCGCGTTGTGCGTGTGCGGGTTGTGGGCCGCAAGGCTTGCCGGCCTGCCCGGCAAGCCACGCACTTTGTGCGGGCTGCTAGGTGTGGCTGTGCGGGCTCTTGCGCTCCATGCCCTGCTGGCAAACGCACCAGCCCGCACATGCGCGCAACAAGCCATGCACATGGTGCTGGCTGCTGGTGCGCCTCTATGCGACTGGTGTTTCTAGTTATGCTAGCTTTCCTGCACACTATTCCCCTAGCATTCGGTTTGTTCAGCGCATTCCGATGCTAGGGATATTTTGGTAATTTTTTTGATTAATTGATTTTTACCATGTTGTCGTATTATTAATTCGACTCGACTTACGACGGTCGGTGTCGACGCTCCTAGCTCTATTTCCGGTGTCAATGTTCATAATACTCAAGCGACTCATTAATTCCTTCCAAATTAATTCGTCGTGTCGGATCGTTAGTTGCTTGGGTGTGACAAGTGCGCTTTTTGTGTATAGCCTATTTCCTATGTCACTTTATGTCTCTTCATAAATTATAAGGTAAGATTATTCGTCATCCTTATTATGTCCATAAGTGTTTCTCGAAATCCGAGTTCGACTGTCAATAAGCAAATGATTTCTTAAAATCCATCTAAGCACGGCCATGCATTTTAACAGTCTCGCTCTTCGAGAGGCCATGTAAACAATAAAGACATGTTCCCTATGGTTGATAGGGGGACATTCCCAGTCTTATATTGTCAGCTTCTCTTACTAAGAGGACCTAGCCGCCCGAGTTTTACCGTTATAATCCCCATGTATGGCAGACGTTTGACAAACATCAAAGTGAAATAGTACTCAAACAAGAGAACTCACAATACTCATGGTCGAGGAAAGAGGTTCTGATAGCAATAATGAGAGGTGTACTTATGACGATTTTTAAATGTCTTAAAATATTCTCATAGGTTGATCCGGTATGGTTCTAAACCAATACCCGTGCAAATGATTAATGACAATCATGTCCTTGCAGCACAAGAAACGGTGCTATAAATCAAACTACAACACTAATCTCCAGTGGTCATTGATCGCCCATTATTTTTTTTTTTTTGAATAATCGCCCATTATTTAAATGACCTCTATTAGGGATAATTTTCGATTGTAATAGAAATGTTTACTTAATAGGTGTTTCTTTATCCAAGACTGGTCTTGATACCCTATTTTGAATATTCTCATAATCGAATGGACTCAATATTATATTTAATCCTAAACCACAATTAAGTAGAAACGGAGTGATAAAATTGCATGAAATTAAATTACTCCAAAACTTAAATGGTTCATCATAGTGTTTTACATTAAAATGTTCAAAATTAATTAAAACACTAAACAATGAAATCAAAGCCAATCTCCAACGTGCCTGATTCCCATTGCCTCAACGTGCTTGTTGTGCTTCACTTGAGGCAGAAGTTTAGTAAGTGGATTGGCTACATTGTCGTCCGTTCCAACTTTATAAATTCTGATTTCACCCTCTGATTTCCAATTCCCTTATCATGTGAAATCGCCGCTTGACATGTTTGACCTTCTGATGTTCCCTTGGCTCTCTAGCCTGAGTAATAGCTCCATTGTTATCACAATAGAGGGCTATTGGACCTTTGATGGAGGGTACAACATCAATTTCACCAGCGAACTTACGAATCCAAACTGCCTCCTTAGCCGCTTCAATAGCTGCCAAGTATTCGGCTTCAGTTGTAGAATCTGCATTTGTGCTATGCTTAGCACTCTTCCAACTAAACGCTCCTCCATTTAGACAAAATACATATCCTGACTGCGAATTTGAAATCGTGACTAGGGGAAAAACTAGGTCGTTTAGTAATCCTCCCTAAGTCAAACTAAATTTATAAACACTTAACAAACTTAAATACGAGTATAGAGGTAAGTCAAGGGTCGAACCCAAAGGAACGGTAATGTTCAAGCACTCTCAATTATGCGCCTAAGCTAGGTCAAAGTCGAAGGTGAAGAAGGAATAGTAACAACTAACAAACTAACAATCAAACAAATAAAACACTAGGAGTGGGGATCAACAAGTAATCATGATAATTGCAACAACTTGGGAAGATCATTCCAATCAAAGGTTGTGAAGACTAATGATAAGAGCTGTCAATTGGAATCAAAGAGCTATCTCCTAATCATTAAGCTAGGATTCACTATAATAACAAACTAAGAGAATCACAATCCAAACCAATCGATAATTGCAATTCCTAAATCAATTGGTCGTGTCATTAGCAATTACAATGCAATCTAGCATAATTCTCAAGGCCTAATCGAATTACACACATGAAAACCTTCATTAATCACTTTAATCTCAACAATCAATCAACACAATTCCCAAATTAATCACAATCAATCAATCATACAAGTTTCACCTAATTCCTAGCCAAACAACTACTCAAGAATCATTATCATTCAACAAACAACTAAGGAAATCAAGAATCAACGAAATATCAAGAACAATTACACTATCAAGAATCAAACATCAAGATAAAACCAAACAAACATGAAATTGAACAAAGCAATAAGGATGAGATAGAGTGAGAAATGCTCATTGATTGATTAAGAAGATCTTCAATACAATTGTCACCATTGGATCTTCAATCTCTTAAACCACCATTGGGATCCCTCACTTTCTCTCTTTAAAACTACTCCTAAAAACTAGAGAGAGAAGCTCTCAACCTAACCTAAGATATGAGAGAGAAAGTCATAAAAATCGTCTTCTAAAATAGAAATGACAAGGCTAATTTATAATAAAACGAGCGAGGGGAAACAGGGCAAACCGTGCGCACGCACCACCTTTTTGTGCGCATGCACAGCAGGCCATAGAATATCTGTGCGCACGCACCACCCAGGCTGCGCGCACGCACATCTGAGTCTGTGCGCACGCACCACTCTTGCGCGCGCGCACAGCTGGGTTTGCGCGCATGCAGCACTATGCCGCGCGCGCGCACCCCTGCTTGGCTCGTGGCCTTGCTTCCTTCGCTTGCTCCATCAATCTCCGCGCTCCCGAGTATCCCTATCATTGGTGCACTTGAGGCGATGCTTGTGAGAAGGGCGGCTCCTTTATATTCAAAGCACGTAAACATTCCAAGCCAAAGCATTGCTTCCAAGGTCCTTGTGCTTGCAGAGCTAGCTTGAATTGCATGTTTGGATTCCTGAACTTAGCTCCATCAACCTCCTTGAATGCGCTCGAGCTTCCTCCTTGATAATTAAATCCCGAAAAACTCGACACACCTACAAAACAAGTCAAAGAAACGGAGAAGCGAGAGAAATAGCCGAGAAATGGATATGGATATCCCGAAAAGCACGCATTTCTCTAAACTAACACACAAACACGCAAATCAAGCGTTATTCCCTAAAAACACGACATAAAAGACTAAAAACGAGTATAAAAATAAGAAGAAAACCTAGCCTAAGAGTGCCATAAATGGCACGCATCAAATCGTCTCTGTCTGTTTAGAAGCTCGCGTCGGTGTAACCTTCAACAACTATTCATCTCTGCCACCATATACTAGGAATTTATCCTTGCTCCTTTTTAAGTACTTTAGGATATTCTTGGTCTCATTCCAATGCGCCTCTCCTAGGTCTGATTGGTACTGGCTCGTAGCACTCAAGGCATACGATACATATGGCCTGGTACATATCATGGAATACATGATCGATCCAATAAGCGAAGCATATGGAATCTGATTCATCATTTCTCACTCATCAGGTGTCTTTGGTCACTACTTCTTGCTTAGGGTTATGCCATGTGACATGGGTAGGTGACCTCTCATGGCCTCCTTCATGTTGAATTGAGCCAGTACCTTATGAATGTAAGTAATCTAGCTTAATCCAATCATCCTCTTAGATCTATCCTTGTAGATCTTGATGCCTAATATGTACTGAGCCTCTCCCAAGTCTTTCATTGAAAAACATTTTCCAGGCCGGGCCTTTAAAGACTCTAGCATCGGAATGCTATTTCCAATGAGCAATATGTCATCGACATATAAGACTAGGAAGGTGATGTCACTCCCACTGACCTTCTTGTAAACACAAGACTCATCTAGATTCTTGATAAAACCAAACTTACTGATGGCTTCATCGAATAGCATATTCCAACTTCTGCTAGGTTGCTTTAGCCTAAAAATGGACTTTTTAAGCTTGCGTACCTTCCCAGCATTGTTTTGGTCGACAAAACCTTCAGGCTGTTTTATATACACAGTTTCTTCCAAAATTCCATTGAGGAAGGCGGTTTTGACGTTCATCTGCAATATTTCATAATTGTAATATGCAGCAATCGCTAGGATGATCCGAATGGATTTAAGCATTGCAAAAGGAGAAAAGGTTTCATCATAATCAATACCATGAATTTTCCTGTAACCTTTTACTACCAGTCTAACTTTGTAAATGAATACATTTCCATCTTTGTCGGTTTTCAATTTGAAAATCCACTTACATCCGATAGGCGTGTAACCTTCGGGTAAGTCAACCAAGTCCCATACTTGATTTTCAAACATGGAATCCATTTCAGATCTCATGGCCTCTTACCATTAAGCAGAGTCAGATCTCACCATCGCTTTCTTGTAGGTTGCCGGTTCATCTCCATCCACTACTAGGATATCCTGATTCTTAGTTAATATAACACCAAGATACCTATCAGGTTGAGAACTTGATATCTACGACCTACGTAAGGTAATGGACTGAACATTTGGATTGTCGGTTTGACTTTGGAAATTTTGACCAACGTCAACAGATGCTGTTTGAGCACTTTGACTGTCAATTTGATTTTGTTGCTTGTCCTCTCGAACTTCATCGAGTTCGATTTTCCTCCCACTTGTCATTTTGGAAAGGTGTTCCTTCTCCAAAAAGACACCATCACGAGCAACAAACACTTTGTTCTCGGATTTTTTGTAGAAGTAATACCCTTTGGTTTCTTTTGGGTAGCCCACAAAGAAAACCTTGTCAGATTTGGGGTGAAGTTTGTCAGAAATTAATTTCTTGACATATGCTTCGCAACCCCAGATTTTGAGAAAAGACAACCTGAGAGGTTTCTTCGTCCATAATTCGTATGAAGTCTTTTCTAAAGCTTTTGATGGAGCA
Organism: Chenopodium album; assembly: GCF_948465745.1. Classification (NCBI taxonomy): domain Eukaryota; kingdom Viridiplantae; phylum Streptophyta; class Magnoliopsida; order Caryophyllales; family Amaranthaceae; genus Chenopodium; species Chenopodium album. The sequence continues at coordinate 33,075,700 of NC_137848.1, read as the reverse complement.
CGATTCAGTGTTAGTACCGCGGTTAGAAGTGCGTGTCCCCAAAAAGAGATAGGAAGATCACTAAGACCCATTGTTGATCGTACCATGTCTAGCAAGGTTCGATTCCTCCTTTCGGATACTCCATTCCATTGTGAAGTTCCTGGAGGTGTCATTTCTGAAAGTATACCCTTTTCTTTCAGATGGTCGTCGAATTCTTAGGTTAAGTATTCACCACCTTGATCCGATCAAAGGGCTTTGATTTTCTTGCCAATCTGATTTTCAACTTCACTCTGAAATTCTTTGAACTTTTCAAATGATTTAGATTTGTGCAACATAAGGTAGACATATCATATCTACTATAGTCGTCTGTGAAGGTGATAAAATATCGATGGCCGTTCCTTGTGGTTGTGCTCATTAGTCCACATACATCGGTGTGTATTAGGCATAATAAGTCACTTGCCCTTTTTTCCAACTTGAAGAATGGCTGCTTTATCATCTTGCCTAATAAACATCCTTTGCAATTTTCAAACGATTGTAAATCGAATGAGTCAAGAAAACCTTCTTGTAGAAGTTTTCTTGATGCGTTTGATGTTAATGTGGCCAAGACGACAATGCCACAAGTACGTCTCATTTGACTCAATGGTCTTAGCTTTCTTAGTGGTATTTTCAACATTATAAACTTGTTTGTCTAGAGAGAGCACATAAAGACCATTTTCTGAATATATGCTTTACCATATAAAACATTGTCGAGATAAAACGAACATGCATTGTCTTTAACTCGAAACTCAAATCCTTTGGCGTCCAACCCCGAAATAGATATGATGTTTTTGGTAATTTTAGGAACATGATAGCAATTTTCAAGTTCCAAAACAACCCCTTAGGGCAAAGACAAACTGAGAGTTCCTACAGATACGGCTAACATCTTGGCTCCATTGCCGACCTGTAGTTAAACCCTTCCCTTCTCTAGCCTCCTGTCAATCTTTAGTCCCTGAGCATGAGAACAAAGGTGTGAGCCACATCCGGTATCTAATACCCACGATGTTTTGCTAGCGAAGTTTGAGTCTAAAACAAAAATACCTAATGTAGAAGCAGCTATGCCGTTCTTCTTATCTTCCTTGAATTTGAGGCAATCACTCTTCCAATGTCCCTTCTTCTTGTAGTAGAAACATTCAGAATCAGATTTAAAAGAGGTTACCTTTTTCTCCTTGTTGTCTTTGGTAGCTTTTGGCTTAGGCGGAAAGGTCTTCTTACCTTTCCCCTTAATGTCTTTCTCCTTCTTGCCTGAGCGCTTGAACGGCTTGCCCTTCTTGACCATAAGAATGTCACGCTTTCCCTCATCCTTGAGCATTTTCTCGGCTTGCTTCAACATACCATGAAGCTCGATGAGGGTTTTTTCCATGCTGTGCATGTTATAGTTCATCTTGAACTGATCGTAGCCTTTATGAAGCGAGTGGAGAATAATGTCAATTTCCATCTCGGTCGAATATCCCGCATCAAGCCTTTTTATGTTCTCAAATAAACCAATCATTTTGAGTACATATGGGCTGACTGGCTCTCCTTTCTTGAGCTTGCTCTCAAGGATCTGCCTGCGGGTTTCAAACCTTTCAGTTCGAGCCTGCTCTTGGAACATATTTTGAAGCTTAGAGATGATCTCAAAAGTTGTCTCCTTCTCAAAGAAAGTCTTCTGAAGGTCAAGAGATATAGTGGCCAGCATGATGCACTTGACATTCCGATTGGCAGTTTGCCATCGGTTTAGGGCAGCCTGAGTCACTTCCTCATTGGGAGTCTCGGGCATTTCCTCATCAAGGACGTAATCCTTTTTCTCTTGCATGAGAAATATACGCAAGTTTCTTTGCCAATCAAGAAAATTTGGACAAATCAATTTCTCCTTGTCGAGAATTGAGCTCTACGAGAATTGGTTGTTTGAGTTATTCGCAGACATGGTTCTACAATTGAAAGAATATGAAATGAAAAACCATTCATAATACTTAAATAAGATTGACTTCATGCAGATATATCAAACTTATTTAAACGTCTTCACACATTAAATTTGTCCCCTTTTAGTGAGAATAAGTCGATTCCAAGATCCAAAAAGTCAATGAGTAGTTAAGCATAATTTAGCTTGTCTTAACACTTGTTACTCTAAGGTAAGAAACTCTTTGCTAATGGCTCCAAGCCACTCTTGGTTAGATAAATCGTCGCATCTAATGCTCTCTCAATAATTTATCTCCTTTGCCATGACATGTTAGGACTCCATCACTCATATCGTTGAGTCTAACCAAAACCAACATGTATGTGATGTCTTGCTTTGGCAAACCCATCATATCATACCTTACGTTCCTAGGGAGATAGTGATGCCTAGCTTTGGCATAGCCCACCACTACGCACATTAATTCGGTAAGTGTTGTTTTAGAATGGCAAGTTTTACTCAATATTTTAGGGACCTAGGGTTTCTATGTTGGTTTATTTAAGTGAACTTAATTAATCATCACAACATTCGAAATCCTAAACATGCATCCAACATATCATTCATATAATATCGAAAACATAAGTAAATGATGCATTTGGCAACTAGCATGACCCATTGAGTCTTCAAGTCTTCAAGGGTCTTGATTTTGCAACTTCGTGGCTTCGTCTTCCAAGAAACTCCGTCTGTAAGACATAACCAAAATAATGCAACTACTAGCATCTACGATTAGGACTAATCTAAATATTAAGGTACAAAAATATGCAACGGTTTACAGACCGTATTTAGATTGACAAAAATATATGACGAAACGCAGTCCGTATTTTCTATCCTAATCAGCCCCACTAGTTGCCATTTTATAAAACCTGTGGAAGAATATACATTCCATTCATCCATTCACTATATGTGAATGGCCCATGCATTTTACGATGATAAACAAGTAACAGTGCATAAATACGCGTAAACTAGTAACTAACTTAGGTGGTTAATCCAATTAACGCGCCTAATCAAAACTAGTCAAAGTTGTTAACCGATTATGTGATTAAGCGCAATTAAAATAGCTTAAATAATGAAGCTCCCACTAAATTCCGCATCCAACTTAATTAATCCAATTAATTAAGCTAATAAACAAAAAATTTTGCCAAATTAAAAATTTGCAAGTGCCGCTCAAAACTGAGGCCTGGCCTCCCAAAAATTTAATTAAAATAAATAAAATAATTCAAATCGGAAAAATCACAAAACACGTAGCCAATCGCACGTAAGTGGGTTGCGCACCTAGACTAGCTAGGCGCGCGCCACTGCTAGCCATGGCTGTCTAGCAGCCCGGGCAATGCGGCTTGGTGCATGCGCCCACACCACACCAACGCAGTACTGCTAGGCGCCAAGCCTAGCAGCGTTTGCTGCGGGTTGTAAGGTGCGAGGCAGCACACACTTGGCTGCCTAGCAGCCCGGGCAATGCGGCTTGGTGCAGGCGCCCACACCACACCAACGCAGTACTTCTAGGCGCCAAGCCTAGCAGCGTTTGCTACGGGTTGTAAGGTGCGAGGCAGCACACACTTGGCTGTAGGGTTTTAGGTATTTTAATGCGGAATTTCACGAATTATATTCGTTCGCACCTAAACAGGATCTACAAGCATAACACATAAAGAATCACATAATACATACCTTTGACGCGTGATTACCACAAGCAATTGACTGTCAATTAGAGAGATAATAGAGCCCCAAGTGTTGCTCCTCTACTTAGTCCACGGGATAGGATTGAACCTCCACTACTGCGGTAGTTGGGCACGAACACTTCGAACCACCTTCTACGAAGAGGGGAGGAGAAAACCGATCACGAACACCACTACACCACCACCATGCACCACCTTGCACAAGGAGGCAGTACGATTGTACGAATGGGAAGAAGGGAGTTAGGAGAGAGATTGTGTGAGGCTAGGGTTTGGTTGCTCACTAGTCAATTCTCAATTGACTAGTTAAGTCTGTTATATCAAACCCTATGCAAGGTCTCTATTTATACATCATATGTATAATTAGAGTCCAAACTAAACCCACAATATTCCCTCTTCAATCCCATATGGTTGGCCACTCCATGAGGCCCAATAATGAGCTTCTTTCTTTTTGTTCAATCCATCACCCTTTTGTGTGACCTTATAGGATCCATTCTATTGGGCTTTGGACTATTTGACTATCCCAAAGATCATTAATCACGTCTAGCAACAGACATTGATGATCCAAAAGAACAAACTTAATTATATTCATAATTTGATCCATTATATATCTAGTAAATGCACTTGACGAAGACATAAATCCTTCAATCTCCCACTTGTCTGAGACAAGTGTGCAATATTCAAATTCCTTAAGTCAATATGTGTTGATTTGATAATATGATTGCATCACATGTCGAGATCATATTAATCTACAAATCATTTCTTGAAATCTGAGTTAGAATTACAAAACAAATGATTACTAAGTAATACATTTGAACGCAGCCACGCATTCACTGAATTCTCCCTCTTCAAGGCGCGATAACACATTCCTAATTAAATAGGTAGACTCAATCCAATCTTGTGGCAACCGAAGCTCCCACTCAATTCTTGAAGTGAGCAGGAAACATCCTTTATAATCTCCAGTTACGGGTAAACGTTTAAATGTACCACAATTAAATCAATCATTGAGTGAAATCAATGTTCCACTCATGTCAAAGATATCCACTAATATATACGGAAGCTCTATACTTGAACTTCAAAGTAGGTCAATAGTTCGATCATGCTTCATTCATGCATATCCATGTGATTGACCGAGTATCACTATGCCCCTATAGCCCATGAAACTGCGCTATCCAATCAATCTTACATGCTAGTCCATTTATTGAAATCATTTATGTCTACTTTAATTATTTCGAATTAGGAACTTAAATAATGTATGAATTTAGTTCGCCTGTGGGGTTTCATTCACCAAGTCATCAACTTGATGAGCCCAACAATTCATAATAATTTTGGACATTTTATTTAATTTCAAAAACTATAATTAAATGAGATTGAAACATTGTTTCAATTGATAAACATAATTCTGCAAGTTGATATAGTACTTATGTAATATGTTTTCTCAAAACATATACAACTTAAATTACATAGCTTGCTTAAATCCAAGAACCTTAGTGTGACTCTTATACCTTGGTTATGGAAGGGGTTTAGTAAGTATAATTCATGAGACATTCTCATAAATATGAATTTTGCAACTTCTAAATTTTAGTAATAATATTCATTTCCATACACCAGAATCTTCCTTAATCCTTTCATTAGGAATTAGGAATTTCTAATTGTATTCCAACGTTTTATTGGATTTCGATTGAAATTTATCATCACTTGTTCTTAAAACACGTGAATCTAATAGACGAGTATAGGCCATGACATGCATGATGCATCCTTTGCAAAATGCATAAGGAGCATCATTCAAAACCTTAATTTCATCAACCTTTCTCAAAGCATTAAATCTTTAAGCAATGTGCCATGTTATATGGGATTGAAAACCTTTTTAATATAATGTTGAATCTCATAAGAATCTTATCAATATAAGCTTCTTAACCAAACTCAAACATCCTTCGAGACCTCTCTCAATAGATCTTGACTCCTAACTGTACTCATCTTCCTCTTCAAGGTTTTTCATACAAAATGCATTAGCCATTACTTGACCTTTCAAGCAATGAATAATTGCTCTTTGTACTAGACCAAGAAGACTTAATAGCTCTCACTAAACATCTTGTATACACAACATCTTCATTTTATGAGAACATCAAACAGCTTTGATTAACTCATAAAATTAAGAACACTAACTCCATGATGCTTTCTTTGATCCATAAATGAATCTCCTATATATCCTTAGGATAATTGGTTTTTCAAAACTATTATGATTGTATCATATAAAAGTATTCTTTCATGAACCATTTCAAGAATAAGTTTTTGAAATCCATCTACCAAATCTCATATGGTAGAATTCACTAAAATATCTTTAATAGATCTTTAGCAACATGACTAATGTAAAGGCTTCATCGTAGTCATAGTCATACTATGAATTTGTTGAACCCTTTAACAAGTCTTTTCTTTGGTTAGAAAACATTTTTCTTTCTCATCTGTTTTCCTATAATGAGTCTTACCCAAATAGGCAAATTAATCAAGTGTCATACACTTACTTGCAGACTTAGAATCTATTTAAGACTTCCATGGTTTTTAAACCACTTGGAGTTATAACTTGTCAAATCATCTTTATTGCTTGCATAATTATCATGCTCCAAAATAAATATTTTAGAACTCTTAGTTAATAGGAAATCATATTTCTTTGGCTAAGTTTCACGTATGCTAGTCATCATTGTGGGTTTTTATACAACAACTTTATTTAGTCTTCAATGAGAAACAATAATAGAGGATGTGCACTTGGAATGTACTACCTTTGACACATGATTATTATTCCCATTACACTTAATGACACCATGCGTTGTCATTTGTAACATGAGGTGAATCATGCTCATTTTGTTGCTTTTATTCGATTATTTCTCGAATTTGTTCAAGATTTTAGACATAGCTTTTCTTGACCTCTTTCAAGGCTCTCGAACTTTTCGAGATTCTTATACTCCCACTTGCCTTTTGAAAAGGCACATTTAGCATAGGGTGAACCAGCCACGGTTTGAACCATGTTTGTTTGTTGCTTTTCTCAAACTCTTTTGAGATTTACACTACTCCCACTTGACCTTTTGAAAATGACATGTTTTCCACTAGGGCATCTACTTAAGCAACAAACATTTTGTGCTAAGTATGACTTGTGTAGTGTACCCCGTGCTCTGTATAAGAATTGTACGTGCATTAAACGATTTAATACAACTTTCATTCCTTACTTTTATAAAGACTTAATAAGAACTTTTCTTATCCATATCACATATGAAGCCTTTGCTACATTTTGATTTGACATATGTAGTTTTGTTTAGTTTTGTAGCTTATCATAAAAGTATATCCCTTGAATAATGGTTGGAAGATAGGTAATTTTCATCCATTATCAAAATATATCTTATATAGATTGATAGCTCATTTATAAACACTTCATAAGGTTTTCTATCGGAGTTTGTTGTAAAACGATTTCACAACTCTTGGATGTCTATCAAGGTTTTGGCTTAAATTCTCATTGTCACGATCATATCGCAATAAATTGAATACATTTCCAAGTAAATGTCTTGACTCAAATTTTCACCATTACAATCATATTGTAATGTAATCACTATCTTGTCAAGTTGATACTGAACTTCATACTGAACCTTTTGAACTTTCCAAAATTTTCACACTTTAGCTTCAACTAAGCACTAGTGAGCATATCACAAATGAAGTTTCATTTCCTGTCTCCAATTGTTGAACCTTAGGTTTTCTTACATCGATATGTATTTGACCTTGAGTTCAAGTCATCATTTCTCTAAATGGTGACTTCGTCAAAACTATCAAATTAGAATGATGGTCACATATATCAATAGATTCACAATCTAATGATATTGAAAGTCCATCCTTTGGATCTTCCGCATGCAATGTTCATTTTTCATTCGAATCATTTGACATATTAGAGACAATTTATATATATAAAGAAATGGTTTAATTATTTCTATCATATAGAAATTTAAACTTATTTAGCTTTTCAAAACACATTGTGACTCAATAAAGCACAGATTAACATTTAGTCCATGTTTTGAATCTTCAATGTTAGTCATTACTAACCTTGATTGGTGTGTTGATAATGGAAAGAATAAATAAAATTTATTTAATTCTAGCCAATAACTAGGTAAGGTGAAAATAAGCTTCTACTTATAAAGTTGCAACTTTTGCTTCTAGACTTGTAGATTTTACTTGTGAAGTAGCAACATTTGCTTCTAAACTTGTAGATTTATTTCTCCCTTAGCTATACTTCTTCGTTCAATTCAACCACATTCTCAATGAGAGTGAACTAAACATGATATCACATATCCAAGAAGTAGTAATATGCTAAATCAATTTGTATAATATACTTCTCAAATTGGAACATTTCCATTCTTTTACCATCCAACTATATGAGGTAGTTTCTAATAAATTGGAATTGGTCCATTTAATTGGAAACATTTGTTGTTCATAACAACTTTTAGCATGTAAGTAGTTCTAGGTTTGAGAAGTAGCAACTTGTTTGCATTTCTTGGCCTATAACTCCTAATGCGATCCTCATATATTCTTAAACCTTTCCCATTTGAGCCACTTAGAACATTTCTCTTAGGTTCAAAAAGATGCTTTGCTTAACTTTAAGCTCTTTTTATCATTTTGCTAAGTCTATTCATTCATTATTCATATTTGAATTTAATTAACTATTTAACTCTATATGAAATGGATGAAGAATAATGTCATTTGATCAACTTTTGATCATAGAGACTTCCAATCACTTTCTTATTTTCAATTATATTGAAGATAAGAGATTTTATTGGACTTCTATACTTGTCGTTTTAGAGGTTTTGTACCTCCCATCTCATTATAGCCCTTGAAACACTTTTCAAAATAATGATGGTGTTGGCATTTTACTCAAACATTTTGAATAAAAACCAACCTTAGACATGTGACATGGGTTTCTAAAACTTGCCTTTTATAACCATCTTAGCAAAATTGGAATATAGGCTTATAGATTATCTTTTAACCTTTTGAGAACATTTCTCAACTTTATTTTCAATCGAGAAGATTTTATATAATTATAAAATTAGAACGAAATATTACTCATTTAATAAATGCAAAATTCAATTATGTTTATCTTTCAAGTACCTAAATTAAAATTATATGATTACTTCAACACTTATTCAATTTAAATGATCCCAATTTGAATTTAAGTGATTCTAAGACCCTTTATTCGTGTAATAATTGACCAGACTTTGGCCCTATCATCAACAATTACATTTTCAAGGTGAGTAAACTCTTTACAGATTACAACTCATGTAACTCTTAGTTGAATAATTAACCATCACATGTTTAATTATTACCCTTTGCTTCAAGGTTCTAAACGCTTTAGGTAACCTTGTTGAGTATAACCAATTAAAATTGTAAAACTTGATTTACCCCAACTCTCCCAAGATATAAAATGACACCCAGCTTTGGCATGACCTATCATAAATATCAAAGGTTTATTGGGTTTTTAATTGGAAAAGCAACCTCAATATTACTGGGACCTAGATTCATTATGTTGTGATTAATTTAGTGAACTCTAGCGCATCATCACAAACATCAATAATATCTAACATGCATAAAATACTGAATGCATAAAAAAGACATAGCATGACCCCTAATCCTAAGAAAACGAATAAAGTAAATGCTCTCACTTGAGCCTTCATGGATCTCATCCGCCTCGCTCTTTTGGGCTTTCACTTCACGAGCTTCTTAGATTAAATGCAACCTGTAATTCTACTCTATTCTATTTACTACTTAAATAAAATTACAAAAAATACTTTATCGGTTCGTAGACCGTACTTAGATTACAAATATACATCACGATGCGCAGATCGTATTTAGCAATCTACTGGGCCATACTAGTCATTATATAGAAACATAATATCATATATTATAAAATTGCCACATAATAAATCACTCATCATGCTTTTCTAAAATACAACATCGAATGTTCATAATTAAGGAAACACGACACCTAAATATCTCATATTTTAATTACTGCAATTAGATAATATCATATATTATTCATGACAATCAATAAAATATCATATATTTTAAATTTGGCATGAGATAGAATCAAATCTTATTTTAACCTTAAAAGATAAATCATATTCATCCTCAAAGATTATCCTAAAAAAATTAGGAAATTCTATCCTAATTATTAGCCAATCAGAAAATTTAAATCAATTACCTAACTAATTATGGATAATCACATTATCAAGTCAATCTTTATCTTTTAGAATCTTGCTCAATTATCCTTTTAAATATTTTTCAATGATTAAAACAAAATTTAAAATTTGAAATTATCTTGTAATATTAAAATTATCTTTTAACTTTTAAAATTATCTTAGATAAAATCAGATTTTATCTAAAATTAAAATAAATAAAACTCTTTTTTTTCTTTATTTTGAAAAATGGGTTGAACCGTGGTTGAGCTAGCTGCCCAGCCAGGTGTCTGTCGCTGCCGTAGCCAGGCTCACAGCCTAGCCGGAACAGCAGCTCTGCCATCAAGACCAGGCCAAAGCCCAGCCTCAACAACACCATATGCCACAGCTAAGCTGGAGCCCAGCCGGAGTCGCGGCCAGCCACGCCACCAGCCACCACCCTCACTTCCCCTCTTTTCGACCACCTGGACAACCGCCGTGGCCCACCTGACGGTAGGGCTGGCAAAAACTGACCCGACCCGAAAACCCGACCCGAACCCGACCTGAAAATAACGGGTTAGGGTTGAGATTTCCGACCCGAAAACTTAAATGGGTCGACACGAACCCGACCTGAAAATTAAATGGGTTAGGTTAAGGTTGAAAATTTCAACCCGAAAACGACCCACTTAACCCGAAAAAGAAAAAGAAAAAAAAAGAAAACAAAATTAAACCTAAAGAAAACGAAATCCTTCAAAAAAAAAAAAAAACCTAAAGAAAACAAAATAAGTCACTTAAGCCCAAGCCCAAAGCAAGCTACCTAATTAAACTAAACCCTAAAATCCTCATATTGTGATACTTTTTATATTGCAGCCGTTTCTCTCTCATCCTCATTTCTGATTTCTCAAACATCCTTAATTCCTCACATCAAATTTCTCACATAATCAGTTCTTCAGCTCCTCCACCGCTCCACGAGACCAAGAGTGACGAGTATACAGTATACACGTTCCTCTTTTCTTCTCCTTCAAATCTTCGGATCCTCAAATCTTCATCAATTTTTTTTTTTTGATTGCGAATTCTAATTTGAATTTCAGTAGACTTTATTTTGGATTTTTGGTATGTTGGATGTAATCGTTAATTAGGCTAGTTTCTTTATATTTACGACTTTATTTCGGTGTTTTGCTGTAGAATATCAGTTTGAAATTATTAGATGGGATGAAAATATCAATTTGTTTCCCAAATAAAAAATCAAGTCGAACTAGATTACTTGACCTGAACCCAGTAATTTCAAGTAATTTTCAGGTCAAAACCTGATTTTAAAAATTAAAAATAATAATAATAAAAAAATCAGGTTACTTTCGGGTTGACCCGAACCCGAAAATATCAGGTTCGGGTTGGGGATCTCAACCCGAAAAGTTAAATGGATCAGGTTCGGGTTGGGGGTCAGCTGACCCGAAATCAACTGACCCGAACACGAACCCGACCCGACCTGATCCGATTGCCAGCCCTACCTGACGGTGGTCCGACCACCCAGCCACGGCTACCCCCTTTCAAAATTATCCTTTTTTATATTTAATTTAATTAAACAACTTTTGTAAAATTAAATTAATTAGGTCTTTTGAATTAAAACATAACATTTATGACTAATTCAATTTTGAAATTAAATTCATAATTCAATTTTAATTTTAGGGTTCTTCATAAAATTAATTCAAAATTTAATCTAACACTTAAATCAAATTATTGATTATACAAAAAATCATATTTTATATATCAAATCAATCCAGTTAAATTTATGAAGCATAAAATATTCGAAAATCATCAAAATTAAGCACAAAAATCAAAATTTAGGGCTTTCTTTCAATCAAAATTTTCGAAAACTAAGGCTTAATTCCGATTTTGCTAGGAAAAATTGAGCAATTTAAATAATTCCAAACCTTTAAATCTCCATTTAAAATAAAGATTGAACCATAATTAAATTATTCTCCCTCTTAATTGAATTAAAATTTGTGGAAACCAAGGAATTATGATCAATATGCGTAAATACAAGAGGCTAACTGATACCACTGTAGGGTTTTAGGTACTTTAATGCGGAATTTCACGAAATATATTCGTTCGCACCTAAATAGGATCTACAAGCATAACACATAAAGAATCACATAATACATACCTTTGACGCGTGATTTCCACAAGCGATTGACTGTCAATTAGGGAGATAATAGAGCCCCAAGCGTTGCTCCTCTACTTAGTCCACGGGATAGGATTGAACCTCCACTACTGCTAGGTAGTTAGGCACGAACACTTAGAACCACCTTCTATGGAGAGGGGAGGAGAAAACCGACCACGAACACCACTACACCACCACTGTGCACCACCTTGCACAAGGAAGACGTACGATTGTACGGATGGGAAGAAGGGAGTTAGGAGAGAGATTGTGTGAGGCTAGGGTTTGGTTGCTCACAAGTCAATTCTCAATTGACTAGTTAAGTCTGTTATATCAAACCCTAGGCAAGGTCTCTATTTATACATCCTATGTATAATTAGAGTCTAAACTAAACCCACAATATTCCCTCTTCAATCCCATATAGTTGGCCACTCAATGAGGCCCAATAATGAGCTTCTTTCTTTTTGTTCAATCCATCACCCTTTTGTGTGACCTTGTTGGATCCATTCTATTGGGCTTTGGACTATTTGACTAGCCCAAAGATCATTAATCACGTCTAGCAACAGACAATGACGACCCAAAAGAACGAGCTTAATTATATCTATAATTTGATCCATTATATAACTAGTAAATGCACTTGACGAAGACATAAATCCTTCATTGGCTGCCTGCCCTTCGCCCTGCACCAAGGCTGCGCACACAACCTTTCACTCGCACACACGCTGCACGCACAGCACGCATGGCGTGCACAACTCGCACCTGCTGTTGCGCTATGCTGCTGCCTCTTCGCGCACCATACACGCACATACACTCGAGGCGCCCAGCAGCTCGGTAGCCCCATGTGGGCTGCACTAGCAGCCCAGCTGGCCGAGAGCATGCTTAGGGCTCTTAGGCCTCGATTTGTGTGTTCGTGGCTCGAAAAAATTCCGATTTTTCGTGTGACTTTTATTATCAATTCTTAATTAATTTTAGAATCAATTTATTTAGCAAAATAAATGAAAATAAAACAAGTCCAACATAATAAATTCATTCAAGTGCAATAACCAAATTAATTTCAAGAACTATTCCTTAATAAAATTTTGTTCAACTTGATGCAACAAAAATGAATGGCTATTCTCACTATTAATTTAACCAAAGTAAGTTAATCATAAGATTTGACAAATATAAAAGGGAGTTGGAATAATGAACATAAACGTTAAAGAAAAAATTCCAACTTTGACTTGTGAATCCTTGAAAATTACATCTTCCAATATGAAGATTAAAAAATTCAATCCCAAGTTTGAAACTTTATGATTCCAATCAACTTAATAAATGATTAAATCAAGAAAGTTCAATAAACATACATGGATTTTAGTAACACAAAGTTCCAATCACTTAAAATAATTAAAGATTGGATCTTTAGTACTTAAGAGCCTCAAAACACAAACTTTTCACGCTTAAAACAATTTATTTGCAACTATGTGAAAATTTGAGCCAACCAATAAGCAGCAATTACTACCAAGTAATCATGCTAAAAAATGGTCTAAAATTGCAGAAGCATAAAGGAATGAACCAAATACATAATCGCAATTAATATTCCATTAAGATTCAAGGTTTAAAAGATTTAAAAATTTCCGTCAAAACGAAAAATCCCTTGAAACAGGAAATTCTAGGCAAAATTTGGCTTTTCGCAACCCTAAAAGGATTAAATGTTTCCAGAATATCGATTCCACCAAAAATTCACTAGTCTTGGGTGAAAATCTGGGTTATGGAGCCAAAATTCTAAATAAAACGAGATTAAAATTAATAAAATCGAGCTACTAATCTAATTAGCAACAACAACCAGAATTAAATCCATTTTAAACACCTTGAAAATTTTAGTTACAAAAATAAATGAGCAAGGCTCCGATACCGCAGTTGGGTTTCGAAAAGTCCGACTTTCCGCAGACCAAAACCCGACCCCAAGACCCACTCACAATTAATATAACTAAAAGACATAAATAACAAGATAGAATGAAAAGCCCATCTTACCCTTGATTCGTGCTTTGCTCGTTCGACGAGCTCTTACTTCGAAAGCTGAGTCTCACAAGCGCGTAGACCTCCAACGATAGTCCACTCGCAATAACGACCGAAACGGTCTCTAACTCGGAGTTTAGCCGAGTTCGGACCAAAAACAACTACTCGAGTTATATGTGAACTTAAAGGTTTTCTCACTATGTGGAGATGCCTTTTTGAGTTCCAACTCAAGTGGATTCTCACGTCCCAATACATGGGCATTTATAAGGAATTCCAAGAAATATTCCACTCTCCCATCATATGGGAGAGTTGGTGAAAATCATTTTTCATTTTATTTTTAAATTCAAAAACAAAAGAAATATAGCAAAGCAATAATTAATCAACAAGTGGCAATAAGGAAGGAGAGGGTAGGTGAGGACCATAAGGGGGGACCAAAGCCTTGCCCCCCAAGCATCCCCAACCGCCACACACACTATTCACCCAGAGCCAACCATGCACTACCACGTGGCGCCCAGTTGGCGGCCTGGTGCGTGCGCGTTGTGCATGTGCGGTTGCTGGCTACAAGGCCTGCCAACCTACCTAACATGCCACGCACTTTGTGCGGGCTAATGAGTGTGGTTGTGCGGGCTCTTGCGCACCATACTAACGCACCAGCCAGCACATGCGCGCAGCAAGCCACGCACATGGTGCTGGCTGCTGGTGCGCCTCTATGTGGCTGGTGATGTTAGCTATGCTAGCTTGCCAACACACTATGCCCTTAGCATTCGGTTTGTTCGGGGCATTCCGATGCTAGGATATTTTGGTAATTTTGTTGATTAATTAATTTTTACCGTCTCGTCGTATTATTAATTCGACTCGACATGCGACGCTCGGTCTCGACGCTCCTAGCTCGATTTCCGACGTTAATGTTCATAATACTCGAGCGACTCATTAATTCCTTCTTGATTAATTCGCCGTGTCGGATCGTTAGTTTCTTGGGTGTGACCCGAAGGGTTCATTCAAGATTAAGCTTTAAGATTAATTATAGATTAATATTACTAATTGGAAGCGGCTCCAACTAGGCATTCCGATCACTTGACCTTACTGAATAATTAGCTTTCTAATATTTCCGAACTCTCTATCGGAATAATACACTTGTTCGAAGGACACCATTCCTATCAGAAGAATGACCAAGAAAAAGATGATGGAAACAACACTGACTCAGGGTTCGTGGCCGTAATATCAGGCGGCTTTGTTGCAGGCGGCCCGACCATAAAGGGAAACGTGATGCACGCCGAGGGGGTGAAAGATGAACCTTCCCAGAAGTGACTGTCTGTGAATCAGACCGAGGTGAGATAAAAGCCCCTCACAATGACCCTATGGTTTTATCACAAAAGTGGCTAACTTGAAGTTCGTCCAGGTCCTGGTAGATTTTGGCAGCTCATCCGATATAATCAGCTTAGGATGTCTGAAAAATTTGAAGTTTTCAGAGGATGCCCTCTAATGAGTGTCATTTATGGCACTTATTTGATGAGTATTTAGCTTGTTTTTACCTTCTTTTCATAGCTTTCCTTATTAATAAATGCTTAGTTTTATGCATTTTCTCTTTATTTCCCTTTTCTCTCTTGAATTGTGTTTTTATGTTTTTTCTTGTGTTTTCTTCTTTATTTCTCCCCTTTTCATGATTTTAGGTATTGTACGAGGTTTGGGTCTCGATATTCATGGTTTTCTAAGGTGGAAGATGCTTTTGGAGTAGGCTCATAGCATTTGGGAAGCTCAAGATGCAAGGAAGTGGATGCTCCAAGTTCTAGCTCTTATACTCTCAAGCCGTGCCTTATTAAAGGTGGCGTTGAACCCACTAAAGAGTCCATTTAAATCTGCCATGTTTAGTGTTGATCATCATCATATGCGTGCTCTCGAAGGCCCCAATTGCGAACGCGTGAAGCGGCGAGAAAATCGGAAGAAACCTAGAAAAGAGCAGGCGAGCAACCCTCCTGCGCGGGCGTGCTACCCAGCCGCGCGAGCGCACCACCCCTGTGGGCGGGAGTGCGTGCCTCGTGCGCGGGCGCTTTCCCTTGCCCACGCGGGCACTCCTCTCTGTTTTCCGGCTTCACTCGATTCCTTTTTCGCACCTCTTATAAACACCCCTTTTTAACCGATTTTTGTAAGAAGTTTTAGACATAATTTTAGCTTAGTTGAGAGCATCTCTCTCTAGATCTAGGGTTAGTTTTAGGAGTAGAGTTAGAGAGAGAAAGTGAAGAATGTCATTAGGGATTTGAGAGATTGAAGATTCAAGGTAACAATTGTATTAAAGATCTCCATAATCAATCAATGAGGATTTCTAACTTTTTCTCATTTTATTGCTTTGTTTAACTTCATGTTTGTTTGGTTTGATTTTGATGTTTGATCT
This sequence comes from Chenopodium album, assembly GCF_948465745.1. Taxonomy (NCBI): domain Eukaryota; kingdom Viridiplantae; phylum Streptophyta; class Magnoliopsida; order Caryophyllales; family Amaranthaceae; genus Chenopodium; species Chenopodium album. The sequence goes on along the minus strand of NC_137848.1, from coordinate 33,059,358 downwards.
TGATTAGTGTAATTGTTCTTGATATTTTGTTGATTCTTGATTTTTTTAGTTGTTTGTTGATAGATGATGATTCTTGAGTAGTTGTTTGGCTAGGAATTGAGTGAAACTTGTATGATTGATTGATTGTGATTAATTTGGGAATTTTGTTGATTGATTGTTGAGATTAAAGTGATTAGTGTAAGTTTGCATGTGTGTAATTCGATTAGGCCTTGAGAATTATGCTAGATTGCATTGTGATTTCTAATGACACGACAAATTGATTTAGGAATCGCAATTATCGATTGGTTTGGATTGTGATTCTCTTAGTTTGTTATTCGTAGAGACATCTAGCTTAACGATTAGGAGATAACTCTTTGATTCCAATTGATAGCTCTTATCATTAGTCTTCACAACCATTGATTGGCATGTTTGCCCCAAGTTGTTGCAATTGTCATGATTACTTGTTGATCCCCATTCTTGTGCTTTATTTGTTTGGTTGTTTGTTTGTTAGTTGTTAGTGTTACCTCTTTACCCTCCCTTGTCTTCGACCTAGCTTAGGCGCCCAAATTGAAAGCATTTAAACATAACCGATCCTTTGGGTTTGACCCTTGACTTACCTCTATAATTGTATTTAAGTTTGTTAAGTGTTTATAAATTTAGTTTGACTTAGGGAGGGTTAGTCAACGACCTAGTTTTTCCCCCCGTCACCCACCAGGATATCTCCCATCCACTTGTTGGATTTGGTGGGAGTATTAGTCACTCGGTCAGACGAATTGATCTGCTCGTCTGATTTGGAAATAAGGGAGAAGGAAGGGACATGGTCATCCGCTTACTGGTGGTCAAAGAGCTTACAGGCTACAACGTTATTCTCGACCGTCCAACCTTAACAACAGCCAAGGCAGTAATCGTACCTCACTGATAAGTGACTTTTATGTCACTTTTAGGGTGTTTATTGAGTCGTATTCCGACTTATTTTCCAATAATTTCACCCTTTTTTATCCTTTATTTCTATTATTTTATTATTCTTGTCTTTTATATTTATTATTAGTACTTTTGGAGCGTTTTAGTTTATTTTCTTTATTTTATTAGTTTTAGTCTATTTTCGTATTTTATTTTATTTTATTTGCTTGCGTAGTTTTAATTATTTTTTTTAGTTTAGTTTTATGTCCCTTGTTTTCTATTTTTATTTCTATTTTATTTATTTTATTTTATTTGTCTTGGTTTTATTTTATTTCGTCCTTTATTTATTTTCATTTTATTTATTTCTATTTTATTTATTTTATTCTTTGTCCCGATTCTCCCTTATGTTTACTTGGTTGTGTAGGATCGTGCTCGGAGGTCGGAAGTTCGAGTCAAAGGTGTCAATCCAAGAAGCATTCATGCCCCAAAGTTGCTGCCCAACGTTATCCATCACCACCCCACACCTTAACCTCCACCACACCTCACGCACCCATCTCCCCTGCTCCCTGCTCTCCCTCACGCAAAACAGCCTCACACCATCACCAACAGCAACAAACACACACCAGCAGTTACAACCACCAACACCTCCAATACACCAATCACCCCCGTAACAACCACCAGCCCTCGCAGCCCCCTGCTCCAGTCCAACAAAACCACCTCCAACCACACCACCTCACAACACCAACAACAACAACCAGCAGCACCAATTAAACCACCAATCAAACCTCCAGCTTGCAACCCCGCAAACACCACACACACCAGCAACCCCAATTACAGCAACCTTCCCCTGCTTCTCCACCGCAGCCAAATCCCACAACACCCAGCACCACCACCGCGTCCTCACAGCACATCATTCACCACCAATCGCAGCCCCCAAATTTCCCCAAATCAGCCCAATTTAGCCCCAATTCTATTGGAACTACTCGCGGCCGCGCAGCCCTGTTAGAAGGCGCACACATCGGAGTCCAAAACAGATTGGAGGCAGTAGCATTTGCGCGACCTCTGCGCGATGTCTTTGCGGGCGCGCAAATGTGGGTTCAATCACGAGCTTCTCACGTGATTTTAATGAAAATTGAAGGGCCACGATTTGATGCTAGATGATTGTAGTTGATGAACGGTGGTGATTGAGCAACAATGGCCGTTGATGATGGAGTATTGACGGTGGTGATTTGTTGGATGATGCGTGGTGATGAAGAGCAGCCACGAAAAAGGAGGAGGGGATTTTGGGTCTGATTTGTTTCGTGGGATTAGGGGGTTTTAGTGGGTTTGTTTCTTTTTCATTTTCCTTTTATTTCCTTTTATTTTTAGTTTTGTTTTTATTGGTTTAGTTTTAGTTATTTTAATTATTTTGTTTAGTTTTATTTCTCTTTTATTTTTATTTTTATTTTAGCTTGTATTATAAATACCCCCTTTGGGGTTATTTTCTCACAACTTTCAATCAACATTTTAATTCCACCCTAGATTAGATTAGAGTAGTTTAGCTCTTTTATTTTCTCTCTCTTAGGGTTAGATTAGTTTAGAGAGAGAAAGCTTGGAGTTTTCATGGAGTTTTTGGGATTTTGAAGAAGCAAATTTGTGGATTTTTCCTCTCATAAATTCAATGAGTCTTCCTAACTTTCTCTCACCTTTATTGCTTTCATTTATTATTGTTTTTGCTTATTTATTTGTTGTTTTGAATAGATTAATTAGTTTAGTTATTTGATTCTTGCTTTTATTATTATTTTACCTTGTTTTCCTTGTTTTTGTTCATCATGTTAGTTTAGGTTTTGTTCTAGGGAAATGGATGAAGGTTATGTTAATTAATTTAATGATTGATTGTGATTAGTATGAAATTGTTTATTGATTATTGTGTATGGATGATGCTTAAATGGATTAGAATCTTTCTAGCTAATTGATTCTATGTTTTTAATTATGTTTTCAATCAATTGTGCGAAAGTGAGTTGTTTGAGAGCCCTAAATTCCTCCATACCTTTGCTAGGCTAGTTGCACGAGAGTGAATTAGTTTAGTAGGATAATTAACATGTTTAATTGTGCGAGAGTGAGTTAAATGTGTTGATTGTTCCTAATCGAGGTCATTTTCATCTAATTGTTTGATGTTATTGAACGTATTGATGTAATTGGATTTCACTTTCCCTAGTTTTAGTTATTTATCCTTAGTTGTGTTTAGTTTAACCTCCTTCTATCTCACAAGCTTTCCTAGTAGTCTAATTAGCATAGATTGATACACTTAGTCCTTTTGGGTTCAACCCTTTACTTACCCCTATACTCGTAAAAGGGTAGTTTAGGATTATAAATTTCTAATTTGATTAGGGTTAGTAGACCTAACGACCTATCTTAGCCCGATCACTCACTTAATGCTGATGAAGTTTGAGCGGACTGACGGAAAAATTGGTACCATTCATGGTAACCAAAAAATGGCTAAGGAATGCAATCAACTGGCCGTAAAGCCAACAGTTAGAGGACAACCACGATCGTCCAAGCTAAATTCAGATGAAGTGTCACTCCAAGAACAGCAGGTCGGATAGAAGCACAAGTTGATAAAAAAAAAGAGCAGGCATAGCAGCTAATGGTCGTCGGCCGGCCAAAAGAGTTAAGGCCACAGCCGGCTGGCGATCATACAGACATAGTGTTCGACCCAGACTAGCTTGATCGGACGGTCATGGTGGGTACTATGGTTATGGGCTTTCTTGGGGACGACCTGGCAAAGTTGGTGAGAGAATTCAAAGATGTCTTTACATTTGAAGTACACGATATGCCGGGCATAACTCCAAATCTGGTCGTTCACAAGTTGGTGGTGAATCCGATGATGAAGCCTGTCCGATAGAAAAAAAGGAATCACGGAGAAGAAAGGAATCTGGCGGCCGTAGTAGAAGTAAAGAAGCTGCTGGATGCCGGTTTCATTCGGCAATGTTACTACCCTGATTGGATATCGAATGTAGTCTTGGTTAAGAAGCCGAATGGGACATGGAGAATGTGTGTGGACTACACTGAACTCAACATGGCGTGTCCCAAGGATAGCTTTCCCTTGCCTAAAATTGACCGGCTGGTCGATTTAACAGTCGGACACGCCCTAATGAGCTTTATGGACGCATACTCCGGATTCCATCAGATCGCTTTATGGGAAGAAGATCAAGAAAAAACAGCATTTGTGACCGAGCAGGGGCTATATTGCTACAAAGTTATGCCGTTCGACTTGAAGAATGCCCCTGCTACATTTCATAAACTTGTCAACATTGTATTTAAAGATCAAATCAGCTGGAATATGGAGGCCTACATTGATCACATGGTTTTCAAGTCAAAGCAAAAGGCTGACCATCTAAATGACCTTCGAGAAACATTTACCGAACTCAGGCGGCATAAGATGATGTTAAATCCAGAGAAGTGTGTTTTTGGTGTTGAGTCTGGATAATTTCTCGGATTTCTAATTGATCAGCATGGCATTGAGGCCAACCCAGAAAAAATCCAAGCGGTCCTAGACATAAAATCGCCGAGAACTATCAAAGAGGTTCAAAGATTGACCGGCTGTCTAGCTGCACTCGGCCGATTTATGTCAAGGTCAGGGGATAAGTGCCGATATTTTTTTCAGACAATCAAGAAAAAATCCATGTTCAAGTGGACCGAAGAGGCCAAGGAAGCCTTCGTACAATTGAAAAATCACCTGCGTACACTTCCTCGGCTCATCAATCCGCTCAAGGACGAAAAGCTATACATGTATCTTGCAATTTCAGATCACTCTTTAAGTGACATCCTCCTTGCTAAGAGGGACGACAATCGAAGCCCTGTGTATTTCATAAGCCACGTCCTGCACAATGCCGAGCTGAGGTACCCATCCATCGAAAAATTTGGGCTGACATTGTTCATGGTATCAAAAAAGCTAAAGCCATACTTCGTTGCTCATTCAATAGTGGTCTACACGGACCAAAAGCTGAAGAAGCCGTTCACAACATTAGAGGCTAGTGGCCGTATGCTTAAATGGGCCTTAGAGTTAAGAGGTTTTAATATCACGTTCGAGTCCAGGAAAGCAATCAAGGGGCAGGCCTTTGCTGATTTTCTAGCTGAAATGACACGGCCGGACTTACAGCCAGTAGGGGATCAAATTTTCTAGCTGATGGAAGTGCTACAACGACTGAATGTTCGAGGGAGATAAGTTTGAATATGCTATGAGATTTCAGTTTCAAGTCTCTAACAACGAGACCGACTATGAAGCCCTTCTGGCCATGGGCAACAAAAATTGATGCTAGTTCGGACTCCCAACTGATAGTCAACCAAGTTAATGGTGACTATGAGGCCAGGGAGCCAGCCATGATGAAATACCTCCAGATGGTGAAAGATGAGGCTGAGGGCCTATAGCATTTCACCTTGCAACAAGTTTCTCGTTCGGAAAATCATCAAGCGGATGCGCAATCTAAGTTAACATCCTCGGCGTCATGCGACACTCCTAGGTCAGTATTTTTGGAAGTAAAAGAAAAGAGGAGCATTGATGCCGAGCCCATGCAGATTATTGATAGAAGCTCTACTTGGATGAACGTAATAATCTCTTATTTAAGGGATGGAACACTCCAGTACGATCCTAAAGAGAGCTAGTTGATGAAGAGGAGGGTGGCCTGGTTTGAAATGAAGAATGGGGAACTATTCAAAAGAGCGTTTGTTAAGCCATACTTGAAGTGCATCACCCCAGAGAAGGGGCATGATCGGACATAGGCGGACGGGCCTTAGCTGAAAAGGCTACCCACCTGGGGTACTACTGGTCGAGCATGAATTCGGACGCCATGAAAATGGTGAAAAAATGTGACAAGTGCCAGAGGTTTGCCACCCCTATTCACTGCCCGACAAATAGCTTGTTGGCTATATGGAGTCCGCTCCCCTTTGCAAAATGGGGCATGGACATCTTAGGGCCATATACTCTAGCATTAGGGCAGAGGCGATATGTGTTAGTAATAGTAGACTAATTCACCAAATAGGTTGAAGTTGAGGCCGTTCGAGGAATTAAATGGACAGATGTGTCCGCCTTTATCTGGAAAAACATCATCACTCGCTATGGTGTGCCACTATCAATGGTGTTCGACAATGGACCCCAATTCGAAACACGCCAACTCAAAAATTAGCTAAGCGACCAGGGCATCACTCACTGTATGGCTTTGGTCGGATGCCCGCAAGCCAACGGCCAAGTTGAGGATTACAACAAGCTGATCTCCAACGGCATTAAGCGCAAGCCTGAGAAAGCAGGCGGCCTTTGGGCAGATGAGTCGGTTAATGTATTATGGTCCATTCAAACAACAACCAAGAGTTTAACAGGAGAGACCCTATTTTTTCTAGTTTACGGTGCTGAAGCCGTGCTCCCAATTAAGATGTACGAGCCTACCCTTCGGGTAATGCTATATGATGAATCGGCCAATTGGGAGGCCATGAAGACTGCCCTGGACTTTCTTCTAGAAGCTAGGGGCAATGCGGCACTTAGGCATGAAATTTATCGTCTTAAAATGACGAGGGCATACAATTGCAAGGTGTCTGAGAGGCCGCTAAAGGTGGGGGATCTGGTTCTGAGAAAAGTGGAAGCGGTTGATCAAGCTAATGAAGACGGAACGCTAACTCCAAACTGGGAAGGGCCATACTAAATTAGAGAAGAAGTGCGGGATGGTACATACCGTCTCGAAGCCTTAGATGGCTGTCCTATTCCTTGTACTTGGAATACGGACAATTTGAGGAAATATTATGTTTAAAGCCAGTACTTAGCCAAAAAGTTTTATATATAACTAGGTTTAAACGACCGAGCACTTCAATTAAATTCATACGACCCCATCAATGTAATCTTGACAAAATTAATGAAAAGTCAAACAATATTATCTAAATTTTTTCAATTTATTTATGATTATTTAAGCAGAAATGCCGAATGAAAATAATAACAATGTTGTTTGCAACATAGTAGCTCGACCTTTAAGAGGCGCTTCAGAGCTACCAAGTAGGTGTGTAGCAAGGGCATCCCTTAGATACATAACTCGGCCACAGTGACTGTAAAGTCGACCAAACCGTCCGACCTCAACATGGTCAGACGATTGAGCATTAGGAAGCCACAAAAATTTCTCAAGGTACTTTTACCCAAATAGGGGAAAGGGAATTCCTAGGAGTACAAGCCCAACCAAAACTTAGAAATTTCCAAATTGAGATATTACTTGAAATTTCTTGAGTTGCGTCTGAGTGATAGTATCAAAGGACAAATTAAACAAAGCCAATAAAACGGCCATATATGATGTTGATTCGGCATTCACCTAGTCTAAGGACAATCGTTATTATGATTTGATTAACTTATTAGCCGTCATACCCTTTAAGGTGTAAAACCTACTAAGTTAATCAAACCTTCTAGAATATGGACTATGCGAATGCCGAAACAAAGGGGCATACCCCCAGTAATCGTATGTATAGGCATATATAAAGCACGAAAATATTGCTAAAATGCTAAGTGTGGAAAAGCAAAAATTGCACCAATTAAAACCAACCCGCTGAAAACCAGGCGGTAGAAATTAAATTTATACAAGACCGCTCAAAACGGGCGGCTAAATGCGAAAATTTTTCAAAGAAGCGAAATGAAAACAGGAAAAATCTAAGCACAAAAAGCTTTAAAAATTATTGTTGGAGGACCTGAGCTCTTTACTCAACTGGCTTATCACCTTTGGCAGGCCATTCCAAGGCCGACTCTTTCTAGGCCGCAGCATCACCAAGCTCACCCTCAGCCGCAACATCCATTGGCTCCCACTTGGCCGACTCCCCCTAGCCAATCGGATCGGCCTCATTCTCCTCAGAATCATCGTCTTCCTCTTCTTTAGACTCAGACGAAGTAACTTCGAGGTGTGGAGGAGGTTGTCCGACCTTATTGGCTTCCTCCTTGAGGCAGACGTACTCAAGGCGCTTGGTGAAGCGCTCCTGATGATAGGCAGCCGTCCCTTCCTTACTAATCAGCTGGAGTGCCTCAAAGAAAAGACTCTTGAGTCTCTCCTCGGCCTTGTGCTCGATCTGGACGATCTCCAATGCACTAGGCAGCCGAGGGGCCTTTAGCTTTTTAGAAAAGTCATCCACGGACTTGTTCAGCTCCCCCACTTAGAGCTTCAGGGATGCCACCTCATCTTGTGCGACTTGAGGGCCTCCTAGGATAAGGATAATTCTGTTTTCTATTTCTTGGAGGCCTCAAAGCCCTCCTTCCAATGAGAGGCATTTGTGACCGCCTCGTTTCGCTCCACCTGGAGCGCCTTCTTAGCCAGCTCCTCCCTCTCAAGGGCTTGCCCTATCTTGACGATGTCCTCAGTTTGCCGAGCAGCCTTGTCGAATAAGGCCTTGAGGGTCGTTTGATAATGAATCTTCAGGAAGGCGATGTTGAATGTGTCCGCGTCCTCTGCCCTCCTGATTTGGGCTCAAGCCTTCTTGATCTTCTCGTTCTCCTTGTCCTTCCACTCTTGGAAGGCATAGAGTCGAAGGAAGAGCTGCATTCGAACGAAGAAAAGTTAACAAACATGAAAAGTGGAGAAATGCTCTAAGTAAAAGATCAAAGGCAGTCGCGTAAGCCGAAAAGAAAACTACCTCGGCATTGCAATTGATCATGGGGCCGAGGAAGCCATCGCTAATCTCGTGGAACTTGTCCCGCTGCTCCTGAGGGACGGCCCTATGCATGGCCTCCCTCATAACCTTCCAGTCTGCGCCCGTAAACGACTAGCCGGGTAACTTCATATTCATCTCCTTGGCAATATCTGCACACGGCGAAGAAAAGGGTTAGAACGAACAAAATTAGTTCACAAAAAACAAGTAAAGACTAACTCAAGAACCCAACTTAGCATCCGAGAAAGATGGTGGGGTGGGAAGGTTGAAAGGAGGAGGAGGTAAAAGTTCATCCTCTTCTCTGTCCTTGCGATCAAGTTGATCTTCGACCGACTGAGAGGCAGCCGTCTGCCAATTAGATATTTTCACTAACTCGACATGCGGAGTTGAGATTGGGCCGGTCGGTTTTGTCGGGGTTGACTTACCCCCTTCTTCCGCATGGATGTACTTCTCATGGATCGTCTAAGTAGTTAGATCCACAGACTTGGAGGCCCCGCTAGGTGACAGCCGGGGTGGCTCTCCTTTGGACTACTTTGAAGTAGTTCCTGGTGTGGTCTTGGCTGCTTGGGTGGAAGATGTCACTTTCGAGGCAGTGGACTTCCTAGACTTGGACAATTTCCCGTTCTTTAAAGCAGAGACCGGCTGCTTCCTCTTTGACCTTGGGGTAGGAGTGGCCAACTGAAAGAAAGCAATTTTTAAGTTAAGTAAAGCAAAAAAAAAGCATCTGAACGTAAGAAGGAAGGAAGCCCCTTCTAGAGTCCCAGCTCGGACGGAGGACCAAATAAGGATTGTCCGGGTTAAATTAGGAAGGACTCCTCTCCCAACCTACCAGCTCGGCACAAAAAAAACAAAAAAAAAGAAAGGAAAATAAGCGGACGACCAGTACCTCCTTGGTCTGCTCGTACAGCTGCTGACGGGCCTTGTATAGAGCTAAGTCAAGATCGGACATATCTGCCTCCCCCTTCTGCTCTAGGTCTAGCATGGCTACCGCTTTGTCTACATAAGAAAGAGGAAAAAGTTAGAAAAATTTCAACGCAATTTACTTGCAAGTGGCAAAGGTACGAGTTTCCACCATGGGGAAGGTTTCGGTATAGGCCGCATGCCGACATAAATACCGGGTCCTTGAGCCAGCTGGAAAAGGGAATCCAATTCTTAGGCATGGACACCGACTTTCCGTCCCTAATCACCCTCTTGACTCTATAGTAGTCAAGTTGGTACACACAGTCAGGGTGGACGGGTGGCTTGTAGGGTCTGTGCTGCCCTCGGCTGAGCTGGATGGGTCTAGCATTAAATTGATTCATTCGCAAGTTGAACTCCATGTTCTTTGTCTTAATGCAGTAGAAACGGTTCATCCAGTCACGACACTTGGATGTCCTGCCCATCACCACCAGGTAGTCCTTAGTGGTTGATGAGTGTCATTTATCGCACTCTTAGGCTAGGTTTTCTTTATAGTTTTATTCTCATTTTTAGTCCTTTTTGCCGTGTTTTTACATAATAATGCTTGCTTTGCGTGTTTGTGTGTAAGTTTAGAGAAATTCATGCTTTTAATGGTTTTCTTGTCATTCTGTTCATTTCTCGACTATTTCTCTCAATTCTTTGTTTCCTTGACTTGTTTTGTAGGTGTGTTAGGTTTCCCGAGGTATAATCACCAAGGAGAAGCTTGAGCGCATTCAAGAAAGTTGATGGAGCAAAGCTCGGGATTCCGAAAGCGCAATTCAAGCTTGCTCCGCGAGCTCGAGGGCCTTGGAAGTTATGCTTTGGCTTGAGGCATTCAAATGCTTGGAAGATAAAGGAGCTGCCCTTCTCACGAACATCGCCTCGAGTGCACCAATAATAAGGATGCTCGAGAGCGCGGAGATTGATCAAGCAAGAGAAGGAGGCAAGGCCACGAGCTCTGAGCAAGGGTGCGCACGCGCGGCATAGGGGGTGCGTGCGCGCAAACCCACCTGTGTGCGCGCACGGCTTGGTGGTGCACACGCACCAAGCGCCCCGCCCCCTTCGCTCGTTTCTTCTATTTATACCCTTAAACTTTTCCTTTTTAGGGGGACGACTTAATTTTTGTACTTGACACTTATTTTTCCAGATTTAGTAGAGAGAGAAAGTAGAGAGAGAAGCTTACGATTACTTGATTGTACTTGAATTTGATCTTTGATTTCAACTTGGTCTTGGATTTCTTCTTCTCATAAACAATGAAAGCAATAAACATATCATAAAGTTATGGAAACTAGCATGATTCGCTCTTCTATCATGCCCATCATGAATATGCTTCATCACCTGAAAAGCTTCTCTCTACTTGTTTCCACTACTCTCCATTAAAAATAGGTCATAATAGGGCCAAGGTAAAGACAAGGCCAACAAACAGACAAATACACAATCAGCAAAGCTGAGTACATAAGCGTAATTAAACACACTAACATGCTTTCACATATCAACACACTACTTACCTCGTTGCACCTGTTTACAAGCACACAACATACAACAAGACTTCTCAACTAAGTAACTAAATAATTTATTTAGTATCGATTACGCATCAAACGGGTTTTCCCCTAACCTGCCCCAATAAAGGGATACTAACATAGGAGCTAACCGTGCCAGTATAAAAGAACCACTCGTAAGTGGCGGAATTCCTGCACATAATAATAAAAGGAAAATACAGCGTCTTGTACTCCCATTAGAAGTTATGGTCAAATATAAAGCCGCATAATTCCCCCCATATGTTCATACTCAAGGTATATACGTTCCAAGAGTTTTGGTGCGTAATCTCTTTCACTTTACGTTATTTAAATATTATTAAACTTGGTGATGACTCTCAAACCATAACACAATCAAACATCATAATTATTCAAACAATTAAACATTCCAATTTAATTCTTGAATAATTATTGACCGCATAATATTTAATGTTGAACCCTTTTTAAATCTACCTCGGTGTTAATCAAGGCAATTTAAGCCATTTCAATTCAATGAAATACGAGCCTCAACGTGAGGAGTATACTATATGAGCTTGTTGTAGACACCTGGTTGTGCCTCCCAAAAAACCAAACCCAGTGATGAATATCTTTCACGTCATTGATTATCGAACGAGGTGAAATGTGAAAAAGTCTCGTGAATCTCTCTGTTTTAAAAAAAAAATTTCTTTCTGTTTTCGAAAATCTATCTTTTCGCACCTTATTTATGGAAAATGTCCAGTCCAATTTAGATTGGTCCATGATCTCTGTCCAATAATAGTGTAGTTGGATAGGTCTTGAAAAGAGTTTTCCAACGGTATATTATAAGCCCAATTCAGATGAGTAATGAGGAGATTATGGCCAAAATATTAAATTGGGCTCAAAATGATTTTATGTGGCCCAATGACCAAGTGAAGGGCCCATTAATTATCATTCCTAAATTTATTAGGATTAACTTTAATTTTCTAGAATAATCTAGAAGGTTAGTTTAAATTCTAATGGAATTAGGATTAATAATTATATTATTACATTATTTAGAAAAGATAAAGAATTCAATTTGAAATAAAACAAGTGTTTGAAAAGATAAAACTGATTTTAATTAAGATAATTACGGAGTCTAGTTACCTAATTATATTAGGGAAAGGACTCCGTAAAAAATTTTTATCCTAATTGCGCCATCGCGCTGCAAGGAGCCTATCACGGGGCGATAGGCTCTGTCGCGTTGTGATAGACTTATCGCATCGTAATAGAGGTTGTTTTACTTCGAGTCGAATTCTAACTCTTTTCTAAACGTTTCGGATGTTTTCTCTATAAATAGGGGTGTTATTTCCCTGTTTTCAATCACCAACAATCATCAAATTCTAATTCTCTCTCTCTTTAAGCTAGAAGCTTCTTCTTTATCCCTCTTTTGAAGCCTTCCCTTTTCAAATGCAATACCGCAATCACGACTTAGACGCCCCTAACCAAGGTCGAAGTTACCTTCGCCCTAGACGTGAAAGGTTGATAATTTCTGAGGGTTTGGTCCCAATTCTCTATTTTAATTATTTAAATTAATTGTTTGGTTTAATATTTTCCTTGAACTTACTAACGTGTGTATTGTTTTGATAGAAAGAGATACGAGACAACAAATTGAGTAATTTCATTGCTCTATATCTTAAGAAAGCATGGTTAGCTTATTTTAATTCCTAGTGTCATGCTAGGATGTCTTTTATTGTTTTCTAGTATCATGTTTAGGTTGCTTCCTATATTCTTATATCATGCTAATATCACGTTAGGGTTAAAGATTTGATCTTTAATGTTTAGTGACATTCTAGGATTTGTTATTAATCATGTTAGTATCATGCCTAGGATCTTGCTAATATTATCATGCTTTATTGAGATTTATTATGATGATGATGATTTGTTGCTTATTATCATGTTACTTTATATTATTGTTATTGCTTGATCACGCCCTCTCTTGCAGGTTTAAAGGGAATTTGTATTTGAGATCACGCTTAAAAGAAAATTAATAATTTTATTTAGGCTAATGTTATTTTAATTCAAGTGATCGCCAATAATAGTTTTGTTTGTGCATTAATATTCAACCAACATAGATTAAACAGGTTTAGGGTTAACCTAATGATTGTATGTTAGTCAGAAAGCACACATGAATATGAGAAGAATAAAGTAGAGGCCTATTTTTAGGGCAGGTTCAATCTATTTTAGGTTGGATTTGTACCTTCATCCCCGAATATCCAGTCATGGTTCCGGACCACTATGGAGTTAGCGATCTCTAGGATCGTGAAGGGGTGTAACCTTCACCGTATGAACGGTTTATAAGTTCCTAAAACTTGTTGGCGACTCTTTTGCTCTAATTTCCTTCCCTTTGGACGCCACCATGCTTAAGGGTATGATCACAGTGGGGCTCAAGTATGGGATGCTTGAAATATTCCCTATAGTTTTTTGGCTACTCCACTGGGTAGGATTTCTATTTTAATTCCTAAATTTATTTTGGCAATGATTTAGAATGAGTGGATGAGACTCGAAAAGTTCCAAGTATTCATGTACGTAATTTTAATTGACATTATTGGCATAAGCATAAAAAGGTCCGCATTGGATAGACCATCCATAATGCGTCAAAAACATAGGATTTTTACACGTAGGAAATTTGGGAAATATCTTTCACAACTAGAATCAAAAAAATGCTGCAAAAACTGGAAAATTCTAAGAACAAAGAGAGCTGCTGAGGCATGTAGGAACTGGCGCTAAGAAAACAGTGCCCATCGCAACGCGATGGCTCTATCACGGTGCGATAGGGCTATTGTCTCGCGATGGTCCCTATTGTCTCGCGCCAATTTCTTCCAATACTGAGCCAGAAATTACTTCCGAATTGAGTTTTTCTCACTTTTCTAAACCCATATGTGTTCTACATATGGCCATAACCCTTTGGGAATTCACGCTCCATCTACTCAATCGAACGCTCATTGTAACGAAGGATACATCCGAGTTTGTCAATTCACCAAATCATGGAAACAAGTTTAACTTGTGGGTTCCCATCCATACGTGCCAACCCTTACAAAGGTAATTCTTCCGCGCGATGCATCTGGACTCATAACCATGAACCCTCTTTGACTAACCCATATCCTTGAACTTTAGAGAACTAGAGCCATGGTTAGGTTGCAAACTCATTGCATCATATTGTGCTTACTTGACTATTTGTGCATTCTTGCTTGTGCATAATCTTTATGTATTTACACTAACCGTTTGTTTGACTTATTATAAGTCTAAATAAACTAATTAATGACTATAAGACTTTGCTTAATTAATTATTAAAACGGTTAATTAAAGACTAATTAATTGACTAAATCTAACTTAGTACGACTATAGGGTTGTCCTTTTAAGGTAGAATACTGGAAACAGGCTCAGACTGACGTTTCAGTAATGACGCGAAGGTTTGACGTGTGGCGCGACACGAAAGTTTCCATCGCGACGTGATAACATCATTGCGCCGCGATGGATCTGGCGTATCGCGACAGTTCTGTTGCTTCGGCGATGGTTTAGTTTTCTACCTGAGTCCTCACGCCGAGTCTAATTAATCAATTTATTAATAATTAAAGCTTTATTTAGTCATTATTTATGTCTAGGCACATAACCCCATGGTCTTACACAAGTGTCAAAGCATGCCACTTTCACTCACTTTTTTAAGCACACATTTTGTATATATGTTCACCATGACCATGTCTAGAGAGTCTTGTGTGCGCGTGTTTTCCATTATTTTTTTAGGGGGGTAAGTTGGATATTAATCCTCCCAAGAGAACCATACTGTTTGAACCCATACATAATTCCCAAAACCATATTGTTTGAACCCATACATAATTCCCAATAATATACACCCTATTTTTGCTTTTGCTTTTTAAAACCCAATAAGTCAAAGTCAATTCGAGTCAAGTCATTAAGTCAAAATGGTTTTATATTTACAGCGCTTGGTCAAGAAAGGAAGGGCGACTAATCAAAGACAACACTTTCGTCCAAGTGTTACTTTTTGACAAACCGTTTCGACAAAGAAGAAAGGCTAAGAAGAAAATGGCAACCCAAGAAGAAGTTAATGAGCTAAGACAAATGACGTAGGGAAAAGTAGGTCGTTTTCTACCCTTTCCTAGAGTTAAAGAAAATTTATAAACACTCGACCAACCCAATACGAGTATATGGTAAGTCAAGGGTCGAACCCAAAGGAATGAGTAGGTGCAAGCTATAGCCTAGGTCAAGCTACTTCAAAGATTGAGGGAAGATGCAGTTGGTAACTAAGGTATCTAGAAAACTAGATTAATCGAGAAATTCAATATACTAAACACTAGGGATATTGGTTCCACATGCAAGCTCAATGATTATGCTAATTGAAGGATTACTCAATCAATTCAAACGTTGCAAAGGACAAACAATAGTTGCAATCAAAGGAATTCAAGGGCTATCTCCTATAAGCCAAGCAAGGGTTCACTAAGAATGGCTAACTAGGAAAATCACAATCAAATTCAATCAATTAAAGCAATTCTCAAATCAAGGGTTCATGTCATTGAAATTTGCAATGCAATCTAGATTAATCTTATAGGTTGATCACTCCTAGTCTAATTAATCACATGCACAACCATATCAACCAATTTAATTGCAAAAATTCAATCAATCAAGGAATCATCAACTAGCAAAAATCATCAATCTAGCATGCTTTTCCTTCTCCCTAGCAACTAATCTACTCACTAATCATGGTGAAATTGGACAACAAAACAAATACAATCAAAATCATATTCATTTCAAGTTTAATTAAGAAGGAATTCAATCTCTCAACAAATTCTAAAGCAAAGAAAGAAATTCAAATCAAACATTCAAAATTAAAGGAAATTGCAATAGAAGTAAATTCAAGGGAAAGAAAACTCACAAACATTCATTGATGAGAAGAAGAAATCCAAGATCAAATTGAAATCTAAGATCAAATTCAAGTACAATCAAGTATCTTAAGCTTCTCTCTCTACTTTCTCTCTCTACTAATTCTGGAAAAATATATGTCAAGTTAAAAAATGAGTCGTCCCACCAAAAAAGGAAAAGATTAAGGATATAAATAGAAAAAACGAGGGAAGGGGGCGGGGCGCCTGGTGCGCGCGCACTACTAGGCCGCGCGCGCGCACACACCCCTTGTGCCGCGCGCGCGCACCCCTGCTCGGTGCTCGTGGACTTGCCTCCTTCGCTTGCTCATCAATATCCGCGCTCCAGAGCATCCTTATAATTGGTGCACTCGAGGCGATGCTCATGAGTAGGGCAACTCCTTTATCTTCCAAGCATTAGAATGCCTCAAGCCTAAGCATAACTTCCAAGGCCCTCGAGTTCGTGGAGCTAACTTGAATTGCGCATTCGGAAACCGGAACTTTGCTCCATCAACTTTCTTGAATGTGCTCGAGCTTTCTCCTTGGTGATCGTACCTCGGGAAACTCAACACACCTACAAAAAAAATCAAGGGAACAAATAATTGAGAGGAATAGTCTAGAAATGAACAAAATGACAAGAAAATCAATAAAAGCATGCATTTCTCTAAACTTACACACAAACACGCAAAGCAAGTATTATTATGTAAAAACACAACAAAAAGGACTAAAAATGGGAATAAAAATATAAAGAAAACCTAGCCTAAGAGTTCCATAAATGACACTCATCAACAAAACATGGCTAGTTTGACTGAGATGTTCAAAACTCTCGCTCTCCAAGTCAATGACCCTGCGAAACAACAACAGCTTGAGCGAATGGAAGAGAGCTTGAACAAAATCTCCAATGAGTACAAGTTTCAAGGGATTAGCTCACAAAGGGTGTTTGTGGACAAGGAACTTCTTCCGCAAAAGTTCAAAGCCAACGACATCCCTAAGTTCAAGCCAACTAATAACCCTTAATTTCATTTAACAGCTTTTGAGACGATAATGAACATTAAGGGGATTGATAAGAAAGCTTTCCATTCGTTGTTTTCATTATCTTTATAAACCGTTTATCAACAATGGTTCTTCTCCTTGATAAGGAAAAGATCTCCTCTTGGGATTCTCTAACAAACGCTTTCATTGATAGATACAAATGTAACATTTAAGTTGAAACTGTCCATAGAGAACTTGAGATGTTTAAACATAAAGAGAACGAAGGATTCACTTCTTTCTTCAATAAATGGAGGGAAACTTCCGCTAAAATGGTAGAGGTTCCTACTAAAAAGGAATATATGAGGTTGTTTATCAAGAACCTCCAAGAAACGTACTCAAAGCATCTAAAATACCAAAGCAACTTGAATACTTTCAAGGCCGTCTATGACAAAGGAATTGATATTGAAGACGACCTTGTGAAACAGAAAGCTGCTAGCAACTTTAACAGTGGCTTGAAAGAAAAGAAGAACGGCAATCCTTCTTCTTCCAAAACCACCCACTCAAACAATGTTAGCACTGTTAACTTAAACGAGGCCCTAGCCATGAACAATCAAGGATAAAAGAAGCCATTTAGGAGAAACTTCACACTTATTGGCATGAGTTATGACACAGCATTCGACCGTCTTCAACCTAAAGGTCTCATAACTCCTATTGGACCATTCGGAGATCCACCAGTCGAAAAGAGGACGGCTAGTTGGAACCCCAACGCAAATTGCAAGTACCATCAAGGCAGGGGCCATCTCACTGAGAACCGTTGGAAGTTAAAAGAAGCTATTCAAGATTTAATTAATAGCAATAAACTCTCACTGCCTCCTGCAAGTAAGAAGCCAAGTATCAATAGTACTCCACTTTCAGACTCCTTGGCGATTTCTGATGAGGAAGGCCATGCTGATCCATCACTCCTCATTAAACCAATTAAAGAAACTCATGCTATCAAAGAAGAGGAGGAAACCTTTTTCGATGCCATGAGCGATTGTTCCGCAGGAGAACAACCGACCACTAAAATGGAGGTATGGCTTCTCATAAACATCATGACGAAAGCAATAGACATATGTCGCGAGACCCTCGACCATACCAAGTTGGTACAAAGTAAGCGTGCCACTGAAAAAATTATGCCTACAAAGATTA
Organism: Chenopodium album; assembly: GCF_948465745.1. NCBI lineage: Eukaryota > Viridiplantae > Streptophyta > Magnoliopsida > Caryophyllales > Amaranthaceae > Chenopodium > Chenopodium album. The sequence continues at coordinate 33,041,336 of NC_137848.1, read as the reverse complement.
CTGAGAAAAAAAAACATTTTCTCTCAAAGTAGTTGAAACACCCAAAAAGAGTAACAACACCTATTGGGACTTCTTATGCGAACATGTTTCAAATACTCTTCGAGAATGGGAAGATCAAACCTCTCGAGCCAAAACCATTTGAATCGTTAAAACGGACAGATAAGTTCTATTGTCTGTACTATTAATCAGGAGGACATACTATAAAGCACTGTTTTAAGTTCAAGTACTTAGTGCAAGGATTAATTGACAGTAAGAAATTGGTTCAAATCCGACCAGAAAAAAGATGTCAGCATCAATGCAGTGTGGGACAGTGATGATGAGGACGTCTACCTCAAAGATATAGAAGAAACTCCGCTCTACTCAATTTATCCGGTTGATGATATTTGGGATAAAGAGGATTCTCCTATCGATGTCCTCACGAGATCAGGGAGAATGCAACCTCCCATCACAATGAACCCTATTCCCAACACTCAACAAGTTCCCATACCAATCATAGAAGACAATGATGTTGTTAAACAACTAAAAAAGACTAAGGTCGAGATGAACGTACGGAAACTATTAGCTACATCCCACGAACATAGGCTCGCAGTAATGGATGCTTTATCTAAAGTAGGAATAGACTTAGAAAATACTCCTGAGGGGTTAGCTAACTTCCTTACAAGTGATTTTCCTAGCCCCATCAATCTGATCACCTTTTCTGACAAGGATTTACCTCCTGAAGGTGATAAACACAATAAAGCCCTGAACCTCACCATAGTGTGCAAACGAATGAATGTTCCAATGACCCTTGTAGATAATGAGTCGACAATTAATGTTTGCCCACTTAGAACTGCGAGGATGCTAGGAATAAGGGATGAAGACTTGTCCCCATTAACACAAGGCATAAGAGCATATGACAACACTTGTCGCCAAGCTCTTGAAACTATTACTATGAATGTCACGACGAGGGTTATTGAGCATGCTACCACTTTTCAAGTGGTAGATATTAAAGCCTCCTTCAACCTATTATTGGGACGCCCTTGGCTTCACGACCTTAAGGCCCTCCCTTCATCCCTCCATCAACAAGTTAAGGAAATAGTTGGAGGACTTCCTGTCACGATTGACGCTTCTACTATGAGGATCAAGGCAATTGATAAGCCTCTCATAAATGTGGAGCATGATGAGAATGATGAATATTTATGGGGCTTCAATGCTAAAGAGGTCTCTTTCATCGAGGAGGATGAGAAGACCGTTCTTCGCTACGACCTTTATTCGAACATGATAGTCAATGGAATTCTGAGAAAGTAAGGGTACTTTCTTGGAATGACTCTAGGAAAGAAAAAGGGAGTAGCAACATAAATGGGATTTCCTGGCCTTCCTAAATTAGATACTTTTAGACTTGGTTTCGAACCAACTCCAAAGGACATAAGCAAGCCCGGGATAAGATCAATGCGCGGAGAAATGCTCGTACCCAAAAGAAAGCAATCCCAATAGATCATTACCTTCTTACTCTAAACGGACAATTCATAAAAGAGGGTGAAGATTATTCATGCTATGAATTTCCTGAACCCTTTGTCAAAGATGGGGTAAGACAACCAGGATTCAAAATCTTTTTGGATTTCAACTTCCTAGGTGAAATCCCAACTTCCATTCACAAGGAGAAAGCACCCCCATGCTTTGACTTTAATGTTATGGGACAACTCTTTGGATACGAGAAGAATGAACCTAAATGCATCGACGATGATTCTGCGCTTATCCAAACGGTCTTACAAAGTGAAAACTTTGATCCTACAAAGCTCATTACCTCGGCAGAAGGATTTGTTCGAGGATGACAAAAGACTGTGAAGGTGACTACACCAAGTGGAAGAAAGATCTCCATAACAACAAGACAAGGACCAATGTTCGATGAGTCTGAGTCGTCCGGATCTGAGTCTGAGTCTGAGTCTGAATTCAAGTCTTCTATAGTCGAGTCTTCTAAACCTCCTATAGTTGCATCTTCTTCTGTTCCTTTTAGTTCAAAATCTACTCCTAGGATAGTTAGTAGTCAAGTCCCAACAGACATTTCTTTATTTGATGTAATGGTTTCTGAGTTTAATAATATGTCTTCATTTTATTACTCCTCGTGTCATTCACTTGCTGAAGATGACGAGCATTGCTTAACTAACAATGAAAGCGACAAAGAAATAATTAAGTAGTGGAAACGCTTCAAAATAAAACACCAGTAATCGAAGACACCGAAACGGTTGATATCTCAAAAGATCCCACTATTAAAAGAGAGGTTAAAATTGGTTTAACTCTTAATAAAGAAGAAAGAACCGATTTAATTAATCTACTAAAAGAATTCATTAATGTGTTTGCTTGGTCATACGAAGATATGCCAGGAATAAATAGAGAAATAACTCAACACCCAATACTTCTAATTCCAGGAATGAAACCTGTAAAACAAAAGTTACGTCGAATGAAACCCGACGTAGCTCTTAAGATAAAAGAAGAAGTTCAAAAACAAATAACTGCAGGTTTTATCAGGGTATCTAAATACCCCGAATGGGTCGCAAATGTGGTACCAGTTCCTAAAAAAGATGGGAGGGTAAGAATGTTTGTCGACTACAGAGATTTAAATAAGGCAAGTCCAAAGGATGACTTCCCATTACCACACATCGACCTTTTAGTAGATAACACAACAAATCACGCACTCCTCTCGTTTATGGATGGGTACGTAGGGTACAACCAGATTCTCATGGTGAAGAAGACATGGAAAAGACTACATTCATAACACATTGGGGCACTTACTGTTACGCGGTGATGCCATTCGGGTTGAAAAACGTAGGTGCCACTTACCAAAGAGCAGCGACTGCCTTGCTTCACGACATGATGCATAAAGAGGTCGAAGTGTATGTGGAAGATATGATTGTAAAATCAAAGGACCATCAAGGACATCAAATAGCCTTAAGGAAATTCTTCAAAAGACTAAGGAAATACAACATGAGGTTAAATCCAGCAAAGTGTGCCTTTGGAGTCACCTTAGGAAAACTCTTAGGCTATGTCATTAGCTCTAGAGAAATAGAGATAGATAACAAAGATCAAAGCAATCATGTCAATACCACTGCCCAAGACCGAGAAACAGATTCGAGGATTTATTGGCCGGTTGCAATATATATGTAGGTTCATATCTAAGCTAACCACAATATGTGAACCAATATTTAAGAAGCTCAAGAAGAATGTACCAATAATATGGGATGATGAGTGTCAAAAAGCCTTTGATAAGATCAAAGCCTATCTTGCTAAACCTCCTGTGTTAGCACCAGCACTTCTAGGAATCCCTCTTCAATTGTCCTTAACAGTCACTAAAAAAACAATGGGAGCCATGCTTGCACAAGAAGTAGATTGAAAAGAAAATGCCATCTACTACTTAAGTAAGAAGATGCTCAAGTATAAAGTACGCTACACACCACTTGAGAAATTATGCCTCGCATAAGTGTGGGCCACAACCAAACTAAGACACTACATGCTCGTCCATACGGTTTAGGTAGTATCCCAAATGGATCCACTTAAGTATCTATTCGAGGAATCTACACTCAACAGGCGAATATCTAGATGGATAGTCAACTTAGCCCAATTCGATGTAAGGTTTATGCCTCAAAAGGCCATTAAAGGATCAGTGGTCTCAGACTTCTTAGCAGACTTTCCAATAGAAGATTCAACACCAATACATGAAAACGATTTTCAAGACGAAGATTTGATAGTTACAGAAGATGATACTTGGAAATTATACTTCGATGGAGCCTCCAACCAAAAAGTATGTGGTGTAGGAGTATTATTAGTATCACTTAAAGAAGAACACGTCCCAATCTCAATAAAGTTAGATTTCGACGTTACCAACAACGCTGCTGAATATGAAGCATGCGTGGTAGGCCTCGAAACAGCTTTAGCATTGGGAGTAAAGAAACTTTGGATATTCGGGGATTCTTCCTTGATCATCAACCAGATTTCCAAAAGATGGAAAGTAAGGAGTGAAAGCTTAGCTCCTTATCAAACATATCCGGAAACTCTCACCGATCAACTCGAAAAGATAGAATACACATATCTACCAAGAGAAGAAAATCATTTTGCTGATGCCTTGGCGAGACTAGCCTCGATGGTTAAAATTCCCAAGGAAATTGAGCAAATGCCTCTAACAATAGAAAAAAGGCATAAACCGGCTTACATCCAAGCCATAGAAGATGATGAGGTAATTCAAGAAGGAGAAGAGGAGGAAGAGTCTTGGTACACTGACATCCTCAACTATGTCACCAAAGGAGAATATCCACTTCATGCTAACAAAAGAGAAAAACGAATTCTGAGACTTTTGGCTTCCCAATATGTACTTATAAATAACGAGCTACATAAAAGGGTACCTAAAGGAAGGGCTCTCCTATGTGTAGGCGAAAAGGAAGCTCAAAGGGAAATGCGGGTAATCTACGAAGGAGCATGTGGAACTCATTTGAACGGTAAAATGCTAGTCCAAAAGATAATGCGCCAAGGATATTATTGGACTACCATAAATATGGATTGCCATCATTATGTAAAAAGATTCCCTAAATGCTAAATATACGCTAACTTACAACACGTTCCTCCATCGCTCCTCTATACTTATACACCACCGTGGCCCTTCTCAACATAGGGAATAGACATTATTGGAAAAATCACCACCGCGGCCATGAATACATTCTCGTGGAAATTGATTATTTCACGAAATGGGTTGAAGCAGTGTCATATGCAAAACTCACCACAAAACATGTAGCACTCTTTATCGAAAGGAACATTATATGTTGATATGGAGTCCCGCATAAAATGATAAGTGACAATGGAACTCACTTCCAAGCAGAATGTGAAGAATTGCTCTAAAAATATGGCATTCAACACCATCACTCTTCCCCATATATGCCCCAAGAAAATGGCGCAGTAGAAGCGGCCAATAAAAACTTGAAAACCATCATCGAAAAAATGACAGAAAACTACAAGGATTGCCCTAACAAACTCCATTTTGCTCTTTGGGGTTATTGCACGTCAATTCGTTCATCCACAGGAAATACGTCATTTTCCTTAGTCTATGGAATGGATGTTGTACAACCTGTAGAACTGGAAATACCTTCCTTAGGCATTGCTTTAGAAAGTAAACTCAATGAAGTTGAATGGACTAGAGCGAGATATGAGGAGCTAATTCTACTTGAGGAAAAACGACTAGAAGCTTTGCATCATACTTAATGCTATCAAACTCGCATGGCTAGACACTTTAACAAGAAGGTCAAGACAAGAAACATCAAAGTAGGAGACTTGGTGCTAAAAGCACTAAGGAAAAATGTTCTAGACCCAAGAGGCAAATTTAGGCCTAATTGGTCTGGACCATACATCGTCAAAACTATCCTATTAGGAGGTGCCACAAAACTATCTGATATGGATGGCAATGAGGTCTCAAACATGACGAATCTTGACCAACTCAAGAGCTTCTATCCATGAAAACTTGAGTAGTATACTCAGAAGAGCTACATTTGGCCTAACTCCTAAGGAAAGGATACGTAGGCAACCCTTTACGGGGTGCGGCCACTTTAATTTTTACAAATCTCGCACACCAGCATCAATCCGCCTAAGTTGAAAGAACAACGCATGAAATTATAGACCAGCGTGCCACGATAAAGTTTTCGCGCCGCGACAGCACTGTCGCGCCACGATAGTTTCAAAATTCCAGCGCCAGTTCATTTTCGTCGATCTGGGCAAATTTCGGTGTGTTTCGGGAATTTTCGACTTCCGTACTTGGATTATTTTCGAAATTTATTCAAGTCGTTTTCATTGATTTAATAAAATAAGTTTTTATTTTCAATATAAATTTAATTTGAAAAGCTGAAAAATTGCATTAATAGCTAATAAAATAAAATTACATTATTGATGGAATTAAAAGAAAAGCTTAAAAATAAAATTGACTTGAAAATAAAATAAATGTCTAAGTGAAGCAATGCTCTAATCAGTCTTCTCTTTTCTAGCTCTCTTCCAATTCTTTTCTGCTTCCTCTTCATCATCTATCTCTTGCACCAATAGGGATCCTTTAGATGATCTGCATGCAATTTTTGTAGAGATAGTTTCTTCTTTAGCCATTACAGCATGCTTCTTTTCAACCCATACTTTCTAATCCGTAGAGTCAGCCTTCCTTTTCTCTTTGCCTTTTATAATACACTTTTTCTTAAGCATAACAGGAGTCTTGAATTCAACTCTTGTACCTAGGCGATCTTTGGGAGGGATTTTCTTATCTCCTAAGCGATCTTAAACACTAGTTTTGTACATGTTCCGGACTTTATTCTTGTCCTTTTGAGATCTACCAAGTAGTCGCTGCTTCACATCTCTAGACAAAGGAGGAGGAACTTTATGGTTAACAACTTCCCACAGAGGCCTAGCACACCAATAGTTGTCAAATTTTTCTACATCTTGTGAAACGGGAAATTCATAAGGACGACGAAGATCCCCGGAAGGAATGGTTTGAGCAAGGTCATATTGTCTCCTTACTCTACAAGGATAGTAGATAGTTAACTTGGACAAGCTTGGAAGACGGCAAGAGGATTGAGTATTGACACCGATCATCTTCTTAATTTTCCATCGAGGAATAACCCATTTAATGGAGAAGTCGTGAGTTTCAAAGACTCTACTCCACTCCCGACGGCCCATCTTCATGGAAAAACGTTTCTTTCTTCTTACAAAAAAATTTGGTGTACACTTTTCAATGTTGTCAGGATGGCTAATTAATTCAAGCCTTTCCATTATCTAAATCTACAAAAAATTCAATGCAAATAATTAGTATTACTAAATATTTTTTATTTCTGTAATTAAAGTATTGATTTTCTACCTATAATAAAATTGGAGAACCTCGAAGAGGTGCTTTAGGGTCCTTCTTTAATTCATCCAAACTAAGTATAGTTTCTCCAACAATTAATGGCATTGGATTTCTCCCTGAGTCAACTTGCACCATGACAGATACTAAAATTGCTAAACCTTCATGAATTCTTCCACTAGTGAGGAGGTATTGGCTAAACATGCAAAAGAGGAAAGTCCTCCTCTTATAAACATGAAAAAGACTCAGATCGTAGTCTATCAAAATAAAAACGTGCAAATTCTTTCAAATCGATCACATTCCCATGCACTATATCCTTCAAGTCCCTATCCCTAAGGTTGAGGAAACGTTCAAAATCTTTATAACAATATTCGCTCACCTTAGGAATTATCGCAAGATCTAAAGAAGGAAAGCCAAGACTGGCACCAAATTCTTCCGATAAAGGGTAAATTGAATCATAACCTAGTCTAAAGCAATGGGTATTTGAATCCCAATATTCTAAGCTGTATGAATAAAGTATATATCAAGATTTACCCCCTTATTACCATATAAACCCCCCAAGTGAAAAAAGTCAAGATCTTCCTCTCCTTAGAAGTCAAAAATCGGCACCACTCACGAATGAAATCACTAAAAGTCTTACACGTGACTATGTGATTGAAAATTATAAGCTAAGTATTTTTTCTACTCGAATTATGCTGAAATCGGCAGATTTGGGGGCTATTTATAAACAGGGATTGACGCAAACCGAATCCTGAACGGATTCGGGAAATTAAAATTATCGTGCGCGCGATAAGGCTATCACGACCCGCGATAGGCGTATCGCGCCGCGATAGAACTATCGCGCCACGATAGCCATCTCTCGCCTACGACAGCGTCACGCACTATGCTGACCGCATTTTTTTCGACTTTGACTCGATTTATGCTTTGACTTTACGGTTTTCATCCTTTCAAAAGACTTATCCAATCCTATTTTTGGCAACTTTCCTTCAAATACATATCCCATATTGATTATTTTTAAGTTTAATTAATTAAGCTTATTGTTAGTCAAACTTCATTTTATTTTTTCATTTTTTCTTTTGGGGGAGAAAGTCGGATACCCTCCAATAGTAATAAAAATGACGGAATTTTTTGCGCAAAAAATTTGTCACAATTTTTCGCACATTCACATGCACATAAAATAAAAAATAAAATGCAAGAGATAGAATAGACATAATAAAAGTATGTATATACAACATGTGTCAATAATACAAATAGCAAAGTCCTATATAGTCAAACAATCAATAAACACAAGTCAATCTATGATCCCGAAGGGCGAATCCTGAAGGTGTTATAAAAATGAAAAGTTTAGGGAGTCACATCTTGCCCAGCACCAGTCTCTCTAGTCAGAGGAAAAGAAAAAGTAGGGCCAGTCCAACCAAGCTCACCCTGTTGTGGCTCTTGATAAGGCGGTTGCTGCGATGACGAGCCAACCTCGTACGTCCCACCAACGGTGAAAGGAATCGGCAGTAGAGGAACCATAACCCTCTACGACGACAGTGCAGTTCGACGCCTCTCGTCCGCCCTGATCCTCAGCCGAGGTGCGACGACATCTCGATCCAGAGCCAGACCTCTCTCTCCTGCTCTTAGGTCTCGTGCGAGTACACGTCGGGGGGACAGGCTGAAATAGAAAAGTAAGCAAGGTTAAATATAGAGGAAAAAACTAAAGTAATCAAATGCAAGCAAAGAGACATACCTCTGCCACATTGCCATCACGACGACACGATACCTGGTGGCTCAGCTTCACAAGTTGGTAACGAAAGGCATCCATAGCCCTCGCCATCCTCCTCACCACCTCGCGAGAAAACTGCAAAAGTAAAAGAGATTAAAAGCAGCCGAAAAATGCATATAGAAAATAGTCAAAGATAGCTTACCAAAGTCTGACGGCGTGGAATCGATCTCTCCACCAGACGCCACTCCACGGGGGCTAAAGGGATCATCTCCTCTATAGGCCTAAAAGACCCCTGGTAGGTGATAGACATAAGCGGAGGTATAAACTCCGTAGCCGCCGTCTCCTGCGGAATTAAACTCTAATGGTCAAGGTTGTCAACGGCTAATAAAAGATAGACAAACAAAAGAAATAAAGCATACCTCCTCGTCATCCAATATACAAGGTGGTGGTGCCAATTGCGGCAAGAGCTTCCTAGCATAATACTAGGATGGATGGCTATGTCTCTGCCAACCATCACCAGCCGCAGATCTCGCCATGTGAGTCCGAAGAGCCTAGTGATCCATCATATGTGGTGGAGGACGTCGCGAAACTACGAAAAACTCCGTAGAATGCTGAATCCCGACTCTCTTACCCAAGTACACCACGACATCATACATTCCCTAGAAATAACAATGCTGAGCTACATATGCGACTGCTCACGCGGGAATGTTCAACTCAGCCCATGGGCAGAAGAGAGGCTAAGGCTCCTATGAAAAAGGTATTCATGAGTCAGAATCCTATTGAACAGGACAAAATTTAAATAACAAGCGACAATGCATACCGAGAGAAAGGCCTCTCGAATGAGTCTGAAACTGGTCAGGCCGAGATAACAGCCTCCCCAACTAGCAGCAACGGGGAGCCCTCGTGGCAAAGGCCTGGCTGGTGACAAATATGGAAGATACTCGTAAAACTACACCTGTAATAACCGGGAAGAGTCAGCGAAAGCTAACGTGTATCAAAAAGCTTCTGCAAACAGAATATACCTCTACGATCCTCCAGAATCTGGAAAGTGTGACCTCCTCTCCATAATCGCGATGACGACAGGTGAGTCGCAATCCCAACAGGAAATCAACATAGGCCAAGCTGGCCCAGTCACAAGTCCCGACTGCTCGTAGATCGCGAAAAGCAGGCATATAGTAGAGGAGCGCTCGGCTACCCTTGTCAGGAGAGAAGGTCCCTGATAGCAGATCAGGACAAAGATGCACACACACTGCTCAGGGGTGGTCGCATCATGTCGAAAAGCCTCTACAAGCAGCGCCCGGCGAATAGATCGGCCGCTCATCTGTACTGAACGCGAAGTAGCACGGGCCTGAACAACAATAGTACCCAGCAGATTATCCACCTCTGGTGCCGTAAGCGTAATATCCCTACCCAAAGGAACCACCGTCGACTGGAACCCCAGTCCAGTGATCACAGAAAAGTCGAGAGGAGTGACGGTCATCTCACCCCATGGAAAATGGAACGTGTTGGTGGTGTCCCAAAAGAACTCCACTAAACCGCGTACGATGAAGCGGCTCGACCGTAAAGAGTAGAGGGCCCTAGTGGCTTGCAGCAAGGGAGTCAAGTCACATGACTCCCACAACGTCCGCAGCTCCGCGTTGTTGATGAAATAGGTATCGTACAGATGACCGATGGTATCGTTGCCCGAACCATGGCAACGAACCCGGTCGTCTTTCATACTTCAACGCACACGCTCCGAAATGTGGATCCTGGGCGCGAAGTACAGAGTCTGCCCATCCCACTCAGGGAACTCCCCAAGGCTAGTGGAAGTCCCCTCGCCTGTGTCGACAGGCTCGTCCTCCCGGTGAGCCCCGTAAGAACGAGAGCTAGAAACTCAACGGCGACTCATGCTAGTCATGTTCAAGAACATAAGAATAGTAAATTGATGGTTCTTTAGTGTCTAAAGTTTGCCTAGCCGCATGATGCTATGTTCGTCAAAAAACAGAGTACATGGTACTAAAATAAAACATGTTCTTGATTCAACAAAAACAAGAATCTTTGAGCAATCAAACAATTTCTTGCAATATTATGGAAAATATTGTGACAAATTAAGCATGAAAATCAAGCAGAAACATGAAGAACAAGCCACATTATGTTAACGAACTCAAGGTGTTCATCAATGGCAATTTACTCGTTTCTTCACCAAATTGAGCCAAACAAGTTTCAAAATACTCCCAAGGAAATACATAAACATAAACAAGTGGTTTCATGGCAAGAAAATCGACAAACAAAGCAAAACAAGCAAAATTGATTTCGAAATTTTCGAAAATCCGCGAGCAAAAACACACCAAATTCGCCAAAAATAGAGTAAGTTTGAGCAAAACTTACATGGATCGGCAAACCAGAGATTACAAGCTTCGGTTTGCAAAAAATTTGAGTAAACTTTGTTGTCAAACGAAGGAGAACAAGCAAAATGAAATTTTTTGAGTTCGTGCAAAAAATGAGAGCAGTAGCGGCGAAATGAGGAAGAAAGGGTTTAAATCCAGAAAGCCCGATTCCATCGCGACACGATAAAGTTATCGCGACGCGATAAGCCTGGCGCGTCGCGATGGCACGTGGCAGCAAGCGATGGTCTGTTTTCCTCAGCGATACACTTCCCTAGGCCCCATGCATATTGGTTTATGTGGACCTTATTCAGCAAATTGGGTTCCTTTGTACGCCAGTTAGCCCCTATAAGTAAATTAACATGATTAGTGGTTGACTCGATTACAATCGCAGTATGTGATCGGCCTGATGATGATCGTCTCACTTAGCTTAAGCGCCTATTAGCTCATCACAAGCACCAAGATATTGGTTCATAGCAAAATCACAGCAAAGCAACAGCACAAAAGACATTTAAGCAAAGCATAGCAAACTGAGGATCGTTACAGGAGGAATGATCTCAACGACGTTCCCTAAGATGTGGAGGGTTGTCATAAACAGCTGAGGACCGTTACAAGCAGAATGGTCTTCGATGACGTTCCCTGAGATATGGAGGGTTATCGCAAACAATTGAAGATGACTACAAGCAAAGTCACCTTCGACAATGTTCCCTAGCTTGTGGAAAATTGTCAAGAAAACGGGAGATGGCTACAAGCAGAGTTATCTTCGATTATGTTCCCTAGCTTGCGGAAGATGGTCACAAAACAGCAGAAGATCGCTACAAGCGGAGCAATCTTCGATGGTGTTCCCTAGCTTGCGGAGGACTATCACGGCAAAAAAATTGAGGAAAGCTACAAGCAGAGCAGTCTTCAGCGATATTCCCTTAGCTTGAGGAAGGTCATCACAAATGCAGCAGTAAAATAGGTTACCCCGGAGACGTGTACTCGACGGTGCAAGATACACGTTTCTAACTCTTTTATCTGTTTAACTAACTCTATCGGCGTTACAAGAATGATTTAGGACTGCAAAACGTTCTGAATCATTCTCCGTTCTTATCGCTACTTTGACTTTTGTTTTCGAAACTTACGTTTTTCCAAACTCGGTTAAAGTGGGGGCTTCTGTAGAAACTTGATTGTCTCTCCCCAAAAACCAAACCCAGTGATGAATATCTTTCACGTCGTTGATTATCAAATGAGGTGAAATGTGAAAGAGTCTCGTGAATCTCTCTGTTTATAATAAAAATATTTCTTTCTGTTTTCGAAAATCTTTCTTTTAGCACCTTATTTATGGAAAATGTCCAGTCCAATTTAGTTTGGTCCATAATATGGGTCCAATAATAGTGTAGTTAGATAGGGCTTGAAAAGAGCTTTCCAACGGTATATTATAAGCCCAATTCCGATGAGTAATGAGGAAATTATGACCAAAATATCAAATTAGGCTCAAAATGATTTTATGTGGCCCAATGATCAAGTGGAGGGCCCATTAATTATCATTCCTAAATTTATTAGGATTTACTTTAATTTTCAAAAATAATCTAGAAGGTTAGTTTAAATTCTAATGGAATTAGGATTAATAATTATATTATTATATTATTTAGAAAAGATAAAGAATTCAATTTGAAAAAAAACAATTGTTTTGAAAAGATAAAACTGATTTTAATTAAGATATTTACGGAGTCTAGTTACCTAATTATATTAGGAAAAGGACTCCGTACAAGATTTTTATCTTAATTGCGCCATAGGGTCCGTCGGTCATATCGCGATAGGGTCTGTCGCGTCGCTATAGCCCCATCGCATCGCGATAGAGGTTGTTTTACTTCGAGTCAAATTCTGACTCTTCTCTAAGCGTTTGCCCTAGATGTGAAAGGTTGATAATTTCTGAGGGTTTGGTCCCAATTCTCTATTTCAATTATTTAAATTAATTTTTTGGTTTAATATTTTCCTCGAAGTTACTAATGTGTGTATTAAATTGATAGAAAGAGATACGAGCAACAAAACGAGTAATTTCATTACTCTATATCTTTAGAAAGCATGGTTAGATTATTTTAATTCCTAATATCATGCTAGGATGTCTTTTATTGCTTTCTAGTATCATGTTTAGGTTGCTTGCTATTTTCTTGTATCATGCTAGTATCATGTTAAGGTCAAAGCTTTGATCTTTAATGTTTAGTGACATGCTAGGATTTGTTATTAATCATGTTAGTATCATGTCTAGGATCTAGCTACTATTATCATGCTTTATTGAGATTTATTATGATGATGATGATTTGTTGCTTATTATCATGTTGCTTTATATTATTGTTATTGCTTGATCATGCCCTCTCTTACAGGTTTAAAGGGAATTTGTACTTGAAATCACGCTCAATAAGATAATTACTAATTTTATTTAGGCTAATGTGATTTTAATTCAAGTGATCACCAATAATAGTTTTGTTTGTGCATTAATATATTGATTGTATGTTAGTCAGAAAGTGCATATGAATATGAGAAGAATAAAGAAGAGGCCTATTTTTAGGGCAGGTTCAATCTCTTTTAGGTTGGATTTGTACCTTCATCCATGAATATCAGTCATAGTTCCGGACCACTATGGAGTTAGCGATCTCTAGGATCGTGAAGGGATGTAACCTTCACCCTATGAAGAGTTTACAAGTTCTTAAAACTTGTTGGCGACTCTATAGCTTTATTTTCCTTCCCTTTGGACGTCACCATGCTTAAGCGTATGATCACAGTGGGGTTCAAGTGTGGGATGCTTGAAATATTCCCTACACTTGTCTAAACACGTTTATTTGTTGAGTTATGCTTTAGCATTGCACAATAACATGTAGAAAATGCCATACAAACATTAAAGTCAAGGCAAAAAGCATCACAATAAGGTGCATCAAGTCGTCATTAGGTAGGAAGATCACACTTCCCTAAGTTTAACCTACCTGCTCAAAGTAAAATAGGGTACCACTTTGGGGACGCCTGAGGGGGAGGCCTAGCACGTTTAACTTAATCAGGGAAAGGTGAACGAAAAACAACAGGGCAGGCTGAGCAGGCATCACCAAGGTTCTCTTGGTCCCGCCCAGCTCACCTCTTTTGTAGGGGAGAGAGGAGATAGACCAGCAGTAAGCTCTTTACAAAAGATAAGTAAAGAGCATAAAATAATAAGTTACAGCAAAACAAGCTGAGTGACACACAAATAAGTCACAGCAAAACAAGCTGAATGACATACAAATAAGTCGCTGCCAAACAAGCTGAACAACATATAAATAATTCACAGCAAAATAAGCTGAATGGCATACAAATAAGTCACAGCCAAATAAGCTGAATGACATGCGAATAAGTCACAGCCAAGTAAGTTAAATTACATGCAAATAAGTCTCTACAAAAGCTAAGTAGATGACATAACACACAAGCCTTCATCATAAAAAGACAAATGACATAAAATTTGACAAGCTCCCACCAAGTGCAATAAAGGGCCGAGAGATAAGGAGGCCCTACGCAGCCAGGACAGGGAGCAAAGTTAGAAAGCAATAAAAATAAGCGCAACAGGAAAGCCCAACCTACGAGGCTTCACCTAGTACAGAAAAGGGGCTACTGAGTTAAGGTTTAGGTACCACTACACCATGACTAAGCAGCATGTCTGAGCAAGCATACTAATAACAAGATAAATAGTAAACGAAATAACAGAAGAGTTATTAAATGCAAGTTGAACCTCTACCCACCAAGACAAAGTAAACATTCAGCAGAAAAGTTACAACATTCACAAAGCTAAACCCCCATCCCCTAGGATGAGGAAACATTCAGCAAAAAAGTTAGAGAAATACAGAATTCATGTTAAGATGGACAAACCCAACATTCAGAAAGTAAAGTGTTATGAGAAAGCACACAGAAAATACAATCTTTGGCGGCTATACACCCCAAAGACAATAACAAAATCTACATAGTAACTACAAACCTAGGTGAGGGAAACTCTGATGAACCGCTGGAGGAAGGGGGAGATAACCGCCAAAACCTTTATTGCTCATTAGCCAGAGTCTCCACTCCAACGGCAGCAGCAATGTCAACGTATGAAGGCAGCTCCAGATTTAGCACAACATGGTTAGGGACTCTGCAGTTAGCAACACGAGGATGGTCAGCAGGCAAATCAAAAAAGCCATCTTCCCCAGCAGCTTCAACCTTAGCCCAAAAGGCGTTGAAACGAGCATGCTGCTCCTCACCCTCGCCATAAAAACTACTCACACAACGAGTCGCTGCTTACCAGCCCCCATCAAGGCGATCAGCAAGCAGTTTGGCAAAAGCTGGAGAAATCACAAAAGACCTCAATGCCTCTTTCCTAGCAGCTTCAAGCTCATTCTCTCTCTCAGCCCGTAGATCGGCCATCTCAGCCTCCAATGCTTGCACCATGGCTTGAGAAGTTCCTAATTGTCCCTCACAGTCGGCCAGCTTGGTCTTGGTGAGCTGGAATTCTCCTAGATGAAGTTGTAGGACATCCGCTCTCTCTTTCAATGGAGCCACCTCACCAGCCATTGCATCCCTCTCAGACCGAGCCTGTTGGATCTCCTTATCCTTTTGAGCAAGGGCTAGGCCCGGATTTTGATACTCTTTCTCCATTGTAAGCAAGGCATTAGCCAAGTTGCCAACAAACCTGGTAAGCTGCAAACAAACAAAAACGTAAAGCAAACAAGCTGAAATAGATAAGTAAAACACTAAAAACAAGCTTAGGCAAAAAGTAAGAAAATAAGCAGAAGGAGGAAGCTAGAGAAAAGAAGAAAAGCTAAATATAAAAAAACTAACCTTCTGCAAATCACGGCACGCAGTGGCAGCAGGGAGACTGACTGAGCTACTAGTAAAGTCAGCAGGAAGACGAATGCCCTGAGTTAGCTAGGCGATAACCCAAAGTGCCACCTGTAAGGAATATTTCAAGCATCCCACACTTGAGCCCCATTGTGATCATACACTTAAGTATGGTGGCGTCCAAAGGGAAGGAAGATAGAGCAAAAGAGTCGCCAACATGTTTTAGGAACTTGTAAACCGTTCACAAGGTGAAGGTTACACCTCTTCACGATCCATGAGATCGCTAACTCCATAGTGGTCTGGAACCATGACTGGATATTCGGGGATAAAGGTACAAATCCAACCTAAAAGAGATTGAGCCTGCCCTAAAAATAGGCCTCTACTTTATTCTTCTCATATTCATGTGCACTTTCTGACTAACATACAATCAATATATTAAACCTAAAACCTGTTTAATCTATGTTGGTTGAATATTAATGCACAAACAAATCTATTATTGGCGATCACTTGAATTATAATCATATTAGCCTAAATAAAATTATTAATTATCTTATTAAGCATGATTACAAATACAAATTCCCTTTAATCCTGCAAAAGAAGGCGTGATCAAGCAATAACAATAATAATATAAAGCAACATAACAATATTGACAAAACAAATCATCATCATCATAATAATAATCTCAATCAAGCATAATATTAGCAAGATCCTAGGCATGATACTAACAAGATTAATAACAAATCCTAGCATGTCACTAAGCAATAAAGATCAAAGCTTTAGCCCTAACATGATACTAACATGATAGAAGAAAATAGGAAGCAATCTAAACATGATAATAGAAAGCAATAAAAACATCCTAACATGATACTAGGAATTAAAATAACATAAACATACTTTCTATAGAAATAGAGAAATGAAATAACTTACTTTGTTGCCTCGTATCTCTTTCTTTCAAAACAATACACACGTCAGTAACTTTAATGAAACATTAAGTCGAACAATTAATTTATAATAATTGAAATAGGGATTTGGGACCAAACCCTCAGAAATTATCAACCTTTCACGTCTAGAGCGAAGGCAACTTCGAACTTGGCTAGATGTGTCTAGAACTCGTGAATGCGGTATTGTGTTTGTGAAAAGGCTAAGCTTAGAAAGAGGGAGAGAGAACAAGCTATTGCTCAAGAGAGAAGAGAATAAAATTAGATGATTGTTGATTGTTGGTGATCAAGCTTTTTGATTTTGAAAACGGGAAAATACGACCCTATTTATAAGAAAAAATAGTCCCGAAACGATCAGAAAAGATCGAATTCGATTTGGAGTAAAACTGCTTCTATCGCTGCGCGATAGGGTCTGTCGTCGTGCGACAGCTCCATCGCAGCGCGACAGGGTCCTGTCGTTTCGCGATGGCGAACGCGTTTTCTAAAATTCATACAGAATCCTTAATCTAGTTAAATTCGATTAATTAAAGTCCGTACTTATCTTTTAAAATCAGATTTAATCTTTATAAAACACTTGTTTTATTCCAAATTAAATTCTTTATTTTCCAAAAATATAATTATTAATCCTAAGTTCACTAGAACTTAAGAGAACCTTCTAGATTATTCTAGAAGATTAAAGTCAATCCTAATGACTTTAGAAATAATAATTAATGGGCCCTCCACTACTTCATTGGGCCGCATATAAAACTTATTTCGGGCCCAACTTAGTATTTTGGCCATAACTTATTCATCATTCATCAGAATTGGGCTTATAACAAATCGTTGGAAAGCTCTTTTCGAGCCCAATCAAACTACACTATTATTGGACCCTTATAATGGACCAAAATAAATTTAAATTGACATTTTCATAAATAGAGTACATTTTCGAAAACAAAAAGAAAGTTGTAGACACCTAAAAATGTCTCCCCAAAACCAAACCCGATGATGAACACCTTTCACCGCCATTATTGGTCGGGTTGAGTATTTAATCTTTGGAGTGATTAAATCCATGTTCTATCCAATAAATTTCATAAAACAATCCATTTCCTAGCTCATTTCCCTAAACCATAACTTGTTATCCACTTTTCGTGTCCACATCGCAAAACCGAGAGAAACTGATTTATTGGTATTATAATTTTGATCCAATTATTAATTTTTTGGATAGGCCTTGAAATAAGCTTTCCAACCATATATCATAAGCCCAATTCCGAGCTATATCAAAAAAGATATGAGCAAAACACTAAACTCAGCCCAAAACCGACACCCTTCCACTAAAACGGCCATATCTTAAAATCTACAAATCATTTTGACCTGATTCCAATTTTTTGGAAAGTATACTTGATAAGCTTTTCAATGATATATTATATGCCTTATTCCGAGTTACGGATCAAAATTTATGATGATTTTAAAAACGGGTAAAAAACTGGAATTACCGCGCACGGTGCTTGGTTCCGTGACACGGTAGTTTACATCGTGTCACGGTGCTATTTTTGATGCTTTTTCGCGTGAAAAAGGTACCGTGGCACGGTACCTATTTCTCACCGTGTCACGGTGCTTTTTCCGTGTAATTTCCGCGTTTTCCCATACCTTGACACGGTGGACACTGCCGTGTCACGATATGTGTGTCGTGTCACGGAATTTTCTCGTGTCTTTTCCGCGTAAATCCTTCACGCGTTTTCACTTCCCGTAGGTCAAATATGTCCCGCGTCACTCCAATTTTCCCCGCGTCACGTGATTTTCCCCCGTCTGACGGTGCCTGGCACCGTGTCACGGTGTTCTCTGCCGTGTCGCGGTGTTATTTTTTAGGGTTTTTATCTTTTTTATGGTTCCGTGTGTTCTCTCTACTCATTTTCCCTATAAATACCCCCCTCCTCTCTGCAGTTTGGGGCACAAAATCATTCTCTCTTCCTCTCTTTTACACCAAAAATCATTCCATTTTCTCTCTCCCATATTCTAAGCCTTAAACCTATATTCCTAATTACACCATTCTTCCCTTAAGAACTCCAAGGAGTCCATACTTAATCTGAGGTTCCGTCCTTAAATCAAGGCGTGAAAGGTACAAATAACAAAGGGTTTGGACCAATTCAAATCTATATTTATTAAATTTAATCTCCATTTGATTTATTATTTATTGAAGTTACTAACAGTTTATTCATGATGTAGCAATTTAAAGGAACGCACGGAATGTGAGTAATTAATTAATTTAGCTACTCTTATTTTATTTTAATATTGCTAGTATCATGATTAGGTTATTTTATATTCGATTTGACTAACGTTATTATTATTAAATTGCTTCCAATATTAATGTTTGTTCTATTATTATTTATGATCATCATATTGCATGTTAAAGGGAATATGAAATTGAAAATCACGCCTAATAAGATAATTTGGACAACCGGTTTAGGTTCCTTTTTAATCTTATTATTAAATCAAGTGATCACTAATATTTTAGAATTATATGCTGCATTAATATTCAACCAATTTAGCTTAATAATAGTTTGGAGCGAATTGAATCTTTGTTTATATGCCTTTGAGATCGCAGGAATCACTTTTCACTACAAAAATCGAGTAGAGGCCAATACGGGCGAACGTGACTCCATGACTCACTTCGTACCATCATCCTCGATCCTCCTTTCGTGGTTCCGAACCATATGGAGTTAGTAATCTCATGGATTATGAATGGGATGTAACCTTAACGGGTCAATCGTTGTTGCCTATCGTTGTCCCTTATTCGTGGTTGCCTTTTATGATCCGTGAACGGTTTACAAGTTCCTTAAAAACTTGTTGGCGGCTCCCTACTTTATTTGTCCCTAATCGTATTATGTCGATTCCCACTTCCTATGAGTGCCAAACATATTCACAACATGCTTTAACGTAGGCGCATTTCGAGCGACGCCTACAATTTGGCGACTCCACTGGGGAGGATTCTTGGTTATTTATCGATTTGAGTAATCGGTATTTAATTAAGATGAGTGGATGAGACTTGAAAGATTCTTGAAAAATATTCCTGTGATTAGGTTGGAATTTTTGCATAAGCATAGACGTTTTAACGTCGCATTTAGGTCTGTCTCGTAAGAAAAATTGAATAACTTGATTGCGAACGAAGGAAAACAGGGCACCAGTTAGATTTTCTGACTGCCGCGCCACGGGAGATACTGCCGTGTCACGGTGCCGTACTCCGTCACACGGTGTCCAGCACCGTGACACGGTGCACTCTGCCGTGTCATGGCAGTCCTTAAATCAGTCCAGTGGCTTATTTTCTCTTCTCACAGTCAACTTCCTTTGGTTTTTCTGAAAAAACGTATGTGTTCGACATACATCTTAGCCCCGAGGGATTTAAGCTCTATCAACCCAAAAACGCTCATGGCAATAAGGGTTCATCCGAGTTATTAAATTCACCCAAACCATGGAGTCAAGTTCAATTTCATCAAGAACTCGCGGAGCCGCCCGTTGGCATACACCCTCAAGGGAGGCTACCTTGCTAACGCGTCCAAACTCTTAACCATGGTACCCTTTTGACACCAAATAAAACCTGACCATAGAGGAATATAGAACTGGACCTTAGGTTGTGAACTATTCTTTGCATCATTGTGCCTACGTGTCCTATGTGTGTATATTTGGTCGTTTTGATCCTAACCTTAACGATCTTTCTTTGTCTATGGTGGATTATTTTATGACTAACAATTGCCAATGGATCGTACTTACCAAATAAAAACTGGAACTGATTACCGTGACACGGCATAAAACGCCGCGTCATGGCAATCAGTACCGTGTCACGGCGGCCTGTACTGCGCCACGATGCAGGTTTGCCGTGACATGACAGTTGCGCCGCGACACAGTGCCCAAGTTTAAGTCCAGTCAGCCCCTATTTTGGTCTTCCGTGCTAATTTTGGTCCGCTTGTCAATCATTTTGGTTATTGTTCACATGTTTAGCCATACGATCATACCACGAGTCTTATAACATCACTTAATCACTCACGAGTCAAGTATAGTCCACACACTTTCTTTATGTTCCGACTCGAGTCGTGCACCAGGTCGTTTATGATCGTATACTGGGTTCATGCACCTTTTTTCGTCATAATAAAAAAAAATGAGTGGAGTTTTTGTCACCTATTTTCAAATGTCTATTTTTTCCATTCCTTTTCTATCTTGAGCAATGAGTCAAACAATTAAGTGAATTCTTTTATTTCACAGTACTTGGTCAAGGAGCAGGGGTAGATTAATACGGTTTGAGTCATTACCGCAACAATCTCTTAAATCCAAGAGGCGTTCAAAGAGAACTTCGCCATCTCCACACTACTTATCACCTTTCAATGGCCACTAAGGAAGATATTGAGAACATCAACAAATCCATCGAGGCACTGTCTGCCATGATGGAAACCCTTACCACTAAGGTCACTACCATGGAACAAAACAAGGTCACTGTTTCTACCCTTGACAAATTGAGGGAAGAAATGAGTAAGATTTATGAGGATTTCACTTATGTGGAACAACCTCCCACTCCTTTGGATATGAAAGACAGAGTCCCTGAAAAGTTCTTTACTGCTGATATTCCAAAGTTCAAACCTACTGACAATCCAATATTCCATTTGAAGGTGTTCTCTGCAACCATGGCTATTAAGGGATTGGACATAACACTCTTCCCTACGGTGTTCCCTCTCTCCTTAGAACATGCTTGCCAACAATGGTTTTATTCCCTAGATGCCAAGCGTATTGCGACTTGGGAAGATGTCACCAACAGTTTCATGAATCGTTACAAGTGTAACATTCAAACTAAAACTTCTGAACGTGAACCCTCCATTCTCAAACAGAAAGATAATGAATGCTTCATCGCTTATCTGAACAGGTGGAGGGAAACGACTTCACTCTTGGTAGATCCTCCCAAAGAAAGAGAGATGGTTCGCCTCTTTATTCAAAATCTGACTCACGAGTATAGGGAACATCTCAAATTTCTTCCACTGAACACTTTCGAAGCTGTATACGACATCGGCATCAATATCGAGGATGAGCTAATAAAGACTGCTGGTAGTAACAATAATAACACTTGGAAAAATAAGAAGAACGACCATCCTTCTTCTTCGTCTTCTAAGCACAAAAATACTACCAACAATATAAGCCAAGTTGATCTCAATGAAGTGTTAGCTCTTGATGCTCCATTTCCTAAGAAGAAAAGAACTTACACTCCTTAGGAATGACTTATGATGCGGCCTTTGATCGCCTTTACGATCAAGGCTTGATCACACTTGGGCCATTTCCAGAGCCAAAACCTGAAGAAAGGAGCGCCAAATGGAATCCCAATGCCCATTGCAAGTACCATCAAGGAAGAGGCCACACTACGGAGCAATGTTGGAATTTAAAGGACGTCATTCAAGACTAGGTGGATGTAAACAAACTTCCTGTCCCTCCATGCGGCAAGAAGTAATGAACACAAGGCGCACAGCAAATCCTTCGTACAAGATTTCAAGATTTCTTTTTTTTTTCTTTATCATTCATCTCCATTCCCCCATTCATGTCTAGCATAGGTTTTCCATTTCGAATTTTTATATGTTTCATGTGTTGCGTTCACCTTTTCCATTAATAAAATGAGCAAATTTCCTTTATAGCATTTTTCATTCATTCATTTAAAAAAAATAAAAAAAAATCAATTACCGAATTAAACACAAAGTACACCAATGAATTGAGTCACCTTTGCAACCCTGTCATTACCTGTTAACCGTTCAATCACATTCCATTTCTTCATCAACCACTTTGAGCCTAGTCTAACGTTTGGCCTTCATTTCTTCAACCCACATTCACTTAACCCTGGGATTGGAAGATGTGTAATTGTATAACATTCAAAAAGAAAGTAAAAAAAAAAGGGCAGCAAAGCAACAATAAAACAATGTCTAAAAGCAAGTGTTCCAATGTCTTTGATACGAACACGTCTCAAATTGCGTCTCTTATTGAGTGCTTGGTACCGTGCCTGAGAAACATGAATGCTAAGTGAGTGATGGACCGCATGATCTGAGATTGCCTGCATTGATCCAAAAGAATAAAAAATAAATAAATAAATAAATAATGAATGAAAATAAACTTGCAAAATTCAAAATTTTCAAATTCACAATTACACATCTTGGAGATTCTCTCGGGTCTTGAGCCTTGTACCCTTTTCTTATTTAAACCATCAGCTTAACCATTACAACCCTTGAAAGACCTCTTTGAGGTGTACATACACTTGTGCAAAGTTCGGTTAGAGCTACGTTTGGCCTGATTCCTAACGGATACGTAGGCAACCTCACATCGAGGTACGGCCACATTCACATTCATGTGCATGATCGAATTGAAGAATATCCAATGCTTACCCCTATGACCCTATCCATCTAGAGCTAGACTTGGGGGCTTGAACCCACATCATTTAGCCTACCTAGCCTAAAGGGTCACCATTTCGACTCTTCTCACATCTATTTCCCTCACCATAGCCTTTGTAGCCTCACCTTGGTATCACTTTCACACACTTCTTTCACACATACATAGCCATATCATCTTTCCCTTAGGGGCCCTTTATCATGGAATCTTATTTCAACACTGTGCATGTTTCATTGTCTTTCAGGACAACATTCATTATAAGAAACATTGTATACTTGCTTAGCTTCCTGACCTGAGCAATGTTCATTGTTTCACACATCGCATAATGTGCTAAGCAACATTTATATATCAATGATTTTTAATCATACAAAGCATATCGTGCTTAGCTCCTTGACCTAAGCAACATTCATTATGCAACACTCATCAATCACTTCATCTATATACGTGCTTAGCTTCCAGACCTAAGTGACGTTCAAGATCGCTTCTTTACACCATATATGACGCTTAGCTTGATGACCTAAGTTCATTCATCTATCGTGTCACATGATGTAATTTTCCTTAGCCTCCTGGCCTAAGAACATGCATCATGCATACGTTATTTTCAAGACAAGCAATTTAACTCATGCGATTCATTGCTCAACGAGGAAGTTCAAAACTTCTTCCCTTTTTCATGTCTTTTCTTTTGGGGAAGTTCAAATACTTTTTCAAAATTTTTTTATCGAGGGAAGTTCGAAAACAAAACTTCATTTTTCACGTCTTTCTTTTTCGGGAGAAATTCAGTACCTTCCACTCGTCTCATGACAAAAATGACGGAAAATTTTTGCTTTTGCATTTTCTATTGCTTGTGTCACAGCCACAAGTTATATACATGTCATGTCATGTCAAGTCAAACTTGGTCAAGTCAGTTGGTCAAGTCAATCATAGTCTATACGAGTCCCTTGGCAAATTTTATTTTGCAGGTCTCAATTACAGCCCACGTCCGGGGACAAGCGGACCATCTACAGCCCACGTCCGGGGACAAGCGGACCATTTACATCCCACGTTCAGGGACAAGCGAACCATTTACAGCCCACGTCCGGGGACAAGCTGACCATCTAGAGCCCACGTTCGGGGACAAGCGAACCATCTACAGCCCACGTTCGGGGACAAGCGAACCATTCTCATCATCTCCTAAGCGAAGATGATTCACGACGCAAGGTTCTCGATACACAGAGACTTGCAATCTCATCATCTTTCGACTTTCCTCAAGCATGGAAAGTATTATCCGGTGGATTTCTTCAAGCATAGAAACCTGCCAAAATCATCTGTCGACTTTCCTTAAGCATGGAAAGTGTCATCCGATGGATTTCTTCAAGCATAGAAAGCTGCCAAAATCATCCGTCGAATTTCCTCAAGCATGGAAAGTATTATCGGTGGGTTTCTTCAAGCATAGAAAACCGCCAAATTCCTTTGTTGGCTTTCCTCAAGCATGGAAAGTATTATCGGTGGGTTTCTTCAAGCATAGAAAAACACCAAATTCATATGTCGACTTTCCTCAAGCATGGAAAGTATCATCCTTTCGTGGTTCCGAACCATATGGAGTTATTAATCTCATAGATTATGAATGGGGTGTAACCTTCACGGGTCAATCGTTGTTTCCTATCGTTGTCCCTTATTCGTGGTTGCCTTTTATGATCCGTGAACGGTTTACAAGTTCCTTAAAAACTTGTTGGCGGCTCCCTACTTTATTTGTCCCTAATCGTATTATGTCAATTCCCACTTCCTATGAGTGCCAAGCATATTCACAACATGCTTTAACGTAGGCACATTTCGAGCAGAAATTGAGGTCGTAGAAAAAGGGTTTTCAAAAGCATCACCCAAGAACTGGTGAACACAATGATTAAGCTCACTAGAGTTTTGGGTGCCAGTCTCTTTTGCAGCATTCTCACCAAGAAGCCCAGTGTTGGCAGAGTGAGAAGCAAAAGGGTCAAGAGTAGAAGAAGTGCGAGCCCTTTTAGCAGTAGGCTGATTGGCATCACCTGAGGGAGAGATCACAGGATCATCCTCAAGATTAATAACTGGATGATCCTGCTTGTGCGAACTCCCAGGTTGAGAGTGCCCTCCCCTGCTAGCCCTTCGTAGACGGCCTCATTAGGCAATTGGAAGCTCCATAATAGCCTCATCGGGCAATTGGAAGGGCGAAGGGGAATCCTTGGAAGCTCCATAATAGCCTCATCAGGCAATTGGAAGTCAAGAGCTTCAATAGAAGGACCAGTAGCGTCCTTAGCAACAACGATAGTACCTATGCTGGGAGAGTAGAGCAAAACATGCTCAACAGAAATTGTGGGTTTCTCACCCACCACAACGTCAACCCAACCTCCTCAGTGGGAAACTTAAGGACAATGTCGGCAAAGTCATCAGCATTATCATTTTTGGATTCATCAAAAGCTTGATTCAGTGGTTCGTTTACCATAGAGGTCTGAGGTGCCACCCGACCGAAAGGCGCAGCAAGATGCCTCAAACCCTGAAGTAACTTCCTAGGACGAAGGGAATAAAATTCCCGTTGGCCCCCAACAGTAGAAGACGAGGGCTCAGCTTCAGCACGACTAGACCCTGCACGATCAACAGCGGTCACAGTGCCAAAAACAGCTCTTAGTTCAGCTAGGGCTAAGCGAATTTCACCCTTCAAAGAGCCAGCATAAACCTCCAAGGTCTCAAAAAGTTCTGGAGGATTATCAGGATTGGCAGTAAGAGGGTCCTTCTATTTGTCTTTCAGCCCAAGAATGCCCCTATCCAGTTTGTCATAACTTGAAAATCAGGCAGTAAAGGAGACAATACGAAGGGCATAAGAGCACAGCATAGGCAAAGAAAGAAAAACTCTTACAGATAAAAGGCAAAATAAAAAGAAGACAAGGTTCACCATGCTCATGGGTAGAACACAAGCGCATAGCAGAAAGCTGCGCATTGCCCACAATGTACAAGGAGTTGGGCAGCCAAAACTTAGGAAACTTTGCATCACCTGTGCCCGCTCCCTACATCATGTCAAAAGCATCTATTTCGCGAGCAGATTCAGTGGGAGAAACAGTAACCCCAGCCATATTGGTTCGAATCTCCTTAAAATTGCGTGGCACAGCAAAAGAGGAAGGCACTGCAAACTAGAAGAACTTGCCAGTCTAGTCCGTAAAGAGGCCAAGCTTAGGGTAAGACAAGACTCGGCCCTCTTTTGGAGCCACGTAATACAACCCAGATTCGGGACCAGAAGATGACCTTTTTAGGCTCATTAGAGACTTGAATAGTTGCAGCGATTCTGGGTACCTCCGAAATCACGAAAACAACAGTAAACATATCAAAGTGTGCAGAGAAGCGGGATGCAGCAAAGCAATACAAAGATTGAAGGCTAGAAAGACCTTGTCCAAAGTAGGGTCAAGGGGGAACCTTAAGCCCAAGTCTAGCTGAGAAGCAAAGACAGCAATATGACCAGCAGGAGGAGCAGACAGCTTAGAGCCCTCAGCTGGCAAAACTAGCTTGTAGCCCTAGCCAAACCCATAAAACTTATGCCCCATAGCAGCAAGATCCAACTTCCTTGTGTCCTTACGCCAGTTGGAATCCAGCACACAATTTTTGGGGCCAACACACCTTTCGTTCAGGAAAAAGTCAGATTTACCCTGCTCAACAGGCTCCTCCACGTATATAGGCTGGCAGTCTTAAAAAGCACGTTCAGCGGGAGATTCAGCCACCCCACTCACATTTGCAGCAACAAGAGAAGGAGAAGGTGAAGAAGTTGCAGCGCTGCCACCCCGTACTACATAATGGTGAAACCGATTCGCATCAGCCATGTCATCAAGCCAAGAAAAACTGTTTAAAGGCTGAACAAGGGGAATAGGACTAATAAGAGAAACATCAGGGGGATTAGCCTTGACCTGGTTAGCTAATAGCTTATGGCGCATCGCACGCCTCCTTAAACGGGTGAGATGGGATATAAGTATCCTATCCTGAATAAGCACCTGCTCGCAATAAGGGTCAAATAAATCACTACGAGGTCCAGGCTGAAAAGGACGAAAAGCGCTGCCCTCAGCAGGGCGACTACTACCCGATCCAAGTGCAACAGAAGGAGTCGCAGCAGGACTCGCCCTGTTCTCAGCAGGAGCGCGATCGAAAGGCATTACACTTTGCAAAGGAAAGGGGGAGAAGCAGGAGAAGTAAAGGAAGTGCGCGCAGAGCGCTCACCCGAGTGAGATGACTTAGAAGGAGAGCCAGACTCAGCGGCCACAGAAGGCTCACTCATATTTTGACTGTCGGTAGCGTCGGACATTCTAAAATCAACAAAGACAAAAAATCTCCCCAGGAAGATGAAGAAAATAATGTGCCAAAAATCAAGGATCAGTCAAATCCTAAAAAAGGAGCAAACGCAGAAAAGGCAACGCAAGAATTTAATGAAGGGAATCGCGAGTATAAGTACAACAGCGAAAGGGGAAGAATAATCGAATAAAGACAGTCAAAATTGATTGAAAAGACGCAATTTTGCGAAAAAAAAAACGCAAAGAGAAGTGAATTGGGTACATACATACAACAAAAGGCACAAAAAAAGTACCTTTATGATTAAAAGTTGCAGAAGCAACGAAACAAAAACAACAATGGCGACACCAAAGAGCCAAACGAAGAGCAAGGTTTCAAACTCCAACCAAAAAAGCAAGAAACCTCAGTGAAAATGAAGAAACAAGAGAAAATAAACAAACAAAACAAAAACTGGAACAAAAGCAAGGACGAGAGAAAATGAGAAAGACGAGAACTTACAACAACTATGGAGGAACAACGCGCGTCTGTGAAGGAGATAAAGGGTGAGAAATTTGAATAAAAAAGAAAGAGGAAGATGAAAAAATGAAGAAGGTAAAAAGACAGAAAGGGGGACAGTGAAGTTAATGGGGAAATAAATAGGCGGTTGAGTCAAGCAATAAATCCAAACCGCCATGTCACTCCAGTAAAAATAAACTGACCACTCAGATGGCTAACACGTGTCTCACTCATGCAAAACACTATTCCTGCCAAAAAAAAATTAAATTAAATCAACAATAATGAATAATATATAGAAATAAAGACTTCAGCGGGAGTAATCGAAATTCCTCCCTATAAGCTCGTCATTTCTCAGACTTCAACAGGAGTAATCGAAATTCCTCCCTGCAAGCTCGTCATTTCTCAGACTTCAGCGGGAGTAATCGAAATTCCTCCCTGCAAGCTCGTCATGTCTCAAATTCCAGGCGGAACAATTAAAGTCCCTTCCAAGAAGAAAATTGTTCCTCTAGCATCAACAGGAATAAATGAAATGTCCTTAGATACATAAAGACATACGCGTCGCAGGTAAAAAAAAGCCACTATCATCAAGCATAAGCACAATGCGTCTCCACCAACCTATAGCATGACAACTCAAATCTCAGAATCGCGTAGTCAATCTCGAGACTTGAGGGGCTAGTGGTCACGAGGTAATTTAGCCAGACGACCCGTTGAGCATCCGCCGATAAGACCATACGCTCAGAATAGCTAGCATGAGTGACCTCATACCACCTCTTGAGGGGTTAGTTGTAGGGGATAACTCCTGCTGAGCTATTTCTTCCTGCCAGAACCATTAAAAAAGGCTACATCGCGCAAACAAGAGCCGACATGAGTGAGCTCATACACCCTCTTGAGAGGCTAGTTGTATAGGATAGCTCGAGCTAAGCTATCATCGGGCTCCCGGACTAGCCCCCGGGGTGTGCACTCACCGCTGGAAGAATAATCGAAAGGGCTCCCCAGCCTGACAGAGTCTGCCCGTAGGCTGACTAAGTAAGATTCTCCAGAAAGGAGATCGTACACCTATAAATTAGGGATAAAGTACAACGGAAATGAGGTGAGACACATATGTTATTACACTCTCTACATCTCTCTAAGTACACTTTCTCCGTCTAAACACATTCTAACTTAAGCATCGAAGGGGGGTTCCTCGAGCCACCCCCGAGGGCAGTTCACGTGTGTTGCCTTGCGCAGGTCATCAACGGGACTCAGCTCGTACCAGCAGAACCCTTGGATCCACACCTGAAACAAATAGAATTACTGAAATAAAAATGAGTTCCAAAAACTTATGCATTACATAAGCTCACTGACTCACTGTGGTCATGCCACTTATTACTTTACTAAAACTGAAAGAAATGATAAACGAAAATGAAACTAAGAATCCTTAATGAAAAGAAACCATAAAGGTCTAATCCTTTCAAACATTGTCCCTCTTATCAGTGGAATATTTGTAGCTTCCAAGATCGAACTCAGGATCATCTGTCTCCTCCATTGGTTCAGGTGACTCTGGTTTAGGCTCCACTTAAATGAACTCTCCCTCTTCATCCTCATCAGATGAAATATCAATTATTGGGGTTAGAGGTGGATTTGGATCAGAAATCTCCATAAGGGAACTGCCAA
Organism: Chenopodium album; assembly: GCF_948465745.1. Taxonomy (NCBI): domain Eukaryota; kingdom Viridiplantae; phylum Streptophyta; class Magnoliopsida; order Caryophyllales; family Amaranthaceae; genus Chenopodium; species Chenopodium album. The sequence goes on along the minus strand of NC_137848.1, from coordinate 33,011,870 downwards.
TAGTGTTGTTACTCTCTTCCATCGCTTCTCCCTGTTCTTGCTCTCCATTTGCCCCTGATTGATTTCCCGTGGAAGAAGAACTACCTGACTGATGGCTAGAAGAAGGGGGATTATTCCCCACTGGATTGTCACAGTAGTAATCTGGATAAGGAATATGCATACATTGACAATGGGCTTTCTCGGCCCTAATGAGATAAGTAATGAAGAATCAGTAATCTGGATACCACTGACCAAACAAATCCTTATGCTTAGAGTAGTTTGGAATATTCCCTGGAAGGTAGAAATCAGATAACTTTGCCTTAACAGTAAGATATGGAGGCTCATCCGGAAGGCAATGAATGATCAAAGCAGAGATACAATCAGGGAGGTCATAAAGTATGTTTCCAAGGACGTTACTCATATAGGAACAATAGTAACGAATTTTCTCCACATAATCGTAGGGGTGTTCATTGTTTCTTTTTACTAGAGTACCAATTTGGGTGTTTTTGGAAGGAAGGTTCGACATCTGGTAAAGGAAAAGACTTAGAAAAGAATTCCCTTCCCAAAGAAAACAAAATAATACAATTCTTGCATGAATTAGGTTCAATGTTCAATCAAACAATTTTCTTATTTCTAATCACATAGTTACATGCTCATAAGCAATCCATTCACATGATTAAACATCACAACCTAAATATTAATGCACACAAGAACATGATTATTTCTAACTTATATGCCCAAATTCTTTCCTACCCAATCTCACCAACATGCTTTAAAAAGCTTTTAACACATAATACTTACCTCAATCTTTGCTTTCCTGCAAAATGAACAAACTAAAAAAAATATTTTTGACTCCTCTTAAATAAAATTTTCGAAAATAAGCTTCGAAAAGACCAAAATTTTCGACTCTCTTTAAAAAATTCGAACACCCTTAATAAATAAATAAAAATTCAAATGTTCCCAATTTTTAAAAAAAAAAATATATATATATATATATATCGGATTTTTTTTAAAAATTAAATTAATAAAATATTTGGTCTTCTTGAAACAAAATTAAATAAAATAACTCTCTATGGGAATTACACAATTAAATAAGTACTTGGCCAAGTTTCAAAAAAAAACACTTTAAAACACGTTTTTGGCTTTAGTGGTAATAAAATCTCAACCAAAGCTCCCATATACCACTTTGTAACACCCTAGAAATTCCTTTCTTTTAAAATACCTGTTTTGCTCTGTTTAAAACTCAAAATAGGAAAATCTAAGACATTACTGCCACCGTGAAAACAGCTAAGGCGACTATCAAAAACACACAGCGGAAGACTACTTTTAAAAACCATCAAAACAAATCAACTTAAAAAGTCAACCAACGAAAGTAAAGTCAAACCAAAGTAAAACAAGTCAAATAACTTGGAACCATTGTAGGCCCTTAACAAAACTGAACCAATTCAAAACCTTTGCATTAGTCTCACAAATATAATATAATAAAATAATAAAAGCAATAAACATATCATAAACTTATGGAAACTAGCATGATTCGCTTTTCTCTCATGCCCATCATGAATATGCTTCATCACTTGAAAAGTTTCTCTCTACTTGTTTCCACTATTCTCCATTAAAAATAGGTCATCATAGGGCCAAGGTAAAGACAAGGCCAATAAACACACAGATTCCCAATCAGCAAAGCTGAGTACATAAGCGTAATTAAACACACTAACATGCTTTCACCTATCAACACACTATTTACCTCGTTGCACCTGTTTACAAGCACACAACATTGTCATGTACTCCTAGAAGAAGTTATGGTCAAATATAAAGTTGCATAATCCCCCCCATATGTTCATACTCAAGGTATATACGTTCCAAGAGTTTTGGTGCGTAATCTCTTTCACTTTACTTTATTTACATATTATTAAACTTGGTGATGACTCTCAAACCATAACATAATCAAACATCATAATTATCCAAACAATTAAACATTCCAATTTTATTCTTGAATAATTAGTGACTACATAATATTTAATGTTGAACCCTTTTTAAATCTACCTCGGTGTCAAAGACACCTTAAACGCGTAATGCGCCAAAATTCCTATCCCTCGGTGTTAGAAACACCTTAAGTGTACTAAAGCACCAACATATATTTTATTCCTCGTGTACATAGACACTTACATAGCTCATTTCTCATACTTATAGCATCAATAAAAATTATATATATGAACCATAATAAAATTCCTTTTTAATATTCCAAACCAAATTAAAATGCTAATGAAGATGTTCCAAATCAATAAAATTCCTTTTTAATATTCCAAACCAAATTAATCTTAAGGAATGACATCATAGTAATGCTAATGAAGATGTTAAAAAAAAAAATTAAAACGGAGATTAAGTATAAATCTTCTTATCAATTTAATTAAACACAAAAAAGCCAAATAAAACCACATCATCATCGGACCAGAGATATAATATATCCCTATAATATTTTATTGTAACCAACCATCGATCCAATATTTTATTGTAACCCTTTGACATGTTATTTTTATATTGTGTTGCTATATTTTAATGTAATATCCAAGTTTAATAACAAAATGATGTTTACTCGGTATTGGGAGTAAAAAACAAAGGTAGAATACAAAACTATAGTAAGGCTAAAATTGTCCAACTATTTAACATTTTTGAAAATATATCGATATGGATATCTTTAGAAAGAGCATTAAAAAAGAATTTCATTGGTATTTTTATAATAATTTTTTAATTTGTAATTTAAGAAACATTATCAAATGATATATTATTCAACACTTTAAAAAAAACCTCTCTCTCCATTAATGATTCTGACTAGGACATTATAATTTCTAGTAACAAATTTTGTTTATTAGTGTCATAATATAATTATTTAGTAACACAATAGTGGGATTAGTTAGTATGCATTAAATGCATGTTTGGCGCCTAACTTATATATCCCGCTGTACCTTGCTTTGTGGTGCAAAAACCCAAATAGTTTTCCCCCCTAATTTCTTGTCTCTTTTTTTTTTTGGCTTGCAATGTTGTGGTGATTTCTCATTGGAAGTTTATACATACCCCACATAAACCAAGTTTATGTGTAGCATCTCTCAAACATTCTCCTTTACGGCTACATTATTTGCATCAATATGCAGATTCTACTACTCCTCATAATCAGTCAACACCGCACTCTCCAGCCCACGTCCAAGGGCCCACTGTCACTCCTTTGGACCAGCAACTCCCTTTAGCCTATTCTCCTCTTACTCAACCTCAATCTTCCTCACATCAAACCTTGGGCATGTATCGTCCCCCTCACTTGCGGACCAGCCCACCAACCCCTTCTTTTCCCTCTCCCAGCCCTGCTTCTACTCCTCACATACCACAAGTTCACCGAATGACAACTAGAAGCCAACATGGTATTTTTAAACCAAACTTATGGTATAAAAACCAAGCTTTAAGCACTGCTACTACATCCATTTCTCACATTCCTCGTAATCCCATTCATGCTCTTAATGACCCAAATTGGAAAGAGGCTATACAAGATGAATTTAATGCTCTTATTGAAAATAAGACTTGGGATCTAGTACCTCGTCCTTCTAATGCTAATGTCATTCGTTCTTTGTGGATTTTTCGACATAAAAAGAATTTATGACGGTTCTTTTGAGAGGCATAAAGCCCGTCTTGTAGGTGATGGGAAAACACAGCGGGAAGGTATTGATTGTGATGAGACGTTTAGTCCGGCTGTGAAGCCGACTACTATTCGGGTGGTTCTCTCTATTGCTTTGTCTCACTCTTGGCCTATTCAGCAGCTAGATGTCAAGAATGCCTTTTTGCACGGAAAATTGAATGAAACAGTGTATATGTATCAACCAGTGGGGTTTTGGGATTCGACTCACCCTGATCATGTTTGCCTTTTGCGTAAATCTCTCTATGGTTTGAAACAAGCACCCAGAGCTTGGTATCAACGGTTTAATGATTATGTGGCTTCCATTGGTTTTACACATAGCAAATCTGATAATTCTCTTTTATCTATCATCGTGGTGCTGACATTGCTTATATGCTTTTGTATGTGGATAACATTATTCTCGCTGCCTCTTTAGATGCTCAACGATCTTCTACCATATCTCTCCTTAGCTCTGAGTTTGCTATGAAAGACTTGGGACAATTGAGCTATTTTTTGGGTATTGCCGTGTCTCGTGATAAAAATGGTCTTTTTTTGTCCCAAAGGAATTATGCTACATAGATTCTTGAGCGTGCTGGCTTGGAAAGTTACAAGCCATGTTCTACACCTGTTGACACAAAAGGAAAGTTAAGTGCCGATTCTGGAGCTCCTTGTGACGACCCATCTGAGTATCGTCGTTTAGCAGGTGCCTTACAATACTTAACTTTCACTCGGCCTGACATCTCATATGCTATTCAACAAGTGTGTTTGTTTATGCATGCTCCTCGAGTTGGGCACATGGCAGCTCTGAAACGCATCCTTCGGTATATTCAAGGTACGATTAACTTTTGCATGCATTTATATAAATCATCACCCACATCTCTCTTTTCATTTACGGATGTCGATTGGGATGGGTGTCCGGACACCCGTCGCTCCACCTCTAGTTATTGTGTTTCTCTTGGTGACAACTTGGTTTCATGGTCGTCTAAACGCTAACCTACGTTGTCTAAGTCGAGTGTCGAGGCTGAATATAGAGGTGTTTCTAATATTGTCTCATAATTTGTTGGGTTAGTAATTTGTTTCTCAAACTGCATTGTCCTATTCGTAAGGCAACTTTGGTTTATTGTGATAATGTGAGTGCGATTTATCTTTCTTGTAATCCGGTGCAACATCAACGCACCAAGCACATTGAGATGGACATTCATTTTGTTCGTGAGAAGGTTCAACGAGGTGAAGTGAGTGTTCTCCATGTTCCTACTTGGTACCAAATTGCTGACATCTTCACCAAGGGGCTTCCGCGCGTCCTTTTTGATGACTTTCGAGACAGTCTAAGCATCTGCAAACGTCCTGCTCCGACTGCGGGGGTGTGTTAGATAATATATTTTTGTAATTATATATTTTGTATTATTTTAGCTAATTACTATGTTAGCCTTAGTTAACCCTAATTACTCTTTGTATATAATATTGTTTTGGAGAAATGAAAAAGGCACAACAATCATTTCTATCACTAACTACAACCATCGGAGTTGCTCTTAGTACATAATTTGGCAACAAAAAATAAATAAAATAAAAATCACTTATGGAAGAGTTGAAGGGTTAGTAGAAAATTTGAGGAAAAAAAAAGGAAAAATTGAAAAGAATAATCCCACCTTTCCTCAATCTGCTCAAAACGAGCCTACCTTTGAGTATTTAGAGAACTAGTCTACCTTTGTCCTCTATTTTCCCAAAACAAGCCCTTGATTGGTTTTTTAAGTTAGTAACCGGTTTTAGAAGGTGACTACCACATGTCACCTTCTAATTGGTCCAATTTTTTTAAAAAAAAATACTTAAAAAAAACTGATCTCTCTCCTTCGTATCCCAGCCACTGCCACTGCCACTGACGTCCCTCTCCCCTCCAGTTGCCTCCCATACCCTTCCCTCTAGCCACACTGCCGATTCTCCCCCTCCGCCTGCTTCTGCTGCCATCTCCCCAGCGACAACCACTCCTCAACCACCTTCATTCACCCTGAATCCCACCCGCAACCTCTCCAAAACCACCCGTAAAAACCTTTACCCACCCCTTTCACACTACCTCGCCGCCCAAACTCACCCAAAAAACCACCAACCCACCACCTTAACTTTACCTCCACCACTCAAAAGCCCCACCCAAAGAACCCACTCAATAAAACCGTTAATTAAGGTTTTTATTTTAAACATGAATGTAGTTAACTAGGATACGGAGGAGCGAGAATTGTAGTTAACATGAATGTAGAGACAATTTAGACAAAAAAATTTTATTTGGGGGTTTGTAAATTGCTTGAGGCGACTTAGGTGTTGCTGCTGTTATTTGGTGCGGTTGTTGCGGCTTGCGGAGTTGGCAGAGATAGTCTGTGCGGTTCAGTGGTAGTGCTGGGTGAGTGCAGCAGGTGGGTTGTGGGTGTGAAGGTTTTGTTATTAATTGAGGTTGATGGTGGTCGGAGATGAGAGGTGACGGTGGTGGCTGATGCTGTTAATTGGTGGTGTATTGTGAGAAGGTGGTGCAGTGGCTTTGGTTGCGTTGAGGAGAGGTGCGACTGTGCGAGGAGTGAGGGATGGTAGTGTTGGTGGTGACAGGGAATGCAGGTGGGAAGAGGGTGGTGAGGTGGATGAAGAAGTTTTTTTTTTAATAAAAAAATATAACCTTCTCAATATATAGGTAAAAGGTAAAAATGCTTGTTTTGAGAAAATAAAGTGCAAAGGTAGGCTCGTTCCTAGAATAAGTTAAGGTGGGCTCGTTTTAAGCGGATTGAGCAAAGGTGGGATTATTTATTTCAATTTCTCCTATAAAGGAAAGAATAAGATGAAAGATCTAAGAGCAACTCCAGTGGTTGTAGCTAGGGACTTGCTTGCAATTTTAAATAGTCCCTAACTACTAGCTTGACCATTGGAGCAAAAATATGTAATCAGCTTAGTCAAGCAAATTAGCTTTGCCAAGCTAATTTGCTTGAAAAAAACTTGCCAAAAAGAAAATGCTAAAAGTCAATTAGTAATTAAGATAAAAATAATAAATTGATAATTTAGATAGTAAGCTAATAGCTAGCCATTGGGGATCTAACTAGCTATAAACATAATTAGCTTGAAAGCTTATGTGGCATGACAAGATAATTTGACAATTAGCTTACCATTGGAGTTGCTCTAATATGGTTAGAGTTATGAGAAAGGTTATGGAATTTAAAAATAAAGAGTTAAAAAGCCATCTATAGGTAATTTATTAATGTTTCCCAAAAAAATTAAAAATAAAAAAAAATAGAAACCAAACTCTATGTTAAGAAAATCAAACTTGTAACCCTCTATATCATATCTATAGCCAATAAAATTTCAACAATAACTTAAGGATAGACCCGTTTCTGAGATTTAGGTGGCCTAGGGGCGGATTAAAAAATGAGGCCCTAATTGACTAACGATTGAATTTATTAGCGGAAAATATTGGGTATGCAAAAAAAAAATATAAAATACTTTATTTAATTCTATGAAATTTTATTAGATGCTAGAAGTAGAGCCGAAAAGTCCAAAAGTCGTCAAATATTTAAAATTCAGTCTCGCATTCCCGATTGCACTATTTATCAAACAATGTAGAATGAGCAACACTTACAAGGCTACAACATCATAAATTTTAATAGGACAAATTAAAAATTCAGTACAATTGAATAATAGATTTATATATATTATTAAAAATTCATGAAGAGCATTAAGCAACAACTAACGTCTCACATTTGATGATTCATGATCATTTATCATAATTAAAACAAAATTAGGATTAATTGACAAAATATTAATTTGACATATTGATGATTCATTCATAAATCAAATATTATAATTCGAATAAATTAATACTCCGTATTGCAGAAATTTCTCATGTAAAATTGAATAATTCATATATTAAATAACTTTAAATTTCCGGAAATAAAATTAAATTAAAGAACTAACCAATGACTTTACTACTTTGGGATAATGGCAGGCTCGTTTCTGAGTTCATCTTGGAAGTCCGAAGTCAAAATCCATAAAAAAAAAAAAGGTGAAAAAAAAATAGAAATAAATACAAAAAAGTGGTTAATGAAATTGATATTTGAAGAACAATTGAAATACTATTACTCTTGTAGTATAATTTATAGGAAAAATCGTAGATTTTAATCACGTTAAAAATTGATTGCAAAGAACAACCTTTATGGAAAAAATCATATCTAGAGAATTGATTTGGGAAGGAAAAATCAGAAAATCAAAGATAAAGATAGAAATGAATTGATTTCAAAGATGGGGAATGAAGCATATACGAATGAATATGGTTACATTATGGGAATTAATTTGAGAGAGTCAACTTCCCCAAAATGGAGCTATTTCCTAGGAAGAATAATAATGTGGGTGGATAAGTGGATTATTAAGGGTATGAATTCCCTTCATTACTCTACTGCTAAACAACGCTCACATTTTTATCGAAATCGCCCACATTTTTATGTAAACTTCCAACATTACCCTTTTCTTCCTCTCTCTCCTAACACAACCACCACCGCCCGTCACCACCATTGCACCGTCGCCACCACCGCCAACATGACGGACAGTGATAGCGGCAGGCCATGTACTCCGCCGGATCCACTTCGCGAGGTAATTTATTTTCGCCGAAACTCAAACCGCCCAAAAAAAGTGGTCCACCGTGGTCAAACTGGGCAAACCGGGCGGTAAAACCGTGCAATCCGGGCGGTCCAACCACGGTCAAACCGTGTATGGTCAAACCGCCTGGACTACACGGTTTGACCGTGGTTGGACCGCCCGGATTGCACGGTTTGACCACGGTTTAACCGCCCGGTTTGTTTTTTTTTATTAATATTGTTTTTATTATTATTATTTAATTGTTATTATAATTATTATTATTATTATTATTATTATTATTATTATTATTATTATTATTATTTCATTGTTATTATTATTATTATTATTATTATTATTGTTGTTGTTGTTGTTATTATTATTATTACTATAACTATGATTATGATTATTATTGTTGTTATAATTATGATTATTATTATTTTGATTATTATTTTAATAATATTTTGTTGGGATGTTGAATAGGCATCACTGCCGGATTATGGTGGCGATGGCATCGACTACAGTTCATATTTTATAACGTCAATGATCTTCCCGACTTTTGAAGAAGCATTTGAATGGGCACAAAACATTTCCATACGTTACGGCTTTTTCCTTACAAAGTCTTCGTATAAGAAACAACGAGATGGTCGACCGGTCAAGTATCTTAAGTGCGATCGTGGCCATAGAAACACAACCGAAGATAGAAATATGGAGAATGTTGTACGGAAAAACACGAAAAGAAAGGGTGTTAAGTGTCCATTTCGTATCAAGGTCACATGTATGGTGGACGATCAAGGGTGGAAAATCATTCCTTCATCAGGTTTGCATGGCTTGCATAACCACCCAATGATGGTATATCGAGAGGGTCATCGGCAAGTGAGTGGTCTAAGTCCAGCTGCGAAGCAACTGGTTAGTCAAATGAGTTCAGCATGTGCTAAACCTAGTCACATAATGGCGGCAGTGAAAGATGCGTTTCCCACTGAGAACCCTAACATGAGACACATCTACAATTTTAGAAGTCGTGTTAGGGTTGATGCTAGTGAAGGGAGAGATGTCGTCAACCAGTTCCTTCACTTGGCCAATGAGCGCAAATACGTTAGTTGGGTAGCTGCTGACCCCGACACACGTGTTGTCACCCACGCCTTTATGGCACATCCAGAGATGGCGAATATGTTACGAACATATCCACATGTCATAGGGATGGATTCCACTTACAAGACAAACAGATACAACATGCCGTTTTTCGAGATTATTGGGATCACACCGACAAATCAAAACTTTTTGATCGCGTATGCTTTAATGAAGACAGAGTCCTATGAGAGTTACAAGTGGGTCTTGGAGAAATTGAAGTTGTATATAGGTTTTGAAGTGACTCCTAAGGTGATACTAACTGATCGAGAGTTGGGACTTATGAAGGCGGTGAAAGAGATATTCCCAAACACAGCTAACTTTCTATGTAGGTGGCACATCAACAAAGATGTGTTGGCCAAGGTATACCATTTGTGTAAGAAAGACATGGTGACTGCCGAGAAATTTAGGAATGGGAGGTGGTCAAAAATCATGAATGCGACAATTGAGGATGAATATGAATTTGAGTTGCAACAAATGAAGGATACTTGGGGAAGGTCAAAGCATACCATTGTGGATTATGTGAAAAAAACTTGGCTTGTGCACAAGAACAAGTTTATTCCGGCTTGGACAAATAAGGTGCTGCACTTTGGCAACGTGAACACGTGTAGGGTGGAGAGTCAACATTCTGTGCTTAAACAGTGGCTCGGAAGCTCCAAAGGGTCAATGGATTCTATCTTCAACCGTGTACACCGCGCCACTGAGGGTTTGCTTATTCAAATTTGTCATCATTTGGAGGACTCCAGACGATGAATTGGAGTGGAGTATAGGGGAATGCCCTTGCACAATCTCAGTGGCTATGTTTCCTTCCATGCTCTCAAAATTCTTAAGCATGAGGTGAACAGGATGAGAGAGTTATCTGATGATGTGTACGAGCGTTGTGGTTGTGCGATGTTGATAACACACGGACTCCCATGCGCTTGTACTATACACACCTCGATTCATGGTGGTACGGAGTTGTATTTGGATCAGGTCCATCCTTTTTGGAAAACCCTAGTCATTGGAGACGGTGTTGACATTCCTATCTTTGAGGATGAGTTGGAACAGGACACGACGCAGTTTAGATCCCTGGTTGATGAGGTACTACTTCGTGATGCCAGTTTTGTGCGAAGTGTGAACCGAGTGTTGTTTGCGGAGCTTTACCCTGAAGATGTAGATTATGAAGAGCCCGAGATAAATGAGACAACTAGGGGTCGACCACAAGGCCAACAGTGGTCCTCATCTACCAGGCGTGATCCAAGTGGCTTCGAGCATATTCCGGGCGGTCGTAGTCGTGGTCGTGGGCGAGGTCGCGGCCGAAGTAGGGGTCGTGCTACTTCTACATCTAGCTCCGGACGTGGTCGATCACAATCATCAGTAAACATGGAAACGCCTTCTGGTATATGCTTTATTATTATTATTATTATTATTATTATTATTATTATTATTATTATTATTATTGTTGTTGTTGTTGTTGTTGTTGTTACTTGCTATTATTATTATTATTATTATTATTATTATTATTATTATTATTATTATTATTATTATTATTATTATTATTTTTATTATTATTGTTACTTGCTATTATTATTATTGTTGTTGTTGATGTTGTTGTTAATATGTTTTACATTTAATTAATTCTTTTGGAATTTAATTAGTGCGGACGTTGTCGGGTTTTTATAATGCTAAAATACTTTCCTGGTGATTATTACAGGTAGTCAGATGAACATCGATGATTTTTTATACGTCGATCATTTTCCGAAATTCATGTTGCCGTTTTTGGAAGGTTGGCTTGACCCGATAGGTGACGGAAATTGCGGATTTCGATGTGTTGCAGATTTCTTTTTGGGTGACCAGGAGCAGTGGATGTTGGCCAGGACTATGGTTGCAAACGAGGTTGCCGTGCATCCTAACCTTTACTCTCAAATTTATGCTGATCAACTGGAGAACGAGGTTCATCGTATCAGATGGACTGGTGGGAGATGCACAAGTGAACATTGGATGGTAGTGTTTCAGGACTTGTTTCCGATCGCTAACTTATTCAACACTGCCATTATGCTTTTCGGTGCTGGCGTAGATGGAATAGGTGTGTATCCATGCATCACTGTGCTACCATGGAGTGCCCCGTCACTGCCACGGGCCCATATAGGGAGGTTGCACTCCTCACAGTGGCAAACTATCACTATGTTCGATTGGACATGTCACCTAATTTTCCAGTCCCTCCTGTAGCAGGTTTTTGGTACGACGTGCGCGATTTTAGTGTGCAAGACTGGGATCAACGATATGTAGGTCGGATAGCAACATGGCATACTTTAGCTACAAATTAGTGATAGAACTTTGCAATGTTTAGTTGTAGAACTTTGCATAGTTGTAGAATTAAGCAATGTATTATGCAAATTTAAATTCAAATAATAAATTTAAAAAATTTTACAACATAACCTAAAACAATGAAGTTAGTTTCTAAATAAGAAAATGAAATCAACTACATCCTCATCATTGCGTCCCACGCCGCAATAAGCTCCTGGGCCTCAACCACTATCTGGGTAATCTCACCGCCGCTATAAGCAATGAATCGTCGTATAACATGCATGGAGCGACCCATCTACTGTAAAAAATACAAAAAATAATCAGTACCAATATTAAGTTGCACAGTAATCTATGGAAAACAAGTAACAAATACTTACGTAATCAGTGTTCGTCCTCCCTGGAATTGGTGGGGGGGCAAGTACCGCAGTATCACTGATAAGCCGAGGATGGGAGTACGTGTAAAACCAGAACAATTAGTCAGGTGTGCATGTGGGCTGTCCATCCAATAGTGGTGGATGGAACGACAGGCCGAAACAGCAGCTCCCAGGACCAAACTTATCCCATAACCCCTGACCTTGAAAAGTAACGCTATACGACCGGACATTAGCAGGTCTGTACGCGCTATCAGGCCTAAAACCGGGCCGCGGTATGCCCTGCACATGAACAAGTTGCCGTAAAACCCTATCTGGGTTATACGGCTCGACGATGTCCCGAAACTGTATACATCCCATGTACGTGGTTCTCGGGACGTCCTGTGCGGGGGTAAGTGTATAGGGCCTTCAGTTAACCTGCACACGCAATCATAAGAAGAATGTTACATTAGTTGTGAAGACGTTAAATAATAATATAATATACGCAAGCTAAGTTCACATACTACCTCAACATCAGTCATCTGATCAAGTCGGGTACGGAAAGATATAAGTCGCTGGTGATCCCTCGACTCTGAGCGTGGATCCCACATCGAGGCCTGTGCCTCACCTGGCTGTACCACTAAAGCTCCCTGACAAGGCCGAAAACATGGGAAGTACTCGTATATCCACGCCTGTAGAAGCGTGAGACAACCTCCGATAGCCTTACACTCAATACGGGAGGCGATACCCAACTGCCAATACAGGAAAGCAAGTGTAGCTTACCCCCAAGAATATTGGTGAAGATCGTCATAAGACTTCTTCACCTCTAAAATGCAGGAGGGAAGAAGGCGGTGACCACTCTTGTCAACGAACAAGGTGCTACCAAGTAGTGTGACAAAGAAACCCATGAACTCAACGTTTGGGACACGATCGAACAACTTGCACCGTTCATAGATGCTAGTCACCGCTACAGCACCGTTCTCCCAAATAGCTTTCGGCTTCACCAAAAGCTCATCCCTACTCAGCCCCAACAACTCCTGAAAGTCAACCTAGAGAGATGCACTATCGCTAACCATGTCAACCAAGTCACCCTCAACGGGGATCCCCAGAATATAAGCGACGTCGTGTAGCATGATCGTCATCTCACCAAATGGGAGATGAAAAGTGTTCGCATCCGGCTGCCACCGTTCAACGAACGCAGAGATTAGAGGCCAATCAATGTGGAAATGCATGATAGACGGCAAGTGCTGTAGTTCAGTGACACTAAGGCATGCACGTAAATCCGCACTCAGCTCTGTCTCCCATTCCTGCAACAACCTACACCACTGAATCCTACTGTGGCACCTCAACGGATCATGATCATCCCCGACCCAAACACGAGAAGCAACGTGAGCTGCATAGCTAGGGATAAGACTGCCATCAGCTGGACCACCTGGCATCGCCTCGTGAACAAGCCAAGACGTATCTGAGTCTCGAGAACCACGAGACCTACGAGTACGGTCGGTGCTCGAAGTCGTAGTCGTAGAACCCACAAACGTCCCTCCTCTACCTTTCCTCACGAAAATCCCAAATGACGACTCCCCGTGCTCGAATCCTCCTCGCCCACTCTCGGAAGTCGTGGCATCCTCCGTGTCATCATGATCAGAATCATAATCATCCATGACCTGCTCTAGCTCGTGCTGAGCATCCGAAGGCCAACCTAGGACATCATCCGCCGTGCGAGAAGCTGCCCTCTCCCTCCTAACAGAAGCATCAACACCACGAGATCGAGTATGTCGAGGACCCGATCCTTCGACACGTGTGAACTCGATATTTAGCCTTCTAACGTTTTGTGGCTATTATTTAATAAAAAAATGTAATACAAATAATTAATACTCAATTCTATAAATCTAATTAATATTCACTAATAATAAAAAATTACATTATTTTATTTTCCTAAACATAAATCTAATTTATAATCACTTAAAATAAACAATTACATTATTTTATTTTCCTAAACATAAATCTAATTAATATTCACTAATAATAAACAATTACATTATTTGATTTCCTAAACATAAACATAATTAATATTCACTTAAAATAAACAATTACATTATTTGATTTCCTAAACATAAATCTAAATCAATATTCACTAATAATAAACAATTACATTATTTGATTTCCTAAACATAAATCTAATTAATATTCACTAATAATAAACAATTACATTATTTGATTTCCTAAACATAAACATAATTAATATTCACTAATAATAAACAATTACATTATTTGATTTCCTAAACATAAATCTAATTAATATTCACTAATAATAAACAATTACATAATCTTAATTTTCCTAAGCATAAATCTAATTAATATTCACTAATAAAAAAAATTACATTATTTTATTTTCCTAAACATAAATCTAATTTATAATCACTTAAAATAAACAATTACATTATTTTATTTTCCTAAACATAAATCTAATTTATAATCACTGAAAATAAACAATTACATTATTTTATTTTCCTAAACATAAATCTAATTAATATTCACTAGTAATAAACAATTACATTATTTTATTTTCCTAAACATAAATATAATTAATATTCACTAATATTAAACAATTACATAATTTTATTTCCTACACATAAATCTAATTAATATTCACTTAAAATAAACAATTATATTACTTAATTTCTTAAACATATTTCTAATTAACATTCACTTAAAACAAACAATTACATAATTTTATTTCCTAAACATATTTCTAATTAATATGCACTTAAAATAAACAAATATATAATTTTATTAATATGCAAAATAAATATATAATTAAATTAATTTTTTTTTAATTACGTAAACCGCCCAAGTAAGACGGTTTAACCACGGTCAAACCGCCCAGGCAATACGGTTTGACCGTGGACAAACCGCCCAGAAAATACGGTTTGACCGTGGTCAAACCGCCCAAACTATACGGTTGAACCATGGTCAAACCGTATATCCTGGGCGTTTTGACCATGGTCAAATCGTCTAACTTGGGCGGTTATACCACGGTTGAATCGCCCAGACAAGGCGGTTTGTGTATTTTTCTGGCGAAAAAAAAAATACCTGCTCCGCCTGGGCTGCGTCCTCCTCCCTCGCGCGTGCTGCGTTCCTCGACCGTGGCTTTTCGGCAGTTATGGGCGGTGGTGGTGGTGATATTGAAGTGGTGGACCTTGTGGTGGTGGTTGTAATGTGCGGTGGTGGTGGTGATTTAAGGTGGTGAATGTTGTTTTGCGGCGGTAGCGCGGCAATGGTGGTGTTGGTTGGTGGTGGTGATTTTAAGTTTTCTTGAGAGGTTTTAAGTGAGGAGAGAGAAAGAGGTGATGTTAGAGAGGGAAAGAGTTTAGAATTTTGAGTATGGGTAAGAACGTAAATTCAGTCCTAATATGTGGGCGATTTTGATAAGAATGTGAAGCGTTATTTAACAACTCCCATTCATTAACTTACAACAAGGAAACGTTACATAAAAAGTTTTGTTTTTTTTTTTTTTTTTTTTTTTTTTTTTTTTTTTTTTTTTTTGTTGTTGAATTAATACAATACTAAGTACTCTGTATATGGGTTTCGGATTTTGGGGCCTAGGCGAGTACCCCGACTGCCCCGGGGCAGATACGGCCCTGCTTAAGGAGATCAGTACTATATATCCAAACTATCTGCAGGAGCCAAATAACAAAAATATGGGCCGCGGAGTTGGGTAACAGGGATCGGGCCGAGCCCCCCTTAGCTTCACCCTTGATTATGTGTTATGCATGGTGTTTCTAATTAGGTGCAAACAAATAAGATTCGAAACGAGGATAACATTACTCTTCGTTCTTCTAAAGATTAAGTGGATAGACCAATGAAGGATGTAACAAAATCAACATGTTATACAAATTGCTTATAAATTCTCGGAGTTGAATGGAACTAAACCATGAAAAGTGGATGCTTATCATTTACACTTCAGACGATCTATTCGAGTACTCTTGAACCAATGCCCCAAAGAGTGACTTCCTCTCGAGGAGACGAGATGGTGCATCAAATTCCTTTGCCAATCCTGTCCAGTAAAAACAGGTTAGAATTCCTTTTTATGCCAAACACAGATGTGCTTAAAAACCAATCTTAGTCACAGAAACATACTTCTTATAAGGTAGTTAAAATTGGAATCAAGTAAAACAATCTTTGAAGAAAAAAACAGATAGCCAAATCATCAATATGATCATTACTCATTAGTCAATCGATTTCTAGAAGAAAATCCTAGCATTATGTCATACTATGTATATAGTAATGAAATAGAGCGAATTCCATAGAAGTGATAGAACGATTGACAAAGAAATGAAGAGAGTTACCTGCATCGATGACTAATACTCTGTCACAATCCATTACAGTGGGTATTCTGTGAGCAATGGTAATTACAGTACATTTTCTGAAGTCCTCTCTAATGATCTTTTGAATCGTAGCATCTGTTTGGGAATCAACGGAAGCTGTAGCTTCATCCATGAACAAAATACGGCTTTTCTTGAGCATGACTCTCCCTAAGCACATCAGCTGTCTTTGACCAACACTCCAATTTTCTCCTTCTTCCGTTACTACAAACAAATAAAGAGTAACTCAGGTTCGTCCAATCATCCTATGCACATTTTTCTCTAACTGGCAGGTATACGCAATGGAGTATTTCTCAGAAAAAGATGGAGAAAGAAAAACCTGGAGCATCAAGCTTTTCTGGCTTTGCTGCAACAATATCCTTAAGTTGGCAACGTTCCAGGCTCTAAAAACACAAATGGTCTGTTAGTTTGATTAAAAACATAACGAAATATTAGTAGGCCAGCTACTTTGGTTAATACTACAACACAATCACTAAATAGTTCAATTCATAAACTTTGATCAGAACAATTTTAGTTTCTATAATCTGGCTCATGTCATGTGACAAAGTTTTACACTGGTTGTCATTGGCCTATTGTAACCCTCCTCCTTCATCCAGGTTTGGGACTGGCAGCGGGAAACCCACTAGCGGAGTTTTGTTAATCTGGCTCTCTAGTAAAAATACCCCTTCTGGACATATTTACTTCTCGCATGCATATCTCGTACTTGTGATGACATGATTTTGTAGTAGTTTACACATATATTTTCACCCCATCATCTAGTTTAAGTTGTGGTACATTAGTATATGTAACTACAAATTTCAAACATGCTGAAGATTATATTAAATGCTTGGTGTATACTTATATTCTATATCATTTTGATGTGATTACTACTTAGCAAAGGAATATTAGAGAGGATAAATATATATACCTTCCATATCTCTTCCTCGGAATAAAGCCCAAGTGGATCCACATTGGTTCTCACCGTTCCTTGAAATAGTACCGGCTCTTGTGGAATGATCCCAAAGTGAGACCTTAGATCATGCAGGCCAATCTTGCAGATATCGATGCCATCAATTATTATATTCCCTCCACAAGGTTCAACTAGCCTGAAGAATACTTGTATCAGGGTGGACTTCCCACTCCCAGTGCGACCAACAACCCCAATTTTCTCGCCTCCTCTGATGCCAAGTGTGATACCTTTTAGCACTAATGGAGTGTTTGACCGATACCTTACCTGTTCATAATTGCAGGACATTCATTCATGTGGTAAAATCAACATAAAAGAACAAGAAAATACAAGAGCCTAAAATGTAAATACCACATATAAACTCCTTTATTCCTAGTAATTTCAACT
This sequence comes from Chenopodium album, assembly GCF_948465745.1. Taxonomy (NCBI): domain Eukaryota; kingdom Viridiplantae; phylum Streptophyta; class Magnoliopsida; order Caryophyllales; family Amaranthaceae; genus Chenopodium; species Chenopodium album. The sequence goes on along the minus strand of NC_137848.1, from coordinate 32,994,155 downwards.
TTTTTGCTCTGGTGTGGATTACTAAGTTAAGGCTGGCTATGCGATTGGCACACTTTGTCCCATAAACAAAAAAAATACGACTCAAATAACACAAATCTATACATTGAAATCGAAAGAGGAACTTCTTCAGGACATTCCAAAATACTAATGAGAAATTTGACTTGGGAAGGATTGAGATCAAATATTAAGGGTGACATGTCGTAAGAAGTTAGAGCTTACTTGTAAGTCCTTTAGTTCAATGTTGCCATGAGTTGGCCAGTTTGGTAAAGGCTTGCATTCTTTGATCTCCCATGCTGCTTCAGATGGAACTTTGATGAACTGCTTCATCCTCTCAACCGAGACCATTTTATTCTCAACAAAGCATGTCATATATATCGTCCAAAACAGAACAACATTGAGAGTAAGCCCATACGAAAGAGAAAGACCTACGAACTCTGCAGCATAGTAAAGTTTACAATGTAAGTTTTATAAGATAAAAATTCACACTTAGAGTTCAATCTTCACTAAATAAGGCTAAGATCGATTTTGAGTTACTTTTACTTAGAACACTTGATGGGATTTTCTTAATTAGTGCTTGTATTACCTGGTTTGATAATACTGCTGGGCAAAAGAATCATGAACAAAGTGGAAAGACATAGGATTACACATCCGATGAACTCTAAGCGGAAACCTAGCCACTCATTTGCTCCAGTAGTGTGGAAATCCATCTTAAGGCTTGTGTTAAGCTTGTCAATATTATGCTTACAGAACAAGGCTTGCTTCCTGAAGCATCGGATTGTCATTACACCTGAAACTGTTTCTGAGAAATGATGGATGACAGGGGATTTTGTGATTGAACCTAATCGAGTCAGTTCACGTGAGTTGGCTAGGTAGTAACCCTGCATATATACATTCCCATAGATCTTGAATAAATATGATGTTTATCAAAGGAAAAAAAAAAAAAGCTGTTTTGAATGCAGAAACTTCATAGCAAGACATACCCGGTACCAAAGATTCAACCATATTGAGGGAACTAGGAGGATAACTGTTGGCCAGGCATATACGCATGTGACCACTAAGATGCTCACCAAATTGAAATACATTACAATTGTCATGCCCAAAAATAAGGGGATTGTTAGATCAAGATTGGTTTGATCAGTTGATGCCTGAAAAGAGTAAGATAATTGTTACCACTACATCAGAAACAGCAAGCTAAAGGAAATCACTAATCATATAGTATGTAATTATATAGATTGATGATGGGATGTAGGATGAGCTTACCCGATTTAGAATTCTTCCAGAAGGAGTAGTATCAAAAAACGACATTGGAGCATGTAGGATGCTACCAAGAATCTGGTTGAAGAAGCCCTGAGCAGTTTTAAGTCCCAAAAATGTTATAACAAAGGCTCTAGCAGTCACTAAGAGACATGATATAATCCCAACAATGAAATAGACCATAATGAACAAGCGAGGGGTAAAAGTATGATCTTCTGAAGTCTCATAAGCTAGCCAGTAATCACTACCGAACAATGATACAATCCAGAAGAGAGATACTAGTACCACTGCAGCCACTCCCCACCATCCGAAAGCTTCTGTAGAGTACTGCTTGTACACGTCTAGGCTAACCTGCCCAACTTCTCGTTCCTCATCTTCAATGAGCTTGGAAGTTCCTTTTTGAGAATTTGTTTTACTAAGAGATTTCTTCTCAGACTTGACTCTTTCTAGTGACTTGTTTTCGCTGATTGGAGATTTTGGTGCTTCTTCTTGCTTGTCCTCAGATGTATGTGAGCTTGTCTCTACAAGATCCATGGAGGTTTGATAGGAAGCCACAAGAGCACCAAAATCCAAGCCTGCTTCAAGAAGCTCATTGTATTTTCCAGATTGTACAATTGTTCCATCTCGCATCACCTAGATATTGCATTGCATACATCTTATAAATACAACACAACAATTCTTATGAACTTATTTGAAAGCAATACAACCGTACATAAAGCTTACAAATATATGATCCGCATTGTGCAAGAAGTCAACTTGATGAGTTACTAGCAGAACAGTTTTGTCTTTGAGAGCTCCCCTAACGCACTCCTGCAAGCATTAGTAAATTCAATTAGCTTTGTTTGAATGTGTTTGACTTGCATTTGATATAACATACATTCATATAATTATTTGACAGACCTTGAAAATATCTGAACCAGTATGTGCATCTACAGCACTGAAAATATCATCCAGAAGATATACATCATCATCCTGATAGATTGCTCTGGCAAGTTGGATCCTTTGCTTCTGGCCACCGCTCAGGTTGATACCACGCTCTCCAATCTCAGTCTTGTCACCAAATTCCATAATTTCCAAGTCTTTTTCCAAGCTACATACTCTAATAACTTCCATATATTTCTCTTTGTTCATTGGTAGACCAAATAGAATGTTTTCTTGAATTGTTGCATTCTGTATCCATGATGTTTGGGCTACGTATGCAGTGGTACCACACACTTTAACCTGCAAAATGAAAAAAGGAAAGAAAATCATACTTTAACACCTGGAATCATGTAACCTTTTAAAATGATTCATTATCGTCTAAGAGACTAAAAGGATGTTATTATAACTTGATTATATCCTCAAGGCCAACATTGCTTGATGCTTATTTTGAATTGAACAAGGATAACTATGTAAGTCAGACACTGCAGGGGAGGGAAATGACACAGTGACAGATGAATATTAAGATACGACAATTAAGGTACGCTTTTATTAATGCTAAACTGCTTGATGCTCTGTTATCAAAAGAATCGCTTGCATACAGTAAGACAACCGATAGCTACAAGAAGCTGCATATGAGCAAATCACTAGCTCATAAAACAGGCGAATTAACTTAAAAAAATATCTTGTTAACAATGCTACTGACTCTTTCTTAGAGGGTACAGTTGCTTGACACTTGTGCACAATTAAGAAATAAGATAACCACAGATAAAGGAAATTCCAGTAGAGTATAAAAGCATATCAATGACAGCATTATATTGGACATACCTTTCCAGAGATTTTGTGCATTTCACCTAATATTGCAGCTAATACAGAAGATTTTCCAGACCCTACAGTGCCAACAATGGCGGCCAATTCACCTTTCTTGACCTGAAGATTCAACCCTTTCAAGGTTTCTTCAGTTGCTTCATCATCCCAAGAGAAACTCCCTTGATTCACCTCCACAGCAATGTCACCTTGACACCCTTCGTCTCTCTCCACTGACCCTTCATTTAGTTCTAAGCTCATCAAGTAACCATCCAATCTTCCAAGTGAAATCATTGCCTGAGAAATCTGTATCAATGACTGAGGGAAGTTCCTGACTGGCTCCTGCACAATCTTCATTATCGTAGTTACTGTAAATACAGTGCCAGCATTGAGATTCTCACCCATCCAAACTGCAACTGCGAATGCAAGAACAGAAAGTGCAGTAGGGGTGCTCCAAAGCACACTCATATTTCCAGAAATAGTGTATGAAAACTTGGACAACCATCCAAATTCAAGCTCCCGGTAGGATTGAATTCTTTTCTGAAAATAGTCTTCCCATGCTTGAAACTTTATGACCCTCATATTGTTTATCATTTCATTTGTTGCTTTAAGCCTAGAGTCTCGGTTTTTCATGACTTGGTACTGAAAGACATTGCACTTCTTTGTACGTACCATCACGTATGCTAGAATCACAATGACCCCGATTAATGTTGCTATTGCTGAAACACCCATGTTAAAGTATAGCAAACCCAAGGCAGCAAAAAGTTGCAGGGGCATAAGCCAAATGGAATGCAACTGATTCATCAGATCACCTAGCTGTTGAGCATCAACCGCCATGTAATTCACTATTTGACCAACCCCGTGAGCCTGCCTCGAAGAGCAAGATAGTTTCAACCCCTTTTTATATAATGCAGTTATAAGGGTGGACCTTATGAGCAACCCAACTCTCTGAGTATGGAAATTGAAGTGATGGGAACTCAAGACTTCGACTGTTTTAGCAACTAAAAGGGTTATCACAAGGTAATATCCTTCATAAGGAGAGCTTTCGATTCCAGAAGTAAAATCGACAAAACTTTGAATAAGTACAGGACCAATATACATCACACAAAGCTTTATAAGTGCAAGAAAACCAGTGTACAAAACACTCTTCCAAAAGCACTTGAGCAAAGTAATTGCCACTGGGTGCTTTGTATGCTCACTCGGGTTAGGCCATTGTGATTCAAAGAGCTCCGACATCCTCTCAGCTAGATGATCAGGAGGAAGTGAAGGAACATCTTCAACCTTTAAAGGGTTCTTATACCCTTTATCCATCAAAGGGTTCATCCAAAGCCAAGTAGTCTTAGAAAACAAATTTGCCTTCCAATAATCACTTACATTAGTATCATCCTTAATCAGCTCATATAATTCTGTTCTTCCATTCAAACCATTTTCGGCCTCTTTAATAACTATAATCCCAGAAGATGTTCGAGAGGCAGCTATTAGCAGATAAAAGGAAAATGGAAGGCTTATCAAAGAAAACACATCATCCATATTTATATATGAATCCAACTCCTCAGAAACTGACACTATTCGAGTCAAACCCGAAATACTAAACACTAACACAAGCACAAACTGAGCAACCCAATAAATCCTAAGCGAGATAGGATGAAAAGTAGCATGAAATCTCTGTTCATGAACAACAAGAACAAAAATTGCTACTTGTGTTAAGGCTTGAACTACCCTAAACAGAATTTCAGTCTGTTTCCATGATACTAGCCTAGTAATTCCTTTATTATCACTCCCCACAAATGTCAATATGCTCAAAACAACATATAAAACAGCAAGTGAAGCAGATGAAATCAAGGAAATTCTGAACCATAAATTAATCTTGACATTAAATCTATTTTGGTTATTGTTTTCTAAGAGGGGTTTATTGATTGAAGAACTAGAAGTAACATTATTATTACTACTATTATCCCTAAAAATAAACTTTGAAATGAGTCTATAAATAACAAACAAGATCAAGATCAATAAAAAAAAGGAATCAATGGATGAAAAAACAAGTCTTTGAGGACATGGAGAGAAGAAAATGAATCTAAACCATTGAAAAACTTGCATGAAAGTATCTGAAGGTTGAATTATGTTGTTGTTTGAAGCTGAACATTGAAGCGTTGTGAGCCAAGAATCTGAAGACATGATTACTGGGTTGTATACTAGAGTAAGGAAATCACTCCAAAATTTTCCCATCATATTTTCCAAGTTTTCCCTACAAAATCAGAAGCTAAAAACAGGGAAATTAAAAGAATCAGAACTTTATAAGTTTATTTATGTATACTGTATGTCAATATTATACTGAGCATATCATAAATTTTTGATGTTGTGTGAACTGAACAATAGCAAGAAAGAAAGGAAGGCAAAAGAGGAGGGAAAAGTGATGAAAAGATTGATAACATGCTTACATTGTTAGATTTGTTACTCAGTAGTTTTGTTAATGGGAATAAAATAATAAAATCATATTTTAATGATTAATGAATGACCCTCGAGGTTCACGGGGTTGGGGTTGGGCCGTTGGGGTTGGGGTTGGTGCTGATTTCTTGTCAATGTTTGGACGTGTGCACAGTACACACTACCCCTCGCTTAGTTTAATACTCCCCCTAGGCCCTAGTCCCCTCGCTTTTAGTTCAGTAATAGAGGGGTATAAAGTATAAAGTATAAACTTAAAGGGATTTTTTTTTTTTTCTTTTTTGAGTAAAGGGGATTTCTTATTTATTTTTTTTACAGAAAGATTAAAGCTCCATTAATTAAGGGATAAAGTATCCGAAAGAACATACTCCCTCCATATTTTAATAAGTATTACAGTTTGACCGTTGTAATTTTAGGCAATTTTAATAGACTTAAATAAAATAAGAGATAAGTTGGGTAGTTGAAGTATTAAAAAATTATAAAAGAAAGATAGTGGGGTTAATAGTTTATTGAAAAGTAGTAATGAATGTAAGAGAGAAGATATAATAAAAAAAAAAGTAGTGGTGGGTTTAGGTGGGGACCAATAGATGTAGTTTTTTGCCAAAAAGGAAAGTGTAAACTTATTAAAACACAACCGGATTTGGTAAGTATAACACTTATTAAAACACGGAGTGAGTAAGGATTAAGGAGAATTTGTTTCGATTTGCATATTTTAACCTGTTTTGCACCAAATAGTGTTCGATTATAGTTTTGGAGGTCATTATGACCTTTATCGATTAAATTTTGAAGTCGTAATTTTAAAAAAAAAAAACAAAACAAAAAAAAGGAACACATATGCCGTAAACTAGCGTTTTATTTAGTAGGAAGTTATAGTAGAGAGTAAGGGCTAAATACAAATTTTTCAATTTTGAGAAACCTTGTATGTGTTTTCAAGAGATTAACCGATTAAAGTTGTCTTTTTAGCCAATAAAATAGGGATAAGAATGTAATTTATGATTTTCTCTTTCCTTTTTTTCACAATTCACTATTATTCCTATTTTTTCCCCTCTATCCTCTTTCTCTCTCCTTTTTTCACAATTTATTGTCAATCCTATTTTTCCCCTCTACCCTCTTTCTCTCCCCTCTAGCTATACTCCACCACCATCAACACTCCCTACTACACAACCACCACTACTCTGTCGTTCTAATCCCACGACCTAACACTGCCTTGCTGCTCCAAGTACCTGACAGTTAACAAATACTTTCCTATAAGGGGTACTCGCACCCAATTTACATATTATGCTACTAGGAAATATTTTGTTTAACTGCCCGGCTTGTTGCCACAAAGTGGCAATACCTCTGCAAAGCGACAACCCATTGAAGTAGCCTTTGAGCGTTCCCTCCACCATTGAAGCAACTTCTGAGTTAATTATCGAATTTTCAATTTTAAAATCTTGTGGCTTCACGTCCGGAAATGGCCGACGAAAATGGTTGGTTGGGCACATATAGTGTTGTTGGGTTATTATCTGAGATTTTAGTGAAGAAACTGTCATTATTACTGACATAGGGAAAAACTAGGTCGTTGACTAATCCTCCCTAAGCCAAACAAAATTGTAATCACTTAACAAACCTAAATACAAGTATAGGGGTAAGTCAAGGGTCGAACCCAAAGGAACAGTTATGTTCAACTACTTTCAATTGTGCTCCTAAGCTAGGTTGAAGTCGAGGGTGAAGAAGTAATATTAACAACTAACAAAACAAACAACCAAACAAGTAAAACACTAGAGAATGGAGATCAACAAGTAATCATGACAATTGCAACAACTTGGGAATAACATGCCAATCAATGGTTGTGAAGACTAATGAAAAGAACTATCAATTGGAATCAAAGAGCTATCTCTTAATCGTTAAACTAGTGGTCTCTACGAATAACAAACTAGGAGAATCACAATCCAAACCAATCGATAATTGCAATTCCTAAATCAATGGTCTGTATCATTAGAAATCACAATGCAATCTAGCATAATTCTCAAGGCCTAATCAAACTACACACACGCAAACTTTCATTAATCACTTTAATCTCAACAATCAACCAACACAATTCCCAAATTAATCACAATCAACCAACACAATTCCCAAATTAATCACAATCAATCAATCATACAAGTTTCACCCAATCCCTAGCCAAATAACTACTCAAGAATCATCATCTAATCAACAAACAACTAAGAAATCAATAATCAACAAAATATGAAGAACAATTACACTAATCAAGAGTCAAACATCAAAATCAAATCAACAAACATGAAATTAAACATAGCAATAAAATGAGATAGAGTTAGAAATCCTCATTGATTGATTATAGAGATCTTCAATACAATTATCACCTTGGATGTTCAATCTCTGAAAACCCCAATGAAATCTCTCACTTTCTCTCTCTAAATCTACTCCTAAACTGACCTAAAATTGGAGAGAGAAACTCTCAACTAAGCTAAGAATATGATCAAAATAATGTCTAAAAGTCCCTTACAAAAATTGGGTTAAATAGGTATTTATAAGAGGCGCGAAAACGAAAACGAGCGAAACCGGAAACAAGGGAGGGGCGCCCGCGCGAGCAGGGGTGCGCGCCTACGCACGTGGCTTGCGCGCCCACGCTCTTATGGGTTTCTTCGACTTCTTCGTAGCCTCGTGCGCTCGCAAATGGGTCTTCGTGGGTGCACGCAATATGTTCATGATAGTCATTAAGCATGGCAGATTCAAATGGACTTGACGGTGGGTTCAACACCGAGATTTCATGAGAGCGCGGCTTAAGAGCGCAAGAGCTAGAACTTGGAACATCCACTTCCTTGCATCTTGAGCTTTCCCAATACTATAAGTTTGCTCCAAATGCATCTTCCAACTTAGTAAGCCACCAATATCAAGACTCGAACCTCATACAATACCTACAACCACGAAAAGAGAGCAAATAAAGGAGAAAACACTAGAAAAACTATAAAAACACGAAATAAGAGAGAAAAGGTAAAATAAAGAGAAAATGCATAAAACTAAGCATTTATTAAAAAATAAAGCTATAAAAAGAAGGTAAAAACGACCTAAATACTCATCAAATGAGTGACATAAATGGTACTCATCAATTACATTTAGAAATCAAGAGGAAATAAAGAGGAAGAGGGGTGAGTCAGTAATATTTGAGAAACGACTTATGTTTCTCAATTGAGAAATTGGGGCTCGCTTGAGAATAAATCATAATTCTAAAGGTACCATATAGAATAAAAATAAGAAAAATGGGTACCAAATGGAAAAGCCAAAGTGCAATGGTACCAAATGGAAATTATGCCCCACTTTTCACATTTGTGAAAATTTATAAATTTATAACTTTGATTCAAGGGGTATTAGAGATTTAGAGCTATTTCATCATATAAGTAGGGAAATCTTTGTCATTTCATTTGTTTTCTTCCCCTTTCATAGAATTTTTTTTTTCAAAAAAGGTGGTTGCTTTACAAATTTTGTAAACCGACCTGATTCTTGGGAACGTCCTCATATTTTGCACTCTTTATAACTTCGACTTTGACCAATTAAGGTCATATGGGTATTTGTTTGATGGTCTTAACATATACTCCCTCCGTTTTTTTTTATTTGCATCACTTATTTTATCATTTTTCTCTCTTCTATGGTCCCCACTAAAATAATAAAAATATCTATCATCACTCATATATTTTCTCTTTCATGGTCTCATCTTACTTTTACTATAATAATTTATTCACCTACTCACAATATTATATTACTTTCCAAAAATTTTGTACAATCCAAAGTGATGCAAATAAAAAAAACGGAGGGAGTAGTTTATAATTTATACATAATGATAATCAAAGATATTATTTGGAAAAATTGTCAGGTTCTACCCACCTAATAGAACAACCACTCGCTTAAAATTATTATCTAAAAAACTACCCAAAAATTTAAAAAGTTTGACTAGAATTACCCATTTTGATTGTCCAACAACAAAGTCCGATGAGTGGGGCTCGCTTTCATTTTTCCTTTCAAAAGTTAAGCACAAAATGACGATTTACACAATTAGGAAGCCAAATAACTGAATTGAACATCAATTTAGAAACATTACATATTTCTTAATTAAAAATCAAAATTACTTTTCCTTTCTTCAATTGGCGAAATTTTAAGAAATAATTAACCAAAATTATCCAAACTATTGATGGTCTTCCCATTTTAATCCCAACTAAACTTTAATCTAGAATAATTCTAACTAATGAGGTGCTCTTCTCAAAATAGTCTCACTCGTTTTTTTTACCTTGTTTAACTGGTCACGTTGGTGATGTGTCAACTTCTTATAGGCTAAATTTTTTTTATTTTTTAAATGGGGTATCCTTGAAAGATTGGACCATTCCCTCCACTGCCGTTGTCTGCTCACCACCATGACCACACCTGACCATCTGCTGTTGTTTGCTCACCACCATCGAAACTCCTTGCCAAGCCAAGTCTGCGATGCCACCTCCTAACCCAGCCACCTCTCTGCACTACCACTGTATCCTTGTTCATAATTCCACATCATCTCCTCTCATTTGTCCTTGTTAGATTTCCTGCCTTCATCACCTGGCTTTTCCTCCACCATGAACGACCCCATCTTTTTAAAAAAAATAAATAATAATAATGTTGTGGGTAGTCCTCTACCCTTTACTCCGCCATGGACACCCCTTCTTTTTTTTATTAACTTGATGGCAGAAGTGGGTGGTTGGCGGCGTGGGGTGGTTTGCAGATGGTTAGATACGAGGGGTGCGGTGATGCAGTGGGGTTAGGTTGGGTGGCTGGTGGGGGTGATCAGTTGGTGTAGTTGGGTTAGGCTGGATGAGTTAGTGGTACAGTGGTCAACTGTGGAGAGTGTAAATAATGGCATGGTGGTGGTCAAGTGATGTGGAGAGGGGAGAGAGAAGGGAGAAGGGAGAGAGACAGTAAAATGACCCAAAAAAACATAATTACCGTTAGAAAGGTTATAGGTAAATGAGATTGTTTTGATAAGATATCTCAAGAGTTGGGTTTATTCAAAGTTAAATGTTAGTTGAGATTTAAAATGAGAAGACCATTTATAGTTTGGATTATTCTTGTTAGTTATTACAAATTTTAAGAATTTTGTGTTTTTAGGTTGAGAAGCTAAAAACAAGATGAGGTTAGTTGTTGTATACTAGGCTTAAGCATAAGTTTTGAAAGAAAAAATAAAATTCAGCCATATTTGACGAATTTTGTTGCCGGAAAATCAAATGGATAATACCACTCAAACTTTTTAAATTTAAGGAGTAGTTTTTTTTATAAAATTTTAAGCAAGTAGTTATTGACAAAATGACCTATTAGATTAATAGGTCTCGACAATTTTTCCATTTTTTTTTTACCAAAATGATGAATTGACATATGTGTCTACCAGACTATCATATTGAGGCATTTATTTTGAAACTAGGGGAGTATCAATATTACATGACGATATGGAAAATGATTTTAGAGCACGTTTGATACAATTTTCTTAAGGCTTAATTAGACCTCTCTGATTTTGTCTGAAGTTATTGAATTTATGAGAACTTATTGTATTTTTATTTTATTTTATTTTTTTTGAAAAAAAACTTATCTAAACTTTATACCTCTTGCTATTTGATCCCCAATTAGTATTATATACTCCTGGATCATGGTACTCCACACCCTATATACTTAAGTTATTTTGCCTAAATCTTACGTTATTTTGTTTAAAGCCTTGTGTTATTAAATAATATGTTATTCGCTTATTTACTTTAACATCATACATAAAAAAAAAAATAAAAATACATACATTTATAAAACTAACATGTACTTATTTAAAAAAACAACATATATATAAATTGAAATAATAAGAGGTTCATATCTAAATAACATGAATTTTATAAATTTAGAATACAACGAAAGGATCAATGTTGAAAAAAAAAACATAAAAATATAAAATAACATATACTTATTTTAAAATAACATGTATATAAATTAAAATAACAAAAATATTAAAATAACATAAATTTTATAAACCTGAAGTACCATACACACGATACTCCATGAGTAACATAGAATTTGCGTTTGATCCCAACTTATTAGAATTAATAGACCATTTTTTTTTTTTTTTTCTTTTTGAGTACATGTTGCCACGGTTGCATGGCAACTAACGCCAGGCACTGCTTTCCCTTCGGTATTTTGTCGTTGACTCATCAAGGCACATTAAACTTGTTCTGATTGTTCATTATTATATGTTGCGTTTGCCTCCAAAAAATAAGATTATTTCACCGTGCCTATCTTGTGCATGAGCTCCACGAGGAGATTCTAGAAACTTCTTTGCTTCCCTTCTCTATTTTAATTTTAGTTTTAGTTTTTGTTGTATGTTTCAGAATAAAAGATTCATTTCACATGAATTTATATATACACATTCATTCTTAATTAATCGAGCCACTCTATCTTATTGTTTTAAATAGGATTATAAAGATGTTACTATAATAGATATCAATTTGGCAGTTTCCTATGAAATATTTTATGTAATTGTTTTATTAATTGCACAGCAAGAAATCATAAACTAAATCATTTAAGCTTAAATGTATCATAAACAACTTCTCCAATCTTTCTGTCTCTGTATAATTTGATTTATTGGGTCAATACTCCATATTAAGATTATTAACTCTGGTAAGACTAAATATCCATGCATAGGTTATCTCACAATAAAAAATTTCGAAGCATGGGATGATATACTGTTATCTGTTTGTGCATTATATATGTGTTGTATCATACTTCCTCCATTGCCCAGATATTACAACATGGAGATGGGTTACGAATTTTAAAAAGACGAGAGAGATATAGAGGAATAAAGAAAGGGATTCATGTGAGGAGAGGAGAAAAAGCATGAATAAAGGCCTGTTTTCTTCAGCTTATTTTCAGTTCAGTTCTTAATTTCCTTCTTTCATAAAGTATTCAGTTCATTTCAACTCCAATTAGTTCAGTTCAGCTCAGTAAATCAGAACATGCCTTTAATAGGAAAATGTTGAAATATTTGTAAAACTTCGTATAGTATTTGTTGCAACATTTGTGAAATGCAGGAAGTATATGTCATGTGTTTTGTGTATATTTTTTTTTATTTTTTATTTTTTATTTTTTTTTTGAGACCTCGTGTATTTGTGTATTATGTATTCATGAAATGTACTTCTTATAAGGAAGAAAATATGTAGTAAGCATATAACATTTTTTTTTTCTCCATTTTCTTTCTCTTATAAGGAAGAAAATTAGGCTAATCCTTTTGATAAGACCAACCTAAGTAATCCTTGCGGATGTTAGATGATACATAATTATATTAATGACAAAAGGAAAATCAAGACACAGAATGGGACTGCCACATTATTATCAAATCTATACAAGCTGTACAACGGCAGAAACCCTGAAGCACCCGTTTTGGAGAAGATCGAGAAGCTCATCAAAGAGTATAGCACTGCGCCAGCCCCAGCCTTTTGGGGCTTTTGGTAAAAGAGTACCTGCTTGCTTGAAGCTTCCAAACACCATAACTTCTCTCTTTGATGGACAGATCAACTAAAATCAAAACAACGAATAAGTCTCATAAAATTTACATATGAAATAAGAGCAACATGATGATTGTCATTGTGGTCTGATATCCAATCTACCTGATAGCGAGCTGTAACTTTTTCACGAGAGTCCACATACATATGCACCTGAATTAACATAAAAAGGAAAGTGTCATCACATAATTACATAATATAAAGCTTTGTTCTTTACTACCTCGCACAGATAAGTTTCAGACAAATAAGTTCAGATTAGTTGCGTGATAAATATAAATACGGGCAACCAAGTTCAAATAAACCATGATAAATTCAGTTAAGAAAAATTTAAAAGAGGGAAGAATGCTTATGTACTACATATTCAATATACAATGGCTGTAAATAGAGATAGAAACCCAAGCAATGCTCTATCTTGCATTTTATGAACTACTAATATACATTTAATAATAACTTCATAGTTCACACAGTCAAACAGAAAATCCCAAGTGATAAACAAGGGGGAAAATCAAGGTTGCTTTTTCCAAGTAAAAGCCCAGCAATTCACAAAATTTGATCTACATGGATAGTTTCATTTATATATACTTCTCTCAAAATTAAATTCCCACACCCTCATTTCCTAGGAAGCCCCATCCTAGCTGTCTTCCCCCGCCCCTTTTCCGGGAGAATTTAAACCAATTACACTAAATGACTATTCAAGAAAACTGAGTTTTCAAAAATATTTGCAGCTGTAATTCAACATTTTGCTCACAGAATTTACCCCTCGAAATATAGACCACATCTTTGAAGGAAACAAAAAGCAAGATCCAAGAATTCTGGTGCATGTAGGTGGATATAGCATTTACAGAGGCTTAATAATCCACAAAGATGAAAATTTGAAAGCACAACAAAAATGCAGAATTTTTAAAGAACATAAACACAAGTGCAAATTTATATAAACAAAAAATGGTAAAATGTATTAAGCTGACCTTCCTTTGAGGATCCATTATTTCAGCCTTCCGGCGATGAATAAATAAGCCTGACAATATAAACCATAAATCAAGAGTGAATGAAATAAGAGTAGCTATTATTGTGTAATTTAAACTTACAATGTACTCACTACTAAATCCAAATTAATAGAGCATACATTTCAAAAGGAATATTTTATTCCAAATAATTTCCCTTTGTTTTCCAGTCATTCATGATTTCATAACAATTATTTGCATAAAATAGTAAATGCTCTATGAAGAATTACCGAGTGTCCTACGCCCTTGAGGGTCTTCGTCATTAAAAGCTTGAACACTTATCTGTTAGATGCAACAGACTGAATGAGTTTAAAAATATCAATTCTGGAAAATGAGTAGGCTTTTCTTCGGTTTATGCTCTAATAATACACATTCAAGAACATAAAGGAAAAGAAAATTGAAATCATACTTTCCAAAATGAACCAGCATAAAATGCTTCTGGTGAGTGTTTAACCTGACCATCATTAAGTCGATGCACATCAGCAAATTCTACCCTGTTGAAATTAACATTCCAATTAACAAGAAAATATAGAAGTATGAATAGTTGATTGAATAAAAGACCAAAAAATAACAAATCAGTAATGTATACTCTTCATATGAAGTCATTGGACATGCCATACTGATATATGACCATGACTATTACACCCCAAAAGATAAACCATGTGTTCTTACATGATTTAACAATGACACGAGGGCAACTATCATTAAGTGACCTCAAAACCATAGTTGTGTCTAAAAAGCAGTAAGACATCCATGACAGGTAGCTTCAAAGTATAGGAAGCTCTATGAACCCAAGAATAAATAAAGGTATCAAAGAAGCAGTTCAGCAGTCAAGAAAACAACAAAGAACATGTTTTGAGAGCAATTTTTCATTCCTTTTAAGCAAAGACCATGAGGGGCAAATAGCTTAGGGTATGGCAGCATTTTTTCCGTGTCCGAGTAACACAGCCTATGCTACAATAGGATACAGAGTAAAAGAGAGGGGGGGGGGGGGAGAAGAGAAAACCAACCCAAATCGAAATGGTGGGAAGTGACTTAGAGGTGTCTTCATATCTAAGGATATAGATGCATTGCTTGTGTTCTCACACTGGCCGTCAATATTTTGGTCTGAAGACTCTCCCATCTGAGTACCACTGCCACTTGGCCCAGCAGCAGAGGTTTCAATGAAACTATTTCTTAGAGCTATATCAAAAGCACTCTCTGTCTGCCACCCGTGATTATTAATATTTCTTCCTCCGTCACTCAGTCCAACCAAGGCAGTAAGTCCATCTCCAGACATGTCACCATGTTGGTCAGGTCTCAATTCCAGATCATCATTAGCAAGAGATTGCTGACCATTCCTGTTGCCCACACCAAACGGAATACGGGAAAATACAAAACGAGTTGGACACCAAGTGGAAGCAGGAACCAGTGTAGCTCCACGCCCGATACCAGCAAGTCCATCATTTGAACCCCTAACATTTACTCTCACAGGTCTAAATAAACCATTTCCTTCACCATTAGCAGGACCCGCAACATACAAATCACCAATATTGCCTGGTGAATTATTCTGATCAGAAGCTTGGACATAGTAGCTTGTGGTTCCAGCACCATGGGAAAAGGTAAACGGCTGTTTGCATGCACATGCCATGCCTAAAAGGCAGCAATTTTTGCATGTTTCAGCAGCAATTTCTTGAACCCTCTGACTGAGAAGCATCTAGAAAAGAAACAAAGAAGCAGACTAATGTATTAAACAATAGAACAGAGTATGAAATCAATAAATTACAGAAAATGTTGTCCAAGGAAAATAAAAGTTCAGGAAAATGCATAAATAAAAATTGACTCTTAGCTACTTATCTTTGCAGTCTTATCTCCTCTCCTAGTCTCTCTTTGGTTCTTTATCTAGGCTAATGTCTATACATTTTTTTCTATAATAGGGACAAAATGAGACTTATTGGGCATAAAGGCAAGATAAAAATACAAATTATAAAGGAATTGGACTGGACCAGGTTTGAACTTATGTCTAATTATTCAAACAGTATTGGACTGGATGAGTTAAAAGTGTTTGGATGGGATTTGAAAAATAACTACGAGTCCAAAATACGAATAATTAAGAAGGATTAATAAAGTCCATCTCCGAAAAACAGTTGGCATCCAACAAAACACAAAGTAATCAGATGAACAAAATTATGATGCTGTTCCTCAACAGTTAAAGTTTATAAGCTAAATACTGACTTCCAGAAACCATCCTTGCTTTCACAAATTGCATTCTAAGGAATAGTAAGAATCTAGAATCACTCTAGTGGTTGTAGATCCTTAAACAATCTTAAAGGTTTTTGGGTTCACTACGACAACCTTAGATTTGACTAGTTTGCTGGTAGCACCGTAGCAGTTTAGAACTTTAGATCTATTCCATTTCCATGTCCCCACCCCCCTTACATTCAGAATTAGTGCTCGCATTACATTTAGTGACATAGCTTGCATAAGAATCTAAAGAACTCTAGTGCACAGTACTCCCATTCAATATTTGAGGTCAAGGGTTTGATATCTAGCCTAATAGTTGGAAGTAGCTTAAGCTTGGCCCATTGTCCCAATCTCAACTCTCCTTTCACACTATCCAAATCGAAGTTGAAAAATAAGCATTCAATTAGGGTCCCATATCTTACCTAGATAGAAAAAAAAGCATTCAAATACATATACTATTTGAAAATAAATCTGCATGAATATCCCCCAACTTCAGGGAAGTGAGAATCAGATACAAGCTTCAAACCTGCAGCCAAAGACCGTCATTCACTGCCTTGCAAGGGAAACCTAACTCTTCAAGCTGTTTTCTCACATCTAAAAGAGCCTCAAAAGACATATTGCAGTACAAAACTGAACCTTCTTCAAAAATGTTAATGAATGTATCATATTCTTCTCCTCTCAACCCACAGTTCCCTTTACCGTAACTCTTCACCTGCCTCCTTCCAACAGTCCTTCCACCCCATGGATAAGCCAACTCATTTCTGCTCCATTCATCAGGCACGATATCGTTGCAGGAAGAGTTTATTGATGATGAAGAGCAATCCCTTGAATCATTTCCTGACAACCAATTAGAACTACTAAAATGGCAGCATATGCTTTCTTCGGATGGTCCTTCTACTAGTGCAGCTTCACTTCCCTGTCCACTGGCAGCAAAATTAACTGGCATTCTGACGTAAGAAGAAGAGGGCCTATTTCTATCTGAATCAGAGTAGTAGGTAGCAAGGGAAGGTTGTTCGAAGTTGTTAGGATATTCAGCTCCTGAATTTGGCTCACTGCAAGCAACTTGAAGTACCTGTTGTTTGTCATCAACAATATTATTGTGGAAGTTAATAACAAAATCTGCAAGCTCAATCAGATAATGCAAGCAGAATTTATAGCTGTAAAGAGCAAGTAAGAATTTACACGTACCGTATCAGCTTCCGAGTTTCTATTACAGCAAGCATCAATAATGTTCTTTCCTTTGAATTGAGACAAGTCATGTTGATTTGAGATCCCTGTTTCCAGGCTTGTACTCTGCTTTTCATGGGATTCACCCTTGTTGAGAGCACTTTTTTTAACCAATGTATATAATGCCAATTCAAAGCTTCAAAAAGGAAAGTAAACAATGTCATCCTGCATGAGAAAGATTCAAATTCTCATAGAGGCCAAAGATATGAGAACAGCACTTTACCGTTTCTCTTCACTAGGTACCCAAAGTTCATTTGAGGTCAGTAGCGCGTGCAATGTTTGGGATGAAAGATTTGGTAGAACCTAAAGACGGTTACAAGAATTAATATTACAGGTAGCTGGCATGTAGAATTCAGTTTCTACCTACTAGTCTATAGGGGATATGAAATTAACCACCAAAGCATTGTATATGACAATCGTATGCAATGAAGCCAAACAAATGCATATAGCCTTATAGGAGAAACATGTAGTAAAAATAAAAAATGAGTAATATTCTTAGGAAGAACATACTTGAAAACAGTGTTTTAACATAAGGTTGTGATCAAGATCAAGATGAAATTTTGCTTAATTTTGAAATCAATGAGATTTTCTCTCCTTAGTCTTGGTGATTATTTACTATCTTTGTGATTGCTTCTTTGTAACTTACACCTAAATCCTGGCTTTACTTGGTATTGGCTTTGATTAAGAACCCCTATTTCATAAATCTTGGTGATTTTTGAGATTGGTAAATAACTAGTTTAATTTCAGTAGATTATTTCTTTGCTTAATGGGTAATGCAAGGTTCCAGATTGTGTTAGCATAATGGGCTGTTTGGTTCTCAATTAATCTAGCCTCCGTTTAGAGCCCTAATCAGTAGTGCAAAAGATATGAACCCATGAACATCATTTCAGATGCCTTGGATTTTTGTTTGGAGTCCTTGGGCTCACTAGGCATGTTTGTGTTTGTATATTGCATCACTTGGATTGAAGATTCTTTGTTGGGCTTGTTACAGCATATGGAGTACAATTTATTTTTGTAGTCGCTACCAATTTGTTTTCAACAACACTATTAGGGTGGATTTATACATGGGCTATATAACTTAGTTGATTTCAGTAGTTGATTATTAATTTGCTTAATGGATCATGAGAGGTTTTAGGTTGTGTTAGCATAAAGGGTGTTTGGTTCTTAATTGATCTAGCCAATCTGTTTTAGAGCCCTAATCAGTTATTGACAGAATAGGTGTGTAATACCCTCTTTGGGTAGTTTTTTTTATTTTCATTGGTTTAGGGAAACACACTGATTCAGTCAATACATAAAGCTACATGTCCAACCAAGCAAGTTGGATATTATTGAAATAATTTTTGTGTTTTTCTTCAAGCTTAATCATTGAGACACCAGATTCAGGAGTGAATTGCTGAATTCAGTGTTACAGTTAGTTACAGATTGCTATCCTTATTCAATCACTTATATCTCAACTGATGTTAAATCAGATTCTAAGTTCCTACATGCAAACTTCAAAACTAAAGAAAGCTTTGAAAATTCAATCATTATATAAAAGATAATTGTTTCTCTGAAAAACTATTCCCGTGGCATTCACAAGAAGTCATAGAAAGATCATACAAAAAGGGACAGGGGGGAGTATTACACCCACCCACCTTTTAAACCCTCTCTTAATCTACCTTACACCTACCACCCTTTTTACATTTTCTCTTACTTATATCAACATACACTCATCTTTTCCAAAGCTTTCTTAAACTACGTATCAACAATAAGTGAATTGAACAACATTACAATAATTAAAAAAGGAAAAAAAAGAGCAAGGTAGATTTAGATAGAACAAAAGGTCAACTATATAGGTAGTGTAAAAGGTCAAGACAAGTATAGTATTAGGAGACGGAGCAAGCATACTTTTAAAATCATTTAAAAATATGGATAATATAGTTTATCAACCCGCAAACAAATTTTATACTCAAACTTATGGTAAGTAGTGGTAGCTAGGAGAACTCCTAAAATCTGTCTTAAAGAATCATTAAGTTTGCATGAATATTTGTTTATGCATACTTCATGAAATTTTTTACTCAAATCTCCAGTGCTAAATAAATAGCTAGTGTCATGCTTAAGGTATAAAATCAAAACTAATTGCACTCCATGCTAATAATTTAGAACAGGACATTTCACATACTATGATGCTATGTGTCCCACTACCCCTTGTATTTTCATTTGTATTATAAATAATTATCATGCCTTATCCATTCTTATTTTAAAAGTTACACATTCCTATTAACAAACACAAACTCATCATCTTCCATTGTTTCATGGAATTTTGTCAACTAATGGAGCAATACTTTTAGACTAGAGAATCATATAATTCTATTATAAAAGTATACTCACTTTATTTAATACTATCTGAAATTCTAAACCTCCAATAATAACAAAAATAATATTATGTATTAAAATTTAATGACTCTTACAGATTCATATATGAGGCTGATATACACTGCAGAACATTATCACGTGTCGCCCTTTTATAGTTTATGAGGGGAACATAAAAGAGCAGAGCATACTAAGCATTTATTAATCAGGAAAGTTCAGCATGGGAAACATCCCCAAAATCTATATACCCACTTAAAATACTACTCTCTCCATGCCACATTAAAAAACAAATCACTACATAGAGTTTTAGGAGATAAGCTGTGAGTAGATTTGATGGGAATTAATGTGGCATTTGTATAGAAATTCTAATGGAAAAGTGGGTGTGGAAAGGAAATAGTGGGTCCAAAAGTAATGTAAGAAATATTTACTCTATTCTTTTTTAGTTGATGTTTTGACTTTTGACACTCTCCACAAACTCTACTTTGCCTTTTGTGATTTATAGTTTTTTTAAAAAAAAAAATAAAAAAAAAAGAAAGAGTTATATGGGATCTTATTAGAATTGTCACAATGTATATTTTCATCATATTAACTTTTTATTATTTTAACTTATTGTCTGATTTATAACTGAAAAAGAACGGAAGAAATATTATATAAATGGTAGGACCAGTTCAAGAAAGGAAGTGTCCAAACTATTTTTGGGGCCGATGAAAATCAAGAGTATTCAAACTATTCTAGGATGGAGTATAAAAAGTACTATAAGCAAAAAATGAGCTACACACCTCTTTCAATTCCATGAAACCACTCTGGCAAAGGTAGCCCCAGCAAGCATTCCTAACTCTTTCCCCATGTATGCCATAGTCTTGATGTTCTGCGAACACCTGTCATGATAGTACAATTAAGAATAAAGAAGCACAAAAGATATTGAAAAAATAACCCAAAAAGTATCTCAAACCTGATAGGCTAAGAAATTTGAAGTCCACAGCTCAGCGATGATAAAGTCAGTACAAATAGCACACAATTCCTACAAATTCAACCTTTAAGAGACAGGTACTGATAAATTTATTTTAAGATAGGATATATGTTAAGATAGAATTGCATAAAAGTGTGCAACAAAAAGATTATCACAATGTCATTAAACATGGAAAAAGTAGATTGGGGAACTTATGAAGGTTTAAGTTATTAACTACCATGAAAAGTAAGATACCTGGAGATCAAGAAAGGATGCCGCAGCAAGAACACGGAATGCATTATTGTCATTAAGCTTAGGGTGATGACCATAAAGGTATGCCAATGAAATAGCAATGGCCTCCGCATTAACATTTGTATCATCTATCTGCAAACTTAAGACGGGGGCAGATGCTTCTTTCCAAGGACCATGAAGCATATTCCTAACAAGCAGTTGTGCAATAAGATAGAAGTTTTCATTAACTATCCAACATAAATTGTAAGCATAGAAGCTATAAACAGTTCAAGAAAAATGAAAACAACTTCAGGCAACATTCAATTCTTCCTTTGTTCTGTTTCTCTTATTCTCATTATGTGATATTTAGCACATCTTTAGAAAAAAACAGGTCAAATTTTCGACATCAGAAAATTTTATCAATAACCTAAGATAACCAGCAGTATAATCTCTATTTCTGTTAATGTAAAAGAGAAGCTAAAATCTGTACTATAGCAACCACTTCTTTAAATCAATTCCTTACATTTCTACCCATGCTCACTTGTTGACTTGCATGAATCATTCCACACAAAAGTAATTGACAGGCTCTACATTGATCAGATTCTTCATTATACCTCAAGTATCTGTGAATTCTTTGATAATTCACTTAGGGTCAACATCATAAATATTTTTCAACAATAAATTGAGTACTTGAGTCCGACCAAAAGAGGAAAATCTGGCGCTATGCTATACCAGATTTGAACACTTGGGGGGACAGGATCACATATACAAAGGGCTAGAAGGGGAAGTGCTCAATTCATTTCCCTTTCACAAACGGAAACTTATAGCACATTATTAGCGCCATAGCAAGGGTTTGAAAATCACTTTTTTAAAACAACTATATATGAAGAACTCTCATGTCATGGCAAAGCAAAACAAATAAAGTAAAATTTGTCTAACTCAAGCCCAGAGATCACATAAAACATAGGACAGTCAGATATGGATACACTATATCAGGCAATAACTTTGACAATTAAACTATATATTGCAACATTAGCCATAACGGAGGTTTAATTGGCATATAAGCTAGTTGATTGTTCGGTATTTAACAACCATCAACACCATCATCAATGAGTTATAGCTAAAATCTTCAAATCACTTAAAATAATGGTATGATTTCTCAAGGTAAAAAAAAATACCATGAAAAATCAAATCAAACTTACATCCAAATTCATGTAAGTCAACATCTATATGATTGTGTGTTTCCAATTTTACAACATAGCATATCAATCACCTACTTCTTGCCGTCTCACCGTATATCATAGTTATTGAAATTTTTATCAAGCGCCCCGACCACCTCAAAATACGAAAAAAAAAAAATAAAAAAAAAAATAAATAAATAAAATAAAATTGACGATTCCAATTCAAAACATTCTCCGAAATTAAAATGCAAAAGTACGAAAATTGCAAAAGTATGCATAAAAAGGGAAATATGAAACCTGAAATAAGAGCTGCGAGAAAGAATCAAGCGATGAAGATGATAAGTAGAGCCCATAGCATTAACAACAATATCGGAGAAAACGCCATTGTTAAAACCCTCCAATTGAATGTGATCACACAAAGAGGGGAGATTACAATCGACAGCACGCAATTCGACGCTGCTCCGATCACTATCTGATCGCTGCTGCTGCGGCTGAGGTTGCGATATCGGAAGCGACATAGAATGATGATGATGGTGCTGCTGCTGTTGGTGTTGGGTGAACGAATAACAACGATTTCTTGTTGATGAGTGGGATTGCTGCTGGTGGTGGTGTTGGTGATGCTGGTCCGCCATTGGTTATGGTGAGAGCGTGAAAATCAGCGCCATTGTTGTCTCTTTAAGAATTTCGAGAGGGAGAGAGAAAGTGATTCGGGGTACTTTTTTTTTTTTTTTTTTTTTTTTGGAAGGGGATTCGGGGTTATTTTCGGTGGAACTGGAATGATTTAATTGACAAGAGTAGTGTAGGAAAATTCGGGTGTTTGTTTTACAAAATTACAAGGATTTCAAAGAGGGGAAAAAAAGATACTCCAATAATTTTTGTTTGTTTTTTGTTTTTTTTTTTTTACAAAAGAACTTAAAAAAAAAAAAACAAACAAAAAACATACTAAAAACGGAAACAAAGTAAATCACGCCGACGCGTCATCCTTGCCAAACAATGAGATTGAGCAACCGTAGATCTGGAAACCTTCTGAACATGACACACAACCAAAGCCCCAATAACTTCCAGAAGCTCCCGCTGAATCCAACAGATAGAAATATCCTTGGGAACCGGAGATCGAAGTGAATCCACCACCAAAAAACAATCAGTAAGACTCTGTAAAGAGGAATACCCACGTTGCCTGGCATGATATAATGCAAACAGACAAGCAATCATTTCAGACTGGAACGCAGAATTAGAGCTACAAGCCTGCACCCCACCCCTGAGTTGAACATCAGAAGCCACATCCAAGAAAACCCATCCAGTACCCGCATTATGACTGTTAGAATTCCAGGCCCCATCAAAAATAAGACTGACTGTACAAACATTCGAAGCATTCCCTCTAAGGACTGCAGAAGACATAGTATACGAAAACCCTGGAGGAAACGCAGGCGTAATATCATATCTGAACGACCTACCCTCAGAACACCTGTCCACCCAACTAGAAGCTAGATCCATAATAGAAGCAGGAGAATAAACCGCAGAACGAAACCTCATAGAGTTTCGAGTAAGCCAGAGAGCCCATAACAGACTTAAAAAACGATCTAGCATCAACCAGTCCTTATCATGAAGAAACTTTAAAAGAATCTCAGGAAACCACTCCTCAAAAGGCTGATCCTGGGACATATTCAAGGCCGATCCACAAGGTTGGTCCTCCCATAAACTCCAAGTAAATGGACAATCTCGGAAAAGGTGAGAAAGAGTCTCGACATCCTGATGACAGAACCCACATCTGGAATCCACAAGCAAACCCTTCCGAGCAAGCAACGAAGCAGAAGGCAACGCATTATGGATAGTCTTCCAAGCAAACATTTTCCACTTCGGAAGTAAAGGCGAAGCCTAGAAATGCCTCCACCAACTTGAGTCAAGAACCAAAGGTGATTGTTGGTCACCATTCTCATAACACAAGGAGCACACATACCTAGTCTTCATGGAGAACCTCCCATCCCTGGTAAATTTCCAGTAAATCAAATCATCGATTCTTTCCTTAGGTCGTTCAAGTCCCAAAATAAGGTAGCCGTACAAGGAGGAAATAACCGATGAATCATACCCGTATTCCATGCGTTCGAACGCGCATTAATTAGATCAGAAACAAAGGATGGGGCACCTATCCTGCTCACAGAATCCTTAAACTGAACCTGAACCCCAAGCACCCAACTATCATCAAGAATCCGAATGTTGGAACCAAACCCCACCTTCCACATTAAACCATGACGAAGGGTCTGAAAACCCTATAACATACTACGGCAACCCCAAGATGGCCTGACCGTCTTGGCAGTACCATGAGAAGCAAGCAAAGACAGATACTTTGCTCGGTACACCCTGGAAACAAGAAACTGAGAATTATGCATAAGCCGCCAAGACTGCTTAGCAAGGAGAGCAACATTAAAGCAACTAAATTTCCGAATACCCAAACCTCCCAGCCCTCGTGGCAAATAAAGAGCAGATGAAGGAGATAACGCTACTCCCTTAGAGGAAGGAGAAGAGCGCCACCAAAAACGAGCTAGTAGATTATCAAGCTGATTACAAACTGTAGTAGGCACTTTAAACACCGAGAGGATATGGTTGAAGGAAGCGACACAAATAGAATTGATAACAACCAACTTTGCAGCCACTGAAAGACGCAAAGCAGCAAAGGATGAAAGACGTTGAACAAGTTTATCAACCATAGGCTGAAAAACCTAACACATCCCCCTACCCATATCAACAGGCATACCCAGATAAAAACCTAATGAGCTCCGAGAATCCATACGCAACACAGAAGCTAAATAATCCCTATAATCCGATGGAGTATTAGAACTGAACTTCACAAACGATTTTTGGAGATTAACCATTTGACCCGAGATAGAGCAAATTTTATTAACGACAGCCATCAAGTTGTCGCAAGCAGAAGGCGAAACTTGGAAGAAAAGCAAGGCATCATCAGCAAAGAAGAGATGGGAAACTGGCAAGGCCTTACGGGAAATCTGAAGTCCTTGAACTAACCCAGAAGCCTCAACATGACTAATCATTAAAGAAAAAATCTCCATGCACAGAACAAAAAGATACGGGGAAAGAGGGTTCCCCTGTCTGAGCCCGCAGCGAGGAAATAAAGTCTTGGATGGACTACCATTAACCAAGACCTGGTAGGAAACCGATGTAACACACTGCTGAATTATATGAACCCACTATGGAGGAAAACCAAAAGCTCTTAAAACTTTCCACAAGAAATCCCAATTAACCCCTATCATAAGCCTTATTCATGTCCAACTTAAGGGCCTCTTAGCAAAGTTTAGAAGTCGAGGAATTCATATAGGAAAGAAGCTCATGAGCAAGAAGACTGTTGTCCGACATTAACCTACCAGGAACAAAGGCACTCTGCCAACCTGAAATCAAAGATGGCAAAAATCTCCGAAGACGATTTGTTAAGCATTTAGCAATAAACTTATAAAGGACATTGCAGAGACCAATAGGACGAAACTGAGAAGGCTCCTCTAGATGGTCCACCTTAGGTAGTAAAATAAAAAAGGTACGGTTCCATTCCTTAAGAAGATACCCATGGGCAAAGAAAAACTGAATGGCCTCCGTTACCGAGGCACCAACCACTGACCAATTGGTCTTAAAGAAGGATGCAGTATACCTGTCCGAACTTGGAGATTTGTCATCACCAATATGGAACATAGCATCTTTGATATCCATATATGAAAAAGGTAACATAAGCTCTTGGCAAGTAGAGGAAGAAAGAGTGGGAAGATGTAAATCTTCTCAGTCTAGGTTTGGAATTCCAGTGGAAGGAGCATGACATTGGTAAAGGTTTGAGAAATGATAAGTAAATATCTGCGAAATCCTAGCCGGATCCGAAACCCAATTGCCCAAAACATCTTTCAAGTTGATTATCTTGTTGCGATGTTTACGAGCCTGTACCGAAGCAAACAAAAACCGAGTTGGAGCCTCACCCAATGCATCCCATTTAACCTTAGTTCGCTGTTTCCAATAAAGAAATTCAACTTAGGCTTGATCTAGAACCTCCTTCCTAGCTGAAATAAATCTCATACGATCTGACTCAGTAGCCAAATTACTGGATAACGAGCAAATGGAAGTCTCTATCTTTCTCCAGTCTATACCCCCACGATTTCTTATGAGCAACACACTAAGCCAATAACAAACGGCGAATATAAGCCAATTGGCGACAAACCGAAAACATCTTAGACCCCTGGGCATTAGCTTGCCAATTGGTACCAATAAGCAAGGAATCCCTAAATAACAAACACCAATTCTCAATCCTATAAGGACGCTTCCTATCTGAAGAAACTGGACTGTCACGTAAAATAATCGCCCCATGATCAGAAATCAAAATAGGTTGATGGATAAGCTCAGTCTCAGGAAAAGATTCTAACCATTTCCTAGAAACATAAGCATTGTCAAAACGCTCGAAAATCGGGTTATCTAATTGGCCATTAGTCCAAGTATAAGGAGGTCCCGAAAAAGGTACATCCATTAATTCCTCATTTAATTTCCAATTCACAAAGTCCTGACGACTAGAAATATTAAGAGACCCACCAACTTTGTCTGTTAAGAATTCAACTTGGTTAAAGTCTCCTATTAGAACGACATTGTCAACTGTCCTAAGAATAGTAGAAACCTCATCCCAAACATTACTACGAGTAGAAATGTGAGGCGATCCATACACGAAAACTACATTCTTTAATACTTGACCAGGAACATGGATTTCACAAAAGATGACATTAGGTGAAACTGAAATAGGAACAACCTTAAGGGGTGCAAACCAATAAACAACTAAACCCCCACTACGCCCATTAGCATCCATACCACAAAACCCACTAAAAGCTAAAGAGGACAACTTTTGTACAGCAACAGTAACAGTAGATATGGTTTCAACTAAAAACATAATATCAATACCATAAGAACGGACTAATGAGGCAATATACGGAACCTTAGGGGAGTCCGCTACTTTAAGACCCCTACAGTTCCAGGATGCCACATTCATGGAAACCTTGGTGGCCCAAACCGGGGAGCCACCGAGCCCTCAGAAAATAAACCTAAACCACTACCCAAATGATGGAGAATGGAAGACCCTCTACGTTTTTTAAAAGGGTTAAGACACTGCAAATAAGGAGAAATATTACCTTCATCACCTAAACGTGACTGAGAAAACTTCCCCGCTGAAGCAGACCTCTTACAAGGACAAGTTATCTTAACCCCGGATCCTAACTTATCACAAATCTTAATTACATTGAGGTTCAATGATCTTTTACCCTTATCACTACCATGACCAGAATTCCTTGACTGCAGTGAGTTCTCCAATTTATCAGAATTACTTTTCCTCTCACCGCTAACATTATCTGAAGCCGATGAAGAAACCGAATGAACTGGCGACCAGTCCATCGGCATTACATCCGTAAATGTGGTTGATTTGGCTAAGGATTTCTCTAGGCCTATAGCTAAACTATGATCCAATTGATGGGGTTGACATGGAAAAGGCCCAATATTACCCAAGTTGTTAGAACTAGCATCTGAATACTCCATTTTACCTAGTCTAAGGCCCATTTGTGAAGAGTTCAACAAACTAGTACGACCCATTTTATTAAAGGCATCCAAACCATTCAATGGATAAGGATCATGTGCCAGATGACTAGAAGAAGTTAAAAAATGACGCCAAGGATCATTTCCCGTCGATGCTGACTCATGTGCGACCTTGCCACGTGGCACTTCCTTGGTTGGTCCACCCAATTGTTGCCAGCCATCATCATGTTCTCTTGTATGAATACCACGTGGTGGAGCCAGCTTAGAATCCTCATCTCCAGGACTTTCTAAATGTTTTGTATGAAGACAAACACTTGGTGACGTATGACGGCCCAGGCTATCACTATCATGATTATACGGTTGCAATTCCGGTAAGATGTCGAATGGTCCCTCAACATCACGATAACGAAACCATAGCTCGGTATTCCAGATTCTAGAAGATGGGAAAATACCACGAATAGCATTTGTGTATAAACTAGTGTCAATAGTATCAAACCACACACGAATGCCGCCTTTGTGTAGCCTATGAAAGCGATTGGCAAGATGAAAATTTATAAAGTTTTGTGGTTCAACACAAGAATTCCAACCATGACCAACAAAACCACACTTTTTGCAGAATCTAAAAATACCTTCGTATTTAAATCGAACCCACGCAACTCTATTTTCTGTGGTGGGAAAGTAACAACCCGCGATTAAAGGCAAATTTAAATTGACTAAAACCTTGACATGAGGACAAGGAATAGGGAACTGACCATTATCGTCATCCATCATGATAATATCTCCAACATGCGATAGAATACCCGCTGCAACCGCCGATGTTAAAAGGTGGAAAGGAAGACCTTCAACCCCGATCCATGGCTCAACGAGGTGTAAATTCATATTAAGAGGGACCGAATAACTCGGAAGTCGTTGAAGAACCACTAAACTTCCCTTAAAGTGTACCCAGCCCCTGGACGCCAATTCATCAGCATCCTCAATCGTGCCACAACACAAAACCATATCTCTACCATAGGGGAAAACCCGCACTGGAGCTCGAAGATGCCAGAACCTAAGAACCAACCTCTGAACTAACGAAACTGAAAAGACTCTCGCATCCCAAAAACGCCCTATAACACAATTATTCTAGTTAATAGACGAATCGTCATGAATAGTAGGAGAAGAAGTGACATCCTGATCACCTATAGATTGAGGGTATATAAAAGTTGGGGAATTAAAAAACTCTGACATTGAGGCAAAACTAAGAGCAGTAAGAACTAATGAACAAGCTAACGAAGTATCATCAAAAAAGTTTGAGAATTTCTCTCACTAAGGGCTTTCTCTCTCCCCAATAATTTTTGTGTATACTTGTTATGGTCAATTTTCGATTATGTCCTGACGCACGACCTGACTCACGACACTAAAGGACAATAAATGAGCCAGTAACTAACTCTGCAATAAGAAGGGGTTTGACTAGGGCCCACGATGGTGGTTACAACTATTTTCCAGCAACATAGTCATCCCATATAATTCGAGTGGATCTTCTAAATAATATCTTCAACGGAAGGATAAGCCCAAGACCTAGTCTAGTAACGGTCGTCCGATAATTCAGGAGATTGTTAGCAGCTTTCAGCGGTACTATAGCTAGGTTTAGGCGTTTATTTTCTTCATTATAAATAGCATAATACTTGTACTCAGTAGCAACACAATTTCTACGTTTTCTATTCTCACCCTAGAACTATCATACTCTTTGTAATCAAAAGTCATTCATAGTAACTCGGTGGTCTTGCACCTACCCGTAGTTTTTCCCGTGTTTGGGTTTTCTGCGTCATCAAAACACCTTGTTCATTATCGCTTTTAATACGGTTTTTTCTCAATTTCCATAGTCAATACTCTAGCTGTCGTACGTCCCAGCCTTAGGTCGCCCTTAGGCGAAATCTGGCATAAATAATTTGGCGCCCACCGTGGGGCCGAAGACTAGATAATCTCTCAAAAACTCCAGAACACAACATTTTCTCTTAACAGGTCATTCGGCTATCATGGGTTCACTCGAAGAAAATATGAAAATCGATCAGCTCATGGAAGAGATCCGCAAGACTCAAGAAGAGCTTGCGCAACAGAAGGCAGAGAACGCTCGGCTCGCTGAAAAAAGCCAGAAGACCGTTGACACTCTCAGGAAAGAGTTGGACTCCGTCCGCAGCAACATGCCTCGCCGTCGTCGCAATACTAGTGATATCCTCCACATGATGGACCTAGACTCCGGGGGCGAGTCAAAAGGAGATGATGAGGAAGACGAAGCAGATGGCACTAATCAAGAGGAAGAGGACGGTGCAGATCCAACAGCCTAGAGGCTTATCAAGATCGAGGCCCAGAACGCCAAGCTGCTCCGCCTGTTGAAGAGGCTACCCGGAGCGCCAGTCTCGACCGTGACCGAAGAACCAGACGGCTTCGCCGCATCGCCCTTCGTGAACGAAATTGCAATGGCTAATATCCCCAAGAGATTCAAAATCCCTCCTCTAGCGTCGCTCTACGATGGAAGTACCTGTCTGTTGGAGCATGTAAACCATTACAAGCAAAGGATGTAGCAATATTCCATCCCCCGTAACCTGCTCAAGCCAGTCCTCTGCAAATCCTTTTGGGCCACCCTTATAGGGCCCGCCCTTGAGTGGATGTGCGATATTAAACGTAACTCTACTGCCAATTTTCAAACTTTGTGTAACAGGTTCTACAGCAAGTTTAACAACAACTGCAAGGTTGAAAAGCAAACGAGCGACCTCTATCGTGTCGTCCAAGCAAGCGGAAAATCTATCAAATCATATTTCAGCAGATTCAACAAGGTAATGATCGGCATCAAAGGATATGACGTCCGAACAGCCATCGAAGCTTTCAAGAGAGGATTGTTAGACGAATCTTTACAAAGAACTGACGAAGTATCCATGCACGACC
Organism: Chenopodium album; assembly: GCF_948465745.1. Classification (NCBI taxonomy): domain Eukaryota; kingdom Viridiplantae; phylum Streptophyta; class Magnoliopsida; order Caryophyllales; family Amaranthaceae; genus Chenopodium; species Chenopodium album. Next base: position 32,963,533 of record NC_137848.1, on the reverse strand, counting down.
TTCGAGGAAGTCAAGACCCGTGCCCTAGCTCAGATGCGACTCAAGGATGATCTTGCCATCAGAAAAGACGTCGTGCCTTCTCCTTCTCCCAGCAACGATAGAGTCGACAAACGATCCAACAACAAGAAAACCTGGTGTCGTAGACCTTATGACAGACCAGGGCAGGTAAACAATGCCAATAACGTTGTTAGCACTAACAATGCACAAAGCTTTGTTAACAGGTCTCAAATGCAAGATGCCTATGCATACCCGACATCGCTGAATATGGATTCTGCGTCGACATCGAGAGCGTGGTGAATGCCCTGTATTCCTTAGGAAATGTCGCCCGTTGGCCCAGGAAGAGCGATATGCCAGAGGAAAGCAAGGACAAGTCCAAGTGGTGCGACTATCATAGTGATCATGGCCATCGTACTGAAGATTGTAATGCTCTAAGAAAGGAGATAACTTTCCTCTTGAAGAAGGGACATCTAAAGGAGCTGATGGGAAAAGGCAAAGAAAATTCCAAAGAGGCATCGACCCAGCAGCCCCAACAATCTCAACAATCCTAGCAATCTCAGCAACCTCCTAAAGGACCAACGGTCACCAAGGTAGTCAATGTTATCTCTGATGGATCTGATATTTGTGGAATAACGTATTCTACAGCAAAAAGGATAGCAAGAGCAGGTACCCCAGAGGAAGCTATCCCAAAAGACGCGATATCAAACCAAGACAAAGCCTTAGAGGCAATGGTTCTTGCCTTAGACGACTATGACTTGGGGGAATATCGCGAAGAGCATCATGACTCCTTGGTTATATCCTTAACAATCGGCAATTGCCTACTGCGAAGAGTACTATTCGACGGAGGAAGCTCAGCCAATGTCCTCTTCAAAAGCACCTTGGAAGATATGGGAATCGACCCCAGAGACGTCGTTAGAAAATTAACCGTTCTTGTAGGTTTTAGCGGAGAAGCTCTCAACACAAGTGGAGAAATCGTGCTGCCTACATTTGCAGGAGGCATCAATCTGTCAACTCACTTCAATGTCGTAGACTGCCCATCGGCCTACAATGCCATTAGCGGCCGTCCCTGGATTCATAGAATGAAGGCCGCCCCCTCAACGTATCATCAAGTAATCAAATTTCCAACCAAGTGGGGTGTGCAAGAAATCAAAGGAGAAAGGCAAGAAGCCAGGAAATGCTATAGTTCTACATTAAAGCCATCCAAAAGGACGGTATAGCAATTACAGCAAGGACCAGTATAAGAAGAGCCTGACGAGCAAGCAATTGATGAAGTGGCGCTGGACCCAAGCAAGCCAGAGTAGACCGTCCGAATTGGGGCGTCACTCGACCCAGGTATCAGGTCTGAACTTATTGGATTTCTTAAAGCTAACATAGACTGCTTTACTTGGTCACATGAAGATATGACAAGTATCAGTCCCGATGTGATCACTCACAAGCTGAATGTTGACCCTAATCATCGACCAGTCAAGCAAAAGTGACAAAAATTTGCTCTAGAGCGAAACTAAGTAATCAACAACAAGGTATAAAAGTTGATCGAAACAGGGAAGATTAGAGAAGTCAAGTACCCCGATTGGCTAGCAAACGTCGTGGTAGTTAGCAAGAAGAATCAAAAGTGGAGAGTGTGCATAAACTTCACCCACCGGAACAAGACATGCCCCAAAGATCCATTCCCTCTGCCTCACATCGACACCATGGTCGACATAACCACCGGACATGAACTTCTCACATTCATGGACGCGTATTCAAGCTATAACCAAATGCTAATGCATCCATACGATCAAGAGAAGACAACCTTCATGACGAACAAGGGAATCTACTGCTACAAATTCATGCCATTTGGCTTAAAGAATGCAGGAACGACATATCAAAGGCTCGTCAACAAAATGTTCAAAGAGCAGTTAGGAGACACAATGGAGGTGTACATCGACGACATGCTAGTCAAGTCCAAAAAAAGCCGAATATCACATTCGACACCTCAAACAATCCTTCGACATCCTAAGACAGTATGGTATGAAACTAAATCCTACTAAATGCTCTTTTGGAGTTTATGCAGGAAAATTCCTAGGGTACATCGTGACCCAAAGAGGGATTGAAGCAAGTCCCGACCAAATCAAATCCATAATCAACATCCAATCCCCGAGGAACGTCAAAGAAGTGCAAAAGCTGACAGGACGCGTTGCGGCACTTAACAGGTTCATATCTAAGTCGTCCGACAAATGTCACCTGTTCTATGACATCCTAAGAAAAAACAAAGGTTCGAGTGGTCAGAGAAGCATGAACAAGCTTTACAAGACTTGAAACGCTACATGGCATCACTTCCGTTCTTGTCCAAGCCAAAAGAACATGAGACGCTACAGCTGTACCTAGTGGTCAGTGCGACGTCTGTTAGTGCAGTCCTTGCCAGAGAGGATAACAACCAGCAATTACCCGTTTACTACATCAGTAAGTCTCTACTCGACGCAGACACCAGGTATTCCTCCTTAGAAAAATTAGTACTTGCTTTAACAACTGTTGTTAAGAAGTTACGACATTATTTTGAGACCCACCCAGTGGTGGTGCAGACTAACTTTCCTCTTAAGTCTGTGCTACGTAGTCCAGAATTAATAGGTAGGTTGGGCAAGTGGAGCGTCGCACTAAATGGGTACGACATCAAGTACCTACTAAGGATGGAAATAAAGTCTCAAGCCCTCGCAGATTTTGTGGCAGATTTCAGCCCAGAGTTAGAGCCCTTAGCCGCCCGAGAACTCAAAGAAATAAATAGCACATGCAAAGAAGCAATTTGGACAATGTTCTGTGACAGCTCGTCGAATCAAAAAGGCGCCGGGCTAGGCATCGTGCTAAAATCGGCACAAGGGGACATGATCGTACAGTCCATCAGCTGCGACTTCAAAGAAACAAACAACGAAGCAGAGTATGAAGCACTAATTGCAGGCATGACTGTTGCACTAGACTTAAAGGCAACGGGTCTGAATGTGTACATCAACTCCCTACTCATCGTCAGTCAGTTAAATGGAGAATTTGCGACCAAAGATTCGAAGATGACGGCCTACCTGGAGGTCGCCAAAGAAAAGAAAAACAGTTCAATCCATTTACAATCAAGCAAGTCCTAAGAGACAAAAACACCCAAGATGACGCCCTAGCCAACCTGGGCTCGGCACTCAGAAAGTCACCCTTCAACACCATTCCTTTGGTTCACCTGCAAAAGTCGTCGGTTGACACATCCCAAATCCCAGACTTCATGGCAATAGAAGCAACTCTCAACTAGACGAAACCAATCATCAAGTACCTAAAGGAAGACGTCTTACCAGACGACCCCCTACAAGCAAGGAAAGTCAAGTAGAAAGCATCTAGATACACTATAAAGCATGATGTCTTGTTCAAAATATCTTCCATAGGTCTATGGCAAAGATGCCTCGTCGGCGACAATAGAGAGTGCGGTAACCATTCTGGAGGATGCAGCCTGGCAAACAAGATCCTGTGAGTAGGCTATTTCTGGCCTACCTTAAAGAAAAACGTAGAAGCATATGTAGCAAAGTGCGACAGTTGCCAAAGATACGCAGGGTTGACGCACAAACCGTCTGAGATGTTGCATCTTGCGTTGTGTCCGTGGCCCTTCATGAAATGGGGAATGAACATAGTGGGGAAGCTACCGGTCGCTCCAGGACAAAAGGTTTTCATGCTCGCACTAACGGACTACTTTTTAAAGTGGACCGAGGCAGACTCATTCACTTAGGTACGTGACAAAGAAGTCATTTCTTTTTTATGGAATAACATCATCTGCAGGTTTGGAATCCCCTTCGAGATCGTTTGTGGCAATGGATCATATTTCATAAATGATAAGACAAGACGGTTCTGCAAAAAGTGGAACATCAAACTCTGCACATCCACACCTAGGTACCCACAAGCTAATGGCCAAGCCGAGTCAAGTAATAAGACAATCATCTAGTCATTAAAGAAGCGACTCAAAAAAGCTAAAGGAAAGTGGGCAGAAGAACTCTCGTCGATCCTTTGGGAAAACAGAACAACTCCTAGGACGTCGACCGGACAAACCCCATTCTCACTTGTTTATGGGTGTGAAGCAGTCTTACCATCTGAAGTGCGTGTCCCAACATCAAGGTATGGTCTCATGACGGGTGACCAAAATAACATAGAGTTCTCATCCGATCTTGACACCTCAGAAGAACTAAGGGAAGTAGCATACCTCAGAATGGCAGCACAACAACAGATCGTCGCACAAAGTTTCAACAAGAACGTCAAAGCCAAAGTGTTCAGAATTGGGGATTGGGCATAAGGAAAGTCTTCCAAAACACCAAAGATCTGACAGACGACAAATTAGGCTCGACATGGGAAGGACCATATCAAATCCTCGATGTCACAGGTGTATACACCTGATTGTGTCTCCCCAAAAACCAAACCCAGTGATGAATATCTTTCACGTCATTGATTATCGAACAAGGTGGAATATGGAAGAGTCTCGTGAATGCACCTGTTTTTAATAAGAATACTTCTTTTTGTTTTTGAAAATATTTCTTCCTTATTTATGGAAAATGTCCAGTCCACTTTAGTTTGGTCCATGATATGGGTCCAATAATAGTGTAGTTGGATGGGGCTCAAAAAGAACTTTCCAACAATATATTATGAGCCTAATTCCGATGAATAATGAGGAAGTTATGGCCAAAATACTAAATTGGGCCCAAAATAGTTTTACATGGCCCAATGATCAAGTGGAGGGTCCATTAATTATCATTCCTAAATTTATTAGGAATCGCTTTAATTTTCTAGATTAATCTAGAAGGTTATTTTAAATTCTAATAGAGTTAGGATTAATAATTATACTTTTATATTATTTAGAAAAGATGAAGAATTCAATTTGAAATAAAACAAGTTTTTTAAAAGATAAAACTAATTTTAATTAAGATAATTATGGAGTCTAATTACCTAATTATATTAGGAAAATGACTCCGTACAAGATTTTATCCTAATCAAGCCATTGCGCTGTGGAGAGCCTATCGCGCCGTGATAGGGTATGTCGAGTAGCGATAGCCCGATCACATCGCGATAGCTTTATCGCATCGCGATAGGGTTTGTCGCATCGCGATAGCTCTATCGCATCGAGATAGGGTCTTTTTTACTTCGAGTCAAATTCTGACTCTTTTCGAAGAGTTCTAGATGTTTTCTCTATAAATAGGGGCGTTATTTCCCCGTTTTCAATCATCAACAAACATCTAATTCTATTCTCTTTCTCTATTCAAAGCTAGAAGCTTGTTCTTTCTCCCTCTTTCTCAGCCTTCCCTTTTTGAAATACAATACCGCATTCACGAGACTTAGACACACATAGCCAAGCTCGAAGTTACCTTCGCCCTAGACGTGAAAGGTTGATAATTTTTGAGGGTTTGGTCCCAAATCCCTATTTCAATTATTTAAATTAATTGTTTAATTTAATATTTTCTTTGAAGTTACTAATGTGTTTATTGTTTTGATAGAAAGAGATACGAGGCAACAAAGTAAGTTGTTTTATTTTGTAGAAAGCATGCTTATATTATTTTAATTCCTAGTGTCATGTTAGGATGTATTTTTTTTTGCTTTCTAGTATCATGCTTAGGTTGCTTCCTATTTCTTCTATCATATTAGTATCATGTCAGGGTTAAAGTTTTAATCTTTATTGTTTAGTGACATGCTAGAATTTGTTATTAATCTTGTTAGTATCATGCCTAGGATCTTGCTAATAATATTAGTATGCTTTATTGATATTTTTTATGGTGATGATGATTTGTTGTGTCAATAATTTATATATTGCTTGATATATTATTGTTATTGCTTGATCACGCCCTCTCTTGTAGGTTTAAAGGGAATTTGTAATTGAAATCACGCTTAATAAGATAATTAATAATTTTATTTAGGCTAATGTGATTTTAATTCAAGTGATCATCAATAATAGATTTGTTTGTGCATAATATTCAACCAACATAGATTCAACAGGTTTAGGGTTAATATATTGATTGTATGTTAGTCAGAAAATGCACATGAATATGAGAAGAATAAAGTAGAGGCCTATTTAGGGCAGGTTCAATCTCTTTTAGGTTGGATTTGTACCTTCATCCCCGAATATCCAGTCATGGTTCCAGACCACTATGGAGTTAGCGATCTCATGGATCGTGAAGGGGTGTAACCTTCACTCTGTGAACGGTTTACAAGTTCCTAAAACTTGTTGGCGACTCTTTTGCTCTAGCTTCCTTCCCTTTGGACGCCACCATACTTAAGTGTATGATCACAGTGGGGCTCAAGTGTGGGATGCTTGAATTATTCCCTACAGCAGGTAAAGGGGCATACAGGCTTATGTCCAAAGAAGGTAAGTTCGTTCCTCGAAGCTGGAACGCGACACATCTCAAACTTTACCATTTCTAGGTAAAGACACAAGGTACACAAACGCCCGATCTTAAGTTCAAAGTTCTCCTTTTTCATTTTGATTTTTTGGATTACGAGTACTAACTTAGGCATCGGAGGGCCGTTGGCAAAAACGCCAACGGCCAAGTCCTAATGCCTGTTTTGCAGATAAATGTAAGGGCTTCAAACGCCAGATTTGGATGAGACACGGCAGGAAGTCAGTCACAACCCAAGATTTGGACGAGACACGACAGGATAAGTCAGTCACGACCCAAGACGTCTCAGTGCCATGGCAGAGAAATATCTTATCAACGACGTCGAGTTTGGCCAATTGACGTGAGATATCAAATATTGGGGGCAACACCCATGTACAAGCACACTCAAGCCTTTCCAACACCGTACTAGGAAATTTATGCATTTCTCAAAAATTTTGCTAAGTGTATCGAAAGCACGACCTACCGAAATTTTGTACTTAGGAAATTTTTTACTACGAATATATTGGAAGCTTGTACTTATTTTGATCAACAATGTACGCATAATTATGCAAAGCAATAAAACACAAGGTATTTTTAACATTTACACAAAGTCTAAAATTTTTGCAGGATTCAAAGCAAAGACTGACTGTCCCACGACAAACAGTAAAAAAACTATAATGAAAGCAAACATTGTTCAAAAGTACTAAGGCAAACAAAGCATAAACCTGATCGTCCCACACGATCAGTAAAAGAAACAAAACAACATCAAAGGATAATTCAAAAGTTCAACAAAGGAAAAAAGCAGTGAAGCATCATCAACATTCACTTCACTAGCATCTGAAGCCTCAACTCCAGCAGCAACTTCAGCAGTTACCTCGACAGTAGCATTGACGGTCTTGGCACCAGCAACTACGTCGTCAGCCCTCTTCTGTGAATCAACTATGGATTTAACCTCGTCTTCAGGGACCTCGGTATCAGAAAGCAAGTCAGCCTTAGTACCAAGAGACTTTAGAAAAATGTCCACCTCGTTTTGAGCATCCTCAATGGTCAAGCGACTATCAAGAAAGCGCTTCAGCATTTTAGCACGCACGGTCAGTTGGTCGAGACATTTGCTGTTCGTCGCATCTTCGCAAATTTCAGTTAGGGATGCTTCCAACTCAGAAACCTGTTGCTCTTCTCCTCTAACGAAGCCTTCAGCTCTAAAATCTGCTTGTCCTTGTCTCCAAGAGCCTTTTTAATACCTCGTATTTTTATACGTATTTTAATAAAAATAAGTATCTTGAGAAGTATTTAATTAAATTGAAATGTCTTATTTAAAGTATTTTAGTTATTTATTTTAATAAGTTTGAAAATATTTTATAAAAGGAAAGTTTATTTAATTAATTATTTTAATTAAGTTAGGGTTTAATTTAGGAAAGTTTTATTTTAGTAAAGTTTTACTAGGGATGGGATTAGGAAAATTAAAAAGGAAAGTTTAGAGAGAAGGGTCTTAGAGAAGGGGTATAAATATCCCACATATAAGGCAAATCAAACTTTGCCCAGAGTGGAGAAAACCCAAGGTAAACTTCTCTCTCCTTTCTCCTTATTTTCTTTCTTTTTTTTCTTTCTCCTTTTCCCCCTTCCCCTTTTCTTTTTTTCGGTTGCCCTTCACCACACCGGCCGACCACCGGCAGCGGTGGCCGCCAGCCGCCGGCAGCAGGCAGCAGGCAGCCACCGGCTCCGGCAGCAGCCAGGTGGCTGTCGGTTGCCATGTTTTCCGGAAAAAAAAAATTAAAATTAAATCTTTGTTTTAAAAACCAATTTAATCCTAGATCTAAATATTAATTATGGGTTTTGTGATTTGATTTTTTTATGTTTGACTATGAGTATTATGTTAATTAATTTTCAGATTATGTTTTTAATTAAAAAGCCCCAATTTTTGAAACCCTAGGTTCTTGATTTATAAATTATTGAAGGATTATGATATATAATGGTGTAAACCTTTGATTAAAGTGTTTTAAGAATAAATTACAGCAAGTTTTAATTAAAATATAGTGCTGGAATTTTTGGTAAAGCATTAAAAATCATGTTTCTTTAAGGAATTTTAATTACCCATTAAGTGGGATTAAATATTTTAAATAGATTATGTGGGGTTTTATAATAGTATATATTGCTGGAAATTTGTGTAGAGTGGATTTTAATACTCTTCTATGATTTTAAATTGTAGGAGACTTTGAAGTGAGTGATTTCTATTAATTGTGGCGATATTAAGATCGTATTTAAGCTACGTTCGCGTACTTAGCATAATTATATTGATGTAGTAGCATACTAAATGTGTTTGATTGATTATAAGTAGTATCATGCTAGGTTTGGAATGGAATTTATGATTTGGATGTTATTGGTGAATGGATTATGAGGCATGATTTATTTGTAATGGATTATTGATTGAAAAATAATAGTTTGGAGTAATATTTATGAACCACATATTTATTTGTGGCATGTTAGAGAGCATGTTTAATTAAACTAAATGTTTAATTTGGTTTGAGATATTAAAAAGAGATTTTATTATGGTTCATATATTTTTTATTGATGCTTTAAGCATGAGGAAGGAGCTATATAAGTGTATATGTACACGAGGAATAAAATGTATGTTGGTGCTTAGTGCACTTAAGGTGCTTTCAACACCGAGGGATAGGATTTGTGGCACATTATGCGTTTAAGGTGTCATTGGCACCGTGGTAGAATTAAAAAGGATTCAACATTTAATATTATGTGGTCACTAATTATTCAAGAATTAAATTGGTGTATTTGATTAATTGAATAATTATTGTTGATTAAATGATTATGGTTTGAGAGTCATCACCCAATTTAATAATCTGTAAATAACGTAAAGTGAAAGAGATTACGCACCAAAACACCTGGAACGTATATACCTTGAGTATGAACATATGGGGGGAGTTATGTGACTTTATATTTGATCATAAATTCTACTGGAGTACAGGACGTTGTACATTCCTTTTATTATTATTATGCTCAGGAATTCCGCCACCTATGTGTGGTTTTTGATGCTGGCATGGTTAGCTCCCATGTCAGTAACCTCAATTTATTTGGGGGAGGTTAGTGGGAAACCGGTTCGATGCGTAATCAACGCTAAATAAATTATTTAGTGTCTAGTGAAACTTTTATTGAATGTTGTATGCTTGAAAAACAGGTGCAACAAGGTAAGTCGTGTGTTGATAGGGAATTGTATGCTAGTGTGTTAATTACGCTTATGTACTCAGCTTTGCTGATTGTGTGTTTTGTGTGTTATTGGCCTTGTCTTTATCATGGCCCTATGATGACCCATTTTCAATGGAGAGTAGTGGAAATAGGTAGAGATAAGCTTTTCAGGTGATGAAGCATTTTCTTGAATGGGCATGAGTGAAGAGCGAATCATGCTAATTTCTATAAGTATATGATGTGTTTATTGCTTTATTTAATTGTGATATTATTACTATGCATGACTAACGCAAAGGTTTTGAGTTCGGTTTGGTTTTTAATAAGGGCCTATAAAGGTTCCAAGTTGTAGGTTGATTTTATTTTACTTCGTTTTACTTTGGGTTGACCTTACTTTCGTTGATGGACTTTTCAAGTTGACTTGTTTTGAATGGTTTTGAAATTAGTCTTCCGCTGTGTGTCTTTGATAGTTGCCTTAGCCGTTTTCACGGTGGCGGTAATGTCTTAGACATTCCTATTTAAAGTTTTAAACAGGGCAAAATAGGTATTTTAAAAGAAAGGAATTTCTAGGGTGTTACAAATTTCTTTAGTTTAGTCACCTCCCCTTCTACGGTGCGAGCCTGATTTCTGATGGTGCTGACAGAAGAACGAAGGGGAGGTCAAAGTGTTAGAGGTCAAAGTTTACTACCGGAGTGTGCTTTAGTACAGGTTCTGATGGTGCTGACAGAAGAACAAAGGGGAGGACAAAGTATAAAAGTCAAAGACACTTAAAGAAACGGTTCTTAAAGATTATGAGATGAAGTATGATAAGAAATATAGGAAACAAGGAACAAAGAAAAGGAATAAGATTCCATCTCTACTAAAGAGTTCATGTTAACTTAGCAAGTCATTATCTTCACAAGTATCAGATACTGCTTGAGTGTTCCACTTTGAAAGTGACCTCAAACTATTGAAGTTAAGCTAAGTTATTGACTTACAAGCTTAAAATGAAGCAAAAAAAGCTACATTAATTGTAAGGTCATATGCTTTGTTTAAAGACCTTTTAAGCTAAGGCTAGAGCAAATAAATGGTTATTGTGTTCCATAATCAGCAAACAATCCGTTAACACACGGAAAGACTCACATTCAAAGTAAAGAGCAATAGTTGTGAATTTATTTGAATGGCATGGTTGTCTAAACCATGAGACAAGAATGCTTGATTATAAACAAACATTTCCCTAACATGAAAACTCACAAAATTTCAAATCATAGGCATGATTTGTGTTCCGAACATCTTTAGCAATGTCACACTAACAAGAACGTACTCAAGGCTATTTAGGCTCTTGACATTTGATTAATTTGGAATCGTTCTAAGACAAGGAAGTCTTACTTGTTAAAAACCGGCAAAGTAAAGAGCTATTGTTCTTGGCGTAGACAGTTGACTCCAAACGCTAAAGAATATTCAGTTACTTCAAAGTTTCGCGAAGAATTTGAAATAATATGGCTATACTCATCAAATGTGAACAAAACTTGACCTTGAGTAGCTCAAGAGTTCAATGAAGTACAAAATCGACTTGGCAAGATATCAAAATGTCTAGATTAGATCGAGCGATGTTTTCTTGAGCCAAGTGACCATCACAAAGTTTTGAAATTGAAATTTTCATAAATAAATCCACAAAGAACATAGTGTGTCTTCACAGAGACCTCGATGCCATTTAAAAATGACCCGAACAATGATGGATCACATCCCTTCCTATAAAACTCTTAAAGATTTGCACAAATGACTAATGTTACACTAAATAAAATGTCGAAGCTAAGAAAGGACACCATATTCAGTTATGGATAGAAATAACTTCTAAGCGTCTTTTCAAGTATATGTCTAAAACTCTTAGCCTCAATGGGAGCTCACTGGCTCAGTGGGAGCTCATCGGCTTAGCAATAGCTAGGTGGCTTAGTGAGAGCTTAATGGCTCATTAAAGGCTAAGATAGCTCAAGTAGGAGCTAACTGTTTATTTCACAACGAACTTTTACCCAAAGACAATATACATGTATCTTTGTAAGCATTCAAGTGAGACTACGAGCATTACCTCCACAACCTAAATGAGAACATAATGTTTGTTGCTCTAAGTGGTGTCTTTCTGGAGAGTAGCACATTTCCAAAACGACAAGTGGGAGGAAAATGAACTTGATGACTATCGAGCTTAGCAACAAACTAGAATTGAGAATCTCGGAAGACTCATAAGGGCTTCATGAGAATGATTGATTAAGAATACTTGATCAAGAATACTCAAAAGGACTTTAAAACTGCCTTAAAAGAGAATTCATTACTCGCAAAACTTCTGAAAAGTTGGAGTAAGATCAAGATAATCAAAGGGCTTTGGAAGCGCGCTTTGGAAGCGCCTTGAAACTCAGTGTAAGTTTTGGAATGAATCCTATAAATTTTCTAATAAGTTAAAAATTAACCTAAGACTTACAAGCATACTATTTACTATTAGATAGTAAGGGAATAATGCCTTGTAAGATAGCTACGACAAATCCAAATTCCGAATAATGGTTAGAGGCCATAAAATCCGAAATAGACTCCATGTTTGAAAATCATGTTTAAAATTTGATTAATTGGCATGAAGGGTGAAAGACCCATCGATTGCAAATAAGTTTTCAAGGAGAAAACTAACAAATGTGGAAATGTATATACATACATAGCTAGATTGGTTGAAAAGGATATAATTAAATTTACAGAGTTGATTTTAATAAAAACCTATTCACCAATCGGAATGCTCAAGTCTTTTCATGGTTATTCTAGCAAAATTGCACATATGAAATATGGCAAAATAGATACAAAAACCGTCTTCCTAAAATAGGATTTTGGAAGTGACTATGAAAATAGTCTAAGGGTTTTGAAAATCTAAATAATGCTAGATTTGAAAGCAAGCTCAAAAAATCCATTATGGGATTGAAGGATGCATTGCATAAAGGAATTGGAACGTGTTTTCTCATAAAGTTAATAAAAGGATTGACTTATGGAGAAATATAGAAATTCTTGTGGATAAGAAGTTTAGTGGGAGCAAGAGTCAATCTTGTAAGGTCCAACAAGAAGTTTACGAACTTTGTTGTAAATTAACTATCAAATGCTAAATGCTTAGATTTGAAAGTATTTTCGACAATGGACCAAACAAAAGACGATACTTAGTACATATTAAGAATTAAGATTTATTGTATAGACTTAATAAAATGTTTGAATGAGTAAAGGAATTTACCGTAATAAACATGAATTGAAGGACTTAAAAGGCTTTTGACCCGTATGTATAAAACTAAGTAACTGTTTGAACTAAGTATAAGCTAGGCTAAATACTAAGTCAAACAAGAAAGACTCTGGTAAAGACTTTCAACCGTATCACATATCAAACAGTTTAGCAAGACTCAGTGAAATTGGATGAGCTAAAATGTAACGTGGATGGAATAAGATTGAGAATCATTCTACAATTATATCCATCATGTGGGCTACGACATGGAATCGTCACACGACTTACTTGCTTGGAGCATGAGAAGAATAAAACACCAATCAAAACAAATCTAAGTCATGGTTCGTTAGATTATGATCAATAGCATCCAAAGAACTTGGATAAGTAAAAGGGATGGATTCTTGACACATGGAAACAAATTTAATTTGAGAATTGATGTTGCAAGCACAAACCTTAACAAGGATCAAATCCTTAACAAGGAAGCCATTCATAAGCACGAGCTAAGAAGCGTCATGGCTTGAGAATAATAACATGGATGTGTATCCATGTGTAATGTGCGGAAATTTAAGGTAATTTCCACGTTCACAAGTGATTAAGGTATCCCAAATCATTGTGAGCCGCTTGGAGTGAAACCCAAGAAAAGAATCATTAGGAAGTCTACTAAAATATATATTGAGAATATTGCTGCCTAAAAGGCAATAATAAGGAAGATGTTAAATGGAAAGTTCGTTGTTGAACGTTGATGATTGTAGGTTGTCAAGTTGAAGATCTCAATCATGAAAATGATTGGGAGCCATCACTTGGACAATAAATCCTAAATCATAGATATCCATGACACTGTCAAATTTTATCATCTTATTATGAAAGTAATCAATAATGAAGATGCTAAGATTGCAAAGTAATTATAACTAAACCTATGCAATAAGTGAACGACAACATTCACAATTGCGCGAAAGAAATCAAGCATATTAAATATGGGTGTGATTTCTATAAATGTTTAATAAAGAGTGGTACTCTTAAAACATTTGGAAAAACTATTTATCATAAGATGAACCATTCAGGTTTTGGAGTAATTTAATTTCATGCAATTTTATCACTCTGGTTCTATTTAATTGTGGTTTAGAATTAAATTATGACTCCATTCGATTTTGAGAATATTCAAAATAGGGTATCAAGACCAGTCTTGGATAAAGCCACACCTATTAAGTGAACATTGAATATTTTAATCGAAAAGTATCCCTAATCAAGGTCATTTAAATGATGGACGATTAATGACCGCTTGAGATTAGTGTGTAGTTTGATTTATAGCATCGTTTCTTGTGCTACAAGGACATGATTGTCATGAATCATTTGCACAGGTATTGGTTTAGAACCAAACTGGATCGACCCATGAGAATACTTTAAGAGATTTAAAAATCGTCGTAAGTATACTTCTCATTATGGCCGAACCTCTTTCCTCGACCATGAGTATTGTGAGTTCTCTTGTTTGAGTACTAGTTCGCTTTGATGTTAGTCAAACGTCTGTCGTACGTGGAGATTATAACAGCAACACTCAGGCGACTAGGTCCTCTTAGTAAGAGAAGCTACATTACAAGATTGGGAATGTCCCCCTACTAAAAATAGGGAAGATGTCTTTGTTGTTTATAAGGCCTCTCGATTGTAAAATGCATGGCCTTGCTCGAATGGATTTTAGAAATCATCTGTTTGTTGACAGTAGGACTCGGATTTCGAGAAACACTTCTGGACGTAATAAGGATGACGAATAAATCTTACCTTATAGTTCATGAAGAGACATTAAGTGACATAGGAAAAAGGCTATACACTAAAAGCGCACTTATCCGGAAGGACAAGTGGGAGATTAAAAGGAATGGTGTCCTTCGAACAAGTGTATTATTCCGATAGAGGGTTTGGAGCTGTTGAAAAGCTATTTATTCAGTAAGTTCAAGTGATTGCAATGCCTAGGTGGAGGCCGCTTCCGATCAGTAATATTAATGCATAATTAATATTACAACTTAATCTTGACTAAACCCTTCGGGTCATACCTAAGCAAATAACGATCCGACGCGACAAATTAATCCGAAAGGAATTAATGAGTCACCCGAGTATTATGAACAAAGATGTCGGATTCCGAACATAGAGCGTCGGAACCGAATCTCAAAAGTCGAGCCAAAATTTAGGAATTGGTGAAACGGGAAAATGCTTTAAGTAATAAGTAAAAACCCTAGCCATGCGAAGGCTAGGGAAGCGCGCCACATGGTAGCGCACATGGCAGCACGCCATGTGGCAGCGCACGTAGCTTCCACCAAGTGGCACCGTGCCACGTTGGCAGCGTGCCAAGTTGGCAATGCCATGTGGCAACGGGCCGCGGACCCGGGTGACAGGTCATGGACGCGAGCCGAAGGGTGGTGGCCCAACCGAACCCAACTTGGGGCTCAAGGTTCGGTGCCACATGGTTAGCTCACAATACATGTGAGTTACCTTGGGGAGCAAGTGAGGAAGTGGTCCTCACCTAACCATGTGGCAGTTATTACTTTTTTATTCCTTGGTTTATTTAACTAAGGATTGAATTCAACATTCTTTCTATGTGGGATATTTTTGTGAAAAAGTCCCACATTAAAAGATGAGTGGAATTCACAAGGAATCACTCCTTATAAATACCCAAGGTATGCATTGGGATTGTTCACTTGAGTAAGAGCTCAATTAGGCATCTCCACTTGAGAGAAAACCTATAAGCTCATTAATTACTCGGGTAGTCTTTTTGGTCGGACTTGGCTAACCTCCATGTAGTAGACCGGTCGGGTCGAGTTGTGGGTGGACTTCGTTGAAGGCCTTGCCATTTGTAAGGCTCGACTTTCTCAAGTAAGAGCTCCATCCGGTTGAGCGAAACACGCTACAAGGGTAATTTAGTCTTTTCTCTATTCTTGTTATTTATGCATTTTGTTATATTAATTGTGCGTTTGTTCTTGGGCTCGGGTTTTATTTCCGCGGTGAGTCGGACTCACCAAAACCCAACACTTTATACTTCACTTTTGTTAGTAAGGGTCATTGTTTATAATACTTGTACTTATGGTCAAATGTCCTTTTGTAAATTTATTTGTACTGTCTAATAAGGGAAAAAGTTAATTTCTTATGAATACATAAGTTCTGAATATATTTTGTCTGACCTTACTAGAACTGTAACCATACGTCTTTGAGTAACGTACTTTACTCTTAAGGAGATGTTTATTTTATAAGTGTTGTTTTAGTAACTTGGTGAGTGTAATGAATTAGGAGGTTCATGAATAATCACTTAATTGGTTTAGGTACTCAGTCATACGTATACCACGTAAGTATTTTTGAGTTTTGACATGATCGACTTGGTTATATTTTTTTCTTTTTGTAGTACCCTGGCATTTTAGACCTTTTTATTATATGATTATTAGAGTCTGATTTAGCTACAGCTTTCTTTATATTAACAGTTTAAGTGTTGTGAAACTGATTAATTAGTTTGTTATAAAAAAACAAAAGAATTTAATATCAAGATTTTCATTATTACCAAAATCTTGATATTTACAATTTAAATTCTTGAATTATCTTTTATTTACTTTTTCTTTTATTTACAAATTAACCCCTTTATTTTCCTATAAGTACCCCCTTAATTTTCTCATTCTAACACACCAAAAAAATCGTACTAATTCTCTCTCTAAAAGTTCTCTCTAAAAAATTCTCTTCTAATCTTTTGCTTTAGTTAAAATCTCTCTAATTTAGCATTATTTTTAAGATATTAGCTTATAAAATCACTATAGTTAAATTGTTGTTTTTACTTTTATTTAAGTATTTTTATTATCTCTAATTCCTATAAAAAAAAACCACAAAAATATTTTAAGTTCAAGTATTATTGTTATTTCTTATCTTTGTTTAAACAAAAAAAAAAGTTTTATTGCTTAAGTATTCCTAGTTTATATTAAAAACCAAAAAAAGTTTATTCCTCAAGATCTTGTTTTATTATTCAAGTTTATATTCTTTAATCAAAAATCCAAAAAAAAAAAAAAAAAGGGGTTCATTAGCTTTATTTTCACTAGCTTCTCTTAATATCTCAAAAATTCCAAAAAATATCACTTAGCCTCTATTATTTCATTTTAATCAAGGAAGCCTCATCTTTTAATCCTTGGTAAGGAAAAGGGGTCATCTAAAATAGCTACATCTAGCTCAAGGTATTATTTTCCTACTTTTCTCAACTTCCTTTATTATTATTATTATTATTATTATTATTATTATTATTATTATTATTATTATTATTATTATTATGCTAAGTAATGTGTTTGTTTCCATGTAATGTTACTAATAGGAGTAATGACAACATTAGGTGATTAATTATCCCTAAATATTTCATTACTCCATATTAGAAAGTCAGGCTTACTAGTGAAACGGTTATATAAAAAGGGGTTTAGTTGCACTTGCATTTTATTTTTTTTTAAATATAAAGTGTTAATGCATTCATGTGTTTGTCTAAAATATATATTAAGAATATTTTCCTTCTTAAGGTGAGTTTAAAGACCTAAGGAAGTAAGATTTTATAAGAATGTTTAAGGATAAAGAGTAACTTGCCACGTCCTAAAAATTTCCAATGGAACACCTTTACGTCCTAAATCAGTTCCCTTTCTTTAGCTCAAGTGATAGAATTTTTCAAGAGCTTTCCAACCAACCGTATCCCACAATAATTTTTTTTCGATTTTTCTATGATTTTTAATGATTTTTTTTCGTTCAAGCTATCTAAATTGTGGAAAAGACATGTTTTTTTCCCCTCTTAATTACTTTCTTTAAAAAAATTGTTTTATTTTTAAGAAACTAATGGTGTCATGAAACCTATATTACTCTATATTATGTAATTTTAACTTATTAATTTTATCAAAAGATATTTTTCGAAATAAAAGAGTTTTAAGGAACTTTAATTTTATCTAAAGATGACTTTAGAAATAAAATTAAAGTTTTAAAAAACTTTAATTTTTATTCTGAAATAATTTTGGAAATAAAAGTGTTTTTAAGGAAACTTAATCTTGTATTAAGACGACTTCAGAAATAAAAGACGTTTTAAAAAACTTTAATTTTATTTGAATACAATTTTAGAAATAAAAATCTTTTATAATTTTATGAACATTTTTATTTCAAACCTTTTTTTTTATAACACAAGAATGAATCATAACTTTACCTACTTGTTTTAATTATTAATGATAATTAATATATGGTTACGGCCTCATTTCCAAACATGAGCTTAAGATTAATTATTTATTTGTATAAGGTTGTAACAATTGGGACACATTTGTTGAATTGTCTTGTTCAAAAGACATTTTTGGTGATCACTAATCGGGGTGTTTTTCCTCAACCAAGGTGGTTCATTTTACTTTTATGAGTGAATCCGTCAAAGATCACTAAATCCTACTTACAAAAAATGACGTTTATCTCAACTACCCAAATTAAAAACCCAATGGAATTGGTTATTTAAAACACGACATCTGTCCGAACTACAAAGGTTTTGATCCATGAGAAGATTAATATCCAACGGTACGTAAACTTTGGTGCTCAAACCTACGTTATATTAATTATTATATCATTTTATGTGATTAACATGCCTTAAAACTTGACTTTAAACAACGCATTAGTAAGAGCCCATTCTTTAGAATAGAAGAGAAGACGAGTTCCAGACGTTCGATTCTCTTAACCTAAATTTTGAACCCAACACTGTGCCTTAAATTTTCTTTTTATGGAGTTAGCAGTTGGTTTTTAGTGTTATTTCTTAAAATTTACTATTTTACAATCCGTCCTTAGTAGACACTTAAGTGGAACCTCTACAGACTAATTTGTCCACTAAAAACTAGGTACCACAGGTACACCCTTTTCAATTTAACTAGGTTAGATCCCGTGCCATGCACGGTGATCTATATTACACTACTACAAAATAGACAATAAAGAACGCCCGAAATAGGCAATATAGAACGCCTTAGAGGCGTCCTTCAAGTGGGGTGCCTTATAAAGTATACATGACGCCTATTTGAGGCGTTCTATATCCAATACAATACTAAATGTCTATCTTGGATAGGCGATTCTTTTTCTATATACAAAATATATAAAAATAAAAGAAAAGAGAACTGTTATCTTTCGAAAGGCGTTCTCTATTTGTAGAAAAAAAAAGCGAATATCTTAGATAGGCGTTCTCTTTTCTAATTTTTTTATTTAATAATAATAATAATAATAATAATAATAATAATAATAATAATAATAATAATAATAATAATAATAATAATAACTATAACAAATAACAATAACAACATTAACAATAACAATAACAGTAAAAATAATATCTACATTCCGTAAATAAAAGTCCACTATGATATGATACATTGAAACTACAAATTACATTCTCTTTCTTTTGATAAAATTTGACAAAATTAGTTAACTGATACATTTAAGCTATAACACACATAGGATACCATCATTGTTTAATCAGATACTCAATGAGCTACCTTGTGATCATCATCCTCCAAATAACATCCTGAGAAAAAAAAAATTGTTAGCATAAAGCAAGCAACAAACCAATTATTTAAGATTCAATCACGAATAACTATAAAATAAATGTCACCAAAATCATCAAACATGCTAATTTACAGAACATCAAACATGCTAATTTACAAGAACATAATCAAATTTCAATTTAAAACATATAATCAAACTTCTGCTAAAAATTTTAATTTGCTCATTTACAAGAACAAAATCGAAGTACAAAAAAAAAAACAGATCCGCAAAAATCAGTCAAAATAAACTAATACAGTAGATTATAACCCAAAAAATTCTGATAGAAATCTTACAACCCAGTTATATAGAAACCCAGAAAAAAACCAGTTAAACAAAGAAACCAAGAAAAATCACTAGCAACCACATCAATTATAACTGATATGTGATTATTTACGATGAAATGATAAAAATCCATCCTAAATCGACAAATTCAAATAAAATAAGCAACAAAACATACATCTACAAACTGTTAAAGCCTATTCAACTTTGAAAATAATCAATTTCCAAATCCAAATTCTGCAATGAAAATCGATGCTCATCATATGAAATCAAATAGAAGAGAAAGAAATTAATCTATTTGACGGATTCAACGATTTCTAGGCGGATAACATTGTTAAGGAAGAGTATGGCGGTGATGGGAGTAGCGGCGGAGAGGGGAGGAGGCGGTGTTGGCTCGCCATTGTTAAAGCCCCAAATCAGGACTTTTTGTGTGGAGGAAGGAGATGGATTTTTTTGCCATTGAAGGAGGCTGTTAAGAGGAAATAGAGTTAGATCCATGGAAGAGCTCTAAGTTGAATCGAATGAGAGAGAAAGAGGAATTCTTTGAGGAGAAGGAAGAGAAAGGAGCAGTGAACGGTGGGTTAGAGGAAAAACAAAGAAAGAGGAGGTTGTGGAGGACACAGGTTTTTTTTTTTTTTTTTTTTTTTTTTTTTTTTTTAAATACTCCATATTGTAGAATGGTTAATTAAGAAGAATGTTATTATAAAGCTACAATTTAATAAAAAAATCAAAATATCAAACATAACAATTAACTTAGTGAGGCTTTTCTATTTGATTCAATATACACAACGTTTCTCTATCAAAAGCGTTATATATAATTTAGAGAATGATTTTCCAACTTGACAGTTATGTATTGTGTGTTACTTTTTCTCATTTTTGTGTAGATTATTAATTGATAAGTATCATAATAATAAATTAATCAAGGAATAATAAAAGTATGTGATGTGTTGATTTGGTATTAGCACTTTTTAGTTTTAGCTTATAATACACAACTAAAACAAAAGTAGGCAAAAAATCTGAGCAATATTTTTTCTTGTTGTAAAATAGGTCGAGAATATGATTTTTGGTTCATAGTTATCCAATTATTTTAATAAAGGTTCTTTAAATATTTTTATTTTAAATATAATAATTATTGCGTGTTATGGGAATATGTATAAAAAAAAAATATTGTTTTGTAAATATTTTGTTACCTTAATTAATAGATTTCCTGTCAAAAAAAAAGATTTAAAAAAAAAAACTAAGGACACATCAGGAAATAACATGTGTCATTGCTGGTGTGTCTTTTAATATATATTATTGATTGATATTATTGATTATATTGATTATTGCATGTTAATATGGAATATTAAACAAATATTATTTTGTAAATATTTTGTTACCTTGATTAATAGATTTCTCATCAAAAAAAAAAAAATAATAGATTTAAAAAAAAAAACTAAGCACACACCAGGAAATGACACGTGTCATTACTGGTGTGTCTTTTAGTATATACTAGGTTAGATCCCGTGCTATGCACGGTGATCTTTATATATAGTTATAGATTATTGATTGAGAAGTATTATAATTATAAATTAGTTGAGAAATAATAAAAGTAGGTGATACGTTAATTTGGTATTTGCAATTTTAATTGTAGCTTCCAATACACTACTAAAACAAAAGTAGGCAAAAAATATGAGCAATATTTTTTCTTATTGTAAAATAGTTCACCAATTATTTAAAAATATTGATTTTTGGTATGTATTGCCTAATTTTTTTTTAGAAAGATTTGTGAATAAATCTTTTATTTTAAATATAATAATTATTAAGTGTTAATATGGAATATGTACAAAAAAATAATATGATTTTTGTAAATGATTTGTTTCCTAAATTAAAACATATTTTTTTTTAAAAAAAGAAAAAAAATTAACTAAGGACACTAGGAGATGACACGTGTCATCGCTGGTGTGTCTTTTAGTATATAGTATTGAT